>NW_027045443.1:2526759-3158449 GCF_025399875.1 Dalotia coriaria | reverse complement strand
AAAGCATGAAATCGTCGAGGACGCGCCGCGCGCCGCCGCCTCGACCGACGGGTAATATTCACTCTGCGACTTGCTCGCGCGCCGTCGATGATTTATTAACTCTCGGCGGCGACGCCGAGAGGAGTCACCCCAAACAAGCAATAAATTTTAAATACGCGCGCCCGGCAAAAAGAAAGCCACCCGACGCGACACTCGAACACAAAGTTCGACGCGCCGCCGAACGTCTCACTCACGATTTTTTTTGCCAATGCGAAATATTCACATCCAGAACGCGCAATCGGAAAGAAGTTCACTTTCCGAATCGAACCGGAATCCGCGGCGGACTTTTGCGGACGCCGCAAGTTGTGGCGCGGCATCGGCAAAGGGATCATAACGAAGAGGGAGCGAAACGTAGCTGGAGCAACCGGAAGAGATCAAGGAAATAATTGGAAAAGTCGTATTTTTTGAAGATTTATTAAGCTGGCGACCCTCTGGCTCGTGCTCTTCGATCGCATGAATTGATTTTAGAAATGCGGCCGCCCCTCGCGACGTTTAAAATCGCATTCGGCGGCGACAGGGGCATCGGCGACGTTCCACGCATGATTTGATTACCGCCGGCGGCGAATGTTTTCGCACGAGATCAAGCGCGACGCGACTCGTCGCATAATCAAAATGATAAAAGCAAGCGGTGGCGGCGGACCGCACGCCGTGGCGATTTATGCCCCAATCTCAGTCGCGCGCGCACGATATGATCCACTCCGGTATGTCGGGCACGCAATGATCGGGAAATGAAGTTCGTCGGGACGCTGAATACGGCTGGGCGATAATGCGGCTTCCGGTGGCGGTGGCGCTGTGCTGTTCGCCGGCGCGTTTGCTTAACGGGCCCGTGCGCGTCGTTCGACCTCCTAAACCCCATTGTCGCATTAAACTAAATTTCCATGGATTACAGTTTTCCACGATTCAGTTCACCGACACGCGCCGCCCGCTGAAGCTACCGCGCCCGCATTAGGAGCACTAAGTTTTCATATTAGAAGGCTTCCGCGAACTTTCTTCGTTAGGCGGAACTCGACGACGCTACAAGACGTGCATACGTCTTTTTTGTAATCTCACGTTTTTCCTCCTCTAATCACGCGCCGAGACGCACATGCTGAACACGCTGATCTTGTTCCGTTTTCCCCGACAAGATGCACTAAACGAACATGAAAAATGCATCAAACTCGCTCGCGCTCCACATAAACTTACCGCAAAAGTTTCGAACATTCCGAAATTATACTCATCTTACCACTACGAGTCGTTTACAATTCACAATTTGTTCTCCCCGGCGTTATCAAGAATGATTTGTGAACCGGGTAGTCGGAAAACGCATTTCTACTTGTTCACAGCACGTTTTTTACCAATTCCACCATCTCACAACGCTATCAGTTTGCAGTATTGCGGCGCGACATAAAAGATGCATCGAGGGGTTGATTTTGATTAGGACGATAAGTAGAATGCGCAAAGTGTATTTGTATTACATTTGTAAGACCCTCAGGGACGTCGTCATTACGCGCGACGGGAGATCCCGTCGATGGGCTGCAAGGCCCCGCACGCAACGCTGAAAATGATATTGCTATCGTTAGGGCCTTAGGACCGGGACGCGCTGGGCCCGGCGTCGAGATGGAACGGATTCGCATTTTACGTGCGTATGGCGGGGCTGGGGCTTCCCCTTTATCACTTCGTACGTACTCCACAGTCGACGTGAACAACTACTACTAACTTGTCGACCACATGCAGGCAAAACGACCTGCAGGCTATCTAGAATATAGTCATACTATACCTAAAAAATATTATTTTATAAAAAAACATAATATTTTGAAATTTGGTCAAATGGTGGGAATTATTTTATACTAGTAGAGGTTATGTTCAGTTACTATCCAATGGATTACTATGACTCATTTGTGACCGTCCCAGAGGGTATAATTGAATGATGAAAGAGATACATTGAATCCAGGGAATGATGGAGGCTCGGTTGGTGGCTGGGCGAGACGGCGAAACGCATTTAAAATAAATATTTATAGACAAGGAGCACGGGTAAAGTGCGTTTTGACAAGAAAGAGGAGGAGAGGAAGCCGACATCGCGATAAACCTCCAAAAATTGGATGTTACTTTTCGCGCACACGCTCCCCACGAATCGAGCCTTCCTGGCATTAGGCCGCTGCGGCTGGGAAAAGGCGATGGGGGCGGCAGACGGAGAAACAGTGCGCAATAACGACCAGACACCCGCGGTAATAACTTCGAAATGGGAATTGAAAAGCGCGCCTGCATCGAGAAAAATGATCTTTAATAATCTCGCTTAATAGACTTTCGCGTGTACTGGAAACGTGCCTAATCGCATGCATCTCTGAAACGCAGGGCGAAGAAAATCATCTCGCACATTGTTCGCGCGATCGATTTGCATTTTTAGTTTAGGATCGTGGGCGAGCGCACGCGCGCAAACCAATTAATTGTTAAAACAGTCAGTCCTTGGCACTGATTCCGCTCGTTTCGCACGAAACATGCGCTACGCTTCATCTTCACTTTGAAATTCCTTTTGTAATTTCCGAATAAATAGTTGAAGTTGAAGTTGGAGGGTTTGGGGCGGGAAAGTAGGTAAGTAATTCCTACGAGTGGGAGCGCTTTAGCTGGAAAGACAAGTTAATCTAGTGCCAAAGCGCGGCGGCGCGCGGCTGCCAGAAGAAGTGGATGAAACGGTCCGGCGACATTAATAAAATGCCTTCAACGTCTTCATCTAGATTAAGAGGGTTTGCGGGCATTACGCATGACGGCTAAAAGGCGCGCGCGGCGCGTTCCGGCGCTGAAAAAACATTCGCGTTTACACTGCGCGGGCGGCAGCAAGAACGTCCGCGCGTGTTTTTCTTTCGACTTTGCCGCCGAACTTACGTGCCCGGCCTCGCACGCGCCATAAAAACTGGCAAAACGATCAAGTGACATTTCCATGTTGCCGCCGCAAACTATGCTTGTTATTTTTGCACTCGCGCGCGCGCGTGCGAAATGTTTAATTTATCGTGTAATCTGTCTGCATGAATTGACATTCATGGGTGACACGCTTTTATAACGAATTATGATTGTCCGACAATTTCGTATTCATATTATTGGTATTTGGAATTGCGTGATACTTCGGCAGTTTTTTTCGCGGTGTGGGCGTTTTTTTCGAATATCACTATACAGGAATTTCCGTGTTGTCCGGCATGTACAATTAAGGGAGTAGGCATTTCACAAAATAACAAAAGTCAAGCTAAATATTAGCGCGTTTGTACGCGCCACCCGTTCGCACGGAAACTGAATATTTCGGTGCAAATAGTTTCCACCTGACGGACGGTGCATTCATTAATTAGCCTATGCGCCAATTGCCGCTCTCAAATATCACGCATCGGTGGGCAGTGTAATTTTTGTTGTGACACATTTCACTTACCTATATAATATCAAAAATGCAGTGTGCTAAAAAATGTGAAAAATGATGCAAAGGGCAAAAAAATCCGGCAGGTATTTTTTACGCAAATTCTATGCGTGCTGCTTTTTCTTCGCTTTAATTATAATTGAAGTACAATAAAAATTGCTGCAATATATTCTTGAAAACGTTGTCAACTTTATGTGCCGGCTAAGGGTGCGAGATGCGTTGTTTGCTTGGCAAACTCTTTGACAAATTGGATGCTTAATTAAATAAAAAACGCAAGTTTTCATTTTCACCTGCACCAGAACGAGCCGCCTTATTGAATTACCAGATTCGCACGCGAAAAATTCTTTCTTCCCAAATCTTATTAAAAACTGAAAATTTATAATTAGAAAATTTCGTTCGGCGTAAATTCCGCGCGGAAATTGCAGAGCATCTTCTGCTAGTCAGTTTTCTCTCTCTCCTCATCGTATGCTATTCTTCCCGATGCCGTCGCCGCCAAATGAAGGTCGTTCATTTTCGCCTCTTTATGCTCCATATTCAGGTTGTGCTAGTTTCGACTGCAGCCAGCTTTCCTTTTCGGTGTTTCCGTTTTTGACTTTGGCCGTGATGCGCCGGGAGCACTTTTTTGTGTGATTTACCGAACTTTTTTGCGTTCGCTTTGCACACGTTTCGCTCGCCAAATAAACATGCGGCTAAATAAAGTTGTTTGTTCACTTTTGTTGCGCCTGGTCGCCGACGTCGCTAGTTGTTTCACGATACGCGCTCCTCTTCGCACCGCCCGCCGCTCTTTGGCGTTTCTTTTTTAATTAATCGGACCGACAATGCAAGCGTTAAAGATTAATTAGACGCGGCGCGTTTTCGCTCTTGTTGCGTTTAATTTCGCGGCGACGGACGTGGCGTTTTTTTTGCCACTGCCGCCGCCGTTCCAGCTGAAAAATCTCTTTTATTTTATTTGCGTTGCTCTTTCTGGCATACAAGCTCGTAATGAGCGTTGTCGACGACGTGTGTCGGACATTCGTTTTGTTGCACGTGGCGTCAACAAAGTAAGTGGTTTTATTTCGGATCACTTTTCGTCTACCTGAATTGGAAAATGTGGTTGCTTTACGGCGGTGAAAAGCAATAGTCGTAATAATTTAATATGCGATCTGTGGTGCATGCAATAATGCACATTTTATTGAAATTATTAATTGTATAAATATTTTTCATCTATTAATAAATACGCTGGAAAAGGAATAATTAGTTGATTTTTCCGGTATATTCGAAATGAAAAACCGCCACGTCATTTGATACGAATTGATGAAAGTCTGTCAATAAATATGTGCATATTTACATTGGCGCTTTACGTCACAGCGTCCGAAATTATTTTCAATAATTTATTTATTCATAAATACACGGCTATTATTTTTTAGTATATTAATTCGTAAAATAACTGAAATGTAAATTAAATTCCGAACGCATCCTGATGAAACAACGAGGAACGTTTTATTATTTTTTGAACACACAAAGCGCGCGCGCGCGCGCAGACAAAGCAAACGAAATATGGATGTAACGATTAAAATCGCAAAATTTCCCAATTTCCATCGGCATTGTCAGTGCCCACACTCGCGTTTTCATGCGCGTTGTTCAATCGGTTTTTACTTACTTACAGTCGAACAAAAAACACAAAAGAGCCTCGATGAAACTCAAGTCGGCGCCGGCGAAGAAAGCGTAATGAGAATTAATAAACGTTCGGAAGCTGGAAAAGGGGATCGGAGATCAGTCATTGACGTCAAAGTTCTCGATATCTCAATAAGATTTCATACAGCTTTATTGGTTCGCGCTCGCCAGCTTTCTTCATTCCCCGCTTTGTAAAATCAATTGATTGCATTCGAGTTGTCGGAAAAGCGTGGCGCACTCGTTCGGCAGTCCAAACAAAAAAACACGGCGACTTTAATTCAACCAATTGGAGTTTGATATTCTCAGGATCGCGTCGAGATGCAAAGCGAGGGAGAGTCGGCGCCCGTCGTTTTCCAATTACGGTCGAAATTTGATAACAAAAAAGTCGCCGCCTTATTAAAATGGAAATAAATTAAGATCGTCTTATATGATATTAATGCGTCCGGAGAAGCCTAGCACGAAAAGAGCGCCTCTGCGACAGGAAGAAAGGAAAGGTTTAAAGTTCTTCCTTAATTACGTTAATTCCGACTGAATGCGCCGAGTGTAATTGCACTAAACTCAAACTAAATACGACCTAAATACACCGAACAACAAAGTTTCGACTTTAAAGCTCGCTACGCGCGTTGAGGACGTTTTTCGCCGGCGCACCGTGCATTCCAGATTTGCGAGATTTAGCCTTGGTTTTATTACGACGGGCCGTTTTCTATTGTTTAGTTCTGCTGCGCCAAGCCGGCGTGTTTTAATTCGCATTATTTTCGTTTCATTTTCGTTGCGGATTTTTGCTCCTAGAAAATGACGATTTCACCGCACCAGGTGGACGACTTGCAGTGATTAACAATCAAGTTAAAGGCCACAATCGGAGCGAAGTAGTCCTTTGGATCGGTTCCGGTTTTTTCCTTAAATACCCGAGCCAAGCATTCGATATCAGATCAAAGCTGGTAGTGCCGGGTGCTTCACTCTACGGCGAAGGACCAATCGCCATAAGAACCGGGCATCGAAAGCAAGAACGGCCCCGGCCCGCTCTCGACTTCACTAACGCTAAGGTAGTAACCTTAAGTACTTACAAGTGGATGTAGTGGATGTAGTTCAACTAGAGAGAGCCCATTACGCCTCGCATTACTGAATTATTGAATGCAGCGGGCAACGAGCGGCAAAGGCGCGCTTGGCGTAGGGCGCTCGCACTGCGAAGATCTCGAAGACGACGGTCGTTACGTAAACTCGCTGCGAGCGCCGCCGCCGTTTTCTTGCTCGCCGCGCAACGCCGTTCCGCATTTGATGCGACTGCCGGCCGTAAGTAAAGGGTAAAGGGTTCGCCGAGTAAAAACTCGACCGTCGCGGCGGCGGCGGAATGGATTTTCCTAACGTCCTCGGAAAGATCGGATATCTGGCTGAAATCAGCAGAATATCGGAGCAATTACGAATACACGCCGCCGGATGCCTACGCTGCTGCTGCCGCCGCCGCCGCTGCCGCTCTTTTTTCGCCCCCGAATCGAGGTCAGATTATTTACTGCCGAGTTGCTCTCGGACCTGCAGTGCTTCAAAGTAATCAAAAAGCGTTCTTATTTTTCTTCAAACTCTGAATATTCAGCTCCGAAACTCATAATGTAGGTCAGGACTGAATGAGAAAAAAATATTTTAATCAATTACGGTGAATTCTTCAAATGATCAAAGCTGCTCCTAACGAATACAGGGTTCATGTCTACCGCATTTACCTCCGATGTCATGCAGTCTGAAGTTGTAATTTGTGCAAATGTTTATCCGCAAAGTTTAGCGGCGCATTATTTATTTTTTTACGTTTTCCTGGGTGAGAACATTTTATTTTGTTATTAAACTAAGTTCACGTCATGACAAATGTTTTAATTCCCACACGGTTGTATAGAAAAGTTGGCGGCCACAAAAAATGCGGCACAATAAAAAGTCGCGCGGAAAATCTTTTGACGTTGCATTGAAAAGTTGCGCCGCTTTTTTTTGTACACAATAAATAATTGTAATTGTAAATAACTAAGAAAATACAGAAAGGCCACGGTGCGCCGATCCGCACACGCAAAGGCAAAGTCATCCGGCGAACTTAAGTAAACGGAGTGCGTTGTTATTTTCTTTTCGTTGGACGCGCGCTCTTTTTTTTAATTTGCTCGCAAATCGCGTTTTAAATCCCGACGCGGCCGAAAGTTTCGCAAACTCGTTTAAAACGCAAACTCCGGCGAAAAGTTATATCTGTTTGTTCGAAAACTCTAATATGCGAGATTACAACGAATTTTTAATTTTCGAAGAAAGAAAAAAACAAAAGTACACACCGCCGGCGTATGTTTGAAAGCATAAAACATACAGCCAACAAACAGGAGAAACGTTGAAACACGACGGCAATATGGCAAATTTGCGTTATTAGTTTCATTTGAATAATTGCCCAGCACAGACCCACTTTAGACCGACATCCGTCGAAATGATGACACCATGCGGCCGGCTCCGGGTTTTTACACCGCGATAAAAACAAAAAAATATACAGCACATCCGACCACCAAAAGTTCCCCAACGACCGGGATGATGTCGCGCGCCGTGTTGCAGTTAATTCGCGCCGGTGGCGCGGTGCGCTGCAGCCGTCCTTCCTGGATTCAAATTAAATTCAACGCCGCCGGCGGCGGCGTGCGCTCGGAGGCCCGCACACCATCGACTCCGAGCTGCGACCAGCCGGTGCGCGATTAATAATATTTCGCCGGCGTTTCCGCGATCTCCCGCACGTAAATTGCATATGCGGGGTGGCTGCGTGGAGCAGGAGGAGGCGGCGGTGGGTTAAGGACTTAACTAAAACGTAACTGCTAAGTGGAGCAGCGGGAGAGACACGGCCGGCGCTATATTTCAAGAGTGCCATAGCGCCATACTCGAGATGCATCTGGCGCAGTCAACATTTTATAAATAAATGCGACGAAATTAAGAAGATGCGCATACGGCGCCCTATGCATGTCGAAAAAAAGAACGCCCACAAACTGATAGTGTATACCCGTTTTCCGAGCGACACGCAAATGAGGTCTATATTTTATTAAATATTTAAGAATTCAGGTTTTCGGGCGAAAAATTTGCGAGACGTTGTTTGCTATGTAAATTTTGCCTAATTCGCCTGATTTCAACACATTTACAAAGCAAGGTACATATTGATTGTGATAATTGGAGATTTTTTTTTTGATAATTGGAGGAAATTTCCCATTTATCTCATTTTAGCAACAAAAACACATAATTGTGTAGTTGTGATTTTTGTAAGGTAGTTTACAATCTAAAATTATGAATATTTTAACGTGCTTATCAGTCAAATA
This sequence comes from Dalotia coriaria, assembly GCF_025399875.1. NCBI lineage: Eukaryota > Metazoa > Arthropoda > Insecta > Coleoptera > Staphylinidae > Dalotia > Dalotia coriaria. The sequence goes on along the minus strand of NW_027045443.1, from coordinate 3,150,076 downwards.
CATCATCCGTTATCCCATTACGAGGCAAATTTGCCCGCACACGTTTTAACATGATAGTTAATTTCCTGCGGTAAGTGTTAAGTCATGTCCTAGCGATGTTTACCGCGCGTCTACCCTGACGAAGGCAGTGATTATTTGAAGAGTCATACAAACCACGGCAAATAGTAAAATCAAAATCCGGCGAAAATGCAAAAGCGAATCATAGAAATGATCAATCTCTATTACGGCGTGGAGCGCCCGCCGACGGCTTTCGCCATCACGACGACCACTCTTTTCCTGGCGCGCCGCCGACGTATTGTCGACGAAATCCATCATTCTTCATTAATCACCAAATGGATGTCGAATAGATACGAACGATGTTATCATATCGCACCTCGGCGCGGCCGCCCTCAGGCGTCGGGGCCATCCGGGAGATAAATCCGCACTTTTCTCCTCGGCAAAACTCTTAGCTCGAGCGCACATTGTTATTTCAAGCGGCGATTTTTTCCTTTTCCAGAGCCAGTGTCATCTTTATAACTTCCATAAACCTTCAATCTTCGCGCTTCGATCGAGACTTCAATTCACAACGTGATTCGACACAAACTCGCACTACAGAACTATTCGTTGTTTGTCTATGAAATTTTCGATTTCAATCTATCATAGTTTTCTCACCGCTGGAAATGAAATACTCGCCGTGTGTACTAAAGTGCGGAAGCGGAAGCGTTTTAGGAGCCGACGACACACAACAAAAAAAAAACGTGCTAGTTTTACCGGCCACTCAATTCCAACCGCGTCGGCCAGGTTATTATATTTTAGACTTTTTATGACGACGATGTTTTTTTGTAACTCCGCCAATCGGAGATCTTTATGCGCGGTATAAATCTATGGATGCATAATCTATGGAATTTGTCGCGGTATCGGGTACGTAGGCAGGCCTCGGCGTTGAATTAGTTGCGTCGTTTGTTTTATTTTTATCCGCGGGCCCGGTGAAAAAGTTTATGACGGGCGCGGAATATAAGGATAATTTTATGTGGCTTTTATTTTCTCGCTTTCGCGCCGACCTGGCCGCGCTTCGCGTTTTGTTTGCTTTTTGTCTTTAATTTGGAATTATGGGCGCACGTCGCGTGTTTGTAAAACCTAAAACCTGAAAGTCCACAGCAATAAACTCGCGACCATGGGTTCTAGGTTTGCAGGCGCGGGCACGTCAGTACCATACACTCACACACACATATATATAAAAATATAATACCTACACACTCAGGGGTGGTTGGGGCAAACGGTAAAAATTACGGTAATGCGTTTAATTCCGCCATGCCGAGCGCAACGACGAGACAATAAAACTATATTAATTGCACATAAAAACCTATCTTATAAATTATGCCCTGCGGCTTACAGGGCCCGCTTGGGGCTTTGTTCGGTGTGCTACCTGCGCGCCGCAATACAACACTGCGCGCAAAATGATTCCACATAGGCATGACTGACGTGATACCCGATTCCTGCTAGGTATCATAGTTGTTAACGGCGGTTGTGGGCGAGTAACGGCCGATAGCGACGGGATAAAATGGAATGGAATAGAATCCGTGCCCACTTTTCCACCAACTTGTAACCGTATCGTATAGATTGGCACGAAATGGATTACAATGGATAGTGCAGCAATGAAATTCGCAGAAAAGAATCACTCCCGATTTAGTATTTTCCAATCATAAACGCGGATTTGCCTTAAAACAACAACCGCAATGTTTGCACAACAATAATAATAAAATCTATGGCCGAGCGTGTTATGCAAGTTGTGTTGCGCATTTAGTTTACGAGATAACCACAACCAAAGATTTCTGTTGAAAATTGCAAAAAACCCATTTTTGTCCTTTTTTCCTTATAAGTTATTTTCGACCCATCTTATTTTTCCGATATTATTACCTCATCTTATGGAGATTTTCTCGTTAGTTATTAAGTGCCAACGAACAACGCATAAATTCAACACGTCCCATAAAATGAAATTCTACTTTTAATTCGTTCGTAATTAATTTATGACCGAGTTTACAATTAGCATTTAGTTCCACAACGCGGTGTAATCAGAGCAGAAACTGTTACTTATCCGCAATGTTCACTTTTTGTCAGTGATTGCCAAAATGCCTGCCAAAATGAGTTTCGAAAGGATAACCGAGAGTGTAGAAAAAGTTGGCTGGTATTTGAATACGGAGATGAAACAATGCGACGGCGAATTGTTTAGTAAGCGGGAAAAGTAGTGGAAAATCTGGTGGGTCTCAAGTCGGGAAGTCGTGGACGTCGAGCATCAAGACGAAATAGAAAACGGAAAGTGCGGGTCGCCACTCGGATGGTGTGCTTGCCGTAGGATGGAGGATTGAAGGGTTGCGATTGCTCTCGGAGCGCGCTATTTGCTGCTCGCTTGGCGCCCCGTTCTCGACTCCGGCGATGATGTTTCGCACGACGTTCGGATGGGTCGGGGAGCTACGTGACTTGTAGATTATATTGTTGCCGTTGTTGCGCAGCCGGCAGCCGCTGCCGGAATGGTGGAGACGGTGGGATTGATTGAGTGCGGTTTGGCGTCGCTTTAAAAGCGTGTAAAATGGCCAACAACTTAAGCTCGCGATGTTCTTTAACACTGCTGGTTATAAATGTACCAAGTTAGAAAAAAAAAAGATTAAAAATTGTTTTCCTTACAAATTAATTGAAAAATTATAAATGTTTTGGATTTTCTGTTTTTTTCACCCGTTTTAGACTTTTATGCGAATATTGAAAATTAGCGGGCATAGTGAGTAAATAAAAGTATCTAAATTTTCAAAAATTGTAACGATGTAGTTAAAAAACCCTGGAGTATTACATTTTTTCGAATTGGGGTAATAAAATCGAAGCCAGAGGAAAAACTATGTTGGTGGTCCTTTCAGTGCACTTTGTAGTTCGGCTGAAAGGTAACCAATTTATTAAGTTGAAACTCTTGTTACTCTTGGCGATAAATCAATGAAATGAATAAGGTGAAAGGGAAACGGTCACATTTTTCTTTATTGTCGCTTGTTTTTTTCCGGCGCGCCAGCACTGCGAAGCTATAAACGCCGCCGGCGTTTCATGATTTAGTTGATTTAGTAAAGGGTTAATCATGTCGCGCTAATTGCCCATTTATTCACTGCGCTTTGTGCCCTCGCGCGCGCTTTCATTTAACTTGTTTCACTGTTTAGTATGTTTAGCGCGTCGACACTCGCGTGTCGCCGTTCGCCTTTTTATGATCGGTTTCGATGCGATTGCGAGTGCAATTCAGCCAGTCAGTTTGATGTCGTGCGAACACGGGTCACAATGAAATTTTCAACCGCGAGAGTCGCGGCCTGCGACGAAACAGCATTTGCGTATTGCCATTCCGCGCGTTCGTACGCAAATCCTTCAATCTCGTTCGTCTCTTAACAAGAACTCTTTTATCTTCGGGCGGTAATCTCTTTTTATATGCGCTGTGTGTGCGCGCGCGTAATTTGCAATTTCAAAATCGTCAATCGACTACAATCGAAGTCGCAATCATTCGGCGAAAGCGGAAAATTCAAACGCTCGGAGGCGAACGAATTCCCAACGTCCTTTATCTCCCGTCGCGCGCGACGCCGGTGCCTCATCATCGCGCACAATCCTTCACGTTTGTATCACCGCGCGTTCTCGTCCTTCTTTGTTATTCGGACAAGTTTGCGTTTGGCGTAGGCCGCGCGTCCTTCTTTTTTTCTTCTTCGCTCCTCATCGTCGCGGTGCTACTTCTTCGTCGACTGCTTCGTTCTTTGAATAATTCAATCGAGCGCGACCTTTAATCGAATCGGATGCTTTCCGCGGTGCTGTCGACGATCCATCGTTACATTGTTCGTTACTTTTATTTTCGGTTCAGCCGAATCGCCTTCTTTCGGCTGCAGCTCGACATACAGGTGACTACAAACATTTCCACGCTTGGCAAAAAAGCGTTAAACGTTTCTAACCAATGAAAACATCCACCGATATCAACCTGTAGTATCCCCGACACATTCATCCTTTTTCAGCTCGCAGCCGCTTTTCATTCGAATGCCCCTGCTCGGTGTCATTTATAGAGCATTCGCAGTCGATAGAACAACGTATTTGTGTTCAATTCGAACCTAACAAGTTATTCGTAAATGTTAAAGATTCCCCTTTCGAAAATATCATGCGCTACATGAATTTATCGCATATTCGTCATTATTTCGTGCGTTGCACGCCACTGATATCCCTATTTTACTTAATGTGCCAGAAGCGAAACTCGTTTAGCGATAAACAACTGAAATAAAGCCTCATTGAATAAATGGCTAGTAGTGGTTGATTGATAATAAAATAAAAATTGCATTTGGTTAAAATTATTCACTATGTATTATTGATGGTAATGAATATGGCATAAATGGCGAATTGCGCTTTGAGCAATGAAATATTTTAGTTGCGCACTGTTTTGTTGCCAAAACACAAATATAAATTGAGTGAGAACTGATATTTACCAGTAATAACTTTTTCGTTCGGCTAATGTATACACAATTTGAACGAAAACATTTGCCTCATCGATTTTTTTTTAGTTAAAATGTTGCCGCGGGGTGAGTAGTTGAGGTAGTGTGCAAAGTATTTTTTTTCAGTACAAAGTGCTAGCAATTAATTTGTTTGCCATAACACATTTCGTACCTTTCGCAAGTTGCTCAATTAAAATGCAAATTACGCTTTGCGCTCAAATTTTCTCGCATAAACATCGCGCAAACGCTTTTGTGTGCGAGAATGGCTAAAAGAACGAACGCATTTTCGGGTTCGTCGGAAATTAATTTTAATTAAGTCGTTTGTGACTGGTCAACGTCGTCTGATAGCATTTGATAAGCCAAGCGACGTTTGAATATCGTGCGAGTAAGTTTTTCGGCTCGCATAAGTAGTATGTAAGTACACACAGTAGCAAAAAACTAGTCTTGGCATTGTTTACACAGTTTGCTTCGTTATTGAACCGTTGGAGCCGTTCGGTTTTGGTATGCATGTTGGCTGGGGGTTGATTATGTGTGCGCGATGCGGATAACTGTGCGCGCGACTTTTTCCTCGTTGGGTTCGTTTTTTTTTCTTCTTTGGTTCCGTGTGCGTTTGCGTTCGGGTGGCTCGTTCGCAGCCTGCCGTCCTCGCGCTCGCCGGCGCGCTTGATACGGGCGTCACGCGACGTTGATAAGGATGACTGATTCTTTGGTTTGTTTGAACAGACCGACGAGGTCGACGTGCCGCATGATGCATGTGTCGTCTACCGTGTGTGTTGACGTTCCCGTGCTTAAGAAATCCGGGCTGGCACAGTTCGTTGGGCGGCCCAACTCGAAATGTGCGTGAATTGAAGATTGCTGCGGCACGATTGCCGCCGCCTCCGTTGGCGCTACCGCCTGCTGTTGCAGAGGATCAACTCCGCGCACCGAAAATTACCATCGCGTTGCATTTCAACAAGCAATTCGCGTGACTTACGCCGCTATTGTTTGCGTTCACTCCGGCCGCTTTCCAGAAATAAAAACAACGTAGCACAAATAAAAACAAAAACGATAATTAAAAATGAAAACTTTATATTGCAAGATGGGTGCATGCCTCCGCATTCCACATTTTATTGGTTTAGTTTTCTGGAAATGTGCAAGGAAATTGTTTGCGACAATTGTGCTGTTTCTTGAAACGTCATAGATATGAATTACTTATAGACTAAGAGCCCGTGACGGCCAGACTTTCGTCATTTTAGGAAAGATGAAATTTTGTCCATGTGTTTCTCTAACACAGGTAAGAACGATTCCCAATTATGAAAGCTGGATCGTGGTTCCTTTGGCAGTTAACAGCCAACAAAGATGTACACATGATGACCTATGTTTCGTTATTTTAGCAAACTCCATTTTTGCATATTTTGTTCGTCACATTATTATAACATGCGCTGCTCATTGCCAGTCACCTGGTATGGTTCCAACCCTAGCCAGACACCCCTAAAGTATATTTTTTTAACTTTTTACTTTCGTTATATTAAGAAAGCTGAATTTGATACACATTATACAGAGAGCTATGAAACTGTGTTTTCTTTCACGTCAGACAGTTTGGCGGTAGGTGCTTCAAAATTTACTAAAAATATAAAAATGCTGTTCTTCAAATATTGTTTACTTGCGATAAGGAACCATACGTTACTGATTTGAGATTTGAAACAGACAACGCGTGTTTATTTATTTGATGCAATATTTGTGAAAAGAATTGTATTAGTCGATGTATCATTATAGAGAAATACATGAATGCAACGATTGCCGACTGATGCAGTCTGATGGCTGTTTGAAATCGACAAATTGAATGCCTACGTAGGTAGACGTAGTCTACTTTGGGCATATTATTGTTAGCATTATCGGAATATGCGAAATGGAAACGCATTTCTTTGGCTTTGGGTTTTCATGCGCGGCATTCATTCGAATATTTTTCGGGCAACTTCGACACAGTGTCGGCACTTTCAATGCATATTGATCACGCTCAAAGAGAACAATTCGAGGCTTACGCGAAAAGGCGGAGGAAGCCCGACAGTAATACAGGTAGCATCATGGGCTCGATGAAATATCCGTAATGCAAGCGAGAGCTGCATCGACAGTAACGTTATTATGACAAAGCGGCGCGAATCGGAAGCCTCGTTACATCGAACGTGCATTTGATGCGCGCATGAATTAAGAGCTTTGCGCGGCGCAGGTGAATCCTCGCGCTACCTATGAATCCAACGCGCACGAAACAAAACCGCCGCCGACGTGCACCGGCAAGCCGCTTATAATCAGGCAGGCACGCAACGGTGTCGTCTCGTCTCGACGCTGGTGGCAATCGAGTGATAACATTCGGCGTGCATCGCGTCGACATGTAAACACTTGCCGAGTTGTAGATGATCGCAAATAATGTGCGCACATCGCAGGCACGTAAATATCAATTATCATCAGCAGTCAACTAGCCACTAAATGCAGTTAACAGCATAAACATAACATAACGCCCGCGCGAGATGCTGGCGCCGTTTCGCCACGCGTTTACTTATTTACAACGCGGTTGAATGACTCAATCAAAGACTCATTGGTCTATGACTGCAGCAATGGCGCGGAACACCGGGAACAATTCTACGCGCATTCCCGTCCACGGCAACACACTAAATCTGAATGATTAATGCAATCACCCCTTTCGGTGCGCAAACGAACGAAACTTGCCCGCCTTCGTCAATCCCGAAGTGCGCCCGTTTCGCACAAGTCTTATTTTCGGCATGAATAAGTCATCGCCGAATTGGCTAGGTTTCGCCAGACCGACATCGAAATGTACATCGAATTTAATCGATCAAACCGGCTCGTCTACGCGCCGCGCGCCCCAGCTCCCTGTGCTTCGTTAATGTTTCAGCGCGGCTACAGACTTGCAGGAATTGTTCGCTGGCGACTCGTGTGTCAAACACTCCGGCCGGTCGCCGGCGCAATCATACGTCACGTTGACATTAACGTGTTAATACTTAATGCACTTCGATTGCATTATTGCGCGCGAGTGCACGACATCTTACGAATTCATGCCGGCGTTTTGCGTCGCATGTTATGCAAGTATCGATTGATCGAATTGAGGGCCCGAATGTGTGCGTGCCATAATAGTGCCACCGCTGAGTTATTGATACGCTTGTACGAAGTGCCACCCACTCACCGCCCCCGGAAATGGATGCGTTTTTAATTATTAATGCTGCGTTAATGTTAATGACTTTATATAACTAGGGTATTTTAAAATTGATTTTAATGCACCGTTCACGAACGGATCGAATGTGTTGTTTTTGGACGATATACACGGAATATATTCGCCGGATAAATATAGGGCCAATGACACCGAATATGAAAAAATACCGTGTTTTTGTTATTTTGTGACAAAAAGTATATTATATCACAGCAAAAAATAGATGGTTTAAAAATTTATATTTATGAAAGCAAAAATGACTCTAACTGATGAAAATTTGTGTAAAATCACCAACAAATAACGTCTTTGATACAACTCTCCATGGTAGTTTTTATTTCAGCGAATATTTTTTTACGATGCGCAATAAAATGAAATAAAATTTTTAAATAAAAATTTGCACCAGCCTAATAAAATAATTTATTGGTCAAATTGTTTTATTGACTTGGCTTGCATTCCCAGTAAAATTACGAACTCTTCTAAAATAAAATTCAAATAAATCATTTAAAAAAAAAATGCTTTTATTCGGTTTTCCATTTCTAACTATAGCTATCCAAAATAAATTCTATCGAGTTAATTGAATTATTTGGTTTGCTTATAAAATTGTCAGCCAATTGTTTTTTTTTTTATTGAAATTATACTGCGAATTTATTTATATCGCACCTCAAAAGTTTTGTCTTATTTTAGTTGTGCTTGTGTGTGTTAGTAAAACATACAAATTTATATATTGTAGCACGTTTTTACGATGATGGAAACGAACAAAATGTAAAATGTTCGTCATTCTACTTGTACCTACGAGTAAATTGACTAAAAGTTTTATCATTATTTCAGGCCGCCCAACATCAATAGGAGGGAAATAGCCGCGCTGTGTGAATGTAGCAATGCACCTAAAACTTTCCCCGACACGCTTTGGCATTGGTTCACTTTAGTTTTCAATAATTTTTATCAACACCGACGTTCTTATCATAACTTTGCGCCCGACGTCGCCAGCGCATTCAATAATTCACCTCCATTCAGGTTGGCTCGGACTTTGGGAACTTTTCGGTCGCAGTTCTGTCACGCGGCGGTAACCGCCCGGAGTTTTCCGCTATTTTCCCGCCTCATTGAAACCGGCACACGCCATGGTCGCCGGCCGCGTATCGGAATACAGTGGAAAATGTAGTTCGACGTTGTTTACTTAACGCGTCCGAAGAATTATCGACGCTCAGATGCAACTTTGCGCGTGGTACTAGTTGTCCTGCGGAAACTGACAATGAATTTGCCACGTCGAGACGGATTGAAACGCGAGTTCATTTAAATTCCGGAAACTGTTAACTAGAACAAATCTATATTTATTTGTAGAATTAGCGCACCGATGACAACTGGAAAACTTGTACTGGCAGTTGTGCAGTTTTCGCGCGAATAATTTCGACGTATAATTAATTAATTTTCGCGTCGTCGCATGCAACGCGCGTTGCATTGCAAAAGCCGCGGTATGCAAAACGACATCGGAACTTATTAGTGGTTTTGTCGGCGGTGCATCGAGGTGAAGGCGCTGGCTGTGGTGGAAATCGTGGAAATGTATCGGTGGGGCTAGGCACACATGCGAGTGTGTGGTGTGCGATGATCGCTAATGCGGTTCTGTCGTGAACGTCGACCGAAATCAATTAGCCGCACACACGACGACGCGTTATTGCAGGGCGCACGTTTTATCGCGAGCGCGGCGCGAGCCGGCGAAACAATGAACGCTTCGCGAACGCGGTTAGCGATAATCTAACACACGTAATAATAGCACTTGACGATTACTTAGCGCACGACAACAATCAATTATTTAAGCGAAATTATACACAATAACAATAATCAGTCAAAGGTGGGGGTGCTGGTGCTGATGGTGGTGTCGTTGCGTTTTTACTCGCCGGTGGTGTTGGTTAACTAGCAACCGGCTACCAACAGTTAACAATCGGTCAAGTTGTCGTTCGTTATCGTCGCCGGCATGCTGTTCTTTTTCACTTTAAATTACTTTCCGAACGCCGAGCCGCATTATTCCTCGAAAGCAATTTCGATTTGCGTCCATTTCCACGTTCAGGTGCACCACAGGAGATGCAAGTTGGCCGCAAGTCACCACAGATGTAGGAGTAATATACTGAGCGAATGCCACAACCGGAAGCTTTTGCGCACGCGTTGCTTACCAATCGCGAGAGACGAAAACGCTTAGTGGATAATCGAATTTCCTGATTTGACAACGTCTGAATCCACTACAAAAGCGACCGCGCGTATATCGCTTCGAGGACACAACGAAATAAAATCGAAGCAATAAAAACGCGCTTACTGCTGGTGCCCAAGCCACCAGCGGTCGCTCTTAGTCCTTTATGTCCTATAAGTATTTCCAATTGAGAGTCGCCAATGAATGGCGGCGCTCGAGGGACGGCACAACAAGTCGGGTCGGTCGTCCGCGCGATCGGTCAGCTCGACGCGTTCGCCCGGAGTAATGGCGAAGAATAAATGAATGAAAAGATCCCTGTCCCTGTCGATGGAAGTGCCCGGCGCCGTAAGAATCACAAACACGCACACACAGCGCCTTGCGGTCGCTCGACCGCTTCCGGCCTGCGATATAAACAAGCAGGAAAAAGTCGCTAGCGTGGGTCGTAAATGGTGGCGACGACGAGCGCGCCGAGGCGAAACAGAGGAGCTGGCGGAGAGAGAAAAAATGGAAAAACGTCTTGATGCACGTGTAAAAGTGGCTTTCGGTTAGTCCACCGACTTACTCAACGCTGCCGTAAGCCGTGTTTTAAAGAGGGGAAACCAAGCGGCGCACGGATTGAAACTGATTAGACGAAGATGTCTCAGGCAAACAGGCATAAATGCCGCAAGCGAGAGACCAGCGTCGAAGTCGCGAAGTGAATTTTTCTCGAGGCTCGAGTCGTGGGAGATCAAAGCTGCGACACGAACGCGAAGCTGCTACGCCTCTCTCCTGCTTGTGCGTGAGCTGCTGCTGGCTGTGCAGTCACGCAGTCGGGATAAGCCGGTCTCTATCTCCCGCAGGATTAGCCTTGATTGGATGGACATCGCTCGCTCCTGTGAGGATACCATTTTTCCCATGCGATACTAATAACAATGCCGGCGATGTCGACATCGCGATATTATTTAATTTATTTCGATTAGCTGATAGAAGAGAAGAGAAGAACTTCGCGAGCATGTCACTAGTCGATTACACAAATTGTCCAGCTCGCTGCACAGCCAAAGGGAATTTCGTGCTGAGTATTACACACTCTTGACATACTCTTATTAGGAGTGCCACTTGCACAATAACAAATTGTGTTTTAATGATTGCTAGTTTCACAATTTGCATGGCCAATTAACACGCGTGAATGTATTTGAATTCAGTGCCACTCGACGTGACAATTTTCTATAATTCCGGTGCAATACTAACTTTGTCATTTTGTGATTATTACGCGCTGGTAAATTATTCAGAGCGCGCGAATACTCGTTAGGGAAGTTCGTGGCTGTCAGCAAAAGTGCACGAGGAAAAATGCCGAACGTTGACCTTCCATTGTACGAGCGGGAATTAATTAGCACGGTATCATTCGCGCGCGGTTTCGGCCCGTCGCGCATCGACCGGAAAAACCGCTTAACCTCGATTAGGAAAATTAGTATTAGCGAAACCGGCGGCGCGATGCACACGCCCGAACGTTTCACCCTGTTTCGCTTTTTTACGTCTTTTATCGCCGTCGACGTCGAGCTAAAGAGCAACACTCGTTTAGTTTACTTTGTTTCACTTTTTCTAAGCGTTCTAAGTAAGTTAGCCTGCTATATTTAACTTCGTGAGTGAGTTTTCCGACATCTTTACAATTTGATAATGGAAACGCAAACATTCACAGTTAATGGTCTTAGATTTTTTTTTAGATTTTATATTACGTGTCCGTACGTAAATAGCGAATTATTGTTACCTCGGACGTGTGAGCAACCTGATTCTATCGAGTTAAGTGCAGTTGTCCGCGTTTTTGCAAACGTTTTTTTTAAACACCAAGTTGTAATGCCAACTAATATGGGCGCTTAGGTGCTGGCTCGTAAAAATAAAGAACACGAAAAAAAAAGGTGCATAATTTATGTAAGCAATCCCCGCTGGGAGACGGCCGAGCGCATTCGAGCGTTTTAGCGTACGGGGGGCGGCCGAAAGGGTGCGTTGTTTGGATGTTGTTGCCGAGTTAGCGACCGCCGCGAACGTAGCTAATAACTAATAAGGCATATTTTGTATTATGCCCGCGCGGTGGCGGCGGCGGCGGCCGGCGATAAGCGTGACATATTGTTGCGACATTATCTTTCGACACATTTTTAGATAGCGCCGTTACGTATCGTCGTGCGGACGTGGAAGGCGGCGCGGGCGACGTAAAAACACACGTAATGAACCCGCCGACCCGCAAGTTCACCGCCTCGGGCTGGCTAGTTTGCACTACGCCCTCGCCCGCCGCGCGCTCGCACTTAATTTGTAAACGCGGCGCAGATAACGGGCGGAGTTTTATAATTTCGTTGTGGACTTTATGACGCTCGTGTTTTTATGACGTTTGACTCAGGCACAAAGAACTCCAATTTAATTGAAAATTCTTTTTACTTGAGGCAATGTCATTGAATAATAACTTTATTATTACCAGTAAGTGTGATAAGTGCGCGTGCGCAGTAGCTGAGTCTACGCCACACTCAATATTAGTGATTAATGATTACCTATTTGGCATTTACTGAAGCGGAGATAATGATGAAGATGAATATATTGATGTTTTGAGGAATAATTTTATTTATTCGTTGGCACGTGGATCGCGGCGTGCAAGAAAAATTAATAAATAATCGAAGTTTTCGTTCGCTGCAAATTCGGCCTGACGGCCAACCCCACCGTTTGCACATAATACCAGCCGCCAAGGTAGAATAAACCTCAAACCTTTCCCCGATCCTCGTCCTTGCCCTGGCAATTTGTGTACTTGAAACGCACGGCCGGGAAGCAGCGATTTAAGAAAACCGAACGCGCAATAAATCAAGTTCAGCGCAATGGTAATGATAAATTATCTTTTTTATTGTCTCCGTCGCGTTCGCCGTTCGCGCATTTTTCCCTCTCCGTGCGCGCCCCCACGGCTGTCGTGCTCGTTTGCATCCACGCCTAAATAATATATCGGCGACGTCGATGTGTATTTCAATTTCTTTACGGATGCGAACGGCGAGGGCGAGGCTCGCTTCGTGCTCGGTCGCGTTCGCCGATCTTTAATCGCGCAAATTGAAATATAAATAACGCAATAATCGATCTGGCCTTCTTATAACTCCTCCGGCACTGCCTCCCACACATTTCCATCGCGTGCGAATTTTAAATGCGCGAAACGTGCACTTCATACTTTACTAGCGCGCGCTTATAAACTTTATTATCATCATTTCAATGTGAGACTTTTAAATTGTATGCTAATTGCGTATTTAAATCTAATTAAATAAATGATTTGATAAATTCGTTGGCTAATTTGTTGGGACAGCTCGCGTACACAATATTCGCGTTTTAATTAAACTCTATTTACCACTCAAATTCAATAAAGATAATAAATAATTGATTAAATTCACATCCATTACACAATTCAACAATTTCGCAACTTTTTCAGCCTTCAAAAAAATCGTTTCCATATAATCCCATTATCGCTGGTAATTAAAATTTCAAATTTAAGCGTTAATACCTGCTGGTATTTAGAAACTAATGCAATGTGTACTCAACATTAAAATCCGGTGGAATTTGAGCGTAAAGTCAACATTGGACTGAATCAGAAAATGCAAAAACAACTTGCTTGGAAAATTACCACGGCCGGCGCCAACATGAATCTAATTGAATAATATTTACGATACCATTTCGGGTTTAATTAGCAATAAATAAAATTCCACGCCGCAGTGCACGGCCGCGAAATTATTAAATAATAAATGGAACGCGCGCAATTAATTTACATTCGCCGAAGCGGTCAGGTAATGAGCGCATTGGTTAACGAGTGGTAAACGTCTGTCGGCGCAATACAATAACGCGTATCTGATAATGTTGCCGCCGCCACCATTCCTGTGTTAATAATTCACACGACAACTGATTTTATATTAAACAGTTCGTGCTAGAATGTGCGTAAAATTGCCATGATTTTGCAAATCGAAAATTTTATTCGCAATAAGTCAGTTTTTACATCAAATTATTTACATATTATTTATTATTACACCAATATTATTGCTTGGATTACGTATTAATTTATTATGTTGATTTTATTACTTTCTTTGCATCAACAGGACAGAAAAATACCTAAGTTGTGATTAACTGGCTTATTATTTCTGCCGTCAAAATAATGAATTGTTTGTTTTGGAATATTGTCGGTTATAAAAATATTTACATCGTTTGTCCATTTATTATTAAAATGGCTTCTTGTTTTAATTCAAACTTTTTTTCACTTAGCGTTATTTATTTTTTTCTAATGGCGTAAAAAGTCGATCGCCGATAGTGCCTGCCTGCTTGTTTACCTTGCTGTTTGCTGTTGTTGGACATGCATTATGCACTTGATAGTTAATTAATTAGCATTCGTTGTAACATTGTTTCGACGCAGCGCTGCGATAAAAGAAAAACGCGCAGTCAATTCCGCCCTCGAGTCGCACGGAAATTCTTTGTTCGCGGCGCTAAAACGCGGATCGCGTTTTCAACTTCATATCGCAGCAGATTGCGTCGTTGTGTTGCTGTTGGCGTCGGCACTTTTTTGTTGCGATTTATAAAATTCCAAGGTAGTTGCATCGCAATTGCAGATGCAAGTGTAAATATTTAACAAGTAATGCTCAACTATATGAATTTAATTAACTGAAAATACTCTCGGAGAGTCTAATTAGAACAAGAATTCTGCTAAGTAGGCACTCCACTAAGTTCGTACTTTCATCGCGGCGAGTTTCGCGCGCAAACAGAAATTAAATTGCTTCCAAGATTGTACTCTCCCGCCATTAGAGGTTCAATGAGTTGACATGTAACAGCAACTTTTACCGCACTGCCAACTCCTTAAAACTTGAAACTTATCATAACCATAAGTTCAGTGCTTACATTTTAGAGTAGTTCGTTGGCGGTTCTTTTTTTGTTACTTTAGTAATAATTAAGGCTTTATTTCGGTAGTAGTTTTGCACATGTGCTCGGATTTCTTTTATAGGACGAGAAGGTCCGCAAGAGCGCTCGGGTTCTCTTAGCCCTTTATGTCCTTCTATGCTCATGTGCACCGGGGGCGGCTCCTTATCCTTTGTCGCCGTGCGGCCGAGCGATATTTGTTGCCGGCAATACCGGCAACTTCGAGAATGCTCCAGTTAAGCGCACGCTGCGCCCTCGTTTCAATTTCGCGCGATATTCGAAATTCGTTGAATTTATGTTAGCCCTTGCTTCATTAAAAAGTAACGGAACATTAGGTGGGCTCCAGTACGTGCAGCGGTGCTTTGAAGTGCACTATTTAAAAATTCGCAACGACAATGCGCATGGTTTTTTAATTTTTTATGAGCGGGTACGATTAATAATGCAGACATTTTAATGCATTTGCTTTTTCTCTGCGTCCACGCAAGTATTACTATATATTTGGGGTTCTTTCGGAATAAAAATGAATGAACGATGTTAAAACTTGCAAACTACCCATAAACCAAGACAAAGTTTTACTTTCGTTACATGTCACAAGTCAATTTTGAATATTTCATGTCTATTTAAGAGTTTTAAAGACCCGGTTGTAAACTTATAACGATTTGGTGGTAGCCACATCTGCTGCAGGATAATAATTGTGTGTGTTTTTAATAAAAAATTAACTTTGCTGAATTTATTTTTATTTCGGGCTGCTTTCGCTAAATTTCTGCGACTAACTGTATAGAAGTAATGCGTTCTGAATGTGCACGCGCTGAGTTTTCGGTACGCGGAACGCGAACGTTTTGAGCGGAAAACACAGTTCGTTTGTAATTGCTAGATTTATGTGGACAAGCGCTCATATATTAACTGCAAACGTATTTTCCCTCGGCGGGGCCGACCTGCGGGTCGCAGGAAACGCGCAACGCGTTTAACTCAATTCCACGTTTATCATCTTAGGCTTCGACGGGCGAATTGTAATCTTATACGTGCCACCGCCAAGCCGGGCCAACTTCGCCGCCAACAGGTCCGGCCCGGCTCGACCAAGATTTATCTATATACGTGTAATATTCAATTTAGGTCTGCGACATCGAAAAAAATTGACGCAGAAATCGAAATTGTAATTCACGTAGGTTGAGCGAATAAATATTATGTGTACAATGAAGAGAAAATTCTGATTAGATAATTAAGTATTATAAAACACTTTATTTCGAAATGGTGGATATGTACAACGTTTATTTTTATTTTTTGCTTAAAAGGTGTTTTATTGCGCACATTTTAGGGAAATTACATTTTGAAAAATTAGCTCGTGATGCAAGTGCTAGAAAATGCATTCAGCGCGATGACATTATTTATGAGCACAATGGTCTAGGGGAAAAACAAACGAATTTGAAACACGGCGCGTTTTTTTTTCCACCCGCAGCGCAGAAGCAACAAGAAACGTAATAATAAATATGCGGGGACGAATAAAATAGAAACGCGTGCATTTGCATGTCGGCGTCATTTACGTGCGCGACGCCGCCCGCCGGACTGCATCGGGGGGATTACCAAAGTGAATAATAAACTTAATGGGGGGCATTAAATATGTGACGGCGCTCGTTTATTAAGCATGTATCGGCGGCCGCATCGCCCAATAGCCGAATCGATTTTTCATCATTTTTTTCTCGCCGCCATTTCTGTTAGCCGACGGGCACATTCATTCCACATATTTACAATTTACTGTTGCTTATTGTTTACGCATACCCGGTGTGAATTTTAAAGAATGCAAATAGGAATGCATCACATACACATACATACACCGCGTGCCATTAGTTTTTCCAGCCGATTTCGTTTCATCATTAATGAAATCCACTCGGCAAACATTTAATTGATGCCGTGCGATTAAAGCGACGATCATTTTAACTTCGCTGACAAATTGCAATCCCACTAATTGATAAATACTTATCGATTGCGCTCATTCGAATAATTGCGAATTAATAATGCACTTCGTTGTTTCAACCTCAGCGCACCTCCGATCACCGGTAAGGCTCGCACATTTGCAGCGATTTTTCCGTGGCGATGTTGTTTGACATTGGCGCGCTTACTGCCCGCGGGCCTCATTGCGTTTAGCGGATTAGGCTGGCCGCGATTAAATTCGGCCAGCCATTAACATTATTATCAGCGCGCAGCGGGCCAGCACCGCAGTGCATTCGACGAAATCAAATTATTCTAATGCATTCGATGCTCCAGCTCTGCGGCGCGCCGACAAAGGCGGTGGCGAATTTGTAGCTTGTGCGCGGTGGCCGAAATACGCCGCAGAGCATTTTGACAGTCGTATGCGATAACAAGCGCGCACCGCATTAGATCAAACATATTTAGCGCATTGTTGACTAATTGATCGATCTAATACAAATACTGACCTGGTACACAAGCCGCTAATGCCGCGGGGGCGCGTCCGCTCGCGCTACGCCGCACACCTTCTGGATTATAAATAATTTTGCGATTCTGCTCGCTGATATGCCTGTTTTAAATTACCGACGCACATTGCCCGCGCAGGGTGGGATGGGCGTTCGATTTGTAATTCCATTTTCCACTTGTGGAATTTGTGATCTACTTCGATTGGTTTTGTATTACCGCTGGGAGACAAGGTTATTGTACCATTTACTCCGCGTTTAATTATACCCAAAAGTTAAATTCGCAATATTTTATCGTAAATATAAATATTTATTTATCAGCGCAACGTAAAACAGCTAAAATACAAGTAATTTGTGATTTTTTGCGTTTAAAACACCCAACAACTATATTTCATTTGTCCACTGCGTATACCAACGTCGGTTTCATCCACATTATTTATATGGCCCGTTCGACATATCTGTTTGTTCCGTTTTATCGTGATTTATTATTATTGACATAGCAGCGTCCGTATTATCTTTTAATGAGCTTTGACCGCACGCGGTGCGCGATCCGAAAATATTCGTTCTTAATTATTTGCTCGCTAATGCAACTGTAGTAATAGTAATTTATTCATAGCACTCATTTTACAATTGATTTTGACGCGATGCATGCAGGCGCACGTCGTCGACATGTGTACACACTCATAGTTCATTTAATACGCACCCGATCGATGGTTACATATTCATATTAAATTAAACATGCACCGCTTTCGACGCGCCGCAGCCGCACATAATGATGATTTTATTTTTAAACGCAAGCGTTCATCATTAAATTAAGTATTTGCATAGATATAGCGGCTAGTAATCGATGCAAGTAAATTGTATTTATGCTTTTATTGAACACTAGGGAATCGACGTAAACGTCTTGGAAAGTCGGCCCCTATTGTTTTCTTTCCTTCGGCTGGCTGCTCCCCGGAGTCGTCTTAAGTGCTCGTAGTTCGCATTGTGGTCCGATGGGTTTTTAATTTGTTTGCAACGCGAAACTAATAATCCGGGCTTTATTCGCCGGGGTGAGCCGTGAGCCCCGACCCCAAGTCGTGGGTGAGGTTTTCGAGCTGACTGGCTCGTGTCTCGGAATTTTATTGCCCAAGGCTGGCTCACACATCGAGGGTGTAAGCGCACTTATTAATCACCATAATCGCCACTTGGAGCTCATTTCGCACACGATCGTTCATGCTGGCGAGCGAGAGGCGCCAACAACGCGATACAAACTTTCCGTTGTTTCTTTTGTGCTGGGGGAAATTAACTACGCACTAAATCTGTGCAATTTTCCGCAAACAAGCGCATCACACAAATGCTACTACTAGCCCGCAAGAATGTTATATATGGTATGACGAGGCGTTAGATGGTTATTATTTAAAGTTGTTGAGTTGAATCTGAAAGCGAATGCAATTTACGAGCGGTATCAAAGGATATGCAAATGGCGCGTTGATTCTACTTGCCGAATGCGACTCGGCGTGAAAAAATCGGCCCATTAATGGGCAAATATTTAATTCATGAAAGCTTCCCGGTGTCGTCGCCGCGATGCGCGGTTCCGCCCGAGACAGCGCACCAGCAGCAGAGCGCCAGACGGTTTTAATGTTTAATAAAGTGCAGTCGATAAATTCGTGTTGATGGTGCCATATTCCAATATGGGGAGCGAGAGGCAACGCCGCACGAAATTCACCCTCGTTCATTAATAGAAAGCGCCGATGCATTAGTCATCCTCACATGTTTTCCCATGCCTTCTTGCTATCGGAGCAAGGCGTCCTTCCGCCTCGGTCGAGCGGGATTTTTCGACATTAATAACGCCAGCGATACACGCATTCCGGCCGCAACTCGCGAATTTTTATTTATCGCGCGGGCGGTGCCACGCGAAATTGGCCTAACGAGCGCGCGCTGATCGGAAAATAATGGCCGCGTTCCTTGTTCCTTTCCATCGCTTCAATTATCGCCGGAATAAAAATCTTTTCCGCTTAGAAGTACAGCCTTCTGCACCATCGCAAACAAAGCAAACCGCGCGCTGTTTTTGTTACGCGCTGTCGTTTTCGGTTTTTGAGTTTAAAGCGGTGCTCGCCGGAGAAAATTAAGTGCTTCCCAGTGGCTGATTAAGGTGTGCCATTAGATGCGAAATGTAGCGCTAATAGAGCGCGAAACCCTCTCCGCGCGGCGCGCTCGCCCGATAAATAATTGCGTTTACTTTAAACCACTCCGGGTTTCGGCCTCGTGTTTGAACGCTGGCTGCCTTGGGTGGCGGTCGGAGGCGGTGGTACAAGTGGTAGTGGCGGCGTCGCGGACCATGGGTGGTCGGCGCCCGCCGAGGGGAGCCTCTAATTTACACGGCAATTACGAAAAATTTATTATGACGCGAAATGAAATTTCAAGACGAATCGCGCGCGCCCTCGACGAGCGCACGTCCGCATTATTTTGCACCCCACTCGCCGCTTCCGCACCCCGCTTTTGTCGAGACGATTCAGCCGGCTGGAGGATATCCGCGCGTTCTGCGCCACGCCGAGACTAACGGCTTAAGGAGCGGCGCGGCGCGCCCGCACACAATCGCGCGAAGGCGTTAATTATCCGAGTGTAATTAAAGTGAATTAATAATGACTTCATATCGGCATATTCTCGAGTGAAGTGCGAAGTACGCGGGGCGTGAGTCGCAAACTCAAAGTCGCGCAATGAACGCGCATTTGTTAAAGGGTGGAGCGCTTTTTTATTTCGGCCAGGAAATGATGGTAATTACCAATTAGACGTAACTCGGTGCTTTGTATGTTAAGCATGCTATATTTGCTCTTTAGAGGCAGCGAGGCGGCGGCACAGCGGCGCGCGGTCTCGCGAAATTAAAGCAAATATTTACGATCACGCGAAACAGTGATATCAAATATTTATATATTTATGCACACACTGAATATTTCATTAATATTTAAACACATGCATTAACTACCTGCTTCTATGATTGCTTATGGGCGTTCCTCGAAAATAATTTAATTAATATAAATATAATTACTATCCTAATCAATATTCGATCCATTGAGATTTACACAGGGTAATTTTACGCATGCGCACATCCATAGAGGGCGGAGCAAATTGACGAATTTATATCAAATAAACCATTTTCCGCCTATGAATTCACTGCACAAAAGGGCAATAGTATCGATAAACACAAGTGAAATGGTAATTTATCGACGACTAATTAATAAATATAAATTAACTCGCAATTAACCGGATACACCTGCGTTGGCGGGTCGGGTTCGCGTGAGCTCGCCGCGCGTCAACAGCACACGAGCGCGACACAGCTCGCAATCGAATTCGAATTGAATTCGGCCGACAATTGACATTGATTGCTATTGCAGTTTCGGTTAGTTACTTGTTTCATTCATTCGGACATGAATAGCAAAGTGGCCGGCGCACAATGTGGACCGCTCCGTTGTGCGCCTATAGAATCCGCCGCGCGTTTGGCAGGTTTGCTCGCTCGTGTCGGCTGCAGCGACAATAAATGCAAATAATAAATTCAGCTGTTCGGGCGCGAAGATGAGTCCGGCAGGACCGTTGCTGACAGAGCGGGACTTTACGTATTGTGTGCGAGTTGGACACAATCGAATGCTGCCCCCGTATTCATTCATTCAATTCGAACGCGACAGCTTCCTAGTTGAACATGCGTGGTTCGCTTGGTAACAGTTACACTGTTATCGGTCGGATGGTTTAATTACCGTTGTTGACTTATCAGGAAGCGTCTCGATTGGCGGTGGCGTGTCTCTTCGAGTGGGCCCTTATTGTGAGACGCCTCGAGCATCTAAACTAAACCAACCCGGAATAGCCCAGTATTGTTGAAACACGTGTACAGGTCGCATTAACGCATCAGCTCACAAGGAAACTCTTTGATCATTATCTGGATGAACATTTGCACTGTTAAACTATTATGTTTGGGGCTAGGAGCGTGTTAATACTGCTGATTAGTAAAAATTACACCATTTTTATGAACCATTTGTTTTAATTCAAGTAAAACGGTGAAAGTTATCTGTTTCTGAGGTTTTGCGGAGTGTAATTTGAATTGATATAGTGTAACCTACTCCCAGTTCCGCGAACTTTATCATTTATTAATTCACTTAGCGGCGAACGCGGATTCTGCACGTAGTCCTGAGTGCTATGTTTACAACCAATGTTGGTTGTGTTAGTGCCTCAATTGCATTACGCAGTGATTAAGGAGAGGTTGAAATGAGACGGCCACAAACAAATAAACATCTGCGAAGCAAACAAGCAAGAGAATCACAACTGGGTCGAGATTGTTTTATTGGTGATATGAGTGATTTCATGACATGACATGCGTTCGTACCTACTCCACTTTTGTACGTGCATCTTTCATAACCGATAAATGTCACCGGTGTTGACGGTGAATGAATAATAAGAAACAAGTTCTCGCTTGTCGCCCGAAATGCATCGACGGATTCGACTGTCTAAAATGCACTTCGAAGCCGTGCAGTGTGTGCACCCCCTGAAGGCATCACTAAAACGGCAATAGTAATGGCTTTCCACTCGTATTGTGAGGTTCCACCACCCCCCGGCCGTCGATTTCCACGCATACCACCGCCGCATATGAGTTCCCAACTTCGGCAACGCGCAAGGCTGCTCTTCGACGTTTTAGTTTTCAAGTGCTTGGGTGCGCTTCCACTCGACCTGCAAGAAGCGGCAGCGGTAGCAAGAGCTCTGCGTCAAGGCCCTAGTCTCTCCACGTCGAGCACGCGCGTCGTTATTGAGTTTCGACTTGAAATTTAATTAAAATTCGAGCATGCAAAAATTTAGCTTAAATTATTTCGAGCGTTGCTTTATTTCCAGAAACACATAGATATTCATGTGTATTGCGAAAGTTGAGTAGCTGCAACATGTTGCACGCTGCCATTGTTGTTGGATAAAATGCGCTGCTTTGAAAGTATAGAAATTAGAATAAATGTGTGTGCGCTCAGGTGAAGGCAAGAGTATTAATCTTGCACCTGAAGGCGTGAAGGTATTGCAGCTAGGAACATCCATTATGCCACGCGCGCATAATTCTAATTCTCGTACATCTTAAACAACATGTTGTGATAGTAGTTATCTTGTTTGTATAAATTAGAGGGACGCGTAGATAGAGAACAAACCCGCCACACTCCGTACCGCTGGCGTACTAGGTATGACTTTGTATGTAGGTACATATTCGTAATTTGTACCATTGTTGGCGTATTTCGGTCGCTTATTTACGCGATACGATAACTGGCACGCGATTACATCCGTCATTGTTCAATAATAAGCCATGGCCGTGACGAATCGATTTTTGTCTTCACAATATTGACGCAATGTCAATTTAATTAACATTTCGTTTCTTGTCTTTCATTTGTACATCGTCTCTAAGTATGCAATAATGGATTACTTCATTTGCATTAGGTATTTACTTAGCCAATATTACCTACATACAAGTTGTAGGTATAATTTATAGTATTTTCGGTGACACATTAAATCGAAGGGGAATCTGTGGTCCCCGTAATTTCTCTTTCGCGAAGCCTAGTTTCTTCGTTTTTAATTTACCAGAGGTAATGAATGCGCAGCGGTACGGTCGTTAGATAAGCGCCGCCGCAATGTGTCACGCATTTATCTTGATGTCCCTCCCCGGCGGGGTGACCACCGGCCAGGTACGCGTTTTTCCCACCGCGGAAACTATCGAGAACTGGGAGTCTCGCGGCTCGTAAAGCACGCGCACGTCCGCTGTGTTGGTTCGCTGTAAGTTTCGCGACGCCAAAGGACGACACGACACGGGACGAAGGACGAGTGCAACGCCAGCCGGGCCGGTTAGTCGGGCATATCTGATCTTTCGTTCGAACAATTTCGGCGTCCGCGACGCGCCCGGACGCTTTTATTTATTACAATCGGAGCGCGCGCTGCATGCGCACGCGATAAGATTGGAAGTGTTTAATAGATGCGTCCTTTGCCAGGGCGCATTCAAGACACTCGCGGCGCGCCGCGCGCAAGGAATACACAAACGGGCGGCCGGAAACGCGCTCGACGCAACAAAAACCTAGTTTCCGTGCGCATTACTCAAGACAATTAATACGGCGAATAAGCAGGCGAAAAAGTAAACAGCGTTTACCTGACACCGAACTGTTTTTCCTTACTTCCAGGACAACCTGATATACTGCAAAATAATGAATACTTTGAAAACAACGGTTTACTTAAACTTTTTATTGCATCACTTTAAAATTGATAATATTTTATTTACGATATAAGGATATCATACGACTTAACAACCATTGCTATGCACATCGTTGCGTTCATTTTGTTGAAATTTAAAGAAAACTGATAAAAGTATGCCTAGGTCAGTGTTTGGAATGCGAAGCACGGCGTGCGGTATCAAAATGTTCAATAAGTAGAAAGAAGGTCGGCCTCTCTTAAACTTGAACTCAGATATTGGACCATGCGGTCGTTAGCATGGTTCACATGTTTACAAAGAGATCGAGCGCGTCCGCCCCCCCATGGGCGATATTAAATTCCGTTTGGCCTAACATCGCTTATCAAGCGTTTGATACACACATGTTTGCGAACGTTGGCCTAATAATGTACTACGGAATTCAAACTTTTCAAAACGATGAAAAAGAAAAAGCACTAAGAAACAAATCTGTTTGATGCGGGACAAAGCAAATTTACGGATAGTCTGAAAATTATAATTGCACAAGGCGCATTCCTTCGGCAGGTTCGGCAGCGAAGAAATTGGCATTTCCAAAAGGCTCGCTCGCAACTTTAATTTAATTAACCAGTTGATTATTTTTCCAAGGAGCGAGTCTTAAGTTTTAGTTGGGAAGCTCTAACATTTTTAACTTGGCTTCTTCAAAGCTCGTTAAAGTTTAAACAACGAAAATACGAACCGTGTCGCGTAACAAAAGCGAAAAACAAGAAAGCCAGTTGTTGGTTAACGGTTCGACGGCGCATCGTTGACAAAAGAGCACTTCAACAACGTTTTCTTTCATTCGTATTTATTATTAAAACTCTGTTCATTCGCGTTTTCAATTGAAGCGAAAGTCATAGGCGTGTGCGCGGGACTTGTCAACGCGCCAGTTGTACCATTTTCGTCGCGTGTTTTCTTTCCGTCCGCCAATGCTGCAAACCAAAAACGTGTAATATGTTTCGAAAAGCGATTTTACTCTCGTTTGGCAGCTTTTCTCGTTTGGTTTGCTCTCACGTGTGTGCCTGGCCTCAACTTTCGCTTCGTGTGTTGTTTCTTTGTTTCGCCCCAGCGACAGCTGAGATCTGCGTTGAGCAACTACACTCCCAGCAGTGAAACAAAAAAAAAATCGCAGTGTTCGGCCGCTGAGGGAAACGCAATTTGCGCCGAGCATATTTTCGCGCGCCAGCCACCGAAAGCTTTTGCATCTCGAGCGCATACCTCATTCGCGTCGGCAATTACCGTGTCGAGATTTATTCCGCTGAGACGTGCGCGCGCGCGTCAATTTTCCCAAAAGATTGGCGCTAATGAAGCCGAACAGCATTTCGCTTTCAAAAAACCACCTCGCCATCACACGCCGGGTGTAACCTTCGCGCTCGACAAGGAATTGATCCTTGGGTGAGCATCGCAAACGAAACAGAATAAAATAACGAAAATGCGCCCACAACACACACACTCACACAGAAAAACACGCTAATATAATTTACTTCAATTTATTTAACCCGCCTGCAATAAAACTGAAAAAAAAAATCACTGATGAAATACAAAGGAAAAATGTTGCGTTTTGGTATCACTAGAGTTTTACTGAATTCTGAAAATAATGACTATAATCCCACTGATTGAAAAATACGCTAATTGAGTATTTGGTACAAAAAACTCACTGAACAAGTAATTAGTTCCCCATCCGCCAATCAACAATAAAAGATTGCATTGGCATAAATAAATGCCAGCTTCAAAATGCCACTATAGAGAAGATTTGATAAATTGGCGGCAATGAATTGATTTCGGGATGAATAATTCAACGCTGGTTTAATGCCTTGTGCAGCCTTTAGCTTTGTAGGTAATTAAAAGCTTGGGTGAATAAAATTTCGGGCGTATGAATCGGCGTATTTTGGATTTGTTTATAATACCTCGCGAACGGATTATTATAAATAGTGCGCTACCGGATGGGTGATCGGCGCGTGTCATCATCAACCAACACTCGGTGACCCTAATAGGGATGACCGATGCATTCGCATGCGTCCGTATTGTCGCAGGTGCCCGAGCGCGATAAACTCCACCGCCTCCGGTGCGGCAGCGGGAACGTCGCAGTAATTAACCGGCCGTAAAGCGGCACTTTCGAAAATATCGGTTGCGACACCGCGGCGGAAATTAACGTGTTCCGTTTTTCGCCGGCACGAATAATTCCGGCCGTCAATTTTAAGACTGCAGCATGTGTGGGGACGCACACGTGAAAATTGCCGCACACGGCCGCCGCCGCCGCCAGACCTAGATGAGAAAGTTAAGTGGCGGATGTGGGAGCGCGGCGCTCGGCGCGTAATGAAATTTCGCCTCATAATTGGGAGCCAGTTGAAAGCAAATAATCCTCGGCGACGGCAGAGGTGGCGGCGCTTGCCTACGCGTCGCCCGAACGAGTGCAGCCTGCACACGCTCGCACGGTTCATCCAGCTGAAGCGTAATTTATGTCCGGTAATTAAACGGCAACGAGGCCGGCTATGGCGACGACGACGGGCGCGAAATTAAACTAATGTTCCGGTGCGCGATGCCGCCGCCGCTCCTCGGGGGACCTGCCGACGAACACCTTATTGCAGCGATGGATGCAATTGACCCTATTTCGTCAACAGTGGCGCAGCGAGCGCAGGTCCTGGCAGCACGTCTCCGCATTTCCGCGCGCGCACTGCTTAATACCATATTAATAATTTCCCTAAGCAAACAGCGTAGTCGTAGTCGTAGACGTAGAAGGTAGGTACCTGCAGCAATGAGTTTGCCATCGGCAATAAACAAACAATAAACTACGTTTACTTGCGAAATCGGCGGCGCGTGATTGCAGCCGCATCGATTGTTGGTTAATTTGTTGTCGTACCGTCATCCCGCTTTGTGGCGGCCCACATCGCGGCAAAGGGTCGCTGGGATTGTTTGCGTATGCCCCGCAGGGGCGGCGCGCACACACAGCTTTTTGTCGCGTAATCATCGCCCCCGCCGACACGCGCCTTCTACCTCTAGCAGCGCGCCGCAAATCATAATCGGCTCGTCGATCACACGAAGGCGCAAGGCAGCATCTCTAGTCGGGCGCCCCTCGCACGCATTTATTTGTGCATCTTTGCGCCGGCACTTGATTGCTGATTTTCCACGTGATCGGCGCGCAAAGTGCGCACAAAGAAAGCCGGCAGACAGACGGACGTCGCCCGAGGGCTTATCGCTAGCTTTGATTAGCCGCGCAAATTGATGCGGAAATTGAAAGCGAGAAAAGTGACTCATGCTGCCTGGTCGTATGTTGAGTTTGTATGTTTTCGTTTCAAATCGTGGCTGCTTACATGAAATCTGCAATCTGGAATTTCTGATGCGCTCGAGTGGAGCTTCTGGTTATCAAGTATTCAATTTTTATCGCCAGAACCTGCTTTTCATAGAATCGATGCAAATATCGTTTTCGTGCCTTCCAAAAGTTTTTACAACTGGATTTTCACTCGAATCTTTTGCCTCAATTGTTGTGCGTTTTCTTTCTTGTTTACATTCTATTTTCCTTGGCAATATTAATATCACAGACACATCAATCGGCATAAATATTTATAAATAAATATACCTCTTATTGATAGGTATTTTTTCGTAAAACTGTTGGCGAAAATACGAATGAAACCGATATCGGTACCAATTATTTGTTAGTAATGCTGCACTTACTGCAGCTTTGCAGTGGTATTGATATGCTTGATGATGATAATTCCATTGTTATCGGTTGATGAATCTAGTCGGAGGGCATAAATTCTATTTGTTCTTATGACCGCATTAGTTTTTATACATTTTCTTTTGTTTGATGCGCTCGCGGCATTTGTTGAATACAAAAGAAGCTGCAACTATCATTATAAATGATTAGTTTTACGTTTAGTATAGGCCCACGGAAATTTCTTTGCGAAAAGTTTGAATAATTCCGAAATCGATAGATTCATCATCATGTTAACAATGAAGATGCCGGAGGGATGTAGATGTGGCTGGCCTTTACATCCCAGCGTGGATACACATTCATATTATTTATCTAACTTTGGGGCAGTTGGCGCAAACCGGAAAGAATGAAGACGTCATATTTTATTTGTTCCCCGGATATTTTCGTGAGTTTCGATGTTTGCGCGTTGTTTCTGCTCGGAAAGTTCTCCGCTCCGACGTTATTGTTAACAGTAACAGTGTCGAACGTTAACAAGGGCCAGATCAAACTTTCGCAAATGCCGCAAGGCGCTTTTTATTTTGCATACATAAATATATAAATATTTAGATGGTGGAGGATGGCCGGAGCGGCCGTGTGCAGCACGGCGGAAGCATCGCCTTCGCCTTCGCCATAGCAAAACGTCGCTCGCTGAGACTCCTGGGAAAAGGTGGAAAAAGGTTTCCTAACAGACGCGCTTAAGGATACGTGCGCGGTGGATACATGCCAACTGTACCAACAACCGGGCGGGCATACACGGCAGACTAAGAAAACTGCTGCGACGCAGGCGGTCCGCCAAGGAAGACCGAGGAAATCGCGCGCGCGCGCTCACGGCGATGAAGCCGCGCGGCTTCCGAGCGAAGGTCCGATGAGAAATTTAACATTACCGAAACGTTATAAATGGTAAAATTATTCATAAACCCGTCGCAACTACAGGCGTGCATGCATATTGCCGACGCGCCGCATCGCGCATCCCACATCCTGCAAACCGAGATGTGCCCTTAACATATTTATAAATGCTGCGCAACGTTATCGCCGGGAATTTGCTTACGTTTCCAATAACTTTCAATTGCTTTCCGGTCGAGATGCGAGGCTGCTCTGCGCTCGCCTCTTGTTTTTCTGCCGTCGGCTTGGAAAAGTGCAACGCGGCTTTCGTTTCTCACCCTCGGCGCGCTTCGCCTCAATGAAATAAAACTTATGTGGCATTTACCTTGCTTCCCCTTCGCGAGAAAACCGGCTCTAAATAAAGGCGGTGTGTTCAAAATTAAGCCGACTTAAAATTTTTACAAATTGCTCCTTGCGATGATTTATTTTATTGCTGCGAAACACATTTCGGCCGTAAGTTATTCCCATTTCTCGCGTTTTATATTTGCTGAGTTTTTCAACTCCCGTCGCTTCAGCTTGTATATACGCAAAGCGCTGAATTCCAAAATATTATCTTAGCGTTCATGCGGATCGCCAGGCGCAATTTTTTATGCATTGTGGTTGCATCACAAGTAGCGAGAATTTAAAGCAAAACGAACTAGAGATTTAAACGTCTTATTTTACGAAAAATTACATTCGTAAGTCGAGATTCCCGGATGAAAATTATCTCTTCAATTTTTCTATTCTCAGGTGCTCGGTTCCGGTCTTAGTGTCCGCGCGCCGCTCGCCGGCAATGAACATTCACTGTTCATTCTTATTGTGTCTGCGTAAAGAACCCAGCACGCTTACAATGCATATAAAAATCAGTATTTTACGAGTTTGCCCAGTTCCTAATCTAGTGCCTAACATTCGAGATCTTTGTCCGCGCGGCGGCGGCGGCAACACGCGCATGTAAGGTGCGAGCGCAGGAGGAAAACTGGCGCCGTCACGAACCTCGCACGGCACACAGGCATAACGAAATAGAACACAACAACGCCAAGCTTCATGGCCTATTTACTCGCATCTTGTTTGCCGTCGCAGATCGCGATGGCAAAAAACGAAACGATCAAACAATGCGCGCTGAAGGCGCCGGCCACCGCCGCCGACAATGGCGGGCATTACAGTGCCTGCAACAATGGTCGTTTGAAGTGATAAAAAGGTATTTGTTGACGGTACGGCTTTTGTGGCGCCCTGTTTGTACGTATAATTTGAAGTCGCCCGCGCGCGTTTTGCAATAACTTACGGCAATAAATAATACATTACGACCGAATAAATCTTCGAGTGTGTTGAAAATCGCGGCGGCCGCACCCGCGACTTGGTTACAGCTCGGATAGAAAGAATCACGTCATTTTTCCTGCTATAACACACAATAAACCGGCGTAGTTATCGCCTGATTAACCAAATATCGTGTATGATGTGTTAGGATGCTTTTACTTCTCAAGTCCCAAAAGTTACGATTTGTTTAGGCCGTGCATGCATGCGTTAATACGCCCAGAACAACACGATACCATCGAGGTCATCATCAAAAAATCGATACCGACCAAATTTGAATATATTTCCTCCCTGGAATAATAACAAAACCACTCGTGTAGTCGGCGTCATTACGAACTAAACTCCGGTACGCCAGTTGTTCCCGATTATATTCTCGCTGTTTCTTCCTTGAGTGTACAGAGATTCTTCATGATGATGGTCGCGTTCATGTTCATGTAGGAGCACGCCGAGTAAGTTTAAGATTTGCTCGCGCTTTTCGCATGAGTGCCGTCTACTCGTACTTGGGGCCGAAAAACAAACCTATAAATAATAGATACTGACGTTTGTTTGGTCGCCGGACGCTGGGCTGGTTTCCGGCCCGCACATCATAACAAAGCATTCTTTGTCCCCTATTAAGGAACGTGATTATAATGTCAGATGGCTAGAAATGCATAAGTAATAGTTTCGAATTGGCACAGGCTGCAATATTCACGATAACAACTCACGTTCGCTGCGCTCCTAATTAGATATAATATCAGCACAAGCAGCGTATAAGTGGGAAAGTATCGAGGACTCGTGGCGAGACTTTTGTTTTCATTGTGCGGGCGAGAGGACTCAATTATACGCTTCGTTTGCGAGCGTTGTGAAGGGTCCCGCTAGGGTGGGCAAGCGAGATAAAAACTAGCGAGTGTCGACGAGTGTCGAGGGCGGCTACTCGCACACTTTGTTTGTATTGATATGCGCCGACGAGTGCCAACTTGTTTACGCAGTTGTTACACCAGCAGAGATACTCGTCCTTTGTTCCTTTTGGCAATTGAGCACATTTCAATTGAGCGTGCTTCATTTTTTAGAGATTTATGTATTTATGAAAGCAATACAGTGAGTGCGTTGTGACTATGTCATCACAGTGTTAGTGAATTGCAGAGGATGAACGCGCGTTGAGTTCACGTATTATCGCACATCGTGGCACGTTGCTCGCACATCGTCATCGCCGACGATAGCGAGCGCTGCAAGCACGCCCTGCGGTGTACTTGTTCGACACACTCGTTTTCGCCGTTGCGTCGTCTATCGGGACGAATGCGCCATCATGCGGCCCCTCTTACCGCCGCCGCCGCTCGCGCACGCAGGAATTACTTATCAGACACCTGCAGCGATCGCCGCCCCCGCCACGTCGTGGTAGTTCCGCGCACCCTGTCCTCCTCTTTTCTACCCCACTTCATAGGTTGTTGTTGCTAATCGAGTTGGTCGAATCAACGCCTCAGGGGCTGGTGGTGGCCCCTTGTCAGGGGGGCGGGTGATCTCGTCATAGCGCTGCGTGTATGATAATGATATTAAAACAAAACAATGAGAGGATAAAGCGGGCGCAGGCATATTTTTAATTAGAAATTAAACTCGCTTCATTACGAGCCACGACAACCTTACCGCGATCGTTTGCCGAAGCCGCGATTACTTTTAACTCTGGCCATATTCATGTGAATGCGTTATAATAAGGCGGCGGCAAAGGCCAGGCCGCGAAAACGAGAGAATAAAGCTGCGGGTTATTTTTGCTTAATTAGAATTTCATTTTTGGTTGGTGTGTTCGACCGTGGCCTTTGGCGATATTTTCAGTGACGCGGGAAATTCTCTATGTTTCTAGAATCGAAAAAGATTTAAAACAACACGTTGATATTTCAGCTCGTTTGTCCAACACAATTAATAATGTTTTTTCAGTCGCTTATATTCATGTTTTTAAATAAAATATGTATAGAACAAGTCTCTAACTTGCTGGATATTTCATTGTACATTTTTAATGAGTTTCGTTTTAATTAACTTTAAGTAACAGCGTCCGAATACATGAAACAATGGAAAATTGCTAGCTGCTTTTCTGTCGTTTTCAAAGCTCACTTTAAATGACTCACTGACGCTCCGAAGGCAGCATACATTGTAGACACATTGTAAATCCTAATTTCTATTCCGGGAGCATGAATACTAATATGAAATCCCATCTAAATATGTGTTTATTTACGGGGGCCTATAACATTCACCCTGTACATTTAAGTCGCATTACTTTTATTGCCTTATATACTATATTTCTCGAGTTATTCTTCTTTTGTGGAACGCGCCCAGTCCGGCTTAGCATTTCTATGCGAAACAGCGGAAGATCTAATAGGGCGATCTTTATGCAAGCGAAATGTATTCCAATGCACATAAAATAACATAAACCAGCGAAACGCGCCGTAACTCATTGTGGGGTAGGGCCCGTCTCGAATAGGGGTAGAAGCTAGAAATAGAAAAGGCGAGAGCAAAAAGAAACGCTTAATATGCGCATGCATAGTAATTTGTAAGTAGTTGCGCGGGCTTCGTATTTATGGGCCATAGATTTGACAAACGATCATCTGATTGACATTTATAGTTCGACGCCGACGCGCGCGAAACACAAGACGTCGTTTCGCAGCTTACATTTCCGCTTGGCATTTTTACGACGCGCGCCCGAGCACAATACGCGGATATAATAGAGATGTGTTTTGTTCGCTGCTACGATCTGCTGTTTGCGGAAGGAAGAACGACTTTTAAGGGCCATTCAGTTGGGTTGGCTGGCTGTCGGCTGCGGTATTTTTAGATAGTTCGGCGCCCGGTTTCGGACAGGACTAATTTACGCCGTGTAGATCTTGGCGACATGGAAATTGGCCACACGCACGCGGCGCCCAATTATTCCTGACAGCCCGGCAAACACCAAACATTCGCGGCGGGAAGGGCGCACACATATTACCGCCGACATCAACGTATTACAATAATCTCTATCGTCTGCGGGCGCTTGTTACGGCTTCGGTCTCGTCCTTTTATGCCGGCCCATTATCTCGCGCGACTCTCCTTCTCTTCCGCAGCGCGGAATCTCTGCCCGAAATCTACCAGCCGACAGGCCGTGAACTAGGCCCGGGGCTGCACAGCGCCAAAGCTCGTCCTCGCTCTTGCGCCGCATAATGTATAGTTTATTAGTGGGAAATAGAATATTTACTAGTATCGTATCCCATGCACGATTCGCGTCGGCGTGCGGCGTGGGTAATAGTACGACGGCACTTTGCGATCATATTCGACGCTGTTTGCGCCCGCAGGGGCAAATGAGGGGGCTGCGCCGCACTCGCTCGCAACGGAACTAATTTAACTTTGATAAATCTGCGCGGCCGATCTTTCACATGATTCCCAAAGTCCCAATGCATGACGCCCACTACCACACGCCGCAACCGGTCAGTCGAGGCGCGCTTGTTCAGTTCATTAGCGGTCGCTTGTGTCCTCGTGCCGCCTCCTCACCCTTAACGCGGATCGAGAACGGATGGTATATGCGCCCCTTTTGATATCATTTCACGCCCGCGTCTAGCAAATTCTGTTTAACAGTTGCTATTTGTACTGAGGTCGATTTTAGCAGCTAAAGTAGCCCCGCTCTCAATAATTGGGTTCAAATAGTTCCGCGGTGGTGATAAATCCTTCCGCTGGCGGTTTAATTATTATCAATGCCGGCTGCACCCCGAGCACTTTGAAAAAAGTGCTTGGGGAAAAATCAAAGGATGAATTGCAGCCGCCTGGACCTGTTTAAATAGCATGTGAATTCGCGCGAGCTTGGGATGTTGGGATGCTGGGATGGCTGCGTACCTACGGGATTGTTCGGGACGCACACGGTCAAAGACGGGGGCGCGTTCCGAGGTTGATTTACGCAAGGGTTGGGAAGCACTCCGGGGATGATGGTTCGTGCCCGCCGCGATGCACTCGGCCGGCAACTGCGGATTTCTCTCACGCGCGCCCGGTTTACGGCCGCCGCTCGGCCGCTTGTTTTATTACGCCGAGCCCAATGGTGAAGAGGCTCTAATGAAGAACATTCCGTTAAATTCGGGTGCTAAACGCGAACGGAAATTATTACCAACGGGCGCGCGCTCGGCACGTACCTTCTTTAACGCGGGCGATGCTTTTTTTCGTTGCCGTCTAGCATTCGAAGCTCGCAAGTGCTTTAGTTGTTATTAAACGTTTTATGGGCCATTTAAAACTAGTAAATACTAACTCTGTAACTACAATTGCACGTATATATTTTCATAACGCGACATTCATTACTAATTTCGGTGCATATTATAATTATCAAAGTTCAAACCGGAAATAAACGAGGTACAATTAAAAACTTGATTATCGGGTTGAATTACCACGTTGACATATTTAAACCAACGCGGATAAAAGAGAATTTAATGCCAGTCACGATTGCAGACAATTATGAAACTATGTGCATTGGTATGACATGTACAATCTTCATAATATCAAATAAGTTTGTAATCAGTATCAGTCATTGACTCTCATCAAACCAACACAAAAACAACAATTTGTACCGTAATATATCCGCGTCGTTGTAAATATAAGTATATATAGACTCATACTTGCTGACTTTATTTTCGGCCTCGTTTCTTTTTATGATTATTATGAAGCATCTGCCAGTTGCGACAAAAAGCACCCGCACCATAGGGGAAAGTCGGGAAAAAGGAAAATATAATGGAAAGAAAATTCATAAATATCAGCCGGGATTTCGGATACCCGAGGCCATTCTCAAGTCGTTTAATGCACCTCCAAATCTCAGTCGTATACCTTTAAAAAAAAGGGCCGTCGTCAGGTGCACATAAAAATGAAAACAAATACATTCATATCATCCACCTACACCATAGTATAAATAGAATGTAGCGCTCGAAAATAATTGCGAATCAAATAACAAAATTCAACGCACGCGCGCGCAATGGAATCTAACAACGAAAAAACAGGCAGTGAAATAATACGGTGCAAAAATACGGCTACTCTTCCTGGTCGGTTGTACGATGATTTAACCAGCGTAATAAATTTAATAATATCGTTAATTATTTCAGAAAGTTGACCATGTTGCTCGCAACCCTTTTCTGACCGAACAAACTTTTCGACAATATTTATCTTTAATTCCGCCGTGTTGCTGGCTGTTTGAAAGGTGTTTCTTTTTGAAATTTGTTTTATATGAACGTGCGCGATGCGAACAAAGGCTAAAGTTCGTAATGAAGACCAAGGTGTGCTCGCATGCTGGCTTATTTGCTCAGGTGACGTCCTTGAACTAACTGGACAATTACCCGAATTACGAAAATATAATGAAGCGTACTAAATTACGACCTCATTATGAGTGACAATTACAAATGATCATTACGCGATGATATTTTTCATGTCGAAATGAGGCCGGACGAACCATACAGTTTTGTCTTTCTAATGGGGGTCGAAATGTTAACGGTAGTGGATGATAAAATACGATATAAGAATGGTAGCGCCATCTACAATTTACTGTACGCACAATAACACAAGGTAGTTTAGTCCACTTCGGAATGTGAAACATTTGGTAGGGAATGAATTTAATTTTGCTACAGAGAGGGTGTTGTAAGGGTAGAACTTTTGTTAGAATGTAGATTTAACAAGGGTTGAATATTGATTTAGGTACGTTACCGCTAGATGTCGCTTGGAGTAATGTTGCGAGCAAAAATCGCCCAACAAATTTAATAAACCTATTCTGTCTGTTTTTATTTCCTTTATAAAGTTACATGAATGTACACTCAAAGAAGCATTTTTAATAGTGTTTGAAAGTTTCGGCAAAAATTTAATATACGACAAGATTGTTGACAGCGCATGAAACAAACTAGAAATACATAGAATATTTAAGTAGTTCTGAACGCGTAAAAATAATTCGAGCAGAATTTATGCACTCAGATGATATCTCGAACAGTCGATTTTATTTGAATATTTCCATTTTAAATTCCGCACGCCCTATGCTAGAAGTCGTCGTCGGGGGGTCGCAACAAGATGAAAGACTTAACTTCGCCCTAACTTGCAATTTCCTTTCCGAACTACTTCGCCACTATCCGCAGATTTCTACGCTGCCGTGTGGCGTGTGTACGAACGTCCCGTTTGTGCCGTTTGTAGCGTAACTACAAGAACTACAAACAACCGTGATTTTCCCACCGAAGTTAAGCTCCCGCCCCCGCGCGGCGGCCAAAAACTTTATACCTTACCGGCGTTGGCGCGACGCTGTTGCGTTAAGCATCACGCCGCTACCGCCGCCCGCACCGCGCGGACGGCCGACCGCATGCTCGACCGCAACTTTCTTCTTGGCGCACTTGGGGGCCGCCCTCGCTCTCGCCCGAAATACCCCTGCACGAAACGTAACTTTTCAGTCAATAAAAACCGCCATCCACCATCATCATCCGAACATGCACGCTAAGTTTCGGCAAGTTCACCTGTCTGAGCGCTCGCGGAAACCCTGCTTCTTGACTGTTGCCGCCGCCGCGGTGTTGCGACGCTGTTACATAGATGTGTGTGCATTATAAATTCGGCGGTTGGCTTTTGCGCTGCCTCCTGCGGTCGCGCTTTCAAAAAGCTAAAGTTACGGACCGAGTTAGACGAATCCCACAGCCAGCACAAACACGCCGGCTGCTCGTGTCTTCGATTCTTGCAAGAAGAAGAACCAGAGGGGCTTCTCGCGGCGTGCACAGACGCGACACGCGAACGCCGATTTCACGCTTGACTAGGGAAAATTTTCCGAACCCGAACTCGCAACAAATTTAATTACGTTACTCTCGTCGACTTCCTGCGGTGAAGTTTTATTGCCGCGCCGCGTCTGAATGTAATAATTCAGTCGTGTAATCGTTTCAAACGAAATTCAATAGCATCATGAAAACTTAATTGAATACTAGTCGCGCACATACGTCGCGGCGGTGGCCGCGCCCCGAGTTTTAAGTTAATTTTCAATAAATGCGCGGATTTAGCGCGCACAGACAACGCATGCGTTTTGAATAACTCAGTGTTTAACTGGAGTTTGAGTCAGTTATGTTTAATAACAATGGGAAACGCATTCGACAATTAAATCGACGTAAACGTTAACTTCAGACGATAAAATTCGGTAATTACGCGTTTAATTTAATGCGTCGAATAAAATTTGTGTCCAACAAGTGCATAAAACTTAATGGTCGCCGTATAAAACGACTCTTAAATCAACATTTAAACGATGTGCACACGAATAAACGAAGCGCGCTCGTATGAGTGGCCGCCGCCCATGAGTAATGGTACGAAATTGTTTTTTATTGCCGACACATGTTCGCCCCGCTGTCAATAAAATCACTCGGTGTTGCCACGACCTGCGACAAAGAAGCACACCGTCGTTATCTGTATTAATAAGGTCATTGTCAGCATTGCCGCAGTACGTTCCGAACTGAGCGAGGTGGTGATAAATTTCGCCGCAAATTTGAATAATAATTGAAATGTTGCACAACACACACACCCTACCAGCCTACCAGCCAGTTGGTGCTATTGTGCGCGCGACATTTAAAAATAAAATAAAAGAAACACATTCGGGCAGCGGCCGAAAATATGAAAATACGAACGGAAACGAAAAAAATCCGCGCGACTTGTCTGAGACGATCAATCATATTTATAGCGGGTATAGAATTTCAGCTCACGTTCGCACACATCCGATAGTGTGTTGGTTTAATGGGCATAATGCGTTTTATTCGAAAGAGCGCGTTTTTTTTCCATGCGGCACTCGCTTTCGCCTCGATGGCGAGGGTGTCGCAGGTCGCAACCTATTCACCTGCGAGCGGCAGTGCCCGCTGCACGAATTCGCGTTTCGTGGCCGGCGTGTGCGCGTGCAAGCTTTTGTCAACTCGCATAACCGAATAATATTGAGCTATCGCAGCGCGGCGCCCCCTTTTTTCGGATGTATGTCCGCCCGGCGGCCGGACGTTTTCCGAGGGCGTCGAAACGTGTAATAAACACACGCGAACTGGCCGTGTTTACGTTTCGGTTGTTTTTTCGCTTTGCGACTCGCCCCCTCCAGCATACGATATGAAATTAATGAAGGAATATTTGTTGAATACGGGAATACACCCTTTGGACGAATTGTGCGAGATGCGGAGCGCTTTATCCGAGCGAGCTAAATGGATTTGCGTGTGAACTGGTGCGAATTGAATGTGCAGATAGAAAATTGCGACTTGTTTCGCACATGCTGGCGGAACAATGTAACGCTGTTTGACTTCAAGGGTGGAAACGATTCGACAAATCGAACGGCTTTTTTTTGCGCGTATTGAGAAACGCGTCGCTTTTCTCGCGCCACTTGGGTCACACTGGGTCGCGCAAACAACTGCGCGCCGCTAAAGTTTCGAAAATGTTTGCCGTCAAAAGTGAAATATAGTTCAAGCAAATTGTATATACATTTCGCCTCGCCGATTAATCAACTTGAATGCCACATCGTAAAGCCACTATTCATCGTTAGTTTTGACGAACCGTTTAAAACCAACAGGTATCAAGAGTGAATTAGAAAAAAGAATGAGCTTTTCAAATTCATTCATGTTTGCGCTTTAGTTACCGAGTGCCTTTGTGTGCTTTTCTAGTTTTTTTTTTTAATATTTTTTATTTAATCTATCATTATATCAATATTTGACTTGTCGTTTAAAGAGGAACATTCCCCGTACTGTGCTGCTTCGTGTTTTTTGTGCCAACGCAATTTTAATCTTTTTCTTTTGCTCCTTTTATTTGTTTCTCATCATCTTTTGAGCTTGTAAAACCCGAGTCGGAAAATATGCGGTAAATTAACATAACATAATTTTTATGTTCTGATTTTTTATAATCCAATTTTACCATCCTGCGGGACACTGCGATATTAAAATTTCCTACGCCGGATTAATCAAAGAATAGCGCAACTTTTCAGGCTCCTCGCAAGTGGATAAAATACGGCAAGACTCAATTTCCTTGGAGATTTGTTGGCTATTTTTTAATCCTTCATACACGGAACATGTATTTGCAATAACATTTCCAATACGTACACAATCGCCCTACCTGTCGGATACACAGTTTCAATTTACCAGTTTGATTTTCAAACACGGCACTTCCGCAGCAATGAAACAGTTTACCGGAGGTATGGCGCTGACGAAACATGCGGGCGGTTTTCGTTCGGTGGCTAATTGTTTAGTTTAATAATAAATGAAGTTCTTAAACAAATATAGATCCCGTCTTGGCCAGCGCGCCAGCCGAGCGCCGACGGCGCGGCGCGTTGCGTTGCGTTTCGTGAATAAATATTAATTTGAATAAATATGAGTCGGATCGCTATCGATACATTCGAATCTCGAAGTTTTCCAGTGCGCTGTGAATGTGTGTGCGGCGCCCTAACTGCGGGGCGAGCCCAATCGACAACCCGGCCCCGAACATGCCAACGAGTCATGCAACGCGCACTGCAAACACACAATGTGTACCAACACGAAAACGGCGCGCCCGAAGGCAGCGCACGTAAGACCCATTTTTTCCTCTGGCACGAGAGAGCGGCGGCGGCGGGGCCGGCGGGCAACACATTGAGAGCGATGAAAAACCGCCGACCGGCGAGCACTCTGGCGTTTCTAAGGACGCCTTTCACCGCCCGACACTCCGTCACAACGCGACAATCTTCGGACTCGATTAAAAAAAATAAGAAGCGCACACACTCTGCGGCAGTAGTCAGGGGGTGAAAGGTGTGTGCGAGTGGTGGTCGTGCGGTTATAACCCGGCATTAGGCTGCCACACAGCCTGTGACTGTGACTCGAAAGCCGAAAGAATGTCGTCGACTGAAAAGAAAAATAACGAGGGGAACGATAAATGCTGTGTTGATGTTTAACACATATTTCTTTTGGTATTTTTTTTTGCTCTGCCTCCCCCGCATGCATCGAACGGACGCAGGGTAAAAAGTGTATGTTTAAGGAGAAATATACGCGACGCACGCGACATTCGATGATTAAACGCCATCGTGTCGTGGAAAGCTCGTGTCGTCGAGCGCTTTTGGTTCGGCAGGGTTTGCTAGAGCTTCGGCTCTCTCTTGGCTGGCTGCCGCGGCGCGTTTTTGTGTTTGTGCGTTCGTGGGCGACTTTTTCCGCCCGGCGATATTGCTTTCCTCAGCGTCGCGGCCGACAAAATCGGCGAAGTCGAAAAATACTCGCGCGCGCTTGATTTATTTCACTTACATTGTAATTATCAATCGGCGCATATCTAAACGGTCGTTTTTCTTACTCCGCTCGATATGCGCCCGAAAAAGCTGGGCACTCTCTCCAGGACAAATTAAAATACGACCGCCGCAGTTGCCGTGTGGCGTGGATTACGTCGAGTCGTGCGCAAATCGTGCTCGTTTACATTAATGATAATAATTCATAATTTGAGGGCAATCGCATGCGTTGAGTGATTTCTGGCCGTTAGCAACCTTGTCGATTTTTCGACGGTTGCCCGCCCACCGTCATATTAGGTTTCGCGAACGCACACTGCCACCGGAATTAATGTGAACTCGTCAAACTCATTTCTTCACTATTAACTGCTCATATTTTAGTATGCGTTGCCCGGACGTAACAAATAAATCGCCGCTGGCTGAGATAATCATAATCACGCATCGTATCTTTTATCGTAATATGCATATAAATTTATATCACGGTACAAGCTTGATTATTTATGTTTTTGTACGGTGGCGCACCGGGCGGGCTTTGCACAAACGAGCAAATATATTATTTAACATTGGGCCAAGTAATCCAAGTAATCAACGGGCGAGCGAGCGAGGTATTTGAATCCTGGTCGGGAAAACGGCAGCACGCTGTGGAGATATGTACGATGTGTTTTTGCCCCACCGAAAATTATTTGCTTGTATAATGATGTCGGATCCGTTAAATAAATTTTGTTAAATACATTTGAAATTTTAATGTGGCGTTATGATAACACGACATGAACATGAAAACGAAGAGATAACGCAGATGAAGATATTTTTAGTGTATTATTAAAATGTTTTTAAGTAATTTATCCTC
This sequence comes from Dalotia coriaria, assembly GCF_025399875.1. Taxonomy (NCBI): domain Eukaryota; kingdom Metazoa; phylum Arthropoda; class Insecta; order Coleoptera; family Staphylinidae; genus Dalotia; species Dalotia coriaria. Next base: position 3,109,824 of record NW_027045443.1, on the reverse strand, counting down.
GTGTTTACCGCATTTGCAAATTTGTTCAGTTTACTTGCGGGAAATATTGTTAAATATTTACTGCTCTAGGGCGGTTTTAATTGTTTTTGGTTCGTATTGTCAGCAAATACGATCGAGAAAACTACCCCCTGATAGTTTGTAGGTGAACGAGCTATAAATAGACTCTCGTATTAAAAGTCATGATTATTCGCAATTCGCGCCGGCGGCTGAACGAGAGCGAGAGCTCTTATCGAAGTTTTTTCTTCGGCACTTTGGCGCTCCGTTTTTTACGCCATTCGCGCTGCAATGCGAGTCCATCGGTAATGCCATATCGGCATGCTACGAATTCGCTAACTAGACCCCGCCACCACCTCGCGTTTAACGAAACCAGCCGCGGCCGGTGGGCCGACCCGCCGGTTAACGAGGACGTTTTTTTCACCACCCCTGACTGCTTTTTGCCTGGTCTGCGCAATGAAGCCGTAAACACGAGTCGGTGGCGGTGGCGCCGGGCGTTGTGACCCGTCGGCATGCGATTGAGCATTTATTCATCGAGTTTTAATTATGCTTGCAAACATTGCTAGCCTGGCGCGCGCGCCATGCCTTTCTCCGCCGGCCGCGATGAAAAACTAAAGCGAGCAGAAAGAAATTAACGAGCGACGGACACGTACGAGTCGCGTACGTAAGATTGCGCAAACAATTCAACGCCGCCGCCACGTATATATTTGTCATCACAGTTTTTGCATTCTTGCGTCGAGTGCGGGCAACAAAGTCTTCGCATTGTTTTCCGACCGTTGTGCACCGTACGCTATTTGCTGAGTTTACAGCCGTTGTTAATTAATTAAGCTGTTTAAATATGGCATTCGCACGTGGGGGCGGGTATGTTAATGCATATGCATGTTGGATGCGCTCGTAAATAACAATTTTTTTCGTTGATTTTACGTTTCGAAGTTTTTCTCGACGACACGGCGCGCGTTTTACGAGCGGTTGTAACTTCCCGCGAGCGCAAAAAGCCGCTGCCGCCGCCGCGGAAGAAACTACGCGCGCGACAGTTGAAAATACGGGCGACCGTGTTTAAATTAATTAGTCCCTATCAGCACTTAGTTGTTCGTCGAGTGTCTCAAACTCGCGCGCGAATGTTTTATATCGAAGGCGCGCTCGACGTCGTCGCCAACATCTGTGACGCTCCGCGTTGCCTCCCTGCCGCCCCACGCCGGCGGGCTCATGTTCGTGGGAGCGGCGAGTGCTTTGATACTAACTGTTTAACTATTTATTAAATTTTTAATTAAATCCTTGCAGTGGCGCCGCGCACAGCATTGCGAGTAGAGTCTGTACGGCGGTGATGGTGGCGGCGGTGCCGCTTTATGTACCAGCGGCGGGTATGGGGCGAGTCGCGGAGTGGCTATTATGCGCGTCCGCTCTCAGTGCGGATGCTGCATGCGGAATGCAAGTTAAATTGGTATCGAATGAACTCAAAGGCCCGACGTGGCCGACAACGCCGCCTTCGCCGCCGTTGAGCGTTGAATCAACTCCCGATGCAGACAATTCGCTTCGAGTCAATTACAATACACGGCCGAGTAGATATTATCCGATCGTTTAACGTGCTAACGTCGAAGTCTGTTTTCGTTCTGTTGCTTGCATCGCGCGCGTTCGATAACAAATAAGCGGCGCGCACACTCGAAAATCTCCTCCATTCATAGCCCAACCGCAGCTTATTTGATATCGGTCGAGTTAGTTTGCGCAATTTCGAATTTTCTACACCGTCTCATAATTTGCTTAGCGCAAACGTGGAGAAAGTTGGCCGGAACTTTGAGTAAAATGCGTGCGGATGTTGCCACAAACTAATTGCAATTTAATTTCAAATTTTACAAAAATAAAATGCTCTCAACTTGTAATTCTATACAACGCCGAATACATTTATGGCAATGTAGCTAATATTAGCGAAATAAAATGTTGTATTTTGTGGATGTACGTTTTTACGACTTCTCGATACATTACACATTTGAAAAATGCAACGTGCGGTGTTAATGGCACGATGAAACGAAAAACTTTACGGCCGTTCTGTTGAAATGGGCTTCCGGCGCCGTGTTGCGACAGAGTGCATGTGCAACATTTCGAAAAAGCGGGCGTACGCCGTAATTGAATATGCCTGATTCGTACGCGGTCGTCATTTAGCGAAATCAATTTTTGCGATTTTGCGGTCGTCGCCGAGCGGAAGCGCGCCACCGCGCGAAGTTGTGTTTGCACTTAGTGCAATTCGATGCCAGGCACTAATAAATAAGGAAACCCGCGCGCCGTGCCGCACCGCCGCTGCCGCCACCACCGCGAACGAACGCTTGCTAAACCGGCGCGGCACTTTTACGTCCGATCGTTTCGTAATTTCGTAATTCGCGTTCTCGACTGTGGCAGGCGCGGCGAGGGGCGGCGCGGGGGGCAATATGCGCGCCGACGTCCCCAACGCCGGGAGTTTCCTCAATTTCGCATCGCTTCCTTCGGCGGCGAAAAGACGCTTGCATGCATCGTACGATGGCGGCAGTCGGCGGCCTAGTTGCGCTAATTGCGATGCTAATTAAATGTCAAACCGATTAGCATTTCGACGTTGAACGATTTTCCGGTCGCCAGTATCAAAGCTGCGCGCAATAAATTCCAATTTGCGCATTGTGCGCGCCGCCGCTATCGGTATAACACGACGCGCCGCGTGTAAATTATCTAGCGCAAGTGTTCACCGCCTCTTTGCGTCGCCGCCGCCGATGCCGACGCCAATAACGCACATCCATATAATATGTGATGTTACGATGCCACGTCAAGTAGACGCGGCACCGCATTGCATCACGTACTCGTAGGTATGTACATTTCGATCTGATGTATCAACTCCGATTTCAACGGACAATTTCGGTTTCAATTTCGATTTGACATTTGCTACCAATATTTTTTTAAATAATATTTTATTTATGCGTGATTTACTTGGATTACTAGTTTTTGCGATGAGTTGACGTGTTTTACCTCAAGGGCATCGTCTGAAACTATGGCTATGGCGCAAAATGTCACTCGACTCAGAAACTTGTAATCCAAATAAATCACGTTTAAATAAAATATTATTTAAACTATTAATAATGCATAACTTATTATTAAACAAACAGAACTTCCAATATTGTAGGTTTTGTAATGTCTCTTATTTATATTGTATTTATCATATAAATATATAAGTACATGTGCATTTAAATAAAGAAGAGAAAATAGGCACTAGTGGACCTTGATAAAATCAATCGATGCAACAAGTCCGAAGGCAGGATAAAGATGAAAAGACCAAAAACCTGATCAAAACAAACGAAGCGAAACGGTTCGTTTCTTGCTGCCCCCGTGGGCACGACGTAAAAAAAATATTCAAAAAGACTTTAAGCGTCTTCTGTTCGGTCTTCTACAAAGACCTAATGACCTCCTAACCCAAATCTCTATTTTATACCAATTAAAATTTGAAAAAGCTAGACATTCAATGTTTTTATTTTCGCATTCCTTGTTTAAACGTCTGCTTAAACTAGGTTTGAAATACCAGAGAGTAATACAAATACACCTGTTAGATTCAAGGATGGGTCGTGCAATGCCTTGCACTCCAGTAACAACTTTGAAATATAAATAATCCGTATTTACAATAAATAATTACTTAAGCCCGAAGCAATGCGAGCGCAGGAGGTATCCGTGCGCGCGGCAAATAACGAGAAAAATGAAACTCTAGCATGGAAATTCACTCGGGCGGTGCTGCATATTTATCCAGGTGAAGTGTAACTCCGTCTGGAATCGCACTCGCGACCCGCCAAACAAAAACATACCTCAATGTAAAATTGCGAAATGAATACTGTAGGAAACCTATGCATAGCACACCTGGAGATGCGCACTAAATTGAACTAGCTGCGAAATGTAATTTCTGGTTAAACCCCGCAAAGGAATGCAATTTCGACAAATAAAAAAAAAACACGAACAAGAATCCCGATGGCGATGCCGGATGCGACAATATCAGGGAAATAAATATTAAAACGCAAACATACAAATATAAAACAAAAACGAAAACAATGCCTCAGCCTAATTTAATATCAAATGTATGCAAATACGTGTTTTTGTGTGTTTTAGCCAACCCATTTTCATGCTAATGAGCCACTAATCAAGTAATAGTTATGAAATCTACACCCTTTTTAGCATTCTACGATGCTGTGGCCCAGCGTTGCGTTGCGTTACCCTGCCACATTTTATGTTGCTGTAAACGGAGCGCGAGCGCAGGACTATTAACATTCTTTCGAACTTGATTATCTCCCCCCGCAGCAGTGTTCAACGAGTGCCGGCTCAGGTGAACTAGAACGAAACTTGTGTAATTGTTGAGCACCAGCTTTTATTTAAATTCTGGATGCGAATAATTTATTATAAAGGGTGGAAGTAATGGTGGCTGGCGGGCGACATTCATTATTTTATCACGGCATAAAAATAGTAAACATTTTCTAAATGTGTGTTATTTTTCCAGGGGCGATGCAATCGAGTTATCAGGTCGGCAGATATACATACCAGCGAAGAATAATGATCATGCAATCATAACGAGCCAGAGGAAAAAAAAACAGTTAGTTGTACTTTCTTACATAAATTGATTTCCGTAATTGAAAAATTTTCTATAAAATTTATTCCGAGAGTGTTTTTCTGCAAGTTTAATGGTCTGATACATTTAATAACTAGTTTTCAACTCCGGCGATTTGTTTGAAGTGAATTGCTTCCCTTGACAATCGTGTCCAAAGTCCGTAATTGCCGTAAGTGGCACATGAAACGTAAAAAGAGATAATTACCCAGCATTACATGGGTGATTAGCTTGTTCGTTTGAATCCGTTGCAGCGTGAGTTCGTGTCAAAGGATGGAATTAACGCCGCGCGCCCTCCTGCATCTCCTGCAGCATCACGCCGGAGCTTCAGCGTCAAGCGGAGACGCTTCCGCTTCGCGGATGCTCGATCGTATCAAAATCCAAGACATAATGAACTCAATTAAAGCGTTTAGTATTCCTCGGTTCGGTTGCGGTCCTATTCGGAGCAAATACAAACACGAACACACAGGCAGGCATAGCTTCGCCTGGAAGTAACAAGTAACAAACAACCTCATCGATGAGCGAAGAAAAACAGGCGTAGGTATCAGCATGTGTGCGTGAGCGGAAAGTTTTCTCGCACGATAATTCGGCGCAGCGTTTACCGTGTGCGCGGGCGGGCGGAGAGCAGTCAAGAGTATCATGTAGCAATTAAATTTCGCTCAGGTGTCGCATCGCGTTGCCGCGCATGTTTTCGGTGCAATTAAGTGCAGCGCGTTTGAAATTCCATACCGCAGGCGCGCGGCCGCAAAAAGCCGGGCACGTCTGTCTTCTCGACGGCGGCCGGGGCAAAAATTCCCGACGAGTACGGGGCGATATCACGTTGCAAATTATGCACGCGAGCGCCATCCATGCTCAGCGCAACGTACACATCAGCATCAAAGATGCGCTCCGCATTAAGATGTAAATTTCAGCGGCGGCGATTAAATGTTGGGCGCCTCCGCCTCATTATTTTCGGTGTTTCTGTGCGCACTTTAAGAGTTTTTCGCCGGCGCCGTCCGGCTCTTCTATATAGGAAAGTTGAAAACAAAATTTCCCATGCAAATTCTGATTAAATACACTCGAAAAATAAGGAAAAACTACTCGAACATTAAAGTCGAAGTGGAAAAACTAACACCAAGTCGTGCGAAGAGGCGTTGGGGGTATGATAGGGATGGGGGGCAGAGAAAAGCGCAGACGAGCAAAGAGTTGGAGTTGTTAGGGAAATGGGAAAGGTGGCCGAGACAATGAAGGAGTGGAGACGCCAAGGAAAATAGAGCGCGGGGCGCGCGCGCGCTTGCCGTGGCGCAGGGAGGCGAATTTAGATAGAGAAAAATGACAAGAAGTAATTTAAGCTCGTGACGCTTAGCGTTCGGGCGCGCGCCGCGTTTCGCCCGGCGTTATTTCATCGCGCGAATGAATAATTGCTTTCTCCAACTTTAATTGAAATCATTTCGTTTTTGTTCGCGCTTCGAAATTGCCGCGCGCCGTTCGGTTTTTGCTTATTAATCTTTCCTACTTTAATAAGCTCTTCATTTTACTTTACGTCTTCAACTTTTCCATTTTTTTTTCTCTTCGTTTTGCTCGCTTTCGCCGACTCGTTTTCGGGCGCATTTCATTATTCTTATTCAATTCGCGCGCGCGCGCCGGCTTTTATCAGCCGCCAATATATCAATACAGCCGAAAAGATATATTAATGTCGCTTAATTAAGGGGGAAGCAGGGCGCGACGATCAAACTCGCGATGCGCTTTTCCGACTCACTTTCGCTTCGATTTCATCGGGGGGTCATGGCAGTCTTTGAAAGCGAAAGTGGACCGCGCGGCTATAATACGACCTTTTCATTCATCCAATCATCCAAATTGATTCGCCGCCGATCACAAATGCGCGCCGCACGCATTTCTACATTGTTGAAAATACGAATATTATAAAGTAACTATGCGGGAAAATAATTTCATTAAAAGCATATTTCCATAATGCCGATTCGATTTTATCAATTTCATTACGGCGTGCGTGAGGCGTGGGACGCCTAGTTGAGCAGAAAAACGACGCGGCGGCAAATTGAAGAGAAATGGAATGCGAAAAGGGGCCTGTGGTGTCGCCGCGGTTCGAAATAGTGCGAAACGCGACGTGACGCATTCGATTTGATTAAATTTTGATCCACGCGTCCCCGTATCGCCTACAGGGTTTGTTACTCTTCAACTTTCGTTTTATATATTCGATTAATTTCACTAAAAAAACATGTATGTGCTCCATAAGTACATATGGGTATCACTTACGTATTTTCTTGGAGTTGCGGTATAAGTACAGATCTTAACATTCTAGATTCGTAATTGTCAGCGCAAGCAATTTCAACTTTTCCAAGTGATCATTAGCTGGCATTACGATAACCAATCAAACTGGTCAACAAATAATGTCGACTTGAGTCTCAATTCACATTAAACTAAGAAACTATCAAGAGTTTTAGATCGGACAAGTACTATTGACAGAATCTCGCCCTGAATAGCAGAAAGTTGTCTTGGTAACACAGCCATCTAACAATACAGACCTTGTACCTGAGGATACAAGAACGTTGCACAAACCTGTAACAAGCTGCATTAAATTCATTTCAAATGAAAATACATCATGTTTACAATTGTGCACCAGCAATTTGCGTTTTTTTTTTCTTTCTCCCTGTTAGAAAACCAACTAAATATTATACATCTCTTGAATTTTGCCGAAATTTCCTATTATGAAATTGGTTTGCGTAGCAGTTCGAAAAAAATACGTCAGAGTCTCCAACAAAAAAATATACACAAAAGGTGCTAATCCATAGAATTCCATTTTTGAACATCACCGTAATGAATGCTCTTTGTTCCGCACAATGTTCAATCACAAACTAAAATAATGCCTGAAATTTCGTAGAGTATGCCTCTTTCGTATTTGCCTTTCGCCCAACATTTTGTATGCTTTGTTTTTTCCATTTGTTTTAATTGAATCTGAATTCAAATATCAATTTTAATTAAATTACCAACCAGCAAAAAGCAAATTTAAAATCTCGTTACACTAAAACTTGCATAAGGACGTACACTTTTACCTATAAAATGGAATTTGTTGTGTATCTGCATCTAATTAATGCATTTCATTTTTGCCCGGTAATAATGTGATGAAATGTTTACTTGCCGCACTTTTTTATCATCCATTTTAATTAGTTTTAAGTAGCGAGCGCTGGCGCTGTCTGGAATAAAAAGCCAATAGGATGAAATTTGTTAAATTGCAATTTTATGCACGCACATAGCCGGATGCGCTGTAAACTTTAATAAAACTTTGGCTTACCAATAAAAGTGAAGATTGTGTACTTCTGTACGCTTACATGATATTTTTCGTTATCTTCGTGCCTTGCGTTGTTTTTATTCGTTGTGGCACCAATACTAGCACAGAACATAAGCATGACTAATCAACTTGCGCAGATATGATGTGTTTTCTTAGCACTGTTATTAGTTTTGCGCGTTGTTGCGAAAGTCGTACCTACCTAGCGCCCGCGCGTGAAACTTCATGTATTTCTGCGCGCCGCTCCCGCTAAACGCGAGGGGCGCCGGGCGGCGAACGCTTTCCGACACATGCTCGTAAGTTAGGCGCTCAGCTCGCGCTCATGCTCATGCTAAACGCAAACGGCGCGCAGCTACTTTCGATACCCGACAACATATGTACATTCGGGGTGGTGGTAGCGGTGGCGGCGGCGGCGGCATCGGCACTCGTTGCCGTTGCCAGCTAACATGTATAACTAATAGAGAGAACTTGAATATAAACTTTATGCGCGCGTGTTGCGCGCACTGCCGAGGTTATTTCGTGCACGGCGATGGTTTTACGAGCGCGCGAACGTGTTGTGCTTGCCGCCGCCGCCTCCCCGCGGCTGTGAGCTTGCATTCCGACTCGTCTGCCGTGGAAAACCAAGAGTACGAGTGCACCGGTGGCCGCAATGGGAAAAATGGCAAAAGCTCGCGGCGAGTGAGGCTTTCGGCGGTGGCTGTGTGGTGGCACTTGCACGGTGGGCACGGTACGCCTGCATTTTAAATATTGCGCCAAGTCGAAGGCGAGTGAAACTTGTTATTCCATGTGCATTCGCCGTTCCGGTCGGCATTTCGGAATATAAATCATTTATGCGCTCGCTAGTTTGGCGCACGTGTCGCATGATTCACATGATTATTTCAATGTCTTGCTGTTGTGGCGGGCGCATAGAGAGAAACTATTTGGGATTTTATGCGCGGCGGCGCGGGTGCGATGCTTAATCGACGCAAAAAGTTGTTGCAAACGGCCGCGACCTCGCTGCATTTACTGCTTCATAACACGTGAATTATTTACAATCGGCGCGAATCTCCATCGGAATCGACGCCGCCCCTTTTCGCAGATTGCAAGCCGATACAGCCGCCACATTGTCCGCTGTGAATTATGCACGCACGAACCCTCGCACTCTACGACCTCAGCGCGCGTAAAAATCAGAAATTTATCAAAAATTAATATTCGTCTGATGTTTTTTTCACCCGGATGCGGTTTATGCGGGTCAAACAGTATTTGTTCCGACAGCGGTGGCTTTTTATTTCGCTCGCCTGATTTATTATTAAATTGCAACCGATATGTTTCGTCAATGAAACAATATTTATGAGAATAATAACGGCGAATCGATAAATCCATTTAATGAGGGTATAATTTGCGGGGCAAGTCCGATATCTTCATTAAGATGATTCGATTTCGTCGCTGGATCGATCGCGCGTTTTCGGCTTGCCGCTCTGACCACGAAGCGATTCTTTTGATTTGCCCCTTATATCTCTATATCGTTCGCGCGCGGCGTCTCCGCTGCCGAAGGCCGAACGCGAGCCGCCTTCGAAGGTCGGCGCGCTCCGCCGCTCGTAACCGAATCACCGACGTTCGTTGTGGAAAAACAGAAACGTGGAATAATCGTCGATATCAATAACCCGAAAGCAATCTACGAATTACCGAAAACAACGTAATAATCATTTATCAATTTCGTATATAATTCGATTACGTTATACGTTCCTCGTGTGCGCGCTCCAGTTCGCGGTAATTTAACAACAATCGATGCTCACCGTAGAAAAGCAACGAAGGTAATAAACCACAAAGTGCAACTCAAACTGCACTCAAAGACGAACTTGTTATAGTCTATGTCGGAAAGAGTTACCATCTAGAATCGCGATGGTATTTATTGCGCATGCGCAAATGTCTTAACTAAATAGGCGAACGCGTAGTTAACGCAGTATTTTCACCCAACTGACATTCACAGAACCGCAGAGCATAGGGAAGTTTGGCGAAGTTGTGTTCGCATTTTTGGATCATTTGCGCGGAGGCGGCAGCCGGCTGGAGGCGCGCCTTTCTCTGATCGTTTGCTGCACTCGGCGGCGGCGATCGGATTATGCGAAGCGTGCGGCGCGCACCTGTTCGGCAGTTCGCGAAACATGTAAGTGCATTATTACATGATTGATCATTGTGCAGCGGCGGCGTGGTTCAAGTTTCGAACTTTATAGACGCGCGCGCCCGCTTCCGCCGCCCCTCCGCGTCACCATTGCATGCAAGCCGCGCGCCGCACGAACGAGCTGGGTCGGAGGTGTAACTCTAATTATCAGTCGGCGCCGGCAGGAACGCAAATGAAACTGTTCGGATTGAATTAGTGCTCGTCGCATGCTTCGAGATGTGCGGCATTTCCCGATGCGCAAAATTCAGCATTCTCGACTTACACAATTCAACAAACGAAATTCAACGTAGGTAATCATTTTTTTGTTCGCCTTCTCTCTCAGCGGTAGCTATGATTATGTCTCAGATCTTTTGTGCCTTCAGCTGTAAAGCCATTGGTAAAGTTTTTAATTAGTTTATGTAAATGTGAAAACTTGCAAAGATCATATAAACGCAAAAACAACAAAAAGGGCGTTTGCAACCGTCGTCTCAGTCCTGGCGTCTACATCATTCGGTATGTGGTGTGTTTATTATCGTGAGCGGGTAAACATAAACTTTGCATGTCGGCCCAAATCAAACAGTGGTTGCGCTCGAAGGAAAGACGACCACCGCCGCCGCGCCACTTGCCTGGCGGCCGCATGATCGATTATATTTTCTTAACTTGTATTATTCGTTTAGAAAAGTTTGCAAATTATAATTTGCGCGCGGATTGCGCACCGTGATTTACACGTTCGCACGTTTAGCGCGTTTATTTCGAAACAGCTAGCTTTGAAATAGAAAATAAAATGCGGACGCCGAGTTAAGTCGAGCAGAGTGGAGCTCGTCGAGTTTGAAAACGTTATTAAGTTCCGACGTTTGTCGAGTCGTGCGAGTTTGGCGTATGAGTAGGTATATACGAGTACATGTGAGGGGTCGGCCGCGTAGTGTGCGCGGGTTTCGCGTGCCGGCGATTTTTCCGCCCGCCATGAAAATCGTATTGATTGAAAGGGTCCGGGCCCTTTAAAACGTCATTTTCATTTGAGCGCCAGTGCGGAGAAGCGCAATCAATTTGCCAAGAAATATGAATGTCAACAGGACCATTCGAATGCCCCGGCGAGATTCGTAGTTCCGCTCGTTTGCCTCGATTTCCATCAATGCATCCCGAGTTGCCGGTTGCGAATCGCGTGCGGACAGAATATCGGCCGCGCGGGTGTAGCCGCGGCCCCCCATTCAAGCTCGCGCAGGTATCTGATATTCAAGTCATCGGCGTGCGGAAACCCGAGTACAACAATATAACCTTGTTACGAGACGGTTGCCGTCGAGCACGCGGTAGCGGGAGGGTAGCGGCAGCGGAGGTCGACTGGCGGATGTGTTGACGGAGCGGGCGGCATGTAGCGACGCGTGTACCGGTCGTGATTAGGCGACGTGCCGGCGTTAATTTACATAGTAAATTCGTACGACTAATGCACGTACGCGTTCGATGGCAATGCCGCGCGCCGCAGTCGTCCATGGGCGGCGGCGGTGGCGCGCCTCGACGTTGGTGACATCGGCATGTCGGCGGCGCACCACCACTGTACCGGGCGGATTCGTGCAATCCGAATTCGCACACAATTACGCCGAAATGCCTTTCTCTGTGCCACGGTTTTCGGCTTTCCTATCCTATCTTCCATTCCAACTTGTCTATCTTGTTATGTAACTCGACTCCCATTACCGGGTGGCGGCGCCGAATGGGGCCCACATGCCGTGCAGAGTCGGACGCACCATCACGCTCAAAGTAATGATTATTAAAAAAATCTTTCCACCGCTAACCGGATTTGTTTCCACTGCTCCACAACTACACTGTGTAATTTTGTACTTTGTTAGACCCAATTTTTGTGGAAACTATCAAAATCCTTTTCATGCAAGTCCGTCACTGCGACCTACTATACAATTCATTCGATGTTGACATGTTACAACAATAATGATGTGATTGCAATTATCTTAGACAAACTCATTTTTCATGCGCCGGTGTCATTGCGACCTTTCATGGCGAGAGTTTTTAAATTTTAATTTCCACTTTTATCGGTAAACTTTACTTAACTATAAAAACTATAATCAATTATGTTTCTTTAAAATTATGTTTATCGTAGTAATAATAATAATTTCCGCTCACAGTTCTTTATTTTGCATTGCGTATAATAAATGGTGCACACTTATTGTTTTCTTTGACAAGTTGGTGGAACAAAAGTTGTCATCCAATACGCACCACTCGCACTTTTGCACCGCCGAAAGAATCAAATCTGCAGGTTGCGCGTATAAACACATAGCCGGCGGTGCTTGCGGCGACAGCGGCAGCGTGGGGCGGCAGAAATGAAGAGACGTCGCGCAAAATATAGCCGACACCAGCGTCGCGCCACATTTGCACGACGATGGCGGCGCGGCGGTTTTAAAGGACTTGGTAAAAGGATCTATTTGAAATATTAGACAATACTCCACTATATTCGTATTTGTTTCCGGCGCGAGGTGTTCGCCATTGTTTTCCGCCCGAGGAGACGCGCATCCGTATTACTCACTATTTGTGTTCGCCACCCCGCCGTTCGTTCGCCCCAGATCCTTTACATCAGTGCAACTAGCGTTCGCCGACTTTTGCCGTCTCCTTGCTGCCGCTGCCTTCGTCTTCGTGCGCGTTTCTACCACTTCTATCCGTTCGCACGTTTCGGGCGCATCCGCGACGTGTTGTGGAATCTCGCCGTGCGAGTTGTTTCGCCTCTGCCGACGAGGACGTGTTCGGCGCTCGCGTGTTGGAGAATGCGGGGCCGGTAAGTAAGTGAATTACATTGATATATGCTCTATTTACTCGCACAAAATAGTAAAAACGTAATGCCTTTTTTATTACCGCGCGCGTTCTGCCGTCTCCACGCTTCATTCAATTACCTTTATTTTTTATCGAGCCTTTTTCTTTGTGATACTCTTCCACGTACGAATGTATCGCCGCGCATCGCGCCGTCTTCGCGCCACTCGGTCGCTCATTCCGCTAAGTGATTCGCCCGGATTATCTGCTGACAAATGAGCGTCAACGCGCGCATTATTACCCGATCATACTTGCGCTCGCTGCCACGCGCAGACTTCAAAAATACGAATGCCATTAGGATTTTTCGCCGCGCCTGACATTCCACAACCTCCAAATGGCAGCGCGCCGAAATTGATTGATGTATCGAAATGGCAACCTAATGTTATTTATAGTAATGTATCGATTTTTAAGCAAAACATCAAATGTATCCGAAAATACATTGTCGGTGTAAAAACAAAGCCACTTACACATGTTTATATGGTCATGGTTATAGCAATGTCGCATGTTCGGTACCTGTACCGCAAGTCAAACGTTTGCAAATTAAATGATGATGCGCTGACGCCATCCTGACAACACAAATTACGTCACATTCGGTCAAAAATGACTAAATTAAACGCGCAACTTCGCAAAGTTTGCCATGAATATATAAAACCGACAAACTTTGCGCACAGCTTGAAATTCCGGGAAATTCTTGAAAAGTTTACCAATCGTTTTTCGCCGTCGCAGAAAAACCTTTTACCTCCCTCCGCAGATATGTCTGATTTGTTTCCGGATTCGCTTTATGCATGCAACTTTTGCGTCTGCAGAGAGAATTCAATTTTTAAACGCATTTCACTGGAAACAGAAGAACATAATTGACCGAAGTCGCAGGAAACGCTAGACAAAAACCGATTTATGTGGAACAAACTAGAAAAAATGTTTTACATTATCGAAGGTAAATCGTATTTTTATCGACGTCAGTGACAAGACAATTTAAGTAATCATGATGAAATACTTGTAGTAATAATGGACTATTCTAACAACACAAATGCGTAATGTTCAATTACGTTGTTGTTTTTATTTCTATGCGAGTTTCTTGACTTATTGGAAGTGAAGTTAAAGCTTAACGAAACGAAAATAAACACCGACGACGCCTTTACATGTGCGGAACGAAATGCTTGTAATTAAAATCAAAACGAATTTAGCACCCCATCACAGCAATATTTATTATTAATTACAATACAACACATCGCACATGTATAGTAATTAATGTACACATAACTATCGAGCGTTTTATTTATGCATAATTACGTTAGCGTTCGCTTCTGATTAAATAAACTATTTCTGTTGTTTGTACTGACGTTTGACGTCTGTTTGTTTGCGTAACGTCGGCGCCGTTTAATAATTTTCAGATAATGACCGCAACAATAATGTCCGGACAAATAACGTCGTTCAGCGAACATCGCTTGATATAGTAGCGGCTTCCCAGACATCTTAATGCATTTGAAATAAACGACGCAAACTGAGCCGGTGAGCGCTCGCAGTAAGAAAGTATACTCGGACTAAAATGAGCCGAATATGAACGACGCCAAGAACATCAAGGATGGTATCGTTAATAATAGCGATTAGTGAACGTCGGGCGCGGGATCCAAAAGTTGGCGAGAAATGTTAATGATGGCCTTGTGTAAAATGAGTGTGGAGTTGAATCAAAAAAGTTAAGAGTTGAAGATTGTCCGTGATTTTAATAGGAACGAGCAAACAGAGGGTTTTAAGTTTTAATTAATCTTTTGGTTTTGTTTACTTTTTACAGCTCTTGGGGTTTTATTTTTTTGGATGAAAATTTTTGTCGAGGAAAGTTGCAGAAAAATTGCAGTAAAAAGTTGTTTGCAAAGTTTTGTTTCGTAAAGTTACAACAAGTCAGGACTTTAAAGTCGAACAATGTTGAAGAGAATTGCATAATGTCAGTCGAATGACAATAGCATTTTGGTGTATCTCATCTTAAATATAGCTAGTTTTTACCGTAATTGCGGCTTTTGTTAATGCGTATTAGCAATTTTGAAAGACGTGGTAGTCACGAATATACGGATGTAAATTGTTATGCAACGCAGGGGTTGCGAGTTGAAAGTTCGGAAAACATTACCAACTATGTATTTCGAAAGCGCAATGATGAATAGGGCGACGCGCATCCTCGTTAATTACGGCGATGTGTGATAAAGAAAAATAAACTGAAATTTATGAAAATGCACAATGCGTGTAGCACACGCGCCGCGTGCGCTAAACACTTTCATTAAATCTGTCAGCGTAATAAATTGCGGGCGCAAAGTTAAATCGATTCGGAGTACATTTTGAAACATTCATTTAAGCGTGCAGCAAACCGTATTATTAATAAATCACCCGCCGCGTGAACTTTAATAATCCGTTAAATATTTTTCAGCGTCGGGTTAGTTAAGTTGTAAGCAATGTGTATCACGTTCGGCGCATACGTGTAGGTATCGCGGCCGTTTGCGTCACGTGTGTGAGCGCTCCTCCGCCGCCGCTACCGCCGCCGCCAGGCAACGCGTGCACGCGGGTCGGAGCGTGTGCGAAAACGTGGCCCGGCAATAACTCAGGCCGAAGGCAACGTGTTGCATATTCAGTACCATCCGATAATCCTCTCTTCTCAATATGTATTCAGCTTGTATCGGGAGGGAAATTTGATTAAGATGTCGCCTTGGCGGAAGGTTGCGCGCTGCAGGTGAAGGGCTCCCGCCGCCACCACCGGCGCCGTCGCGCGCTCAGGTGTCACGCCTGAATTATAAGTCGTGCCTTTCTGCCTTTGCAGTTTCGACCTCGGGCGGGCGGCGGGGCGCCCTTATAGCGGATGTTGCCGGGCCCCGTGCGCCCAATTTGCCGCCGCCGCCGTCGACCCGCCGCCAACCCGCCGACGGGACACTCTATATAATATATTCATAAACATAAGCGCAATATGTTGCACGTTCGCCCGGCTGCCGCGCGTCATTTTTTCATTCGATGCGAAACATTTTCGCATTTCGCTACACGTCCCGCCGCCGAAATTTAGACGTCCGCTACGTGATTTC
Source organism: Dalotia coriaria (assembly GCF_025399875.1). Classification (NCBI taxonomy): domain Eukaryota; kingdom Metazoa; phylum Arthropoda; class Insecta; order Coleoptera; family Staphylinidae; genus Dalotia; species Dalotia coriaria. The sequence goes on along the minus strand of NW_027045443.1, from coordinate 3,093,949 downwards.
TATAATATATCTCACACCTGCCACTTATGTAATATCTCCACGCTAAGAGCCGCCCCATCTCACGAAAGTACTTTCAAGGTTATAATAACAGATTGTGTGCGTTGTAATTTTTTACGATCATAATGTAGGTACAACACGTAAATTTCCCCATGATTAACTCTTGTTTTGTTTCGATTTGAATCCGAGGCTGAATCTGCCGGATTCGTTTTAATGCAAATTTCATAAATTTCTGCCAGCGTCGTCTTGCCGCCGCCACCACCGCCGCCATCCTTTCTTCAAGCTGCCTTCTAATTTCTGCGTTACACGACGTCACCCACCCGTCGGGCGGGGGGCGGTAGCGGCGGATGGTGGATGTGCGGCCGGGACGTGGAAAACGTGGCGCGGCGTGTGCCGACGCCGGCACGTTTTCAATTATTTCGTCCTGCCATTGCGAGGCGGCCGCCCGCGCCACCCCGGGAGCGAAAAATAACAGGCGCGCTCCGCGGGCACCGGCGCAAAAAAACGCACCTCGCAGGAACAATTAAACGGCAAACGATTTTTTTTAATTCTCAACAATTCAGCGCGGTTGGTCCGGTAATGCGTTCGCGATATGAAAGCACAGCCAGAAGAAACGAACGAAATTAAGTGCTTCGTTATTTCATTTCGCTGCTGCGAGTTTTTAAATTGCTTTCGTATGATTTGTGTGATTAATTAAAATCGCTTTTTAATACACTGACTGTATCAAGACTGCATTAATCTACCGCATGGTTTATTTCTTTCCTCGTTTTTTTTTTCTGCCAGCGCCCGCCAACCGATTTGATTGTTATGCGGATAAATAATTGAAGTCTTTTCGGCACGGTCGAAATAAATTGATGCAAGCAGCAGCAGTTCGAAATCATTTCCGGAAACACAATCAAAACGTCATGTTCGTTACAAGATAATTTTGTTCAATCCCGATGTTTCAACGCGTACTTTATTTGTTCTACCTGACGATGTTATTGTGTCTCACAATGTACTATGCACAAATAAGTTCATGTTCATTAAACATTTCGTTGGAGCATCATCAGTACATCGCGTGAAAAATTCAGAAAGTGAAACGGCGTCCATGTCCACTTGTAATGCGCCCCGGCTAAGAAAACACTCATTCGTAAAGCTGGCCTGAATTATGCAGGCGCATTGATTGATTAAATTTCCCCGGAATGGAAATTCAATCACGCGATCCGCGGATGCCGCAGCGTTCGATGGTTGTTCGATAGGCGAGGATAACATGTCGCACGATCGTATCGCGTTCGGAAATCTATTTCTCTCCTTCGGTGCGCCGTCCCTAGTAGACAAAACTGTGAATAAATAATAGTGAATTAGAGCAAATTGCGTACCAATCAGCCATCGAGCGTGGGCTACCTTTCCGGTGGTTACTTGTCGATTTAATATCGCGCGTTGGTAAAAAGAATTTGTCATGACATTCGACGGCCTCGAGGCGCAAGCAAGTCCCTGGAGGTTTTTGTGTATTATCCTAATATTTAGAGTGGTTTACCATGGACTCGATGGAGCTATAGTGTTGCGTTTTTTTTTCATATTTTTTCCTCTTTCAGTGAAAGTTTCGAACGAAACGAATTTTAGGTTTTACATGGAACACGTAAATCGTTTGCTTTTGTTTTCGGTGTCGGGTGGAGTTCGTGGACGTTTTATTGTCCATATCAATTCGACACACAGTGAAGGTAGTTACACAAGTGGAGCTGTATTGAAAAGCAACGCGGTTCTGATCGTCACGCGATTATTATTGAAATTACAATTTGTTTTGGGTTTACCATTTACGAAAGGGCGGGCTGCGCGTCGAGCTATACTCACCTACATTACGGAACGACGGAAACACAACGGAAATATGGAAATAACAAATTGACAAAAGAAAACGATAATGAACGAACGACAAATGTCGTGCGTTCGTGTTTGCGTAAACATAAACTCACTGAATGTTTTCACTGTTTTGATAAATTCCAACCGGTTGATGTGTGTTATCATCTCAAATGCGAGCAAAAATCTGAATTGTGAAATGTGAGGCAAAAAAAGTATCCGGCGAGCGCAAAAAAATGGAAATGAAAACCTAAACCAAACCGCAGCGATGAACACGTACCTACCGTTCCCAAGTTCGCTCCTCTTGAGTGGAGCCGAGTAGGTAGGGGGTGGCAACTAACCGATCCGAGCATATAGTAAAATATGTAAAAATTATTCCGACGTCATTTGTTTAAACGATCTGAAATGATTTATAACTTTACCTACTCGTGAAGAAAAAAAAAAACGTCTCGCGCCGCGCGAAAAAATTACCCCGTTCGTTTTCGACGTGCGGCAAGAGGCAAAAAAATGCCGAATCCGAAAACCGAAAACGGATGGCAAAAAAAAGTTGGTGCGGGAGGCGTGCGTGCGGGTGCGAAACGCAAAAGCGCAAAGAACCCGGACACCGAATGGGCGTACTGTCTAACGACATTGAATATTTCCATATTCATTAAGCAGGCAGCCACTCTTCGCGAGCGCGCGTTCCGGTCACCGGCTCGATGTCATATCGAAGCCTCTCATTTGCATTCGATCGTCGATACGGAAGCAGGGGGTGCGGTGCGGACGACAGGCCGGCGGCCGGAGGGCGGAAGCGGGCGCTCGCGGATCCGCATCAAGTGCTCGCGCGCTCTCGAGTGTGCACTCCGCGATTCGCGCCCGAACTGCCTCCCACCCACACCGCTAAACACCCCGTTATCACCCCTGTCGTGATGCCGATTCTGATTTCGATCGCCACCCGAATGCGAAATCGATCGAGTTGAAATGTCGGATTTCAAGGATTATTCGTTCGTGAATTATAATCCTTCATTGCGATGCGAATCAACAGCTAATTATCGCTCAACGACGGCGGCGAGTGCGCGCCGTGCCACCAACGTCGGGCAGAGATTTAAATATCCAGCGGCGGCGTTTATGAGCGGCGACGAAATTAATTAAAATCTGGTGCTGTATTAATTGAAGTGTTCGAACGAAGAATGGGATAAATCGAGTTTAATTCTAATGCGATATGCCGCATTTTGGACGAACTGTAATCGCGTATTTTCGATATCGACGAGTGCGAGATGAATGCGCCCCCCACGAATGCTCGATAAACGTCTGCGTCGAGGATAATACATTTATGAGGAGTTATAGCCGCCAAAACCGCGAAGAATTTTATTGCTGCGTACAAAACAACTCGACGTCACGGTGAGATTCAACTTCGATTTTAATTCAACAAAGTTGCCCAAGTTGTGAACTTCTTCAGTCGTAAACTCTTCAAGAAGTTTTGAGTGTAAAAAAAAACTACTCAGGTGACTTGACACTTAATTAATTAGCCAAAATTTGCAGACACGCTCTATTTATTCATAGTTTTTATGTGAATATCTAATCTTTAGACTGTTTCACTTGTTAAAATAAAACCGTGATGTCATGAATGATGTAAAACAGCAGATGACAGATATTGCCACGTTCAAATGAAACAATTTGTGGGAAATTTATTGTTACGACTGAAAGAGAAGTCATTTAGTCGCCGGTGACGGTTCGATAATAAGTTTTATTATTCTTGCGGCGATGTGTGTGCTGATTACATAAGCACATTATTAAGTTAAAGCACTTTAGCTATATTAAGCGCGAGGCGTGAAGTTGTCATCACGGTTGTCAAGAAATTATGCCGCGTCCTTTTCCAAGGTGGCTAACGGCGGCGGCGACGAGTTATACCCTTATTCCACTCCGTGACACTTGCTAATCTCTCGCAGCGCGCGCACTTTGTTGTGTTTGCGCAAATAGTAAAGTTTTGACACGGAGCGGGAATTTTCATTCAAGCGTGATAATTTCATTCCTCTTCATGGTGGCAGGCGCTGCCGGCGCCGCGAAGAGTCATGGGAACATTTTTCGCATTCAATTAAAATTTCTGCATTCAAGTGGCTCCATTTGAATCCGCTTAGCGGCTGTGTGAATAAATCACGTGGTGAAAATGTGGCATAAATAGTAATTGTCGCGGTTTTTTCCAAAGCGGTTTAAGGTATGTAGTGCGAATGCGGTTTAGGGGTGGTTGGCAGGCGGCCGGCGAGGTGTTCGAGGTGCGCGCGGCCTCGATTTTGCTTCGCTTCTTCGTTTATCAGTTCGCATGTCGACGTATTGCGAGTGTATAATACACGCCCGGGCCGTACGGTAGTTTATTCATAATTAACCACTCGCTCGCCGGAGCCGACCGCAATTCGCTCGGCCAGTCGACGGCGGCAGCGGCGGCAGCAACGGCGACGCGAACTTTTTTATGTCTTCATTACGAATGCATGTCGACATGTCGACTTGGAAAAAACTTTTTACAAACAAACATAATAACCTTAATACGCCCGACAATGTCGGACGTTGCAACAGCCGCCACCGCCACTGCCGCACACTCTCACCTGGCGTTAACTAATCATTTTAATCAAAACTTTCGCGGGCGCATATTATTGCGGGATTTACGTGCGCAGCGAAATTCTGGCAAATTGACCGGCGAGCGTGAAAACGCAAAGCAACTTGCCGCCGTTTATCGCCCTCTCGTAACACATCCAGTCAGCGGTTTGGTTTTTTGATTTTCAAACTTCTTCACCATGTACCTACGCGCAGTTCGGGTCAGTCTCATTTCAACAATACAACTATTTAAATATTATATATTGCATGTTCGCGTTTGACGTCTAAATAGACTCATTATTCCGTCAAACCGATACACAAAGTGGCCAACAATTACCCCTCGCCGCGCACGCCTCCGTCCTAAGTACGTACGTGGCATGTGTGTTTTTAACCGGCGCAGGGCGATCGACACGCCGCCACCCCCGCCTACCACAGCGGCGAGCTAGTTTGTAAAAGCTGGCGGCCGCCCGAGCACGAGAACTCCTTCGGCGGCGGATGCCCACACCAGCGCGATGTTCGTGTTCGCGTTGAAGAATTGAAGAGTTTGCATGCATGTCGTCACGTGGAACGAAAAAAAACACTGCCGACCGCTCGACCGCGGCCCGAGTCGCGCCAGTCAAACTCCTTTCGGTCGGCGTCTTAAAGCTTGTTTGTTTGTTAGTCCCCCTTTTTCGAAATTCTACAGGACCGCATTCACAAACAACTTTCCATCTCAACATTTTATTAACTTCTCATAACCCTTACATAACACTCAAATAATTAGTTTGTAAACTAATTTTTTTCGTTTTTTTTTTTGAGGCAGTATTTTACTGATAAATTTCTCGTTTAATTTGTTGAACAGAGAATTGAGAACTCTTGGGGATGCAAAAAAAATTGTTTACACACCACTTGATTTACGCGTGCTTGAAAGGGTGCCCGAGGAGGTTTGTTATGGATGTCTAAATCCGACACTGCTTCCACCCTAACTCTTGTTTTGCCAGCCCTCTCGCCTTTATGAAAAAGACCAGGAGTGCGGTTTATGAATTTTAAAATTATGCAAAGTGGCAACATTCAAGGCGAGGCGACCGAAACGAAGGAAGAGGCAAATTTATGATGAAAAATTAAAAAGGGAAAATTACGATTTGTATTATGTGCGCCGCCGACCCGCAAGACGCTAAGCGACGCGCCGAAGGACACGGAAGCGGATGATATGTTTGCAATTGAATACCTAGTTCCGAATCGGCGTGTTTGTGCGCGAGCAAATTTATTTAAGTATTCGACGCTCACGCTCACTACTCTGCTACAAATTTCCTGAATGTACGCTCCTATTTATCCAATATGCAAATTCAGCAATGCAAAACGCGTTAATATTTAATGCATAACTTAATTGTATACCCTGAGATTTCAAACAAGATGAAGTGATTTTTTTGTGATAGAAAACATTAATCTTAGTTCCTATTTTATACTATGGTGTCGCACATGGTCGTTGTAGCACAAGTCCAACATTAGCATTAATAGTATATGAATAAGTTTAAGAGTCCCGACTGGAAAAATATTTGTAAAACCGCACAGATCGAACATTAATTAATTTATGCCCATTGCGAGAATTGAAAGCGACTTTCGCCGGCAAGTAATCCAAGTGTAATTCGAAAGAATTTATTTACGAGCGAACAAAACACATTAAAACAATTAATTGGAATTTAAAACATTTGTAGGCGGCGCCGGACTTGAGGGCCGTCGCACGTGGGGCGGCAGTGGCGCGCATCTCTTCCGCCTAAGCGTACCGTCGAGGACCGACCTCGAATAAACAAAACGTACAAACAAACGCGGCGTGCGCGCCCCACACGAACAAAACATGAAAATCGCATTTTCCACTTACGCGTTTGCATTCCGGCGCGAAGTTCGGGTCCGCCGTTATAAGCACGCACCGTGGTACTATTTCGAAAATGAAACACGAGCCATCCGCGCGCGCGGCAGGCGGCGGATAAAACAGTCGAGGAGATCCTGGAAGCAGCGCACTTCAGTCTAGAACTCTAGAGGCGAGAAACCATCGCTCGCGCTTTTTCCGTTTTTCAAGACACAAGTGACAGAGTGGCAAGGTTTGCGCACGTAATTGGTTTTCGAGTAAATGTTGATTGTTGTGATTTTCCTCGGGCCGGTTATAAAAGTTGGCGTAAAAGGTATAAAATGTAAATCATATCCAGTGACTTTATGGCTGCATCGAGCCACGGCCACGACGTGCTCGTAAAACTTCTTTTTATTTTTTTTATCAGAAAATGATTATTATATTTATTCGCATTAAAAATATATAAAGCCCCATAAAACCTGTAATTGACCCCGATAGCATCGATGCGCTGCGGCGCGCGCTGATGGTCGAAACGCAACAAGTTAGCGACCGAATTACGAGCGAACTGCGCCGCCCCCCGCGCGCGCCCTCCGCCGTTTGGCGCGATCATTAAACACCGAGGGTGGATTTCCTATTAGTTTTTTAACGATTTTATTATTATATGTCGGTCGGAGCTAAATAAAAGGGGAGCGACGAAGTTATTTCCGCCCGGCGCCTCCACCACCTCAGCATTGACGTCGTTGACGTCGCTCAAGAGGAGGGATGAGGACACGAAGGGGGAGTCAGCAGTGCCGGCAGCGTTTAGTGTTTTCGGTTGTTTTCGCAGCCTGCGGCGGGAACGTCGAGATGTGCCGGGGGCGGCGGTGAGTGCGTGTTAGGGACATTCGAGGCGTTCGATGCGTAAAAAAAATAGCACTGGAAACGGGCGCGCTGGGGAAGCCGCACGCGGAGGGTCGCCGCCACCGCGTCTCGAGTAAATAGAAGTGGTATAAAGTGGTACGAAGTAAATAACCTACAGGTGGTGGAAACCTATCTTCATTGACAGTGAGAAATGGCGCGGATCGACAAAACAAACGGCCGCCGTCGAGGACGCGTCAAAAACGCGCGCGGCCGATTCGATACCGGGGCAGGCGGTGGCGGCAGGCGGCATTAGGAAGATGCGAGGCAAGAAGACGTAAACAACAGCAACGGATTTGGCCTCGCAGCCGCCGCCGGCTGCCTCAACGAGTAATTATGATTTTCATTTTCGTCGCGCGACGAGGGCGCCCACGGCTCTAATTGTCCTTGGCGGCGGCACGACGCGCCCTGCGGAAAATGGGTCAAACTCATTAGTCGCGCTTCGCGCCACGCGAAATTTTCCGCACAACAAGAAATTTATTGTTGCGCTGCTGCGCGACTACCGATTCCGAAATTCCACGCGCATAAATCCAGTCCTGCACTCGACTTCGAGGTTGCAGCGAAACCGAGCCGAAGCGGGAAGGAAAACATTTTTAAACTTGACGGCGCACGCCGCGGCAAACTTTTCGCAAATGCCAACGGCGGAGTTGACTCTCCGCTACGCGGAAAATGTCAATACGACGCGTGACGCCCGGCGAGCATTGAGTGAATTCGGCGTTGTTTATAAAACGCTATAAAAAGCATTCGGAAAATTGTTTTCGTTTAAAATATTCCGCGCGGAGTTCGACTTTTCGAGGCGGGCGTCTTGGGAGTGCCGCCGACATGCAGACGCCGGAAAGCGGAAAGGTTTAAACGAAATAAATAACGTCGCGGACGCAACGGCAAGATATCAATGCCGGTATTATGTCAGCCCGTCGAAAACTCATTGACTGCGCGAGTGGCGGAAACGCGTTGGGAATTCGTCGCTGTATTCGGACGGCGCGAACTTGTTCATTTTGTCCAAGATCAGTGCTGATTCAATTCACTATTCTCAACTATTCAGTTTTGAGTCAATCTTCCTCGTACAAAACCATTATTATTGTCACTTTAAACCGAAAAAACAGGGTACCTATGTTACCCAGACAGCGCAAAATGACATCTGTCATCTGGAACGTAACCTACCCATGTTTTATTTATTTAATAACAAGGGTGGTAGTTTTTTTAGCGTCAAATCTATTTTGTAGCAAAAATTTGTAGGGTAGAATGTTGTTAGGACGTGTTGTCCCTTTTGACCTTTTCTTAAAACTTTTCATTCTCCGGCACCGAAAAATTCAAATCACATTATTACCCGCTCGCTCTAAGTAGCGAAGTGGTGCGTAATTGTTATTTGCATTTTTTATACGAGCAGCGTGCGCTCGCGCACAGCCCCCATAATTTGAATGTTCCCGGTGAAACTTGAAAGAGTAATAATGTGCATAAATATTGCAGCACAACAAGTTGACGACGCGGATGCTTTTATAAATTGTTGTTAATATTGTTAATATTTAATCAGGATAAGTTGTCCGTCGAGCGCGCCATGAAAGCTTAACTATGTTTCACTCATGCGGTTAAATGCAATAACAATCCGACGCGGGCGAGCTGTGGCGGCAGCGGCGCCGTCGCCCGCCACCGACGGGCGCACACCGCCCAACAAACAGAACGAGACACTGCGATACGAGTTGTTTTACGTTCGAATACGTTATCTCGGTAGCGGTGGCAGCGGTGGCGGCGGCGCCCACCACAGCACCCCGATGCAAATTTTATCTATACGTGTCGCATTTCGAATTCAATCGTTTTTAACGTTCGTTTAATCGATCACGATGATTAATTCATAATAAACCGAATGAATGCGGCTGCGAATCGAGCGCGGCCGTAACCAGTAACGAAATGATTTCCACGATGAAAATGTTCAAAACTGTTTGGCGAAACGTTATAAAACGCGTGCAAATTGCAAATTCATTACGGCGGATTCTTTAATTATCGTTCAGAGAGGATCGTAAAAAGTGCGCGCGGCGTTGTATTACAGCTGGAAAAACACATCCTTTGTCAATTTTTTTTTTCACAAAGCTGAAAAACTTTGCAACGTTCGGTTGGGGAGCTCGAAAGTTTTTCGGTTGTAGTCCGGGTTTTTTGTTCTCGAACGCATTGCGCCCGTGTGTGCCTAATTAAAAATTGATTTCAATCGCGCCGCGCTAAATTAATAAATTTTACAAATATTTCTAGCAAATTAATTAATTAAAATGTGAAACATTTATTGCGCGACAAAATGCAGCGTGTGTTCATTCAGAGTCATATCGCTCCGAATTAATATGGGAATATTACGAAAATCGACAAAATGTTAATTAAACGCGCCGGTCGTGCGCGCATGCCGGCCGGCCCGCTGTGACAGATAAATGTAATGAAAACAATTGGAAAATTGCGTTTTCATATGTTTAAAAACTGAGTCAAAAATCACACCGCGTTGATTTTATTTATATTTATGCTTCGCGGCTCCATTTTATCACTCAACCCCCTCGCCACCCGCGCGCCCACCCTGCCAAAATAATAACGCACACGAAATAAACGTCGCGCATGCTAACCCAGGGTCGCATTCTGTCGCATGAGATTGTTATACCTGGATTCAAATAAGTATTCGCCATGATTTAATTATAATTAGTAGCGTGCGCAAAATTAATGTTTATCTTTCGCATAAAGGATGATTGCACGATTTCACTTTCACGGCGGATTCGTTATGCTCACTTTTGCCGGCGGGTATGGGCGCTGCACTTGGCTAAACACTTTCCGGCTTTATTGCATACAATTAAATAAGTTAATTATAATTAATTCATAAGCCGATTTAATTAATTGCGTGTTTTATTGTGGTGTGTTTTTATTCGGCAACTAAAAGTTTGCAACAATTGGTTTACGCGTTGTTGGCGTTTAAAGTTTTATTTACTCGGCGCAACGAAATTTAATGTTGCATTAAATTGTGTTCGATGATCATTTGAATGCTGTAATTGTTCGCAGTGTAATTAAAAACTGCTTGTACATAAAATAAAATAAAACATTGAAAATTGTTTGAAAATAATAGCAATAACAACGCACTGCGCCGGATACAAGTTGACAAACATTGTGGAAAACGTATGCGCCGTAGGTTGGGGGCGGCGTAATTGACTGGCGACTATTTAAAAGCTTTTTAACGAACACACCTGCTCGTCAACTCACGTGTCTATTTTTAATGCGGCGATTCGAAATAAAATAATGCTAGATGATGAACGCGCGGCGCGAAACGCGAAAGTCATGCACACACGGGTGGCGCGCATTGGTCTTTTCGGAGGCGGCGCGCATGCCGTTGCGGCGCGCGCGAGCCGACGTGCGTCGCGATGCCGCCGAACGCGGTTCAGTTCAAGTCGAGCCGCGCGTGCCGCCGCTGCACAGCCACCGCCACAGCTCTCGCTCGCTCGCCGCCCTCACATTTTACGCGCGCAAACTTCGCCGCGAACTTCAAAGTCAGTTCGTGCTTTCAAAGTCATCGGGCGTCGGTCATCGATTGCTCAGCTATCGGTTCCGTTGTGATTTAATTAAAATCGTAGCGGGCGCGTTAATTGACTGCCACTTTGATCGAGCGCCGAGCGCCGGCGAAAAATGATAATGACCTGTGACACCCGCGGCGACTAACCGCAGGAAGACAACGACGTTGACAGCTACGTCGATAAAATGTAAGAAAATTATTTCATCAAAACATTTTTTTCCTGTTTTCATTTTTAATTTCGTGTGATTGTTGCAATCGCAATTCGCTTGCATTTGCTTAATTTGAAATCTTCGAAAGACGTAGGCCGACAAGCAACTTAATTAAGAAGAATAAATATTTTTTATGTCGACACGAAATATGGAAGCAGTCCAATTAAAAATTTACTCGTTTATGCGTCGAGTCGTTTACACGTGTCTCGCGGAATTCTCGGCCGCCGCCGCGCGTTGGCAACAGGAGGCGGCGGTTGCATTATTGCTTGGCGTAAATTTGCGTGGAGAAAAAAAAAATGACCGTGCACGTCTGCCGGAATCTAAGAGGAAAAAAGAAAGCTGCTTTTTAGAAAAAAAAAACTGGAAAAAGGAAAGATGTGGCAAAGCAAAAGAGAGGAGCGCATCAACACAACACGGACATGTAGAACACGAAAAACGAAAATCTTGTTAAGCAGATAATTACGGCTCGGGATTTTCTTTCCTTACATTTTTTATTCATAATGACTTCCTAAATCCTTAAGGATCTCACGCTCGCGTATTCGCGCGCACTCCGGGGCGGAGAAAACGTCGTAGAAAATTGGCGGACGTTATCAATCGTTCGTTCTCATTACGACGTAAACACGTGTTGTGCACAATAATTACTTAATTAGATTAATCGCACGCGCAATTTTTTTTTTGCGTTTTTCGTGTGTTGCTGTAATTTTACGATCGCGATAGCGAGGAGGATAAAAGTTCGCAGGCAAGTCGCCGAGTTGAATTTAGTAAACTAGGCGAAATAACGAGCTCACACGGGCAGAACTTTCCGAGTTTGTAAGTTTTAATCCTTTTCATATTTCATGTTTATCACATGCGATAAAGGCGGATACGCCCGCGAAGAACAAGAAATGTTTTACAATAGTAATTCAACTTTTTATTTCAACTAACACACAAGTTACGCAGCACAAAAAACGGCGCTAATGCAACATGCTTCAAAGCAATGACATTTTTCCGGAGTTGTTTTCCACTTTAATCAAATGCGCATCAATTGAGCCGGATTATTCATAAACATCGTCCCCGGCTTCATCAAAAACAAAATGAGAATTTTCAGTAGCGGTAGTGCGGTCGTGCGTGCGGCAATTAAAATGCACAAAAAAGTAACGCAAATTAATAATGAGTTCATCAACGTCGATTCATTTTTCGAATCAATTTATGCATTATTCAATTTGGACTGCAAATAGCGAGAATCACAGAGTAATGCATGCACATAATCAAAATATCCAAATAATAAATAAACTTTCATATTTGTGTGCAAAAAGTTATTGCAATGCGAAATTTTATCGGACATTTAATTATTTATTTATTAAATTAATATTAATAACACGCATTCATTTTGTAATAATGTCTTGTTTGATTGCACTGGGACTGCTGTACTCGTAGCACTATGTCTAACATATTCCCGGATCAGCATTTCGAGTTTATTCGGGGGGCATCTTGCTTTTGACAAAAACTTTGCTTTTTTTAGCTATTCTGAACCGTAAAGTGTGCTATTTGAGAACTTTGTTGCTTTGGCTATTGAAAGTACGGGCAAGTAATAGAAAGCAATAGAAATGTTGAAAAGCAGACGCCTGCAAAGTGCACTTGTTATTGAGTAAACAATTTTTTTTGTTATTTTGAGGTAACGTTATACACTTTATGGATTTTATCATTTTCTAACTTCGGATATGGTATAGGTGGCCATATGAATTATTGCTGCAATGAATAAAGTAAAAATAAAGTATAAAAGAGTTGTTAGGTACAAATTGCATTGTTGTCATTTCCAACTTCGTACACTGACCAAATAGCATAGTTTTGAGTTGGAAATAAATCAGTGTTACAATAAAAATGTGACCTTGTCGGGATTTTCGGATGCATGAATAAAATCTGAATATTTCCGACTGAGTTTTCACCTGACTTGACTCCCTCCAGAATATCGTGAAGAATAACGAAAATGCTTTTTATGGAATCTCATTGCGTGTTCATCGCGAGCTCTTTTGTTTTCAGTTCGCATTTCTGCAGACTTCGCACATTGCGCACTGCTGAGTTTATTAACACGCCCGTGAAAGAAAAGTGTTTCACTTGCGAATTCTTGAAATCACAATAAACGCAGCGCTATTAATATTTTTATGCGTCCGCCGCCGCCCCGCGGAGTGCGTCAGCAAAAGTCGAAAACGAAAACAATAAAATATTAAAAGGAAACGAGGCAGCAAGATTTGCGATTCGCGATTCCGGACGCGAATTGCAACGTGTGGCGTTGTAGAACAACGATTATTTGCGGACGAGCACGCGGGCGGCGGCCGTTTTAGTTGTTTTCCGCGCGCGGCATTTATATGTAGTTCATTACGAGACGGCGAGTCCCGGAAACGAATGGACCTGCCCGAGCATTTCTTGAGCGCTCCTTTTGTTTTCGGCGCACGGCTCGCGTCCTTTGGCGTTTTCCAATTTCGGCCGGATCGTCGCTCGGCTTGTGAATTTTCCCGGCTGTAATTAAAGCCAATACATCAACATCATGCCCCGCTACTGGTTTACTCGTATTACGCGCCCACTTTGGGATATTTAGTCTTGCGAATTGCACCGACACAGAGCGAGCGATGGGGACTCATGGCTTGTCGGCGTCGGTGCACGAAGAGGCGGCAAAGGCATGCCGGCATCGGACCGCGTAAAAGTTCGCGAAAGTGCTTGCGCCAGCGTTCATTGTTCGCAAAAATTGAAGGCGGCGGGGGCGGCGCGCTCGCGTTCCGCGCCGACACCGAAAAAGAATTATTTCTAGTTTGGAACTTTCGCCATTCTCGAGCGGCACTTGTATTATTCACGGCTTCGTAATTGTGGAAAAACGTAAAGTCTTCAAGTTGTAAAACAGCAAGACAAAGAATGAATGAAGGAGTTAATGATTGCAAGAATCGCCCTTTGAAACAAAAAAAAAACAAGAGCGGGCGTGAGCAATGCGAGAGAAAAAAGCCTCTCCAACGTTCAGTGAAATTAAAACCGAATTCAGTTGGAAAAAGTGATGAAACTGGATGAAATGGCTGATAGCCACGGATTTCGATCTGAACGCAATCGAAATTCTGCATCGGAATTTTTCACTTATTTAACTTGTATAATTGCGTTAATTCTCGTATTTTTTTGTATTCCAGATCGATTCGCCGCCTCCGCCCAAAGCTTCTTCGTGATGGTCGGCGGGCGACACATTTGAATCCTGCCGCTACGTAATCCGGCTGTAAAGTGTGTCTTGATTATAGCCGGCTTTTTCGCGCCGCCACCGACGACGACGACCTCCCACCGGGACGTCCAGTCACGGACCGTGCGATTAATCAATTCGATTTTTTAATTAATAATTTCCCATACATATTTTCCCTCGGCGGCGTTCGCTCAGTCCGTCATCCGGTGCTTTGCGTCGTAAATGTCCGGCCGCGTATGAAATAATAGTGACGAGGCTGCGCCGCCTCGCCGCCGCTCTGCGTGCGCTTTGAACAAACGAGAGTGCGTTTTTTTGCCCGCTGCTCCTGCCGTCGATATCAAAACGTCGCGACGGGGACGGCGTTAATTACCAGCGGGGACGAAAGCAAGCAGCTTTTTCCGTCAACACACATACTCACACATACACGCACACGACCACCCCGCTATAGGTGTGTGGTACGTTGGCACATATATCAACCGACATCTATTCTAATTAATCATCCAATCGGTTGTCAATAATTAAAAACCAATCGATCTACGGAATACCGGAGTTCCGGACTCGAGTTGTACGTCTCTTCGGTTTAATTTTTTTTCCCACGCGTGTTGCGCACGTGTGTTACAAATTTTCATTTAAACCCAACTTATGAGAACTTCAAACCAGCAGAAAAAAAGAACACAAACGTGAGTGGCGCATAACGCATACGTACTTTAATTCCGAGCGGTAAATAACAATTTGAAACTTTTTGCAAACTTTTCACATACGAACAGTTTAAAAGTGATTTGTTTAAATTAATTACACGCGACTTAAATGGACCTAAAAACGCGCTAGATTTGGACAAACAGATAAATCAACCGATTAAAAGAAGAACAACACCAATCGACACGTTACAGTGAAGGCAACGATGGCGAACTTCATTCCCATCTTCATTTTAATTATTGGTGAGTCTACTTTTTTACTTACTTTTTATTGCTATTAAGAGCGCCGCAATTCATTTAATTATGTGTTAATGAGGTCGGGTTTATTAAGTTTGGAATACCATCGACAACCGACTTGTTTGTATGCTGCTACGCTTGCCTTGAACGGAAAAAAAACTTGTTTTACTGCGCAGTCTGGCCTCGAGGGCGTAATTGCAACTTATACGATTGCCAAACAAAATTACTTTTCATAATTACATTCATCATTTTTTGCACCTGGTCTTTTAATTAATAGAATTGTCTGCGAAGGGATTTTTTGTGTTTGGGCGCTTATGACTCGAAACATGCTGTGGGTTTAAATTTCAGTAATTGAAATGTTTAGAAACGTAGTGGAAAAATGCGTACGTTTCGGTTTTTATTCACATTCTGGAGGGTGGATCACGCATCAATTTGCAAAAATGCGCGTGCGGTACTCCACAGTGTGCTAGTTTATATACGTTTTTAGATGTTTTTAATAAAACATGCTTTTATCCCTTGTAAAAATACGCAATTCACATGAAGATTAAGTCCGGTAAATACCGACGGCGAGGTATTTTATTAGAAAAAATTCGCGTGTGCGGTTCGAGACGCGGCCGGGACCGGGGCCGAGGGCGCGTTTCTTTTTATTTTTATTATTGCGTCGTCTTCATTCTTTTTTACGATGCGCGGCGGCGGCGTTATACGCATGTGGCAAAGTTTATTGAATGTTTGAAGAGATATATCCCCCCGTCGTCGGGGCGAGTGCAAGGGGCGCGTTTCCGCGCGCGCCGGGTGTGGTTATGATATGTTGATACAAGTTAAAAGAGAGACGAAAGGACTAGGTGTCTGGCCGAGCCTGACCGACCGGGATTAAGTTTCCCGTGAGCGCTGCCAGCGGAAGGAAGTTAAATATTGCGCGGCGGACCTATGAAACTCTAAAAGTGGACGGCTTTTAGAGGCGAGCGCAGGAGGAAATGAAAATAAAGAAAATATTTCATTTCACCGCTGGAGAAGTAAGCGGCGGTGGCGGCTCAACAACCTTGCCGGGGTGATTTTATTCGCGAATTATGCAAACATACGCACTCGAATGTCGCTCGATCTGTCGAGGCGATACTAGCGCGCTCGGATTTTCCTCACGCCGCCACCCTTATTATCGATAAGTAATGTCGTGTTTTATGCCACGACGTGTTTAAAAATTTAGCGCGTTTATTAAATGGCTGTTAGCTGCAACGAGCGTAGTCTCGCAAATTGACACCTTACAGCGCCTTATGCGATTTAATGACGCATAAATGGTCGTAGGTGTCGGGCGAAATCTGACGATGTCTAATTAAAGCTAGAGTTGGCGCTTTTCTTGATACATCGCGTTGCACGTCACATAACGGTCGGTTTTTGCACCTTTTGTTCGTCTTTACTTTGTAAAAAATAACATATTCTGGTTTATATTAAAATTTAAAAAATATAAAATCTGTTTATTTCATATATCACATCGGTAGCTGTATTGAAAATGCTAGAAACCACAGCAATAAGAAGTTCTCTCATCGGAAACACGACAACAGCGCAGCAGCACACGCGACCTGCCCTCAAAAGCTCTTTTCATCTTCGACGGTTGGTTGTAAACAAAATTGCTAATCAAAAGTGCGAACGTACGCCGGCAATTTCACGACCTGCAGTCGACGGTGGCGGCGTTGATGCCAGCATACATAAACTCACATTTTTCTACCCATTAAGAAGACAATATTCGATTCCGTTTCATCGTCGCCGCCGCCGGCTGATTTTTTATTCGCTCGTTTGCAGTGTACACGCTTTGGGGCTCACGCCGCCGCCGGCTCCGGCCTCGGCGAAAACTACAAAGTAGATGAAACTGTATAGTACAAAGTGTACGGCCCTTTTACTCATTTATTTGTTTTTCTTCGTCGGTTTTTTATCGCGGAACACCGGATGTGACAAATTATTGAAACGCCGCATCGCATTTGCATGATGTGCATTTGCTTTGAGCGAGGAAGAGGTTCACGTAAAGCAATGCGATTTTTGTGCAGCGGTGAGTAAGTACATACTTCGCTGACGGTTGTTATGATGACCTTTGCTTCTCGTATATTCATTTTGGGAACGGCAGTCATTGTTCGCGGCGTACAAAGTGCGACTAGTTTACATTGTCTCTGTGCGTGCTGTGTATTTTCGAGTTTTCTTTCTTTTGCTGCGCCGACAATATGTGTGGCATATCTGGACCGTTCGGCAGGCGGGGGCGGCTTTAAGAGCATCTTTCTTTGTGGCGCAGCGGCGCGACATAAGAAGGCCCTTTTGTTTCGTTCGCGACATCCATCGCATCCGCGGCGTGTATGCGTCGACTTACGCGCCACGTATAAATATGTATGGGCCACTCCAGACGCACACACAAAGGCGCTCGCTCCCGCATCTTCACCCCCTTCGCGTTGCCCTCGCTGATTGTGTTACCAGCGTTCCGCGGTCTTTTGTAGTTTTTCGACTTTGTTGCGACGCGCGTAAGATCATCGAGTAGGATATTTTTTATCCGTGCCGCCACGCATGGCGCAAAAGAACAAAGTCAACGTCGAGTGGGCGCCGAGCGCGTTGTTGTGCACACGCCTTGTTGCTGCTGCGCCACTCGCTTTGGCGGCAAACGTTTGCAAGCGCGGCAATGCGCTGCAGCTAGATGACGAAGCCTCCGCTGCAGAATGTTGACATCGCGGATGAGGTGCGAAGGGGCGGCAGTGGCGGCAATGTCGGAGTGCAACGGAGCGTGGCGCCTGCATTCACGAGGCGTTGTGAACGGCACCTGGCCGTCTTCGACGAGCGAGTGGCTGCGACTGACTATGACGGCCGGCCGCAAACTGCACCCGCTGCCGCCACCTCCGCCCCCTTCATGTGCGACGCGCATTCAGAGCACGCGTCGGCGAGTGTTTTTGGAGTGTCGTGATTAAAGCGAGATTAAAGGAAAGTGCCTAATTAGAAGCACACTTTTTACGGTGCTACTTACACGCGCCCGGCACGTTTGACAAGGCGGCGTCAAAGCAGCCCCTGAAAAAAATCGAAATCAAAAAGAAGCGAGAAGAATGAAGGGGCGCACAATTAGAAAAACGCGCCGCCTAACGCGCGAGGCGTGAGGCGCTTTGATGCCGCGATATGATACAGAGAAATCTTTTCAAAAAAGTGCCAAAGATTTTTTTAATTAACTTTCGGATTTTATGATTCCAAATGTCGACGCGACTGATGGTGCCAACAGTGCTTTGACTAATTAATTTCAATTCACTAATTAGACGATTTTACACACGCCGTGAGAGTGTTCTTCTTTGCCTCGCAATTTCACCGTTTGAGTGCAAGCCACTCGCGCTAAGCAAATTCTGTACGTCCCCCTCCACTCCGCCCTTGTTTTATTGTTCGTAACACAAAAAATAACGCAGCATTTAAACATTGTAAACATTGGCGCTCACAGGAAATTTCCGGCGAGGTCGACAACCTTAATTAATATTTTTAATGATACATCTTCATCAAACGCAACAAGATTAGCCAATTCGGTCGCGTGATCGCATTGCGAATTAAAACCTGTGATTGAATGCGTCGACGGCGGCTCCATAAATTCGGACACCGCTTTAATTAACCCGTTATTATTCCGACTGGCGCTTTAATTCACTCCAGCGCGGCAGGGGGTAGCAGCGATAAATTAATCCGCTCCTGCGTCAAGTATCCGTATATTATCCTTTATTTATTTTTGAGTTCGAGTCCTTGGGGCCGTTGCCGCCGACGCCGTAACACTCGTTCCCGGCGTGTTCGTGAGCAGCCGTTCCCGCCGTTGCCGTCGCCGCGATATTTTCCGCTCACACATTCTTCTGGATTTCCGCATGCCGGCGTCTTCGTCTCGGCGGCGGCGGTGGTCTCCCTTCGCATGTGTAAATTGCACAATGGCAATGCTCGTAAAATATATACACATTCAGGCTTCGGTACGCACAGCACCGCGGGCCGCAGCGCGGCTGAGGCGGCGGCTGGGGGCCGCCGAGCATAATAGACCTTTACGATCTCATTGTTCGGGCGCGCGTTTCGTGACCTTCTCCTCGACTATTTATTCGGAGCGTATCCATAAAACGAGGACCGCGAGCCGAGGACTTGGGGGCGGCATGCCGCGTGCTTGCTCGCTGCGAAATGTATGCGCTCGGCGAACCGAAACGTATCGGAGCATATCTTCAAAGGATAATTGATAATCAATTAGGGCGAGATGTGTGCGATGTGTGCGCGCCGCGCCCGGGAATTGTTTGTGCTCCCACGCTGGTATGCTACCCCTTTATATCCATTTAAATAGCGTTCGCACAACACGCGTAAACTCATCGAATTAATAGACGTTTTCGTGCTCGACGTTAAAATTTAATTGATCAATTTTGATTTTACACGCCGTACGCCTTCTACGCAGGGGGCGGCACGACCACATCACGTCGCACAAACATTTGTCTAGGCGCACCAGCGCCATTTCCGCTTTGATATTTCCGTCTGCAGTCACCTCCATTATCAGCGAGTACTTCAATCGGCAACAAAAAGTCACGGAATGCTCGCTCGCAATCCGTCACAGATCTAATTGAATTTAAAAGAGTTCTAATTTAATTTCTTGCGTCCCCGGTCTTCTGTTATTTACGCGGAGCAAATTTGAGAGCGACGAAAAGTAATCGCAAGGAAGCAAAAATGTTTGCGCTAAAAAACGAAACGAAAATTACGCAAAAATTGCAAGGAGCCGACGTTAATAAGTATTTGCATTATTAAAAGCGGCGGTGACCCTACGCGGCGGCGGTGTCGGCGCGCGGAAACTTTCGCCACCACGGACAGCGTTTAGTCCTGCACTGAGGCGGCGGTTTGCCGCCGGGATGCGGCGCGCAAAGCCGAACAATAAAAGTTTCGCTGGTCCCGCGAGCGATCCGTAAAGTAATTATACACGAAATTGTTATTCGAAAACGATATTACTTCGCAAAGCGGGTGGCACGGGTGCGCCGCCGGCAAAGATCAAATGCTCCCCCTAATGAGTTTTTTAATATCGCTCGGTGGACTTAAATAACCACAATCTTCCAAACAGAAACGACAATTACACAATTGAGCAAAAATCTGCGCTGAAGCGTGTCTAGTCTATGCTCAAAGGATTAAACAATTTTAAACGTGCACGTAAATGGTGACGTTGATGAATTAGATAAAGGATATCATACCTGTTGTCGCATTCATTATAATATATTTATGGTGATTATAATGGAGAGAAATGTCGCGTGTGAAATTATTCAGCCAGAGTTGGTTAAATTTTTGATTTCTGATTTGTTGAATAGCGCACCTCCGACGGCGAGGTCGGAAATATTAATAAAGCGTATTTCGATAATTTCTCCCTCTCGTCCTCGGCGAGCGCGGATGCGGCAAAAAATTCACTAAATTCCTGCGCCTGATGTCGTCGACTTGAATAGCTATAGAAAATGAATTTCAAAGCACTCAAAGATAGCAGCCCCTCAACCGCATGTGCCGGTTGGCGGCTGGTGGCGGTGCCTGTGCGCCTTCTTCCATTCTCCGGCGGCCCCCGAGCGCCGGGCCCGAGCATCGGCGGCTTGTTGTGGAATGATAAATGGCATCAGACGAGTCTACTAATACAATTCGAAGCCGGCATTAAACCGCGCTTACGGTTTCAGATGAATATTTAAGCCCAATCAATAATCTTAAGAACCTCACGACTTTTTCATTTTGCGCCCGTCCCTTGCCGCAGCCGTCGACGTCGCCGCTCCCGCGCGTATTCTTATCCGTTATCCTCTGCGCCGCGGCGCGTTCTTCATCGCCTTTTTCCGCGCTCATTTTTTATTGGACTTATTCAACATAGTGCCGGTATAAATTTCGCGTCTAACGCTCGTACATGATAAGTTGGAAAGTTGAAGTTTCTTCCTGCCGGAAGCGTCTCCCTCGCGCTGACGGTTCCGGCCCGCGCTGCTGCCTATTGCAAATCAATGCAGGCGTAATTGCGATTTCAATTTCAAGTTTTGCCCGCCGCGATTTTAATTATCGAGCGTGTTGCGCGGCAACAAAGAAACGGTGCTTGTGCGCCCGTCGCCATTGTAATCGCAGCCGTCGCACGAATGTCGAGCAAATGTTCATTACAAAATAGCGAATAATTAACGAAACGCGATTGATAAAGGTGCCACGTTCGCCCGCATTGTTTGGTTAAGTCGGGTGGGGTGTAACCTTTCGTCTTTCGCGTTACGTCTTCCGCGTGCCGCCGCCGCCGCCAGCCGGGCCATGCTTTTCAACGTCTTCGCCAGCACCGCCGCCAGCCGCTTTGGCTTCAATTCCGACGGTGTTTGCGCGCGATCCGCCTGCCGCTATTATTGTTGCCGCCGCCTCCGCTAGAATAAACAGGAATGCCGCCGCCACTGCCATCGAGCACCGCGTGTACCATCGCGCTTGAAATCTAGAGCGAGCTTGGCCGCGCGCACACCGGTAAACCCACGCGATAGCTCACAATGTGTGTGCTCGCGTGGATGTGAAGTGTGCTCGCTCGACTACGAACAGGACGAGCAGGACGAACACTCCGAGGCACTTCTCGCACACAAGCACGCGGCCAGCATGCCCAAGTGTACTGCAGGCGGGTCGATAACGCGCTACACGCGCACGCCATGCAGGTACGTGTGACCGCGCGCTCGCCGCCACCCGCCCCCGACTGTGTGTATTTCTCTGTCGATGGGTGTGAGTGTATGCGAGTGTCGGCTTGGCGCGATGTTCATTAAAACGGCTGCTATCTGCACCGGAAACGTTCCACAGGCACCGAATTATCCGCTCGCAACGCCAACAAACATCAATCCGTCCCGATGCGTCCCGTGCCGCCGCCGCAGCCGGAGATGTGCTACAAAAAATCCTATCTAGCAATGTTCTCTAATTAAGCTTTAATCTTCATTACTAAGCATATTCGTGCTTCAATAATGCGATACTGTAATGGTGCAAAAAAGCAACCGGGGTGGAGGACATCATAATCTCGCGTGCTTAAAACTTTAACGCTTCGAAAACTTCGACACGAGCCCGGAGTCTCCGAACATCCTGCAATCTCGCATCTCGCATCTTGCGAGCAAAGGTCTCATTAAATTAAACGAAGCTAAGATGGACAAACGATTCTTAGTATCTTAGGTTGGTGTGTTTTTCTTTCTCTTTTTCACTCGTTCCAGCTTTTTACGACCATAGTTGATCCGGATATATGTTTATTTATCAGTAGGGATAAATTGCAGTCGAAGTCGACTTACAGCTGTACTAATCGCTGATCAACACACAACATCCAACACATTTCTCGAAAAAAACAACATTATTGGTGAATAAATATTTTTTGTACCACCATCATTCCGCTATTATCTTTTTTTTTTCGCACCCAGCAATAAATGGCCACGTGAAACTCTAGCGACATCGGTGCTGTAGCTGCAAGACACGCGTATAAAAAACAATAATAACGTTTTTCATTTTCAACACGCCGCGTCTACTGCAGCGCGCTAGAAAAAGGATACGGATAAGCAAGCAGAAAAAAGGCATTTCCCAAGCGTCGACGCTAAATTCTACTGTATGAAGGGATGATTCCGTTAGATAAGCGCAAAAGGCCTCGGATAACGAAGGTATTTAAGTGTATTTTAAAAGTACGAATGGCGGCGCGTCTGCCGGGGCCGCGACAACACAGAAGAAACGACGGGAAGTGGTCGTAAGGGCCGAGTCTTGACTGAGTCAACGACTGGACAAGTAGAAAGAAGACGAACACGGTGAAAGCGCTCGCATCTTTTTATTACGCCAACAACTTTTTTTGTCTCCAGCCTGCATTATGCATTCACGCGCGTGCACGCCATTGAAAATTTTGCTCATTTATCGCGCTTCTTCAGGTTCCTAATGGCAATGTTTAATGATCAAAAAAATGTTGCACCCTTTACTCATTAAATACTAACGACACTAACGAGATCAGCTAGAGCAGGCTGACGTTCTCACTTGCTGAACTTCTTGACGGCCTCGTCCACAATGGCCTTGGCGCTTTGTTGGAGTGTCTCAGCGGATATGAGGGTCTGGTTCTGGGTGGTGTCGATCAGCTTCCATATTTTGTCGCTGGACTCCTCGTAGAGGCTCTTCATGTTCTTGTTACAGGTCGTGATTGCTGTTCGGCCGTCCTTTTGAATGGCCTTGAATTCTTCCTTTGCTTCCACGTAAGGCTTGCCGATCAGATTGGTCATCGACACCAGCACGCGCCGTACCTCCTTGATGCAATCCTCTTCTGACTTCGCCATCGCCCTTTGAGCTACCGTTTGATCTGTTGGACGTTCTTTTGGCCGAAGGTCGACTTGAATTTTGATGAGTTGGGATCCGAATCGGAATCGAAAACGATATGGCAGCGCGACCCTGTTCGTTTGACGTTAGCGAAAAAATATTTTCATTACGCGCCGCCGACGTGATTTCGGAACGAAAAAAAACACACACACACAGGAATACTCGCATCGAGCGCAAGGCAGCCGGCGAGAAACAGGATCCTCTCGCGCGAGTGCGCTCGCATTTTAATTTTTTCGGGCCGAGCGTACGTGAGCCCGCCACCCACAACCCTACACGTATATGTATTTTTTTCTTCGCGCGCCCGCTGGGGGTGCGTGTTTATGGCTTTCGGTGGTGTTTTTCGTAGAGCGCGCAATGCGTTCGCGAAAGGAGCGGGCGAATGAAAGGGCGAACGAAGCGTCCGCTCCAACGTGCCGGCGGTGTAAATAAAGCGTTTTGTGTACTCGAAGTTAATTTATTGGTCGAATGCTGCGCGTGATTTTCATCCGCAATATATTACCATTGAGAGCCGAGCCGAGCCGGGGCGCTGCCGCCGAGGCAAAGTTCTTTTTGAACGCGAAAGGTCTCGACCTAAATTTTACGCTCGGAGTTTCTCACTTTGCCGAGCGGCGGTTTTTTTTTTTATTCGACTCTTCCGAGTGTGGGGCCGGTGGAGTCCGTCAATCGGAGAATCGGGATTCATCGAGATTTATCAATCAGTTGTATTGAGTCAACTTAATTACGATTTACAACGGGCGACACGGCACAATGGCGCGCCGAGTCTCTTTTCACGACGTTAAATAAATGATGCGGATCAGAATGGGGCACGGAGCCGGCCGGGCGCGCCGATAGGGTCAATTGGCCGAAAGGTTCGCTACGGCTTTTACCGAAATAATTACGATTTCAATCAAAAATGTATACAATCCCGGCAACGAAATCCAACGCAACTATTCAATTTCCTGCATTCGAGGACCGGCTTTTTGATGTACCTACCTGCGGTCGTCACAGAGTACCACCGCTTTCAACTGGAACTCACTAAAGCAGCCGCGGATTGTTTGGAGGAAATCGAGAATCGACGCACACTGACGCGTGATTTGTGTTAAACATTCCATGTGTGAAATGTAAATATTTTGACGTGAAACACGCATCGAATAACGAAAAAAAAAACGCAGCGTTGCAAATTTAATATTTCCGCTAGCGAATATGTGTATTCATGCGCTACAGCAGAAATTATAAACTAAAACACATGCATATCGAAACGCAATCATCAAAAAATCTCACAGGATTTACCTGGGATGTTGATGAAATGCGCGCTCAGATTAATTTCATATTTGCATTCGGTATTCGGGAGTAAGCAAACACTCGTTGCGTAGGCGCAAATTGTTTTATTGTTAAAATCGCGCAACAATTTTGTATTTCGCGGCGCGCAGTTACTCGAAAATTGAAAATCGAGAAATCATAAACACGAAAATCGCGCGCCGAGTTTTCGATAGTCGCGTGCATATCCTACGTGAGATACGTGCCGGATAGGTGTAATTCTAATTTCATGAATGTGTAAAGCGCACGTGAAGCCGGCGTCGGCGCTGCGCTCGCAACCATTAGCGGAGAGTGTGGGAGACATAAAAAACGAAATAAAAAAAGAAGCGAAGAAAGAAATAAAAAGCTCGGGCGCTCCCGATGGGAATGATAGAAACACGATGGGGAACGAATTCGTGTTCGTCGGCTTTAAAATTTCAGCATCAAGCGTCGCGGCGCGTCAAGAGACGCGCACCGGCGAGAGGACAAAAATTGTAAAAGGTTTAAAACACACACGGCGAAGGAGCACGAGGCAGCGGACGCGCACGAGAATGAAGGGACGGCCGTCGGCGGCTCAGTCGTTGACGACAACGGCAACGGCCGCGTCGCGCCGCGCTCTCTTCTCGACAATATCGTATAAACGACTAGGAGAAATTTATTCGTAAACAATGTTAGCGGTTCTGAATGTCTGAAATATGCGTAGACATCCGGTGGGGATTTATCTCTCCCTCGACGCGCTCTATTTTCTTAACGTCTCCATTCCGATTCTCGGTTTCCACTCGCGCTCCCTCGGCAGCCGCCCCTCCAGCCGCCGCTGCCGCCGCCGGTCGTTCGTGCCGCAGCGCGCGAAAGGACTCTCGCACCTCCATAAAGAATACGGAAAATATGATTGTGCAACCGTGCCCGACCGCATCGCTGCGCAGCGCGGCCCGGAAGTTGGCGAAAAAGAGGAAAAACACGAAAACTACATAAGGAACTTAACTAAATGTAAACAACAGCGGCTTTATTAAATTTGCATAAAATAATATGCAATGAACGAGCGAACAAGCGGATGAACGAAGCTACGTGCCGCGCGCTGCCCTCCCGCCACCCCCACAACGCCTTTATCTCTATCGCGCGTTTACGTATTGTCGCCTTCGAACAATCGCGACCGATTTTCACTGCACAACACCAGTGCATAACCATATCTACTCATAAATATTGTTTACACACTCTGCGAATTGAATAGGTTTGAATGTGCAATGCTGTTAAATCGGTCAATCATAGAGGATATTGAGAGTATTAAATTATCATACCTATAATATTCCGTTAATCCATTTTGCGTGTTTGAAGTTAATGGCGAAGATGTAAAGCGGAAATATGATTGCTGCGAAAAGTTTACGGGCCTTTGTTCACGACGCTTCCATTGCGCCTTATTTGCAATTAGGAGTGCGGCGTTCGGGATGCGAGTGAAAATAAATACGAAGTAACCAAAAGTGCTATCCACGCGCACGTGCGCATTAAAGCGTCTCGTCTTGGGCGCGCGCCCTCGACTGCATCCAGATTAATAAAGGCTTTAATTAATGAACCGGATCTCGTATTTCACCTCCGCGCTGCGCACCTCGTTGGGCGTCAGGGGTACGTTTCAGTTATTTGTCCGAAATATATTCGTGCCGGGACCACTTTAATCTTACAACTCTTACGGCTTACGGAGGCAGCGAGGATTGTAGCGCGTCCGAATTGCTCGCGCGCACGTTAATATTTATCAGGCGCGCGGTGGCGGCGGTCGTGTCGTTTATTTTGTAACGAACCACTCAAACATTCGGCTTTATTCGATGATCCCTTCTGCCCTTCTGGCGGGCGGCACACACGCGCACATTTCCATAGCTTCCATAGCCCATCGCGTTTGGTTATCTCGCCGCCCCCGACGAGTTCCGGTGTCGACCCTGCGCCTCCGGATGGCGGATTGCGACGCGTCAAACGTCGTCGACGTCGTCGTCGACATCAGAGCGCCAGCGGCGCCGGGGGTGCGGGGGGTGCGTCCTTGTCTCATCAACGAGCGCCGTCACCCACGCTGCCGCCCCTGTATTAACATCGGTACCCGTGTTGTATATGCTAAGTGCGCGGATCCTCTCGTGCTCTCGCTCGACTCGGATTCGACTTGAATCGGCACCCTCGCGCTGGTGGCGGCAGCGGCGGCGGCTAAAGTGGTTAAATCCGAATGAAGTGTACGGATTCGAAGCGCGGCATTGTTTGATTGTTGAATTGTTGAGTGTCGACATTATGCCTGAGGTCTGCATGCATTGTTCCGTCATTACCTATTAAATTGCGAACTTTTGATGATGCCATGCTCGTCGCGTATCCAATTGCGCTACGCCACGCGATTGATGCACGCGCCACCACCCACCGCCTCCGGTCCCCGCTGGGCGTCGAATCGATAGGCATGCATTACGAATGGTCACGTAATTAGGAATCAGTGAATTTAATTTGCAATATCGTTCGGTCGTTGGCGATTAACCGCTGGCCAAAGGTATACAAACACATGCGCAAATTGCATTAGTGGAAAATTAGTTCAGTGTTGCGATTTCTCCACGCCGCAGTTGTAAGCACCGGCACACGCTCACAACGCCCACGTCGCACCAACAAAAGATCGCGCCGGGCGTTTTGTTGCGCAAATTCCTCGGCATCTGCCAGTATCAGCATTTCTCATTTTCCCTTGACAATTTCTCTAACTAAGACGGCTCCATTCGCGCGAAACGAAAACACTTTGGAAATAAATTCAAACGTTTCGGTTTTCATGCCACACGCTCGCTTCCTGCGCGTCGCCATACATTTCGACCGACAGCTGTACGAAAGAGCCTCGAGTCTCCCAGCGGCGGCAACAATCGCACGCCATTTGTAGCGCTTATTGTTCTCTCCGTTGGTCAATACAGCATACTCTCGATAACTTCCAGGAATCAATGAAATATTCAGGACTTCCGCGCGAAAACCATACCGTTTTACATTCGTCGAATTTCCCAGCGCGGATTATGCGATTATGATTTTTGCTAAACGACCATGATTTTACATGCGTTCGAGTGCATTTCGATGATTAGAAATAGAATGCCCGCGAGTAGTTGTTGGCTGCGCTGCGTTATTTGTTGTGACAGGGCGAAATGTTCAAACATTTGGTCAATATTTTAAACATGTTGGTGCGCTGTCCGAGCGTCGGGCTTTGTGAGCATTGTTAACGCAGAACGTCGAGAGTAATCAACTAGCAAATATCATTTGTTGATGCAATGTACGCTGGCGACATTCGAGCCGTAATGCGGAAAACAAATCGAATCGGTTGCCAATTTTGTGCGTCGCAAACACCGAAACAATAACTAAACAAGCTGCACGCGCTAGGATTTCTTTTGTGTTCTGTTCAATTTACATCTCTTGTAGAAATCCAGCGCCAGTCTGGAAACAAACATTAATTAATTGAAAACAAGCTTCTACTTGTATATAAAAATGTGCCGTGTGACGTAAAAATGAAGCAGGAAACATTCTCAAATTCTCATCGTCAATAAAATATAGTTGTTATATGTTTCACACTCTTTTGCGCTGCCAGCAAGCCAATATTTCACATTCAAAAATTTGTCAACTGGCGCAGCGCTTGGTAACAGCATTCGCAGTCTCGGAAAGAAATGGTGAAAAATACGAATCGTTATCGTTACAACCTACCGCCCTTTGCGCATACGGTTCGTCATACGAATACGCGCGCATAAGGTAAGCCGAGTAACTCGATAATGGCAGCGGCAAACAGCAAGGACTGCGATTTGTAGCGAGTACGCCGGAGTGTTTTATTTCAGCGTTCCGCGCGATTTCACGTCCTCGTGCGCGCAATTATCAATGTTGAAAAATGCTCGTGGATTCGTCGCGCTGCGCTCTCGTACAAAGGCGCGCGGTTGTGATAATGTCGTATTAATAATGTAAGCCGGATCGTGTCACTTATAGCTTTATAAGCGGGTCGATTTGGCGCGGTATTTTATAAATGCGTAGCATTTGCGACGAGGTCGCTTCCCACCGCACAACGGAATTGGAGTGGTGGCATAGAATTTCTTATTATTTCAAGGGAACAAGCGCAAAAAACCGATTCTTTTCAATAGTTACCAGGGAAATTTCTATGAAAATTAGAGTTTGTTTAAGACAAAACAAATATCACATCAAAAACTAATGAAAATTTCTGTTCAAACACGAAAATCTGCATAATTTTTGAATTATCTTCAAGTAATGCTATTTTAATGCCATCATCGCAATCGTATTTTGTGTACGTAATTCACTTGTCTCCTTATCGCCGCCGGCAAAGCCAGTTTGACGACGAAGTGCGTAATGCGCCCCTCATATAAACTGCTTCCAGCTACGAATTAATAAATACTCATTGACGAATTGCAAATTGGTATTACACGATCAATTAAACGCGAAATTTCGCCACTTGCAGTTTAAAGACGTTAGTGCTTCAAGCAGCTGCAATTTTGCGATTTCTCAGAGAATGCTCCTCCTCTGCGCACAAAAAGTGACCACCGCGTTATGCCGCAGAATGCCGCCGCTGACGCCACCATCTCCACGCCGGAACCGAGCGAACTGTATAAGTTTCCAAGCGTGTCGTCTAATTTGAGCGTTTTGTCCGTGCGTCCTCTGCTTTTCACTCTGTCGCCGTCGTGCTCTTCGCCTCTTAGTTGCTTGTCTCCGCTAGGGCCGCCGCCATGGCTTCTTTATTATTATTATATTTTTTTATATTACACAAGGCAACAACTCCGCGCGGTGTCCTCCGTCTTGGCGCAGTAACATTTTACTCCCGGCCTTGTCCTTTCCGTCCGTCTCTTTGTGCAACTTTCTGTCTCGGTGTCGGCACGCGCTTTTTTTCTCGGCTCGCCGCTTTTGTTACTCACCACGAAAATTCCATCAAATGCATTCTAACGAGAAGGATGTTATTAATTTTCTTTTGTTTAACTTGCTTTAATCTTCTTTCGGCGATCAAGGCAGCAAACAAAAAACGACGACGCGCAGGAACACGAATAAAACGCCTGCATTGTAATGAACAATATCGCTTTGTGTCGAAAGGAAATTGCAAATAATACGGCGGCGATGATAATAATAATAGCGGACAAACATTAATATTAACATTAACATTTAAATTAGAATCAAATTAGCATTTTTCTTTGAGATGGAGGGCGCGCCGTGAAGTTTTCGCACTTTGTTCGACTTTTTTTCGTCGCTTGTGCGTAATACAGGGATTTCCTTGTATTGAAGGCTTTGTCTTTTAAATTACATTTCATCATCTCTCAGCTTCGTCGTTTTTTATATTACGTGATTATTTTCAGGCGGATTCTCGGGTTTTGTTTGTTTTATGCTGTTTTCATGCTAATCTAATTCGGAGTGAAAAATCTTTATGAACAGTCTGGCCGATTTTTACTTCGTTTGTTCCACTCATCCGTGAGAGAAGGAACATTTCCAGAAGATGTAGAAATCTAGCTGTTTTTGATTAAACTTTAACTCGTACTCGGATAACTTTATTCCCGCAAATTTTTAATGCCGAGAAGTTGCTGTAATGCGCATTAGTTCGGAGTACTTAGTAAGATTCTTCGGATTTGGCGAGCGGAAAGAAAGCAAGAAACAAGAAATAGGCACTGCCGCCACCGCCACTGCCACCGCCGCCGTTGGTATTGAAATCGAAAATATTGTACGTAATGAAATTGGGGCAAATGTATTCGGGATCGAAAGTTCAGCGCGTCGCCCGCGTTCGAATGCAAAGTTTATTAATTCCGAAGTCTCGAACGGCAGGGAATTCTAATTATATTCATGATGTTCGGTCGTGATTTTCTTGACGTCGCGACGAAGTGTTTCTTCGGTTCCGATATTTGAAATTTCAATCGCTCGCCCCCCTTTGCGTCCTCGACGCAGCCGGCGGGGAACAAGTTTTAATAAGTTAAGAATTACGATGTTAGATCCGGAATTATGACTAAGTAAGTCGACACTCGAACGTAGTTCGCTCTAAACTTTGATTATATTACATAAGTTTGCATGCATTCGGCAGAATCGTTTTATAGCACGGCGTCCGCTTATTTTCACGTTGTGGATATTAATTTCGCGAGCGCGATTGTTTCGTCGGGATGAAGAAATCGCCGCTGCGCGGAAAGAAGAAGCGACTGCAAGTTTTAATCCCGCCATCTCGCGCTTTGTTTTGCGGGTGTGGTGGCTGGAGAGGCCCCCGGTGTGCCGCCATTATATGCATTAAACGTTTACACTTATTCTTCGGCCATTTATTCTTAACTTTATGCCTTTTCATTACAACATTGTTGCAATTTACGAGTAGTTGATGCGAGGCCAACTTTCATGCGGCTCAACTTTCAGCATTATATATTTTGTGCGCCGAGGGCCGACAGGACGATGCGGCATTACTGAAACCTAGCTGCTACCCGACCGGGCGGCGGCGGCGGCGGGCGAAACAATAGTTTAGCGAATATTTATCGTTCATTGTGAACCGAAAGTACACAATACGCGAACTGACCTTACGATCCGCCTGTGTGCACGCGCGCGCTCCCCGGCAGTTTGTAGACAAACAATATATATGTTCGACAATTATGGCCAACTTACAGTAACAACATCAACAAGCGCCGTCCCAGCCACCGCCGGCGCCGTGGCTTATTACGACAAGGACACGAGTCGCGAGCGTCCTCCCGAGGAACCAAACTATTCCCCAACAATACGCGCGCCGCATGCTCACACAGCTCGACAACTTCCAACTTGCCGCCTCCGTCGCCGTAGGTTAATAACGCGCTGTGCGAGTTATGCAACGCGTTTCATTACGTTATTAGCGATCCGCACAACATTTAGCTAATCAGCAGCGGCAACAATGCGCGGGCGTCAAGCCGGAGCGCGCATTAATTGACTCCATCCGCGGCGGCATTGCTTGCGGCATTATTACACCGCGAACAATGCCGCCGCCGTCGCCGCAATGGGCCGGCGTGCGGGCGCGCTGGTGAACGAATCGAAATGAAACGGAATCGGTCGGCACGTGGAAAAACATGTGGCAATCGCGGACCGCAGATGGACGAGATACGCCGCCGCCGCCGCCGAACAATGCCCGCTCGGAATTTATGGGGTCGGACTCGCCGCTATCCGAGTTATATAAGTAATATACGCTAAATTTATAAATAGCGGATAATTGCAGGTGGCCATTGGGCGGGCGCAATGCGCGCAGGTGGGCGAATTAAATAATTAGCGCGAAATGAATTGGAATAAGCCGCTTGCCGCATTCGCGGTCGCACCGAATGCAATTTTATGCTAATGGTGCTTTAATTAAATCGATTTATTTATTTAACGTATCGGGGGCCGATCGTGCGAATTGAAATTTAATTTGTTATTATTGATTCGGTTAGCGCAAAATCGGTTGCAGTTTTGCACGGCCGCGTTTTTCGCGCGGAATCAATTTTGATGCACGGCTTTGGGGAGGCTGACCGCCCTCACGCACTCAGTCAATTACATAATTACGTTGATAGCGCGTGTTCATTTGGGAAATTTGGCTTTATTTAAATTTCGCATTTCCTATTTAAATCATCAATGTTATACAAAATATTTACACTGTTTTCGGGTGTCCAGTTCAGTCAGTAAATAATTTAAAGAATTCGAAATACGTAAAATGACGAGCGTACTTACAAAATTGTCGAAAATGTGAATTTATAGGTAGTAAAGCGTTGGTCGTATAATGTTGCGAGTTAGATAAATAGCCATTAAAATATAACAGTATCCGATGATGAGCGTCGACAATTCAGTGTCAATGCGTAAAGTGATAGCTGTTGCACTCCGCCCGCACTAGCACTTACTCCGGCGGTTTGGGAAATATTTGCGGAAGTTGCGAAAGTTAAATGGAAGCGATGCCTTTTCTGCGAAGCGCCGCAATATAATTGGCGTACAGCAGTCACGGTCGTGAGGTGCAGCTAAGCCGC
The DNA here is from genome assembly GCF_025399875.1 of Dalotia coriaria. Taxonomy (NCBI): domain Eukaryota; kingdom Metazoa; phylum Arthropoda; class Insecta; order Coleoptera; family Staphylinidae; genus Dalotia; species Dalotia coriaria. The sequence goes on along the minus strand of NW_027045443.1, from coordinate 3,061,435 downwards.
CGCGCCAGGATGAAAATAGCGCGCAAATAAAATAAAACGACGCGAGCGAGAGAATGCAAAAATTAGGATGCAAGATGGTACAAGTTGAAAACTAAATTATGCAACAAGACAGTTTAGTTAAGGAGTTCGCCCGCCAGCCCTGCTTATAAGTTTAATGACAAACAACTTTTCTGCCGCCAGCCTCCGCCTTGGCGTATACGTAGTACGTATTTTTAATTCGCCCGATGCCAAATGCAGAGATGAAGTTTTAATTGAAATTTTTTGGACAATCGCATGCTCCATCAAGACGCGCGGGCGTGATGGTTGCGAAATTAAGTTTCGGAATCTTTCGGATGCTCGCGAGCATCTGCTGCTTCGGCCGTTTACGCCCGACCTAACAGCCAATAAAAATCAACAATTGTACGAGTGCTTCCCGGCCGAACTAATAACCGGCCCAGGAACGTTCAACGTCTCGCGCTCGACTGGAGTGCGAAATATTTATTAATACAAGGTTATCGTCACGTAGCCGGCCCGAACGAGCCGAGCAAATAGAAATCGCGTGTGTCGATCGCATCGGCGCGAATGCCGAGAGGCGATTGTGTCGCCGGCGTGCGAACTTGCCACACACCGTCCCAATTCCCCGATTGGCAATCGTGCTCGTGCGCGCCTCACAATTCCGAAACTTTCTATGGCAGAAATTGATTCTTTCGATTCGATTGTTGCAGGCATTGTGGTGCAGGCCGGCGACGGCGTCAAAATCAACAAGCTGAAAGTGCCCAAGCTAATAAAACACGGCTCGCCGTCGGTCATCTTGGACTGCGACTTCACGCTGGAGGACAGCGACGAGGAGCCGGTGGTCAAGTGGTTCTTCAATAACGATCGCACGCTGGTCTACCAGTGGATACCGGGTGAGTTTATTTTATTCCTGCGAATTCTAGTAATTGGATGTGAGCCGCTCGGCGGCCATGCCTGCGCCAGAGCCCAATATGAAACTTTTTTTTATGTGCGGCTTTTAAATAACTTTTTGCCGATGTAATTTTGTCGCATTTAGGACCGCACATATATTTTTTTATATTTACGGCCGTAAAACATTTTTATTTGCCCCGGCAACACTTGAAATTATTCCAAATGAGTTTGTGTTTAATTTCATGTCGTGGTTTTGCATTTGCATTAGGCGCGTATTTATTTGGGAAAAAACGCCGAAATTATATTTAAGATTGAATTTTATTTATTAACGAGTTTCACTTCAAAAAAGTCTCTAATGTTTGGCGGAGGTGATAAATTCGCTTGCGGGCGACGTTTACTATATACGAGTTGAATGTGGGGGCTTCGGTATATGGGCGACTAAAGTAAAATATTTGAAAAAAGGTGAAATTTATTAGGTCGTAAAAACCGCCGCCGATGGTAGAGTCGCAGCGCCACTTGGACGCCTTTTAATCGAGCCCCTCGTGCCATCGAAGGCACCCTCGCCGGGACTTGAACGCTCATTCAATGAAACAAAAACTAATAGACCGCGTGGTATTTGTGTTGACGCAAACAAACTGCAGCGGTGAGCAAAGTGTAAACGAATTCGTGTTTTGCAGGAAAACGTCCACAAGACTCCGGTATCCTGAAAGGACGCCTCAAACTGGAGTACAAGGCAAGCGAGGACCCCAACTGTCTGCACCGTGCGCTCTATATTCTGCAGCCGGGGCCCGATCTCTCCGGCAACTACACGTGCCTGGTGTCGACCTTCCAGAGCGAGGAAATCAGGACCAAGAGTATGCTCGTCTACGGTAAGCAAGGCATTGTGCCGTATATATTTATTCTTAACGTAAATTGTGTCTTGGCCGAATTGTTACGGCCCATGGCTTGGTTATGTAAATGTTTTCGGCGACTTGGTGGCAGGCGGCGCGGATCCGAGGACTTTGCAAATTAGCGAATGAATTTATGTATTAGATCTCTCGCCGGTCGCGTCCCTCCGCTGCTATTAGACATTTCATTTGCCTCGGAAATTTTATGCCTTCTGGGCAACTGCCACGCAATATTGTCGCGACGTCGCGTCACCAGTTGCACTCGCATGCAGCAGCGTATTATAACGAATTAACGAACCTGTGCTCGAGTCCTCTTCATCCGCTTTGCCGGTTTACCCAGCAGCTTACTCCGCCGCCCCCTCGGGCCAGCGAAAAACAACGCGCGCGCCCGCCCGGCACAGCGAAGGTTAAAGAACCGGGCACCGAGTTTAAAGATCAGACCAAATGCGCTTTTTATTGTGGCGCATCGCTTCTTTGCGGCGACGCGCCGATGCTCGGCTCCGACCTTTTCGCCGCCCGCCAGCATTTCGTATTCGAGGTATACGTACGTCATTAAAAGAACATAAATCTCTTCGAGTGCCGCCGCACGCCGCATGCGGGGGCGCCCAGAAGAAATTGTAAACATTCGAGAAGACAGAAAAATGCTGTAAATCAAAATACGCTTACAAGTCAACTTCAAGAGCCTTCGAATCGATTACGGAACTATACAAATTACGAACGTGGCGCGCACTGTTCTTGCACCATCGACTTCCCAACAAGATTGCGCTGATCAATCAGCACCAACTGATTTATGAGTTTTGAACTTGGAACAATACAACTCCAAACTCGTCAGGCCGTGGCTGCGGCTGCGTGTTTACTTAGCTTTTAATTCTCTTTGGTCTGTAGAGTTGCGGGAAACTCGAATAGGGGAATTAAGTCATCTGTTTCAACTTGTTTTACAAAACTTTAATGGCCTGCATTATTTTTCCTTCATAATGCATTCCAAAATAGCAACAGAGAAAAAAAAAACTTTTTCGCGAGATGAACTGATTTTAATGTAAATTTTTGTAGTTTTTTTCTCAATTAATACTTTTTGCAGAGTGCGCAAAATCCGGTATTATCTCTGTTATCAAACAAGCATTTCGAAATTAAAACATTCGGTGGATGCTTATGATGTTTACATGAATATAAATGCACATTTGCAAAGCGACGTACATTTATTCTCGAACGACACCGACGTACGAGTATCTTCAGCCAGGACGATAAATTCATGTCAACATGATATATCAAAATTGAGCGTTTTAAATTCTCACGTTACGATCGATAAATGCAAAATGAAAAATGAAAATACGAAAATGGATGATAAAAAGTCTTTGAAAAACATTAAATCTATAGTAATAAATTACAGCCGCCAGTGGGGTTGGCGTGCCAGAATATGCACTTTGTAGTCGCGTTGTCACAACAAAGATCCATGTTAAACCGAACTGGGCGCGATAAGTGCAGGTGTAGGAGTATTAGCTTGCTTTGTGCGCCGCCGCACGCGGAAATTGTACATTCGTACAATTCCGCCTTGTGCATTATTGAATAAGAAATAAGGATAATGAAGGTGTGGGCAGGCGTGTGTTATGATATTGCAGTTAACGCGTTTTTCCGCGATTCGCATCGAACGCGCTCTGAGAGTTGCGGCACTCTCGGCCACTCGCCGGCACACTAACACGCACGGTCTCGTTTTATAAATATTTATAACATTTAAGCCATTTTCATCGTGCCACATCGTACGTACGCTTTTTTTCCATTCACCCTTCGTTCCGACGCGGTGATAAATGCGTTGGCGGCATGAAAAATGAATTCTACTTCATATTTTTTCTACGATTACGATACACAATGTAACGCCGGGGTTGCGGTTGTGGCAGTGGTGGCGGCAACGGCGGCGGCGGTGGCATATTCGAGGCATCAGGAATCTAAATGGTAAAAATATGATTGCCATATTCAGGCGCTTGTCATAAATAAGGCGCGAACGCCGCGCACGCCGATATTAATCTTAATGAGTCAATCGACGCCGCCTATTTTATCCACCTGATGTGGAGTTTGGCGGATGCCGAAGGTCGTGCATCATTCTGGCGCGGGGTGGGCGCTACCGTGAAGGTGCAACTTTAATCGAAATCGCTATTTAGTTAAACGCATGATTAATGGCGGCGCTCGCGGGTGGGCGGCGCGCCGCCGATACTCATCAACATTCCGGCGAAATCAAGACGCGCGGGCGATTTTTCCGGAAGCGCTTCGAACGGATGTGGAAGTTGTAAATATTTTGCTGGTTGGAATCGCGGCGGCCTTATCCGTTTAACAGTTTCTATCACTCGGCTACGGCGGCGGCGGCGAATTCGTTTCGGTTTCGGCCGGTGCATGTTAGACGCGCATCGCTCATCGACCGGCCCCTCCGGTTACAATAACTTAACCATAACATAATATCCTCGCTGTTTAAGTGCCTTCACACGTGCATATTTTCCGCTAATGTCGGCCGGTGGAGGCCGTGCGCCGCCGATAAATCCCGCGCACGTTACAACTTTATTACTCGCACCGCAAACGTATCGGTACATAAATACCATTAGCGAGCCGGCGGGCAGACGAGCAGACGGAATGAAAATAAATATCGAAAGCGTCGAGGCGAAGGCGAAGTCGTTGGAAAAATAAAAGCATTCGCCAGATTCGTTTTTCTCCATCCGCGTTGCAATTGCGGCTGCTGCTGCTGTCCTCGCCGGCCGCCCGGTTGCATTGTGACGGCGAAGTGCATCAGTTATTTGATTTCTTTCACCGCGTGCGCGCGCGCGTTCTCCTTTATTTTTTAGTATGAGTTTGCTTTTCCGTTATTCCGTCATTCTGGTACGTTCAATGCGTTTCGGCATTTCGTCGCTCGGGCATTCGGATGGGACACAATGGAAAACGATTTTCTCGTTTTTCCTGCCGATGCGACGGGCGATGGGGAAAAAGACGAGTCGCTCAAGAGCCGATGCCGCCGCCACCCCGCTCGTACTGGAGCAGTGGAGTGCCGCAATATACACGAAAACTACTACTCGCAGATGAAGAGTCGACGAGTCTCGACGAGATGAAATGGTTTGCTCTCATGTTGCGAACGTGTGTTCGGCGTGTACGATCCGCATGAGATGGTGTTCGGTGTTCCGGCAGCGGTGGCGGCGGGAGGAAAGGCATTTCCTCGATCATTTTAAGTAATGCGTATTGAAAATCCGGCGGCGGGAGAATCGGCAGATCGGCGAATGGGCGCTCGCGCGACCGTCGTGACAACGACTCCGTCTCTTTCACCGCCCCACGCCACTGCGTACGTGAACGCCATCGACCTGAAATTGGTTTTATCGTTAACACCCTTTTTTCTTCGCGTCGAGCCCTTGTCTCCCAATTTCGCTCTCTTTGTTTATACAGATGTTCACGCCACGCCGAAAGCAATACTATTAACAGGCAAACAGTTTCCGACTTGAAGGCGCAACCGCCTCCCTTTGGCCATTAGCACGCGAAGATCCCCCGTCGTTCCAGATTGGGCTTCGCAGATTGTAAATCTATAATTCGATAACTGGGTCAAATTCTTGCGCATTGTTTTCTTTCCATGTTTCGTCGCACAAGGCAGCTCGGCGCGAATTTCAATACTAGCGAAAACATATTTGTTAGGCCGTTATATCGATAGGAAATCGCATTAGGTGTCAGGCGCGAAGACGTCGGCGCGCTCATTTCCTCTCCACGAGCTCGTCACAGAAGGCGCACGAAAACGTCGCGTTGCGTAATAACCTGATCTTAACATTGAAGTGTCAGCGGCAAGATCCTATGGCGCACGCGAAAATCTTCGGGAAATTGAAAAATCCTTCCCGCGCACCATCGACGGCACCCTCCACTGTCGACGCTTGCATTGCCTTTGATTCTACCGACCGGATCAAATTATTATTAATAATAATCGAGCCAATCGTATCAAGCGCCTATCGACACGTCGCTTAAATATTTTAAACGCTGCGCTCGTAAATACCCGCCTCCTTTAACTCAACGTGCGAGCGGAGTGGATATATTGGCGCGGCAGATTCGATTTTGCCAAATCGAATTTCCACATTGTCGGCGGCGTCTTCTCGTCATCCGATTTCGTATAAATTTAATTCAATAACGAAATCGATTACCTTTAAGTTAATTTGAACACTCGACTGGAATTTTGATGGCTAATTTTATTCCCGTCGCGGCCGACTTTTGGCGCACCTCGACGTCCAAAACTTGTAGCAGCCGCCGTCTACACTATGTCTTCATTAGGCTGGCTTGGGTTTATTAATTGCGTGAGTTGGTCATTAAATTCCAGTTTGGAGTTTCCGCGATACGTAGAGATTTGTGCGGAATTGTTTGGCGAAGTTTTTGTGTGGGCAAATAACAAAAACTCGCCGTCTCGAACAGCATTGGTACACATTGTGGCCGCGATGCACACGTAGACGTTTCCGCCGCCTGGGAGCGCTGATTCTACAAGTAGGACTTTCATCAATAACAGGATTAATTTCCATTTGATAAAATAATAGCCTCGTTTTCATTATCAAGAAACCGATTCGCATGCGTATTATAAATTGTAATCCGATTACGCTGCTCGTACACGGGGGCGGCCGCGACGGCAGGCCGAGATGCGGGCGCGCGGCCGGCGAGCAGTTTTAACTTTTGTTGCGTTCTGCAATGCTATTAGCGCAAATGCGACTTGCGCGAGTTGTACGAGTTGTGCATGCGGCGCTGTCGCTCGTTACTTCCCATTGTGCTTATGCGCGAAATAATGCGCCCATCAGCCCACGGGCGGCCGCGGCAGGCGGCGAGCATCGACGGCGCTGATTGGAAATTGTAACGGTCCGGAGGAAGATAAAACCGTTTTGGCGTTCGAAATTCGCAATTTATATGCAAAAAACTTGCCTATTTTTGGCGCGCGCGCCACGCCGCCTTGCCGGCCGCCCCCAGTCGTTGCGGCGGTTAGTTTTCCGGATTTAATTTCGAATCGGCCCGCCGGCGCAAACAGCCGTCGTCCCCCGCTCGTCCATATCCCTATCTGCATATCAATTGGGATGAATATTAAGAGGAATAATTGATCGAGCGGAGTTGAATGGCGGAGGTATCTACTCGCAAATGCACTTTTGAAATTTTCAACGGCGCAATGCAGGAGGCGGCTCTTTTAATACCCAGCTCGCGCCGCGTGCGCTGGCGGTTGAGTCGTGTTTGTTGCTAATTTCACAGCATTCTAGAAACACCCGAGTAAGCATTCTTTTAACGTGTGCAAACTTGCTCACGACTATATTTAAATAATCTCCCGGCGACGCGGCGAGAGAACCCTCCGAAACATTTCGTTACGAATTAACAAAACTTTAATTAACATAAAACTTAATGCACATTATAATTAACAAGTTAATCTAGCTGGCGCGAGCATTTTAATCTTTCAATTATGTTTTTACTAGGGACGCGCGCTCGAGTCTCCGCGCCCGCCTCGGCTGCGGGGGGCGGCGCGTAACACGTTCTCCGGCGCGCACTTCGCCCGAATGCGAAGCACCCCGAAAGCGCTATATTAAATGAGTGCGCGTTACTCGTACTTACTCGCCTCGTGACTTTCGACGCTTTCGGCGGGGTGGCGGCGGCGGCAGCACACACGAAGTCGGCAAGCTAGTGTTGCCGCTCCGCCACCGCCGCGTCATAAAGTCGTCGCGCGCCCCCGTTTTATCTCCGACTCGAGATGATAATTTTCGCGTTCGCACCCAACTCCCCTCTTTACTACCCCTAAATACACATGCACACGTCTTCCGCCGCCGCCACCACTACCCCCGCATCGTGTGGAGCATCCTTCCTGTCGGGGCAGGCAGGCATCCAGGCCATCTTCGTCTGGCTCGTTACCGTCGCAGCGGCAGTCGTTACACGCCGCTGTGCGCCGAATTCTTCCCGCTCGGCGCAAAACGTCTTCAGCACCGCGCCGAGGATCTTAATTCGTTGGGGCGCAACTAGGCACTTGATTTGTTCAGCGTTCATTAAAACTATGCTTATTAGCGACGAACTATGAAGTTCGCATCCACTCTACGCGCTGTACATGTACAAGGCGGTCGTACCTGATGCCGGAGTAAAGCAGCGAGTACCCACTACTATTGCTTGTGAGCGATTTTCGACTTTCGCAAACACGAAATCTAATTTAAAACTAAACACACATACACATTGCGCACACCGTACGATCCAGCCGTGTGTAATCGCTGCCGAATCTGCAGCCTGCGCTCGCATCCACGCTGCTAATAGCCCGCTTCATCCTTATTAGTTTATTGAAACTTTAAACTAACTCAATTGGTCAAACGTGCGGCGCATTTGCGAACGTATTAATTACGCCGACGCGTAACTTACCGCTCGGGACACTTCACGTCGAAATTCCGCGCTGCTTAATCATCCCTCGGAACATTAGTGAAACCACTACATAGGGTTTAGTAGATTAAGATGCGTGCGATTTTCACGCAGTGATAAAGTTTTATAGGCCACCTAATCATAAACCCAACTTTTGGGACAACCTTTTTTTTAAGGCTTTTTTATCCTGTAATACTTATTTGGTAAGTTTAAATTAAAAATTTATTTGATGCTAACTTTTGCATGTGATGTGCAATTATGGAATATAATATATTAATGTTTGAAAACATTAAAACATCAACGGTGACGTCGGAGTTTTTAAGTCACTGCGTTTGAGTTTTGACGATAAGGGGGAGGATTGAGAGTCGACTGGTACACATCGCAAATACATTAATATGCTAATGAGTTCGATATTTTAATGCACGCGCGAGGGCACGCAGAACAGTGCGCAGCAATCCGGTAATCAATATCGGAAGCGTGTCAAACTTTTCCATTTGTGCCCGCGACCGCAGCGAGGACGCGACTTTGGAACTCTCGAACGCACCGCTCGAAACTTTGATATGTTAATTTATGATTAAAGATGGGAGGTCGATATTGCCTTGTCTTGATATTATATTTATAGTATAATATTTTGTGTCGGCCGGAGATCAATCTTCAATTTGCGTCTCGTATCTCGCATTTCCATTGAATTGCGAGCTGCGCGAGTGACTAATCAAAAATTGATTTACTCGTTAATCCATGAATGTATCCATGAGCAACCAATTTACTTAGAAGGCAGTATTCGCGGTCGAATCCCTTAATCGGCGTGGTGACATCGCGCACAAAATAAAAACGCGAGAAACATCAACGTGACAAAGCCAGTCGCAGTCGCAGGAGCACGAGAACATCCGTCGGGTGGCGCGGCGCGTTGGCGTAATGTATTTATAAAATACATTATTTCCAGCGCCGCATTCGTGCATTATCTAGAGGTGGACGACTGGTGGCAGCGCCACCGACGGATCCTCTCTGCATTTAAAAAAAATTCGCCAGTCCGAATAAATCTCCCGGGGCGTCCTTTACTTTTAAGGTTTTTCATCCCGCGCCCCAAAAAATACAAGTCGAACGCGGCGCGGCGCTTTGCATGGTGTGCGTGCGTTTAACTCCGACTCACATATCTAAATAACTCGAAAAACACGGACAAATGACCGGACCGCCGTTATCTACCGTTATAAATATTTATGCGCGTACGTAGCGCACACGGCAACGAAACGACGGCGGCGGCAACGTTCGCCTAACAGCTTCGCTCGTTTCTTGCTCATCATCGTGCGCTGGCGGGCACTGAACATGGACGCAAACAGGAGATACCTCTACGCCGGTCGTAATTGTGTGCGCCCGCGTGCACTTTGTTCCGCACGAGGGCATTTTTTGTGCTCGTCGTGCCGCCCCCGCGCTGCGGGCGCAGGTATGGACTTTGGTCTATGGACTTGTTTAAATTAACCAGCCAGTGCGTTACTTAAATGTTTAATATGAATGCCAAACAGCAGCGCCAGCGACCTACGGCCACCCTTTGCCAGCCGCCTCGCCAGCTACCCTCCGTACCAACTACGTGTAGATAAATTCCGACGCGGAATGCAAAATGCCGGCTGTCGGATGCCGGTTTGTAAGTCGCCCCCCAACGCCAGCGCGATTACTCCCCGCTCGGCGCGCATCATTGCGATTGAAATTTATGCAAATCCATAGATTTTTCTTGCCCGCCGGCTGCGCGCGTGCCCTTTTACTTTTGTTTCATTATGTGCTCATGTTACCTGCCCGTCCGTCGCCGCATTAATATGTATAAGAGCGACGCAAAGCCTCAAAAAAGCCCCAAATAAAATGTTACAATTTAAATTTGTGCGCGGCTTGTTTGTGTTTTTGTTGTGCGGCAAGTGAAAAGTGAAAAAAATGTGCGCAACGATTTTTCTTGCCTTGTTAGCGACCAATATCTCCGGTGCTAAACGTACCCTAACGCCCACCAATGGGGTTAAAAGTTCAGCGCACGTTTTATTTAAACCACGGCGCTAGTTCACCGCCATGAAGTGTAGTTAGGTTTTGTTAATATTGACGTAAAACAAGTATCGAGGCATTTTCTCCGAGGGCGGTTCAATTATTATGGAAAAGGCGAACAAGCGCGCGATAAGGCGACGGGCGGGCGGGCGCGCAAAAGAGTAAAGGGATGCATTTAAATTTCCCTTTTGTCCATCGCTAGTAGGCGGCGGGCGGGCGGGGGGTACACGTCCGAGCCCTCGTGCCTGGCGCCCTTGTTACCCTATTTGTATTTCTTTAGTCGATGCAAACAAAAAGCGAGCAAGGTACAAGGCGGAAAGGTGGAAAACGACCGGGACTGCTCTGGGAGTGTTTTAACCAGCCACCGACCGGCCCTAATAGAGGACGACCGGGCGGCGGTCGGGCTTTTCGGACGGGAATGGAAATTTTAGGTATTTTAGGATTCTCACACTGTTTGCTAATTATTTTTAATTGCCCGACACGAATGTAAACACAACAAGACGCACGGCGACCCATCCTGGCACAAACGCTCCGGCTGGGGGCGGCGGTAAATCGCATCGCAGCGACACATTCACCCGCCGACCGACCTGCACGACGCAATCTGTTTTCTGTTTTCGCTTTTGGTGCGCGCATTGTGAGCGGACGCCAGATCGGAATCGAATCCGATGGGGCTGTTTAATTCCGGTATGCTTTGCTCTCGTAAATATTTGTTTAATTATTTTCGTTTGCCAATTACGCTACAATTTTGTGTCGGAGCGGGCCCGACCTTCGCCAGCTCAATGTGCGCATCGTTCGGCGAGCGCAATTCAATTACAGAAATGTTTAGTTTATGTTCAATTACATTATTCATCATTAAGCGGCGTCCTTTTTGCAGGTGCGCGGGAGCACTATTTTTTTATATGCGTTGTTCAGTTGATGCCTGGCATGCGTTGTTGACATACAACTAGTGCGATTATCGTGCGTATTTACTTTGTGTTTGTTTTCGGTTTGATGTTCAACATGATTATCAAAAATTGGCAATTAGTGCTTTTGATTAAAACAGACCATTTCACTCGTTGATTGAGATAATTAAAATTATTACGCTCAAAGCGAATTACATTACATAATTTGTTTATTCATATTTAGATGATAATTGAGCGAAAATATGTTATTTGCGGAAAATCCATCACGACAAGTTGCGGCTAAGTAGTTGTTATAATACCACCTATTTCCATTATTAGAAGAAAAGTTGATAAAGTACATGTAGGGTAATACGGCGTAGGGTATGAGCGTCAAATATTAATTGAAGCTGACCGTCCATTACCAGCCAGTGACTTCTTGCGGCGCCGGCGGTGGCGGCGAAAGTGCACGCCCGTTTGGCAGAGATTGGAAGTCTAATTTAATATCAGGCAAAATCTCCGGGCGCGTCAAAATAAATACACGCCCGCATACGCTTTTCGGGCGCGCGCAATTTTATTGAAAAACTCTCGGCGGCGACGGCCGCGGGAGAAAGAGTGCGCGGGTGCGGGAAAAATGAGTCGTTAAAAGGTTCGCCCGCAACCCTCATTTCGCTTCGATTAACGGCGTGTCGGGGAAACGTTTATGAAACGTAATTAATGCCTTCGCTCGATGTGAAGAGGTGAAGAGGTCGGGCTGCCTCGCTGCCGCCGCAAGCCCGCCGCTCAGCGTCGAGCGGCGAACGACTGAGCATACACAACCGGACGCTTATTAATCTTAATCAATGACGCTTTTTATCAGGCCCGAAACGAAAAGACTGCGCCGCGTGCGCGCTGGCAAAATGATATATCGGTGCAAATTCACCGAGGCTCAATGCCGCGCGCCGCACGCCCCCTCGGGCTATTATTACTTTATTCTTTATTTCATTTCAACTTTATTTTCCCGCCGGGCGTTCACTGTCGAAATTTCGAATTAGGTTGCCGATACGCGCGCGTGGAGTGTGTGTTTAAAAAAAAAACACATCCACCCACGCACACAGCTTCGTGAGTTCTTCGCCGCTCAAAAGGTTGGATATTAACGTGCCGCCATCGGGAGCGTGACATTTCTTCGCAGTAAGTATTCTCGCCTCGGTAGTTGTGTAAGGCACGGCGCGGCGAAATCAATACTGTATTTCGATTCATAACGGCTGTATTTTCGGTTGCATTTGCACGCGTCAGTAGCGGTGGTTTTAATCAAATATAAAACAAATAAAACCGCCGGAAAATCAAACTAAAATATTGAAAAAACAACAATAACAAATAACATCCAATTAGTCGGTAAATAATACACTTGTATTGGCTGCAAAGCTTGCAAATACATTTGTTCGCATTTGTTTCTAGCCCCCGACTATTTGCTGTGAGCGCTTCGAACGCAAATCTACACCGTGTCAAAATATTCCAAAAATATCCTCGTCGTTTATCAATTAGCAGCATGGCCGGTTCACTATCAGATGCACTTACAGTTGCGTCGACGTATGTTGCGCTCGAAATAAAGCGCGCATCAAAATATAAATATTCCATACCACGCCAGATTGAATATTTCCACAAATTCGCGACGTCGATTGAAAACGCCGCGAAGAAGTTACGCGTGTTGGGGTAAATCGAAAATCAACATAAAAAGTATATTCAGGCGAGCATGTGGACATTGAAAAATGTCGACGGAATAAATTCACGAATCGTATTCATGCACTGAATAAACGTCGTGTATACGTAAACATTTTCGGAGCGCCGGCGACCGAATAATATCAATCGATGCTCACTCGAGAGACGAGCACCGACAGCGACGAGGCAGCGAGCGGATTGTGTGACTTTTAGTTATTTTCCGGTAGGAAGATTTCTTCCTTCCTCTGCACGAACGCGCGCCGTCGCCGCACGCATCTGCCTCAAGTCGACGAGTCGTATTCGTCGCCGCCACCGCCGTCGATGCTTCTTTTCCATTACGCCGTTCGCGCGCGCGAGACGCGATAAGAATTCGCAAACGTGCGGAAGTCGAAAAAAATGAAAACACGCCGCGAAACAACAATGCGTTGCGGCGGGTGGCGGCGCATTTGCCGCGATCGCTGTCTGATTGAAGCCACCCATGAATATTTATGAACAAATAATTTCACAGCCATCCAGCCGGCGTGTTTATTTATGTATAAAATTGCCGTTTTATTATTGCTTCCCCAAGGACTCGACTCGAGTCCCTGTATATACTGTGTGTATTTTGCGTGCGCGCGCGCTGGCAAATTAAAAATAACTCTGCTCTCGTAATCCGGTGCGCAAAGTCGAATCTTTGATGATCTCTTGCTTTGTGCGTTGAATTTTAGGAAACATTTTTTCAGCGTCAATATTTTGCCAAAACAAGCGCTATTATTGGGAGCGTGCGATGAATACAAGTGAAACAGTAAACGGAGTGCGGTTGGGGTGGTCCGGGGGTGGGCTGGGAGTTTAATGTGTTTCCTATATCGCTTGTAATGCGCTCACATTTTTCCTATTTGCCCATTTTAATCAAAAGGTTACACCCAACTGATAGCCGGAGTAATTTCTATCTGCAATATGTAGCGTACACGTGACGTCGGCGAGCTCGCCGCCGGACGGCGGACGTGTTTGAACCGAGCAACGTCTGCCCACCCCCCGGTCTTCCCCTTGCTTCGTTTCGCGTTCCGTTCGTTCATTCATTCGTCGTATTACGGGATCATTAAGTTGTCCTTTTTGCGAGCCACCCACTACAAACATACGCGGCGCGGGGTCCTAATCCTTTAGCCGGATCGCACGTTGAGATAAACCTCGGGAACATCGAAGGGTTATTTAGCGCGCTGTAATCTAATAGTTTACTACGGCAGGGGCAAGGCGGGGGGACTTCATTAAATTCCACCAGATGACGTCGTGTGTTTGCGAAGAATCTCGCTGCATTTCGTTGTGCCACGAAAACAAGCCCCAAGTTCAATCCGATTTCTTCCGGTGGACGCCGTGGCATAAACAATTCATCGCGGTGAAATATTTATGCGAATTCAATTAAATCTCGTACGCCCGCGCGCGCTCACAAACGACGAGCACCTAATTTATTTGCTCGCTGTTTAGATATCGCGCGCAGGCAGTGGGGCTGGCAAGAGTTGATTTCAACTCAAATATTTAACGTTGTGCAAGTTTATTACCTTCATACGCCGACGCTAATAACCGGCGACGACGGCGACGACGACAACGACGGCGACGCTGGTAGTGGTAGCGTCGACGGCGTTTTTGCGCGCTTGAAACTCTCGTCCGGAAACAAAGTGCTCGTCAAATAAGACGATTGAATAAGCATTTTGTATATAAGCGCGCAAACAGACGGCGCTTTGCATATCCGACTTAATGACTAAAATCAATAGGGGGCGATATCACAACCGGCACACTCTTTAATTTTGTTTAACTTTCGATTTAATTCCGCAATCAGACTATGCGCGACTTTTACGAATCGCGGCGAGACATGAATAAATAATCACTCTGTTAAATATTTGTTCGGGACATTCATTCAGCAATCATCGATGGTTGAATGTTTCTAATGGTACGATGGCGATGTCGGGAAATTAAGCCGCTAAACTAAAAGTTGTCTGCTTTTATCGCGCTATTAATACGCAAACAAATAATAAACTTGTAATGCATTCTCGTAAAATGTTATAATTGAGTTTATTTGATTCCGTGTGACTATTAATAAGGTCGTGCCCTCGCGTTTAACGTAGCTATGAGGGTGTTTAGCTTAGCGGCGCTATAGTTTGAACGAATCTGTCGGAAACAATCGGAGAAGTTGATGTATTATTTAGTGTTCTTAATAATGAAGTTATTTGGAGACCGATAAACGGCACTCGCTGTGCGTGAAATAATAACTAAGTAAGAAGTATTGGTGTTTAATCGTTTTCTAACGTGCGCGACGCGAAACTTTTCGCGCCGTTTCCGAGCGGCGGAAAAAATTTCTATTTCCTTTTTTATTGTGCTCTGTTTTTTCTTCTACCCACACACACACACACAAATATTTATTATTATAAGTTGTGAATGCGCTCGCGCTTGCTGAACAAAATCGCAATGCAGATGGAATATGAAATAAAATCAGAAATAAAGTAGAATTGTGGAATGTTCTTAGGTTGTCCTTTACTTGTGGTAGAGAGGGTTGGAGGCGGCTTGGTTGGCTCGTGAAAGTATTACCTACAGCGCACGGATTTCTTATTTTTATTAAATATTTACTTAATATTATTATTGCGAAAGTTTCGCTAGTTCCGCGTGTAATAACGTCGTCGTAACATCCGCTGATATCTAAATAAATAAAGGAGGACGCGCTGGAGAATAAAGGAACGGAAAGACGAAAGAAAATTTCGAAGATTCGCCAAGCTCGCCGCGGCCCCAGAAGGTCGACGCAGAAATCCGAAGCTTTCGATGCGGACTTATCTCTTCCGGTTCGGCAAATTTCATCATCCGGTTGTTTTTGTGCCTCGTTTACCTCCTTAATCTTCCGACAAGGAACGAACGAATGGAGGAAACGAGCAAGTTTTCAAAGAATAAACGAACACTTCGTCGGCACAGCGCGCGGCCACCACCGCCGCCGCCTTTATAGACGCCTCGCAATGTTTCGTTTAAGTTGTAGAGTTCATGAGCCACACACAACAGTTAATGATCGGCGCCGAATGCCGCATCGTCCTCAAATTAATTTGATAATTATTAGCGAATAATTGAAATGTTGGTCTTGCCGGCGACGGCGTGGGTTTTGTGTGTTTGGGTCTTACGAGTGACGCTTCTTGCTGACCCCGGACTCGGGTCGTGGGACAGCAGCGGCGCGATATGAATGTTTCTTAATTAAGCGTAAGTACGACTAAGCCTGTGTTGTTTTCTTGTTGCAGTGCCCGGCAAGAACCTTGCGCTGAAGGTGCTCTACTCGAACATGGAGTTCACGAAGGTCGAGTGCCGCGCGGAGGGCGCATTCCCCCGGCCGGAACTCGTGCTGCGCCTCCCCGAATACGGGTAAGTCCTCCGCGGGCGCCTTTGTGCGCAACAATCGCAACTTTTTCCCTCTCGCGTAATTCGCCGCCGCTCTCATTCATTCGGATGCTTAATTCGGTTATGCTCGGGAAGTTTTGCGCTTCCCGCGGTTAATAATAAAGGTGACTTCGGCGCAACGTGTCGCAGCCGCACCGCCGCCATCGTCGGCCGGGAGCGTCTTTAATTTTCCGCGGTGCTTGCGCCCGCGCTCACCCGCTGCCGACGGTTAACTGCCGCGGGTGTCGCCGTGCTGCGCTCGCCGGCAAAGTTCATTTTTCTTTGTGCGCCGGCCGAGACCGGCCCATGCAAAATTCAACCGTTAAGTTACAGCCGCTGAAAATACAAATCGCATTTTGCATTGCAAGTTTTTGTTCCGCCCGAAAAGACGGCACGGCGAGTTTATCGCGCGCGTCGCGTAGATTTTATTTTACGACCGCCGCCAAGACGCAAATCCGCGCTTCCAGCCTCCCCTCGCTTTCCGGTGGCTATTCATTACACTCGTTTTATATAAATACCTCGAGCATAAGTAATGCACCGCAAAACAGTGCTTTTTGTCAGTACCAATTGGAGAAAATATTCATAAATATGGAGGGTGTGATTTTGAGATAATCCCCCCATTAATGCATAAATTTAAATTTTCCGCGACGGCTGCCGCGGTGGCGGCGACGGCCGTGTCGCACCGTCGCACCGCCAGCCGGAATTTAAACCGTACGCGCGTATATTATACAAGGCCCGTGCGCGGCGGCGAACCGTGGAAGGGCGGCGCACGTATTCCTACGTTTTAAATAATGTACGAGTTTCGGTGAATCCCAACGAGTTACTAATGCCGCTATATATTCCAATGTTGGAACATATTTTCTTCTGATTTAACTCCGGCCCAACCTGGCCCGCTGCGCACCAACTCGTGCGAGCGCGCGTGGAAAAATACTGATAGGAATTCATTTTAATTAAAGCACTTACGCGCGTATAAAAATTTATAAATGATCTCGTAGATCATTCGCACACGCCGATGCCGCTTTTTTCGGCGTTTCGGCGGCCGACGCAGGGGTCGCATTCTTCATTTCAGCACTACACTATATTAACCTGCGGAGGGCAGGAACTCATAAACTTACCCCAAAACACCACATAACTCTTCAACCCTTATATCTTCATCGCACTATTAATATCACCCCAATCAGAGCAAACATTTTACACTTGCCGAAAATTTAGCTTCTTCTCGCGAGCATCTACCACTAAACCTTTACGGAATTGTAAATAAGTTTTGCTTTCTGGGTATAAACCTACATCATCCTTCTTTTTGGTACAAAACCATTTCTATAGTAACTGTTTTCAAAGTACGAAGAAGGTATGGCTTGAAGTTCAACTTGAATTTCAACGGAAATTAAGCGCAATATTACTTTAGTAAGGCGCACAACTCCCAGTGCAGCACATTTTCATTTAGGAGATATTTGAGATTCATCATGCTGATATTACAACTCCATATGTTTAATAAAAGTTATGTAATATTGTACGTTCTCAAAACAAGCCGAAAACGGCTATTAGATATCATAACAGCGTAGGTAACGTGTAATTTTCCCCGACGACAATACAAACATTCAACTGCGTTCTTTCTTCGACGCCGATTGTTGAAACTTTCAATTGCCGAGCGAAACTTCGAAATTGTTTATTATTACACGGCCTGCTCCGATGAAATATAAATTATTGTTTTGCTAGTTGTACGACGAACGCTTTGACAAATCGTTATTATCCGTTCGTCTTCCTCGTGAATAGTTCCTGCCGGTAAGCCCAAATTCGCCTTGATTTGCTTATCAATTATTCACGGCATAAACTTGTCTTTAATGGTTGCTTATTATTTCGTAACCGTTTGACGTTTTGTGCTTTTTCGAGCGTCACATCCTTTGCCGCCGGTTTCGACTGCGGTGCGGCGCAATCTGCGGTTCAATTTTCCCGATTCCAATGTGTAATATATTGAGTTTGAGTTGTGAATTAATTTCGCCGTAATTTACACGCGAATGTTCGGCCGAGTGATGTAATTATTCATCGCAAAGCGGGACGGTAACGATCGGACGAATGCATTCGATTTGAAATTCTATTATTAGTTTTTGCAGCGATTAGTTAATCAACCATAGGCGAAATTGAGAAATTAGATCAATATTTCAACAAGCATTTGCTGGATAGTTGAGTTTGGGGCGGGTGTTTTCTTTGGTGGAATGATATTGTGCAACACTCTAGACAAGCCAACTAAAATGATATTTTTGCGGCGGAGAGTTGACTGTCTCGGAATGGAAAAAGGGGAAAACCTGCGCTTGTCTGCCGGAGAAAAACGTTAAAGACACTTAGACGGTTGTAAATCGTGCGGACAGATTTATGCGTCGAGCGGGGCGAGCGAACGGGGACACGTAGTCACGGTTAATTGAGAAAACGACGCGGCGACGTGCGTCTCGCGTTTCGGTCCTTCTAGAATTATTTGCATCTCTTTATCTGGCGGCGGGCCCATGCCGACGTGCCTTTCTCCCCAATTTCCCAATTTCGCGATGTCATTTCTTTCTCAGCGCCGTACCGCCGCGCGCGCTTTATTTGTTTATTTTTTACGTGCGCCTCAATTTTTTTCCTCCCAGCGCAAAAAATACGAATCATCGTAAAAATACTAATATCGTCATTCGAAGCAATTACGCAGCCGCCCGTCCATCGGTGCGGCGCTTTTTATCGTTTTGAAAAATCTCGTTCAGCTCCATTGAGTTTTTATTGCGAAAAAAATCTATTACGCAGAAAGCACGAGTGAAAAATTTAAGATGGGAATGATGCGGTTTCGCAGTAAGCCACTCGTACTTATAGCGCTATTTTATATTATTAGTTTTTTTCTCCCTTGGCATCGCCAGAGCGAGGGCGCACGCATTCGCCAAAGCTCTTTCGGGCGGCCGGTGTGGGGCGGTTTTGTACGGATGGCCGGGCTCGGGCCCTGTTTTATCCCTTTCGGCTCTCGGACGGTCAAGAGTCGAGCCAACGGTGCGTGCAAAGATAACAGCACACAGCGACCGCACTCCTCTCGGCGCGCGCGCCGCGACCATTGTGGGGCATTCAGGTACAATGCTACAATACAATCGACATTGTAAAGCCCCACATCCCCGGATCTGTATACACGGAAACTTTCGGATGTACATATCGGGATAAACATTTCCCGCAAATACGCCGCCGATATATTCATATGGGATCATGCGAGGAAGACTCTCCGACAAATCCGGAATCTACTATTTATACCGACTGTGCCGTCCGCGGGCTCTAATTTCGTTTCGGGTTTTTCGAACGCGCTCATCGAGCAGGTCGTTTTGCAACATCTGGTGGGTTCACTCGTAAGTACATCGTTTCGCATGCACGACATAAATCACGCCTTTGAGCGTCGAGCGGCGGCGAATTTTTCAGCAAATTGGGGACTTCCAACCCGAGGACCTTGAACAATCCCAAGTTGTGCTACAGCCACAGTCCCGCGAAGTGTAATTTATACGCAAACTTGTATCGATTTGCTAACAATTCATTGTTTTCCCGGCGTTTCTGACACGAGTTACAAACAATCTGATAAAAATGGCCACATCAATTAAACCGCATTACATCCGGTCTGTAATAATATTGGGCGATGATTAAATTGCCTCCGCGCCAGACTTCTTCGTCCACTTTGCTTCAAATATTGATGCAGTGCGATAGTTACAAATGAAAAATCAATACGCTCATCACTCAAAACCGGCTTTCTTTTACCGCCCGTGCTCCGGCTTGATCAATGTTTCGATTTCCAAACAAGCAGGTGTAATTTGCGGTAATGCAAGTTGGCTGCTTCATGTCCTACTGGTTTATGCGTTGCACTCGTGTTCATGGAGATGTCTATCTGTGGGAATTGACCTGAAAACCAAACTGACATATCAAACGTCCTCGCCTGGTCCTTGTGCATTGTGCAAATCGAATTCACGTCGCGCCCCGCAGCAGCGTTTACGGACTCCTGCAAGTCGAGATTTTTAAATTGCAATTTAATTTTATGTTACGATAATTGCATGTTTGCGTCCCGCCAACAAACAAAAAGTCGGACGCGCAGAAAACGACCCCGTTGTTATCAATGCAGCGTTTCGCCGATGTGCTCACGATTTTTTCCAATTTAATATCAGCGTATTGTACAAATATATTATATTATAACATCTTCTAAGGTAGCTTCTTTTCGTTTTGTTTGCCGACGTGAAATTGCGTCATCGACTTTAGCATCGATGCGACCCGCCGCGACGACTGTGTGTTTTCTCTCTGTGCGCACAAATCGAAGCACTTGGAAGCACTTTATTTGCGCAGAGCTGGAGCACATCAAAACCGAATACATATAACGCGTTCGTTTTCGGTTGCATTTGCGTATAATAAAGCGAATTGCCGACGGCGCTCTCGCGATAGGTACCGAGATGGAATTTCCGCGCTCGACCATATCGCGGAGATATTTAGTGAAGAACGTTAGTTAAATATTGTTAATACACCGCTTCGAGCTTCGGTCGCAAAATATTCTTTTGCGATTCCTATCATTTGAATATTTCCGGCGGCGTTCGCTTGACTTCGATTTCGTTTTTGTCGTTAATTTGCGAAGTTAAACTTTTTTTTTCCTCTTGAACGAAAGCCACGCCGTGGGAATTGCAGGCCTACGCGACAAATTAAAGATTGCCCAATTGGTAAATTAGGAATTTCGATCTGGGAGGAACAATTAGTTAACTCAATTAAATTGCATTAATTGAAACAAATTTAATTAAAAAAAAGCGTTCCACGAGCGGGGCGTGAGCAGGCGCGCGCGCGCGGCCGGCATCGATTTGCCGGTCTATTTGTCTTTTCAACTTTAATTCTTTCCGTACTTTGTGCTTAATCAAATAGCGCCCGATGTAGTT
Source organism: Dalotia coriaria (assembly GCF_025399875.1). NCBI lineage: Eukaryota > Metazoa > Arthropoda > Insecta > Coleoptera > Staphylinidae > Dalotia > Dalotia coriaria. The sequence continues at coordinate 3,040,411 of NW_027045443.1, read as the reverse complement.
GTAACGAGCGGAAAGGAAGAGGCCGGCCGGGCCTTTGAAGTCGTCGCCGATGGTTTTATGTACACTTGGCACGTTCTTTGTCGACAATTAAGTCGACGACGACGTGTTCAGTTACGCTCCTGCGATGCGTCGCCTCCGCACTCTTTTTTTCGTTCTCTTGTCCCTTTCTTAAAATACTAGTTTTATGTACTTTTTCCAATTTCGGCATGGACGCCTATATCCATTTAGTATCGAACATTTTATTTGCGGACTTATTGTATCGAGGAGAATGGTGTAGAAAAATGGAACGGATTGGAATTCGCGCTGAATGTCCTGCAGGCTTTGAAGGTTCCAGCGTCGCCAAGAAAAAAATTCCAACAATTTACGTTGAAAAGCCGGAGTAACTCTTTTTATATATTTTATATACATGATGGCAGCGTGTACAAGCGCGTTGGCAAATGTTTAATTTTGAGCGTGGAAAGAAGGGCGCGGCTTTTTCGTGTAATTTGTGCGTTTTCTTTGTCGGTTGGGCGAAATCCGGTTCTGAGCGGAATAGTTCGGTTATATATGAGGCGTGCAAGGAGCGAAGGAAGTTATCCATTTGGGAATGAACGCGCCGTTATAAATTTTATGATATATTTAGTCTCAATCCTTTCTCTATTTTTTGGAAAGTTTGCTTTATTTTCGAACAGTTAGCAAGAATTTATTAGCACGAAATGAATGTGGAGGATTCGGAAAAATCCCGCACGCGCGTTCTGAACAAAAAGCCCTTCGCGAACTAACGCCGCAAGTGTACAGCTGAGACGGCAAACTGTATCTATCACAATTAACGATTGAAGCACGTCGCAACGCGCCGCCGGCCGGAAGCGCAAACCGGCACCCGACGGACGGGTCGAGATGGGTCGGAAAGCCAAATCGCTCCTAATGACTTAATATATCTCAACTCCCCTATTGTCCAGAATAGTCCGGCCAGATAATCGTTTTTATGAGGAATCGCAACCGAAACTTTGTCTTAAGAATCATTACGATCGTGGCGCGCCAGACGAGCGAGCGAGCGCGACTGGCGCGGAAAAACTTTCGGGCTTACTTAATTTCAGTTAAGAAGTTTCTCTCCACTAATACTTCATCAAGCCGAAGACGACGACCTGACGTTTATGATACTCACTCTGCTGCACTTTATCCGCAAAGAGTCTCAGCCCATAGACAACTATATAGACGCGGATCGACCCTAAGCGCTTTGAAAAATTATTAGCGAACATTTGACTATCATCGTCGATAAATCCTGAACGTCCGCAGTCGCCTAATTATTTTTCGGATATTTATAGCCGGCGAGATTTTGCGAATGCCCCCCAGCGACATCTTCGCATTTGAATCTAATTAGTCGCGACAAGTTTTAAATAAACGCCTAATTCGCGTTCGCGCATAAATACGCTCTCGTTAATTCTCGGAGAACCGCAAGCCAAGTACGAACATATTAAAAATACATTCGGCTAATTACTCACCACCCCGTCCCCCGGGGGCGGCGGCGTAACCTCGGGGCGGGCGAGCGGGTGGCGCCGCATCCCATTCATACATTTTAATTAAATCCACCCGGATGATGTCGTTGAATGTAGTTTTAAACGACGACGACGACGACGACGCCGACGACGCCGCTACCCGTCTACTTTGTTATATCGTTAAAGTTTACATTAATGTTTAAGACGACGCCCGTTTCGCGGTATTCATGTATGCAAAGCGCGCACGTTTATTTGGAAATAATTTCACCCTCCGACTGGCAACACTCGTAGTAACATAATTAAAGTATAATAAAGGAGCGCAATTGCGATGCGGTGTATTTCGCTCTTAATGCGTCGCATTGTGTGCCCCGGCTGAAACTTTGCGAACGAGGCGACAATTTTCCACCCCTCGTGTTCATTTTTAAGACAAACAACTTGATCTACCAGCAGTATGGAGGTGTGTAACGAGACGTATTTGCTGATTTCAGGGAGATCAACGACACGCAGATCGACATCAAGCAGCAGGGCCTGCTTTACGACGTCACCGCCACTGCCACTATTCCGACGCCGCCTCATCCGACGGACGTCAGCTGCGTGCTGAATATTCCCGGCGCGAACTACACCATGACGCAGGAGACCGTCATCTTCCCAGGTGAGTGTGCCTTTCCGGCGAGAGAATGACGTAAACATCTAAATAAATAAATCGTGATCGGATGCATCATTCTGGATGCGCGCGCGCGTGGATTCACTTATTCAGCATCTTAATTCCTCGGACGGCTGGTTGTCCTCGGCTGGCGCGCTTGTTCCCGGTGGTGTTGTTTTATTTTTTTAATTTTATTTGCTCGGGATCTCTCGACATCCGCCGCTGGCGAGAACGTCTTCTTTATTTCGCTGTCTGCTTGCCGCCCAACTCTTATTAGACATTTTTGGGTAGCATCCGAATCCGTGTGTCCGCGTCCGTCTTCCACTTCCCGAGCACCACGTCCACGTCCAGACATGTCTGTTAATCTTCCGTTAGCGAAATGTAAACGCGAGCGTACACGCGAGGCGGCAACACGGCGGCGGCGTGTTTCTTGCGCAATCATCGCAGACATCTGCCGGTGCTCTATGAAATATTCATAATTCAACCATTCTTATCCCGACGTCTACAATTCTTATCTTCGCCGCGCGCGCGTTTGCTAGCTGTACGAGTGGCTGGCGCACGCAAAAAGTTTGAATATGTAGGTTGAACAGGCGCGCATCTGCGCGTCGTATGAAAAATGAAAATACACGCGTGCAATCTGGAGTTTAGCAAGCTGACAAAGAAAACTCTGACTGTGACTGTGGAAACGCACCGGTCAGGCAGCGAAATTCGTCTTCACCCTCAACGAACAATTATTTATCCCGCACACACAGAGCGCATTTGTTGCGATGCGGCGTTCAATACACGTCGGCGCACAATTTGGTTTGTATGAATACGTATCATCAATTGTGTAACTCAGGGAAAAAACCGCGCATAACTACTGAACTGGACTGAAGACTCTCGTGTTCCGCGCCGGTGCGCCGTTTGCGTGGGCGAAAATTTAATTAATAATTGCTGCCAGCCGGACATGAAAGAAAATATATTTCAGGTTAGAGCTAAAATAATATAGAATTTTTTCAAAAGATTCGTGTTCTCAGCGCGTGTCCGTGGAAAATGTACACGTGTTTGTAAAAGGATGCATAAAAAGCAGGGATTGTTTCAAATGTTTAGGGTTTTTTGTTTGAACTTTTGCGTGCGCTAGGGTAAACATTCTTATACAATATAAAAATAACATCGCACACAATAAGTCGCTTAATAAAGTTACATTGCGCCGCGGTAAATTCTTTTCGCCTCGTTTTTTCTTCTCGTCCGTGCGCAAATTGTTGTGGAAAAAGTTGACTGAATAAATAAAACAACGCAATTATTATGTTTCTCTTGTGTGGGTGTGTGTGCGCGGTGTTTTTCTTTTGCGTTGGTTAATGAACGCTGCATTGAAATGAAGGAGGTATAAAATTTTATGGCCTTTTTGGAAAGTTATTAAAATTCGTTACATATTGGTGGAGGCGCCGAGAGTCGCCAGAAGTGGTTAGGGCTGAGGTCGGCATTAGCGGTTAGCGCGCAGGGAAAAATTAATATGCGCCCAGGAATGGCGAAAATGCGTGGCGGCACGTGTCATCCCATTGAATACCGACAGCGTGACATCATAAAATAAAATTGCGCCACGAGCTCATAATTGAAATAACTTGCGCATAAGCGCCGCGTCCGCGCAAGATTTTTTAAGTGCCACTAGACGCCTGAGGGCGTGAAGCGAGAATATCGGTTCGGTTGTAACATAAAAATTAAAAGCTCGTAAACGTGTTCCGCTATAACCGCCGGCCGAAAAGCGGCGGCGCGTTTACGATAGATTTAGCGCACGCCCGCGACGCGTAACCGCATGCAGAGGCAAGCTGTGAAAAGAGAAAAAAATAACCACGGAAGCGTTTTAAGGTAACCAAGTAACCATTATGAAAAATTCCGTTTTTCAAGCGCTCGGGTCTCGGCCACTCAGCGAGCAACTCACCCGACCGGCTACTTTGTTGTTGCTAAATTATTCAGCGCGATTCATAATGATTCATGCGGTTTCCCCCTTGCTCGACGGTTTTTTTTTTGTGTGTCAGCCGCCGGAATCGGCAAGCTAATAAAAACAGGCTCTCATATATGGCCTAATTTATCTATTTCGCTATTACGTGCGCTTCTTCGGCTTCGTTTTGTGGGCCGTTCTTGTTCCAACCTTTCGTCTCTCGGCGCTTATCTGAAGACGCCCGACACGTTGTACCACCGCCACACACTCGACGCGGAGACAAGAGGTCGTCGTCGACGGCAACGGCGGCACCCCCGGAATGATTAATCGTAAGGTCAAATTAAGTTATGACCTATTGCACCCATTATTACGGTTATAACGTTAAATCAGACCGAGTAGATCAGTCGAGCGAGCGCATTATTAATAAATTAGGCGACGTGTAACGGCGGAACTTTGCCGAGAGCAAAGCCTCAAGGGCAGCCCGCTTTATCTACGAGCGTCGAGGGCGGCAGTAGCGGTGGCGGTTGGAGCGGGCGAGCCAGCGAACACAAGACAGCGGCGCGCTTTGTGAAACGCTGATACAGATTCGGCAACAATTTCAATTTAACGATCGGGCGGCCAGCGCGAATCGTATTTCGCTCGTAATTAAATCCCCTTCGGCGCGCTGCCACAAAATTCGCCTAATTAACCTGCGACTATTAGTGAATTCCGACTTAATTATGCGAGTGTTATTCACGCTCTAATATTCATTTATGTGTCGCGTGCGCATAGTGTTCGCCGACTAATGGTTTATTGAGCGCGTATCGAATGTCGAAATGGCGGCAGGCGTCTTGTCGTGCACGAGTGCGATAGATGTATAGAAAGAGATTGCGAGCGGAGAAATTGACCATTGACTCGGCAAGTGTTTGTCTGCCGCGCGCGCGTTTTTGCTGCTCGAAACATTTTGTTGCAATTAAATTTGATGCGGTTGCCGTTTGCCGGCGAGAAGCGACCGTTTAATGTTGCGTGGCGCGTACAAACGAATTGTTTGCAAACATTTTTGCCGCTTGCATACGCGCAGGAAGCAGAACTTGGGGAAGCGGCAAGGAATTGATACCGCGAGCTCACACAACACATACAATCACGCAGAGCGTATACACACACCGCTGGCGTTTTCGTGCGCCATTCGTCTGATGCATTTTTGTGAAAATTGCTAAAGTGAAAAACAATAAAACGCGAAACTAGCATCCACAATAACCGCCACATGACGCGCGCGAGAATGGCGCGACGTAATTTCCCGGCCGAGTACAAGGGTCGGAACAACGGTTGGGTACACGCGGGGGCGGCGGCGACGCAATGACCGCGCGTGAACACACCACGCCATTTTCATTTGCCATTATTGCATCGTTCGTATGAATTAATAAAACTATTTGTAATTGTTTATTAAATACAATTGCTACTTGGAATTTCAAAATTACATTGGCGCTTGGGTACAATTTTGAAGCGGCCGTAAAAACTTCATCATAATGTGTAAATTGTTAATAATGCGGTCGGTCAGTTGGGTGGCAGTGGTGGAAATGGTGCACTTCCACATTTAATTTTATTCATTTTTTTTCCGCCGGCGTGCGTTTCCTGCATATGCGCACATTACTCGAAATTACAAATTACCTACATTTAATACGCGTATAATTTTTCACTCGCATAAATTGCCCGAGAAGCAATGTGTTTCGTTCGCGGGGGGCGACCGGGCAGTCGCAATTAAAATGCGACCAAAGGCGACGCCGTCGACCGGACGGGAAGCGCCGTTAGGTCGGAGATAACCTTGCTTGATTAGAATTCACGAAAAGGCCAAGCGGACTGGACGTAATTGGGCTCGTTGATTAAATTAAATAAGGAAAAACAGGCCAAATAATTTAGTTCGTAAAAAAATACGCACACAATAGTCTCGCGCCGCGTCGCACCGCACCCACCGCCTCCAAGGGCAGCCTGCAGACCCTTCACCTCCACCAGCGTGTACATATGTCCGCGACGGCGCAAAAAATGACACTTTTTCCTCGTGTTTTGCGCCCGTCGAGAGCGCGCGCCGTATTTTTTCCCTTTTTGCGGTCTTGATGCAATAAGAAAAGTCATTTCTATCCGTAAATTATTTCGAACTTGATTGCTTCCATTCGACCTTTCTTTTTTGTCGTCTCAATTCTAAAGTGGAGAGTATAAATGTCCGTTTTCTCTACGTCAACATTTATTCTCTTCCTTTTTTTTCGCCGGCGTGCGCTCTCTCGCTTCTTTCACTCACCGTTTTATTCCGGTTTTTATCGACGTCCTGAGAACGCTTAGCGCTCCCAAGCTGGCAATGTCAAAGGCGATAATACAAAAAGAAATAGAACAAATTCGTCGAAAAATGTTTAAGCTTGCACGGCGCGGCGTCCGCTGCATTGTCGAAAAACTATAAAATAGAAAAATAAACTATAGCAATGTGTAGCGCCAAAAAAACCTCGCGCGCCGTGGTCTCTTAGCTGCGAAACGCGACGCGGACGTTTTACGGCGCACTGAGATTTCGCCGATTTTCATTTTTTCCTTTTAGCGCCACACGAAATTCATTTGGTCACACTGCGCCCGACGAAAACTCAATTATACAACAATGCACGTGGCGAAGGCGTTTCATATTTTATTCTAATTAAAGCGCACGTGGCCCAGCTGGAGGGAGGCAGCGCTTGGGGAAGTACAAGTATTCACAAGTGAGGTGATACTCTCGGCCCTTGTGTTCTAAATTTAAGATGCGAAACTTTATCGCTCTGGACTTTGGATTGTCAAGCGGAACCATTGTTCCGGACAAGTTATCAGAGCGAATCAGGGTATGGGTTTAGTTTGTGTCGGAACGTGGAATGTTGGCCTCAAAGCCTACTATGTTTATATCGAAGACTAACAGCATGCACGCTGATTGTTTTCTTTTTTCTCTTACAGATTGTCCCAACAAAAAAAACCTTTGTTTTACAGCATGTAGGCTGGTCTAATAACAATAATGCTTTTGATGGTTAACTTTTGTAATCAAACGTTCGTTTAATTCTCCAGTGAAAAAGCAAATAATGTGCCAAAAGAAATTTTTGCGGAAATTTCTCACATTGCAAAAAATCAAGTTTTTATCCGATCTTTCCAATTATCTCTTGGTTTTTCTGGCCAGCTTCACGCGATAATTAAAACTTTGGTACTTTTACATTAAAATCCTCCAATTGCATCTCTACCGACAGTAATTTCTTTGTTTACATTTATTGTTGTATGAATACAGACTTGTCTCTTGTAAATAATTGTGAGTATGATGTAAAAAAGTTAAGCGTTGCAGGGTTAACAACGTAATGTCAGAAATTAGCCTGAAATCGAGAGTAGAAAATAGCCCATATTACTCGGGGATGTACTGTTGCGCACCGGCGCACACATAACGCGCGTCGTAGTTTCTTCGGCAATTTTAACTCTTTGCTGCTATAACAATATAGTAAATATGGCAGAAAATTTGACGAAATTTTCGCTCAGTGTTCTCGACACAATAAAGCGCGCGCGAATGTGCACTTTACCAAATGGTCGTCTTGTTCTTGTTGTTATAACGAATAGCAGACCCGGCCGTTTGTACGACATTCATACACGCGCCTTTGCACACACAACATCCACGCACACAAATACATACACATCGACCGCCTCCACACGCGCAGCATTCACTTACCGCCGCGAGCGCGCACACGTACACGCGGCCGAATTGAAGAAAGTCAGACGTTCCGAATGGAACACGTCGCATTAAACTTAAATCGCTTTCCAGCATTTTCGCGCACAATTTCCCGCGCTTCGCAAAGTTTCGCTTTTGAAGGGCTTAAGTGCATCGAAATCACACGTGAAGCTTCCTACGCCACAGCCACTTAAACGCGTGTGAAGAAAATTTTCGCGCGGCGCCGCATCATTGTTTGTCAGACACCTCCTTAATCGGATCGCACGAGTCAGCGGCGGTGGAATGCACGCCGGCGGGCGCAATTATTTGCCAAGAATGTGCGCTTCCGAACAAAAAAAAACAGTAATTTATTTCAGGCGCGGTCGACTCAAATATCAATTTCCATGAACGAGCCGCGAACCAACGCCGCTCGTTTTTTGTTTTATTTTTCAAACTCGAAAGAGACTTATTGCTGTTTAGTGACGGCTTTACAAATAACAAACATTACGTAATACAACGAAACAAGCAAACTACAAATGCGAGCCGAGGCGCGGTCGTAGGGGGCGACCGCAGAAAAATACCAGCACAAGCGGGAAAAGGGACGGAAGGCGGTGGCAGCAACGCGCCGCAAAAAATACACCCGAACGGGCAAATAACTAAATTTGGTGGCGCGTTTTTTCCTTGCTTCTCTTTCATTTAGCCTCATTCCACACTCATTGCTTGGTGTTTCGTTCACGACAAGTACATTACTCAAAGTTCTTTTCCAAACTTTTCCACTCCGCTTCGTATTTACGACGCGCGCACGTAAGACAAAGACGCGCGCCGGCGAAGACTTAAAAGTCGATGATTCTTTTCGTGCGGACTGCGCCTCGGCCAACGTCATTTAGCGATTATTTGCTTTTTTTGTGTTCCACGCCGTTTCGCGCTGTGCTGTGCTGCACTGGGTGGGCGGTTGGCATCTCGCTTTTTTTTTTCCGCCGAAGCATGCACTCAAAACGCGACTACTTCATGCGCTTAATCTTGACTTATCGTTATGATACGCTCCGCAACATAAGTATAACTACTCAACGACTCGCCGAACTATACACACACCAGATGCTTGCTGCCCGGCGCCTCCACTCGACGGCTCTCAGCGTAATCTACCGCAATGGTTATAAACTATAAAAGCCCATCTCGAATTGCATATTTATAAAGAGTATCGTTAGGGCGGAAGTCTGCGCGTCTGCCCCAAAAAAGCCCGCGACGACGTATCAAGGGTGTATCAAGAGTTTTAAAAATTTACATTTTTGGGCGACGCGCGCGAAATAACGAGGAAAAAGTCGAAACCTTTTAGCGACAATTTTCCAGCGGCGCGCGCGAAATGAGGGACGGGTGCGGGGAGCTGCGATGGGTGGGGTGTTCGAGCGTTAAAAGTTTAAATACGTTCCGTACGTGCGTGCTCAACTTTTCTTTTACTTTGCCATCCAAATACGTTCGCTACGTGTTTCGATATGTTTGTGCGTTGTCGTTCTTTAAGCGAACGTGAGTATTAACGGTAGATTGTATATACGAAGTTGTTTTTGTGCCGCCGCCGCCACCACAGCCATTACCAAAACCGCTCACGGGCATCCTCCTTTGAAGAGTCTTCGCAATTTTGGGGCGCTGGGTTTGAACTTATTAAAAATTATTTGTTTTTCGTGTTTTATCAGCGCACATTTATTGAAATTCGATGAAGCAACACACGACGTAGTCGAGCAAATTCGAAGGGCTTCGTACGTCATTCGGGCGCGATTCGCACTTTCTCTCGCGTCGCTTGATCGCATCGCCAGCGTTTAGTTACGAGCGCGTAAAATTTAATGAAAAATAAAGTCTAGAGTCTAGTTTGCGTCTAGTTTGTAAAAATGCAGACCTCGCTACCGGGGGCGCGCATCGCCATCCATGCCTGCCGCAGCTACTGATAGCCGATGTAAAATTTTAGAATTTAATAAACGAAAAGTCAATGCAGTTCGCGCGCATTTCGCGCGCTCGGCTTGGCAGCTATGTCGCGCGTTACTGCCGCGATACTTTCGCAGCACCCGCCCCAGCGCATGTAGTTCAACGGTGCGCGAACGTGCTAAAGATTTTGGCTCCGCCGCCAGACAGACGATGAAGCATGGCAGAAGCGTTTTAAAGATAATGAAAATAAAACCACCTCGAAGCGCCGAGCCGGCCCCGCAGCCAGCCAGCGCGCTACTTTATATAAAATGTTCTTACAATATATTACTGCTTATCTTTATGGTGACCGAAAGAATGGATTTTGTTTTATGCCGCCAGCAGCCAGCGACGCGACCATATTTAACCGTATTCCGAGCGCGCCGAGCCGAAATTTACGTATTCGCGAGCATTTAATTCCAACATACGCCGTCTGAGGAATATTATTTAGGGCGGTTTTGGCACGTTATTTATCGGCCCGCGGTCGGGCAGGTGGCGCCCAGATTCCGCGCGTAATCTGCGCGCATCATCGAAATTTCTAATCGTCCCACTCCATCCAGCCGCTTTACCTTTTTCGCCCGTCGTAACACACACACGCTGCATACGAAATTTTGATTCATATTTATACGCGTTTTCTCGCGCGCACGTGCTTACCGACGTAATTAACCGAAGAGTTACAATGAATATCTGAGGACGATTTTCGCATCGTCACTGTGGTCGTTGCGGTGTTGTGTTCAGAAAGTGTCGCCTAACATTTTCTTGCATTCTTGCTTCATTAAACTGAAGCATCCAACATGAGCCTTGCTCAACCCGACGCCGACTGACCCACTTAAGTTAAAACCGATGAGGGTTATTGGCAAAGTAAACGAGAAGAGGGCACTGCAGGACGCCGAGGATAATGAGACGATTTTTCCAAGAAGAAACATCCAAGACGTATTTTTTGCAAATATTTTATTTTTGTCTTTATAAGCAATCATGCATGCGAACCGACAAGGAAGACAATTTTATTTCTTGAAATATTCGTTTTCCTTAATTTATGCGGTTATTTATGCCTGAAATTTGTTTTATTCCAATTCTAAACGACACTGACAATATGAGCGCGGTAAGTAAACAATGAAAAAAATGCACAGTGTAATTTCGGAGTTATCAGAAAATTATTTTCCTTTTTCGGCATGCGCGCAGATGGTAGTCGAGAAAAATGTTATTGTCGTGCGGTAGAAAGCGCTGGAATTCATACTCGAATGATCGTCCATCTCGATTAAGTCAAAGGATAGTTTAATAATACAACCTGCTGATTTTAGTACCTGACGTTGCAGCTGTTCGTGCTCGTGCGTTTTTGCTGGTTTCGGGAAACACGCGAATTTCGGTACGTGCTCGCCGAGAAAAAATACTCGGCGCGGGCGCGGCAAACAATGAAAGTAGGGACACAAGTAACGCAAATATGAAGAAAAACCCAACCAGGACGAAATGGAGCGAAATGTAAATTGTATAAACAGACGATGTACTGGCGGTGCGTTGAGTAGGGCGGAAAAAAAAGAGGAGCGCCGAGGAAAAAAGTCAGCGGTGGGACGCGTAACGGCTTTGAGGGACATAATAACGAAAATAACAGAAAAACGTGCAGTCGGAGAGACAAAAGAGACGAATAAAGTATTATTCAAGTCAACGTTTTGCGAGCGCGCGAGTACGCACAAAGCACGCGCCCCGACGCCCCGCTTTTTGCGCCCACCGAAGGGGAGCCGTTTAATGGTCAAATACATATTTAATGCTGTGGAAAATGTAATGTGAAAAAATTCGTTATCGCTGGGCGCCGTCTTTTTCGACCGACGCGAGTGAATCGCAATCGCCGAAACGCACCCGGTAAAAACGATGAAATTTTAATTACGCGCGCGCGTTTGTTTGTTTATTTCAGGTAAGTGATTAAGCGCTTAGCTTTTTAATTTATTCGCCGGCATTAATGAACGACGGTCATTAGTATACTAATGCAGTTGAAATTGAATTTGGAAATTCCGCGGGGTGTTGAGAGGCGGAACGGTATACAGCACCTGCTTCGGCCTCTGTCTGCCGCACACACCGCCTCCGTTTATTTATTTCTTCGTTTATCTTTTCATTTATATATGACGCGCAAGAATGTAGCGCGTTCGCCGACATTGCGAATTGTTCGCAATTTGCGCGCTAGTAAAAAACACATTCGGAGCGCGCACACGTCGGCGCTTGTGATTTTATTATGGCGCATCGATTATCTATTTATCTGTACACGTGGCACCAGGAGACGGTTTTCGCGCGACTCAGCATGTTCACGGAATCGTCCCTTAGAAATGTATAAAACTATATTGGAATTTTCAACGCATCATGAAGCGTACGTGACGGATATAAAAAGTTTTGCAGCGTTAAGACGAAGAGGATGTCTATGATCTTCAGCGGCGGCGGTATGGATGTCGCTGAGGTCGATCCGGCCGCCCTCCCGCCGCCACCGCAACGACACAGCCGTACAGCAGCCGGCTCCCACGTTTCGCGCGGCGTAATCGCCTCGGTTTTATGTATCGGATTTATGCAATTTTCGCGTCTTAAACAAGGATTTATAAAGTAAACATACGTGGCTGAACACGTAGTATAATATTTTACGCCCCGCGCGCGCGCGCGCTAACCGATCCTTTACGACCCCTGCGGATACGACGCGTTTTCAACTTTTTGCGATCTAGCACGTCGCCGCTCCCCAGACGCCGCCGCCTCAATTAACGCACGAATAGTTTACGCTGTGTGTTTTGACGACGCGCCGGAATGCAATTCGTTAGCCCGCCGTGGTTGATGGGGCGGCGGGTGGGCTGGGCGGCGAAATTTCAGTTCAGTTTGCTTTCGCATTTATTAAATTAAGAAGAGCGAAATTTGTGGATTCACTTATGAATAGACGCCGCCGCGTATACCAAATTACAATATCATTGTAACGCATGTCAGGCGGCGCGGCGTCGGTGGTGGCAGCGGAGGCGGCTGAGGCAGCGCCAGCCGCCGAAGCCCGACCGCAGCGCGGCACTCATGGTGTGTAGTAAATTGTTCGGAGTCAGGTCGCATTAGTGTGCCTTAGAGCGGGTCAACCCCGAAATACATCAAATCTTAATTAGCGAACTGTGTTCCCCTCCGCAAATTCAGGTCGCGCACGAGTTTTACACAATTTCTTCGGTGGCTTTATACCGCCGTTACCGCCGCAGCAAGTGGAGGGTGGGGTTGTAAGGTAATCACGATGAGAATCATGGAACTAGGTTTCTTAGATTTGAAACTCTTCACATTTTTAAAGTGAGAAGTTAAATTTTGTGTCGTTGGGGGTTATCGACCCAGGAGTTGTCGGCACTACTTCAACCCTCTCACACGGTGAGATCAACGGTTTGAATGGGTTTGCCTCACAGGTGTTCACGGTTTTGCACCGCGAGGAAAAAATCATCAATACGAAGCTTTGGTTCTTGGCGGAAGTAGCTAGAACGCAAAAACAGTTCTTTAAGTATGTTTTACTTTTGCTTTGCGTCTGCTTTGCCCCGCGTAACTTGTGTTTCACTCCACTCTACTCCAGTTTATTTTTTCCGGTACATCTCGCTGCCGTCACGAACAACAAGGAAGTTCTTTGCAACACATAATTTGTATCCGTTGCCAACTCTCGGTGCCGTTTTAAATGTCTCCACTCTGGCAAATACACATGTTCGGCGCGCCGCACCGCCGGAATGAAACGAAATCGAAACTTTTGCCCTCTATGCGGTGCATGCACACATACACTTTTTGCACGTGCTTTTTTTTGCCTTCTCTTCTCTACTCCGACGTAACAATCAAATAGCAACTACGGCGGATGCCGACGGATTGTTGAAAACAAACGAAGCGCGTTTTTTCGTTTCGTGTTGTGTTTTTTCAGCCCGCGCGCGCGCACACTGCTGAACAAAAACCAGCCGAAACTCGTCGAAAAGAAAAACTGATTTCGGTGGCGCGCGCGTTCGCTCGCTCTCCGCTCTGCTAAATTTTGATATAAATACAAACGAAAAAGTTAAATAACGAAAAAAGCAGCAACGCGCGCTCGCCGTTTGGACCCCCGACGTTTAATTGAAAGTCGCAAAACGAAATAAAAAAACTTATTCGATTTAAAACAATTTAGTTTGTCCGCCAGTTCGCGGATGCCATGCGAGCGCGAGCTTTTCGCTGCGTGCCGCCGCGCGAAACAACGCGAAAATTCACAACAATTTTGCGTTCATTAAGTGGGATAACTACGTGCCAAACGGCCTTCGGGCACGCGAACTTTACAACTTATGATCCGAACTAACCACTTCAAGGTGAGCCGTGGCAGCGGCATTAAATTGAAAACTGCCGCGGCGCTCGTCGTCGTTTGTTTGTTTTGCCGGCGGCGCGCACGCCGCCCCACGACTTTAATATTAGTTTTCGCCGCTTTTTGCAGGTTAACATCGCGGCGTTTTCTTTGTCGGCGCGGTCATAAATTAGCGTGCGCATTGTGTACATTCGAACGAGTTTAAGCGATTAGGAGTGTCCATTGTCTCCCCGACGCAAATAAATACCTACGTGCGCCCGATGCACGTGTGGCTTTTTCGCGTTCTCATGCAAATTCCGCATCGCTGCCGGTTACAATTTCGTTCTGGCTTCGGCCACGCTCGCAACTATTACGGTTTTAGTTGCATCTCGTCCCAGCTTTGTGCGCGCACGTGTGCACGTACATTTTAATATCCTCCCCGTGTTCGGTATTATAAAAAGCGGCGTGTGTACACGGCGCTGACCTAGAAAATCGCCGCGCTCCTGCTATCTCGCGCAGAACCCGCGCGATGTTAAGAGCCACGTTTATAACCCATTAAAATCGCTTGCATGAAAAAACGAGAAGTTTAATATACTGCGTCCGTGCGGATGCTAAGTGTCTCCCAGGACTCCCGGAAATCTAGAAAGAAGTTGCAAACGAACGACTCTACGAGGTCTTGTATCTTTACCTCCTAATGTCACCCTCGAGATATGAACGTTTAACTTGCGTCCGCGTCGTCGTGGAAATAAAAAAAAAATGTGGCGGTGGAGGAGGGAAGGCGGAAAAGGTGAAATTTCGATTCGTGTTTGCACTCGCCGTGGTCGTGTCCTTCTCGCACATATTTCTTTCGCACTGTTGCGACGCGTTCCTGGCCGACATTATCGTGCGACACGTATTTTTACAATTTTACATTTCTCATTTGAGCATTCAAATATTATGATATCACTAACAAAACAGCGCGGCGCAGATGTGAAAAGATAGTGCGCGCGCTTGAATGTGCTGCGAGCGCGTTTTCGCTTTTTTCCGTATTTGCCGTCGCGTAATTAAAGCCTTAAAAGCTGGCCGGCGGGGCGACGCGCAGAAATAAAACGCTCTCTTATCAAAGCATAATCAACATTTATGAAATCGTAATTCAGACTTAAAATGTCGCGCAATTAAAGACACATTTAACTGCGAAAAGCTGGCGCGGCGGGATCAGATAATGAAAATCTCGTGTGAAAATTATCACACAACGTCCCCGCGGGCGGTGCGTATTGCTAGAAATAAGAAATTATTGTAACAAATCCAGCAGGTACGTCATATCGTACATGCGGATAACATGTAAATGCAAAATAGAGCGTCGGCGGTCGGGAAAATATGAAAGCTCTTTAGTTGCCATAAAGCACATTGTTTGAAGTTTAATCTACGATTACATTGAGTCAACGACTACATTGAGAAATATCGATTATGCAAAGTGCTCGGCGTAAAGTTCAGGCCAGTTTTTTTTTTGCGCTGCCTTCGCCTTCGCGCGTTCGTCTGCCCCGTCTCCGCGCCGCTATCGAGCGCCGCGCGGAACGACAGTTTGTGGGTTTTTCGTTATTTTGTTGACACAAGTTTCTGATTAACATACAAGCGACGATACAAAGTGCACTATAAACTCGCCGCCGGCCCCTCGTGCTCTGCCCCCAGCTAAGTGGACGCTGAAAACTGAAATCGCCCGCGCATTTTAATAACGAGCAAACACGAGTCTGTTTAATGAGACTTAATATTAATACAGCGTAATTAAAAACGATACCATTGCGCTGCGCTTGTTTTTGCTGCGTGCGCGCTTTCTCCTCGCGGCGGTGGTTTGTTTGCCTTCGGCCTCACCTGTTTGTATAGATAACGGCAAATTTAATTTACATGTGTATTAGCGAGGGGCGAACGAGTGGTTTGTCATTTATCATTTTCTTTTACGACCGCGTTCAAAATTAATGCGAATTCTATCGATTGACGTATCGACTTAAAAACAAGCGCTCGCCGCGCGCGTTTTCCGCATTTTCTCAACTCCCCATTGTGCGCTGCCGCCGACGCTCGGCGAAAATAAAATGGATTTCCCACGATAGATAGCTAGATAACTCGGCGACTTAATTCACTTTGCGCTGGAATTTAATGCCTCCATACGATTAGGAGTAAAAGCCTATCCGAATTATGAGCGTGGAAATTATTGCCGTAAGAAGCGGCGCGTTCATAAATTTAGATAACGTCGCCGCCGTCGAGGGAGCGAGCGCGCGCACCGAGTGCTCGATATTATTGGCACACCAGACCAGCGTGCGACCGGTCACTCCGACGTGATATACCTGTGCCAAGGGCCTCTGCCTCCACCGCCGCCCCCGCTGCCACTCCGTGCAGAATTACTCGCCCGCCTCACAATAGCAGTCGAACGAGTCCGACCGCAAGCTGAATTACATTTCGAATGCCTCTAATAGCGCCTAAACACCGAGCGTGCCGTTGCTCGGCGCGGAAGACGCGGAACTACCTGTTAAAACCGACGGGCGGCAAAAAGCGGCCCATAACTTATCATTAATATCAAGTGAATGCTGAATAATGTACCCCCATGCATTCAATCGATATATTTTATATTCCCGTTTGGCAATGCGAGCGCGGCCATAAAACACCGCCGAGGGACTCGCCACCCTGGATGACACTAACCACCGTCGGGTGGCGGTCCTGTTGCTGCCACCAGCCGGAATTGAAATTGCGAGCGGCCCATATTTTCGACCGGCAGGCTGCCATTCTTCGCGGAGATACGTTCGATATGTTTTGGTGTTTGGAGGCGGCAGCACGCGTTCCCTCGGCGGTATCTGTGTGTCGCAATGTATGTATTTGTAGAGAATGAAGAGTGTGTGGGCTCGGTGTGCTTACGTTGCGGGATTTTTACAATCAAAATTTACGCTCCAAGCTACTTTTCGTCCGCATGCGAGGAGCACGAAGGCTCTCGTGTGCACACGCTGCGATTCCGCACCAGAACGCGCCCGTCAACGAGGGAAGAATGAACAACCGAAATAAATATTAAATATGTGTATATGTGCGCCGTGGAGAGGCGGGCGAGAAAAAAGAACGTCTCGCCGGACGCGACAGGGTCACGTTACAAATTTAAAATTTATTACGCCGAGTTTGCCGACCCGCGGCAGGGCACGCCAGGACAACGCCGAGGACAACCAGCCGGCCTGTTTCGTTTCGCTCCTCCTCGCCGCCTCCATCACCCACCCACCAACCCACCACCGACATGCACATGTCGTTGCAGTCGCAACACTTTTTTCCCATTTGTGACGCCGGACTCATAATTCCATAAAATATTATTTCGTGATTGCATTAAGTATATAAAGTTGAAAACGCGTAAAGCGCCGTGTCGTGCGCTCGTAAAACGTGCGCGAATTTAAGTCCGTTCGATTTTTACAACAACGTTGCGCTTTCACCGATTCGGTTGTTGCGCAGTGTTTTCGACCAGCATACCCCTGGAGTCGTGTGTGCGTTTTTCCCCGGTTTGCACCGATGGCGCAATTTTGTTTAAAGATTTATTTATCGTCAGTCGAGTTATGAGTCTCGAGCGTACAACGATGCTGGTGTTCGATCGGGCATCCCGCGGTACCAAAACGCAACTAAGCGCGCCGCGCAGAGAAGAAATAGGAGCGCGCAGCGAAATGCGAAAACGTTGCGAAACGCGTCGCTATGAAATTCAATATTCCCGGCACTTTTCCCCACACTTTTGTTTCCGCGGGACGGTCTTAGAGTAATATAATGCCACCGATGCCTGCTTAAAGATACGTTTCGCGTTGCCGTCTCGCGTGCCGGCGCGATGCTCACTTCATTTTCCTCTCGTACTCGTATTTCTATTATGCAGTCCATCGAACCGGCGTGCATATCGAATATATCAATTCTTCGAGACGTATTCGTTCATACGTGCCGTTATTGATTTCCCCATTGAAATACGCGTGCGCCACACATATTCGCTACAATATTACCAATATTTATTGTTCCCGGCGGTTATTTTAAGCACGTTTTGGATGGAATGCGCGCGAAATTATGCACAATTCCTACGTCTCTGTGCTAGGCGCAGTACAAGACTTTTTAAAAAAGCATGCAATCTTTAATTGAACTTAAATTGAATATTCTAGCGCTATTTCTACGTGAAAACATGGACATAAATATTGAGTGTGCAAAATTACATCGGACGCAATAATTTTCCACCTTTGATGTTCAATACACTACGCAAAACAAAGCATTTTCACTGTGATTGTAGCACAGATATATCTTGTATTGCACACAGAGTCGAAACATACTCATACACATGATTGAACTGGCTCATCCAGTCACTCGCCGATTTAATAGAACGCCTGATTGGCGATTGACGACCATGCGTGGCCGATAAGGAGCAGAGAACTAGCACGCAGCGCGCCTGCTGGATTGCTGATTAACGCATGCCGCCGTCCTTGCCAACTAATTAAACATTGTTGCCAATTCCGCGTTTGACATCATATTAGGACTTTTCATTAGTCATTATCGACGATTGAAATCAAACACATACCCATGCCCGCTGGGTAGCCAGCAGTTGCGAAAACCGCACAAACGAAGGCTCGTGTTCCAGCGCAGTCGAATTTCATTAAGTATATTTATTCCGTCTGGTTGCCGGCACTCCCGCGACGCGCCGACGTTTAACCGCACACACGCTCGTATTCCATTTGATGTGTTCATCTGCCTGCGTACGAATTAATATACATTAACTTTCCGCCGGCGGTTCGTTTTTATCTATCAGACGCGCGCGGACCACGGGCCGAGTTTACCTTTTACGCTCGAAAAACTACGGACGTAAACTTTTCCGCAGTCGCAAGTTACGAATGCTTTAATTTTCATTCATTTTTTGTTTGTTTCTTTTTTTTTTTGCTTCGGTTTTTCATCATGCGGTTGGTAGGCACTGGTTTTTTTTTACTCTAAATTACAAATTGGAATTAAAATTGCGCGAGGGTTTTTAAACATTCCTTTTTGGTCTTTGCCGGCTTACTTTGCTGGGCCTTTTTTGCGGGCGTGACGTTAAATTTTTGCATCGCACATCACGGAAAGGCTCCCCGTTCCATCGGAGGCGGCTGAAGCATACATATGTATGTAATCGACTGCGCGGGTCCGCATCGCATGGCGAACCAATTTTTTTCGACGGGCGGCGAGCCGTACGCGAGCGCTCCGCATGAATAGACAACGAGCGGAGGTGGTGCACGCGAAAAACGAGCAACTTTTTAAAAGTCGCCTCTATCGAGCAATGTGAGCGCGATATGAAATTCTGCGCGGCCGAGCTTTATATGAAAATATTTTCCGATGCATGTTATATCGGAAACTCTTCAAAAAGCCGTGTCGGGCGTGCGGAGCGGAAGCATTTACGTTGAAGAACAAACTTTCCGCGAGTGTATCGCGCACGAGGCTCATTCGGAAAGTTCTTCAGGCGTGTGGGGCGGGCGCACATCGCGCCTTGCCTATGCTCTACGATTTCTATTTTTTTCCCTCTATTCCTGTGGTTTAAAAACAGATGTATCGAAAGTGGTTGAAATTTTTTGATAACTCCGAAGCGCATTTGTTTTTCATTCCACCGCACATGCAAGGAACTTGTTGGATGCGTGCACTTTCTGAAAACTTTCCGAATTCGCCCAGTGAATAACCTCGGAAGAGTAGAGACAAATCAAGTTAAGCGTTCGTTTTTATCAAAGGCCCGGCGCGGGCGTGCATGCCATGGGAAAATAATTTTCGATTTTCACTCTCGTAATAGTAACAGTGCCGTATTTACGGCGACGACCTTTCGAGGATCGCGCGCGCGCGCGCGACGATTGCGCGTATTATTTAGCGCGATAAATGTGTTTGCCCGATGTCTTGTAACAAATGTGTTTGCTTTATTGTTATAGGGAGCTCAAAGGGACCGAGATCGATACACTCGTGCGGCGTGCTGCTGCACGTGATCATCTGCACATTCATGTGGCGATTTCCGGCCGCCTTCGTGGGTTAGGTGAGTGCGCGTTTCGTTTCAATCGCTATTATGCAAATTCACCACGTCTACCATCGACACGTACGCGACGGGGGCGAGCGCGGGCACGACGGCGGCGGCAGCGGTGCGCGCCGCAGCGATATCGAAATACACTCTCTTTGATTGAAACCGGAAAAATCATTAATAATTCACCACTTCCATTTTCATGCGGCGCACAACGGTCGCTCTGTCCCTGTCCGGGTGTTGCACCCCCGCCCGAAGAAATCAAAACAAACACACGCGCATTTTGCGCTCGCTGACGCGCCGAAAAAACCTGCCAAACAGACACACTTTCCCTCGAACAGTAATAATTATCGCGCGGCCGGCGCGACATGCACTCATTAAAGTTGCAAGCGTGCGCGACGCGCTGTCGGCGGGCCGCGCAAAAATGTTAATTATTAATTACGGCGAGCCGATGATTAGCAAATCATCTGCTCGTTGACGTTTCACTCAGAGCGGCCGATCGCACAATGTTAAACAAACTTCAATCATAATTAAGCTCATTTTCACATCATCGACGAATAATTAAACTCGACGTTGCCTGCGTCCGAGCGGCGCGTAATCGAAATGCAATGATTAATTAATGAATGCACTCGCGCCGCGCCCCGGTGAAAGTATTAAAATGCGTCGCGGTAACCTGCGTTCTATTGTTGATTTTTATTGAGCCGTGGGTGGTGCGTGGCGCGGTTAGGCGTGAAGTCGGCTATCGATGTGAATTAATCTTACGCAAAACGTTAGTTATAATTATGCACGCGCGCTCGTTGGATTTGCGTCGAATTATAACGAATAAACAAGCGCCATGCCAAACCCGCTAATTCCCCAGATTGAATTTTGTTTATCGGCTGTAATATTATTTTGAACTGAGGCAAATTCCAATATTTGCGAGCATCGAAAATTCAAACATAAATGTTTATTAAATCTTGCACACACCGAACAAACGCCAAAAAAAAAAATCAGTCGTTATTTTTCCATACTCTTTGAAAATAATGGTAGTGATTCGCCATCAGGTTTTTGGAAATATTGTGAAAATATTTGTGTCCGGCTTGTGCGCAATGAAACAGATTGACTGATTCAAAATCCACTTGCATCCTACTGGCATGGATTTGGCTGTTTGTTTTCAAAAGCGCGCGGCGCATCTGAATATTTCGGCCCGATTTAAAAATGGTCCGCTCAGCGTAATATTCGTGAATACATTACAGAGTGTCGGGTGCATTCAGTGGCCATCGAGTGTCGCGTTGTATCGAACAACACGAGACGATGATTAAAGCTGGGCGCGATCGTCAACAATGGACGAACTCCCCGATCCGCGTGAGCGCATCAAACCTTCATTAACAATCTCGGCGGCGCGGCGATAATGTTTTTGTTAAAATTAGAATTTCAAATTAGCACTCATTATCAGACAAACATGGGCCCCTTGTTTTCGGTACATCTAAAATTCATGCGACACTCAAATAGTTATTAAAGTTACAAAGGCCGTGTAATTAATGCGATAATTATTTGCACATGTTATAACACGCATTGTCCCCATGATTAACACGTCTAACTAATTACAGGGAGGCCCGTGCGAAACGCGCACCAATACTATCGAACGCCACCGCTCGCTTTACAGCGGGGGCGGCGAGCTGCGGCGCTATTGTCTCTACATGTGCACGCATACACACAGCGCGTTTGTATGAGTATAATTAGTGTTTTTAGTCGTGAAATGCGCTTGCCACTCAACAAACTGACTTTTGATTCTTCATTTCGGCGTCTTGCATTATTAATCAGGATATGAAAAAATTATATCACATTTTAGTCGTGTGCGAATTTGATTGAATTTACTTCGTGGCCCAGTTTTTGAATTGAAATTAGTTTTTTTTTATAACTGGATTACATCCACCTGCAATAATGTTGGCAATCAGTTTTATTCGGCGCGGGAAATTGGCGCGTATGAATTGGATTCGCGGGCGGTAATTGGCTTGATTTACCTCTCGCTCGCCGGCGGCGCGCGGCTTACAATTGCCGACAACACGCGGCGGTTATCCGAAGCAGCGGGACATAATTATGCTTATCGAATGCGCATGCATAAATGCACTTCCGGTTTAATTAGATGTTTTAATTAGCTATCGCGCTGTAAACAATCCGCGGCGTTCTTGACGCTCGGCTCTTTTCAAGATTGTCACATCGTTCACATTTGCATCAATTTGCATATATTGCCGCGCGCGACGCGTTGTTATTGTTTGTTTAAACTTCCCCCGCACGCCGCGGGCATTACGTGACGCATCTTCCGTAATTAGTTTTACAACACTGCAAATATTAGACGGAGTTCAGCAGCGACGACACGATGATGATGAATTCCTTGGTGAGGCATAAACCAAACGCGTGTTCTCGATATAAATATTTTATGCGGTTATCATGATGGGCAAATGGATAATTTTTTATGAGCGCGGAGCGAGACTGCAACACAGTTTCGCTTTCCGCTCGTTTCTCCTTCGCCTGCGTCGCGGCGGGGCGAAAATTTTGTATCGCTGTGGAGATACAAGATAGACGAAGAGTTTACGACTTATTTCCGCCGGAATTTCGATAGAATTGCGTCGTAAATTGATCGCGACGTCGCGGTTTTATTGCGAACGATTCGATTTCAATTAAAGCGGCGCGCCGCAGAGAGCCGGTTCTTATGCCTATTCTGAGGGCTGGTATATATTGTCTGGTCGGGAAAGTTTGAAAGAAGACTGCGGCTTCCGGCGGGACGACGTTTTACTCCGTTTGTATATAAATTTGTTCTGAAAAACTCATTCTTCAATCATGAAACGAAGGTAAACGCTGGTTCGGCGCTCGAGCTCGCTCGAGTTTGACGTGCAAACATAAAAATATTTTTATTATGTGGATTGCGCGCCAGCATCCCGGGGGAGCGTCTACTTTTTATTGGAAATTACCGATCGTGCTTTTTAAGGGGCGCACCAGACAAACTATAAAATTATACGAAACAATTTGTCACTTAACTTTTAACGCATGTAATTTTTATGAATGCACGTCACGGGGTTGCGCTTTACGGCCTTCCGGTCTTAGTTACAAGAAGCTCAACGCTCGAAAAAAAAAATATAACCGATCGCCACGCCACGCTCGGTTGCATTTTTACTATTGACAGTTAAAAATTTATTTTATCCGGATCAGTAGATGCCGGCGCGGCGTACCGATGCTATACATATAAATTGGATGCTGGTCGGAGTAATGTTTTCTTAGGGAGTTTTTACTCGGACCTTTTTTCTCCTCAAGACGTTATTTGTATAAGGATTTTTTTATTATCACAAGGCGAATCGTGTTAAGCCGAAAAGTCTTTCGGTGCTTTTTTCGGCCACGATTTTTTTCCGGGCCGCGCGCCGCCACGCGGCATAAACCACGCGGTCGACTTTGTCTCCTTCGCCCGTCCGCGCGCTTGCTGAATCAATATTTGTCGACTGGATTGGCTAAATTAAAAAGTAAAGCTTTTAGGACGATCTGTGCAACGGCGGCTGGCGCATGCAACCCAACGTTCATCGCGGTTCAATCGCTGTGCGCCGCGTGCCGGTTTAATAATGTTTGGAGCATTAGGGATAAGCCAATCAGCGTTGTAATCTACGCTGCCGGCGTGCGTCTCGTCGAGCGAGCGCATTATGCGCCACGCGCGAAATGTCTTGACGCGAATTGATTTTGATTAATTCACATCAGTAACAATCGTGCACCTGATAAATCTGCGCCCAACCGTCATGTGCCATCGCTGCGCTACAAGATAACAACACGACCGGAACACGTATGCGGTATTACGTGGGACACATGTACCGACTTCACCTACATAATAAAGCGGGGGGCGGCCGCACGAGCGAGTATACCGCGTGTCCGTGCGCGCGAGCTTCGCGCTTAATTAAGCGACGCGCAGAGCAAAAGAGCAGCGCGTATCGAGATGGCGCGAAGTGACCCTGACTGATATCTGGACCTTTTAACTAGATTACTCGGGTCTTCGGGCGAGCGAACAATCTCGCCGTGAAAATCTCGAAGCGATGCGATGGCCGAACGCTAAATGTATGCATAGGATCTAACCAAAACGGTTTACGCGCGGGGGCGGCAGCGACGCGCGGACGGCCTGGCGGAAACGGGGCTTTTGTGTGTCGACACAAAAACCCACCCGGCTGAATAACAGTGATTATAAGCCAGCACGTTGTAACGACGAGTTTTTCGCCTCCGATCGAATTCTTCTTCACACGCCATCCGCCAACAAGCCCGCAATTCCGAGATCATCATAAGAAGCACCAAAAAAAGCACCGCTGCTTTTTTCTGTTTTCTTTTAATGAACGTTGATGGTGATTTGTGCGCGCTGGGGACACATTGTAGATATGCGCGTCGGGGGATGCAAATATATTTGCAAATCCGGCATGTAAATACGCAAACACACTCGAATTCGCTATGACTAACGGACACGCATCGCGCATCGCACACGTCGGGCCATCAAGCACGCGAACGCTGGTGTGAGCGCCGCCGCCGGCGGTGGTGGCGGCCGTGGCGGCAACGCGTTAAGTCGTTAAATATACAAAAGCAAGTGTGTAACTAAAGCGAGGTGTCGCAGGCGGCTGGGCCATCGACGCGCACACGCCGCCGAATAATAATTGTTATGAACATACGCGGCCATCCTCCATCCCATCTCATACGCACACCCCGCGGGCCGCCCCTGCGGCCATCGAGCGCTGTTGTTTAACATTGACCGAAACACATGCACATAAATCATGTTTGCGAATCACTGGGCAGTGAAATGATGATACAGCTCAAAACATCATTGCTATACATAATAAACATAATAATAATAATAACAAACTGAAATATTTGTTGCAGATAAACCGTTGGTGGTGTCGCTGCTACTGCTGCTACTGCTGCTACCCCGGCGACGCGTCGGCGGACGCGGATTCGCGAATTGTTTACGCGCAATGCGATTGCATTTCGCATTTCGGCATCAGCTCGACGCATTTCACGTTACGTTACGTTATATTACGACCAAAAAATGCACACACTAAAAAATAAAAACCTGCAGCGCTGTTTTGTTGGTTTTGCGTATCGACGATTAACCAGGAGGTGGAGGCGACGGCAATGCAGAAGGACAGTGTGTGATGTGTGAATGGCGCGGCGTCTACAGCGTTGCGAATTTTAGCAGATGGGCAGTCCTGTCCATCCTGCTGATTATGGAATGGACGGGATGGACGGATGGGAAGGTGCGGCATGGATTAGCGGATTAAGAGAGATTGAAGCGCATGGCACTAGTAGCGATATGTTTCCGATGGGATTGTGAGTCCAATCCAATGGGTACGTGTATGTTTCCCCCTAGCCTTTCATTCACTCACCGCGCACCGGCGGGAGCATTTTCATGGAAGCGTTTCGATAATATTCATATTTATACAAAAAAATACAACAACACTACGCAACACGATCACGAAATCAAGAAATAGTATATTATTCGGTATAAGCATAATTATTATGCTCGGATGGAGTAAGTACTATACTTTATCCTCGACTTGTGCATACACTGCAAGGTGATTGATTGATACATTATTACTCTAGGTTATAATGTATGACAGAACATCTGTTCAATCAATGATGAAGTACCTATGTGGTGCACCGATCCGGGATAAAATATATTGTACCTATCTATTACATAGCTTCTAAATTACGATTACGAAACGGAATCACAACATAAAAATTTGACACTAAATCAACCCCTGAAGCGGCGAGTAAACAAAAAGTACTAGGAGTAATCGAATTTGTACATAGGAAATAAGACTGCTAATAAATACGTGTTGCTATACATACCTAAGAATAATTAAAGATGATAATAAATCGTTGAAAATTTCGAATGGGAAAAAAATTGAAAAATCTTTCAAAAAAATATATATACAAGAATAAGCTATTCGTTTAATCCTTGCATCAGACAACTCTTCTCTCTTCATTCGTCTCGTTCGTTTCACGTATTTAGTTCGCCTCGTTTTGATACATGAAATGGATATATTAATAAGGTAATCGTATAAAACTAAATACACATGTCTCTTTGTTGTATAAATGCAAACAAGCATTGAGCTACGGGGCGATCCGCATGCAACGATAAACTAGAGTAAAGAGTTTCATTAGATATATCGAGATATCATCGGTTACGTTAATAACCGGCACTGCTCACACGCGATCGTGTTTTTCGACTCCTGTTCATATTTCTACTCTCCCCACTTGCGATTCACTGAAAACTATTCGTACTCGTACATCTTCATCATCACGTAGAGTGCTACTCCTAGGCTAGACTTTTGTTAAGTGCCGCGGACAGATTAAGAATAACATGAATCGTTTTGTGTTTCATGAATAGCGCACCCTTAATGCATTAATTCTTCTTACAATTCAACTTACAATTAGTTCCCGCTGAGTAACGCTCTTTGTTTCGCGCGCTCGGCGGGCGCTCGCATTATGCGGAATTAGCAATGTCATGGCCGCGGAAGTTCAAGATTGCATAAACAGCAGCGCATCACGCGTAAAATACACGTAGCTGCAGCATATAGTGTGTTAGATGTGTAATAATTCGCGCATGCACACTGACCCGGCATATATTAATCAATGCAATCAATTTCGAACGCGCAGCGGATCCTTCATCGATCGCCCCGTAGACGTATGCCGGCTATGTATATGTGGTCAATGAAAAATGGTGGTAAAGCAAATGATGTACGTAAACACAACATATAATAGACAATTAAGTTGAATGTATCAATTACATATGCAAACGGATACGACGGCTAGTTTCGAAATGCGCGCGAACGGCGCGTCGTGCAGCAATAATTGATTATGACAATGATTGACTAGATAATGCATTACCGAGTAGATAGGGGATTATTGAAAAATGCACGATCACGCTCGACCGTCGTATTGCGATCCATTGCGAACACACACATTACATTACATATATGATATATATATATTTATGAAAAATAAAGTAAAAAAAACTATTTGTGATAAAACTTTTATTCTATATGAATGTTGAAGTAAGGGAATTTTAAACGAAAAACAAAACAAAAATGAAAATCGTAGTTGAACTGTTTTTTTTTATTAGACGAAATTTTTTAGTGACTACAATTCTTCTTTGAGGGGATAAACACACAGATAAACACACTAAGGGGGAAAAAGAGACATATTCATTTTATAAATATTATTAATAAATGAGTTGAGTTGCGAGGTCATCACAGTTTATGAACGGACAAATTGATATTTATGTTGTTGACGTACGGTTTTGGTCGTTCTTCTATTACAAGACTATATAAATTAAATTTAATTAAATACTATTGAAGACAGATTATTAAATGAAATGAAATGGAATAAAAATTAAGTAAAACAATCTTTGATTATAGCTTCTATATTGTAAACGAATTTATGAAAGAATTTTATGACTTATTTTATTAATTGAAAATGAAATTAAAATAAAAATCAATGTAAATTTCATCTTAGCTTTCATCTTGCCCACATCCGCCGTATCCTTTTCATTTTTCATCTCGGCGAAGAGCAGTGACTTGATTCATAACGAGGTAAGTCGTTGAATTATTTATTTCTCTTTGGCAGTTGCGCACGTTTGGTGTGTGCCGATCAATGGCTACTCGTAGCATCCTGTTGACACTGCAAGACTAACGTGCTGCGCATGCGCCAGTTTAAATTTTTAGCCTGCGCGCTCCAGAGGTAGTGACATATCGATGGTGGATAATATTATTCGTACCTACATAGAAATTGGTTTTATTCCGGCGGCGTATTCAATTGTCGCCTTGCACAGCGAGCGAAAAAAGCTTATGGCTATTAATTATTCAAATGCGTCCGATTGCTTTAACTCGCTCGATTCGCTACGGTAATTATTAACTTGACATTCGTCACACGGGCGCTTTTTCTGTCGCCTAATTGTCTCAATCGGAGTGTACGGCCCCGGCGTGATCGACGCGCCGGTGCTATTCTCTGTAATCACATTTGTAACGACGGCGCCAATCGCATTAACACGTTTTGCATTCGCCGAAAGGGGTTGATAAGTTATTAGCGCCGACGGCTACAATTCCGTCGATTTCATTACACGGCCCATTTCGATGCATCAACGCCCATTCGACCAATCTACCGGCCTAAGTAATTTCGCGCGACGTCCCACCAAACCGATTAACTTCCACCGCAGAACGTCGCCGCGGGCGGCGGCGTGTTTTTTCTGCGCCACACGTCAACCCCCGCACGCCCTGCGGTCCGCTCGCAAATCTAATAATAAACCGATGAATAAATAACTACGCCACCTTCATTACTTTATTACAACTTGCATAGAAACGACGTGGGTTGTTGGTTGAGCGCAAGATGCCGGGCGTGACCGCCAGGAAGACCGGAAAAAAATACAGCGTAAGAAAATTTTATAAGCGCACGTCGCGAGAACCCGAGAGTCCCGGGTGGTGCGTGTCGTCGCCGGCGAAATAGACGCGCGCGCTTTTTCGGCGTACTGGAATTCGGCGCGCCACCCGCGCCATTCCAACCGGCTCGACGACAGTAATTTAAATAATGAAACGACTGCAAAGTTTGGCAAGTTGAAGAGCAAAGTTGATAATTGTACGCGGGGGCTTCACGCGGGCCCCCCAAGATGTGCAGCCCACCAGCTTCGACACGCCGGCCTGCCACTCAGCACCAGCGCCGCCGCCGACGTTGTAACGCTGCGTGTAAACCATTTGCGTTTTGGGTAAGTCGCGATGTTTCACATCCGCGCTCAGCGTACACCCGTCCGGATAAAGCTTTTCGCCATCAAGTCGTTTCGGCGGCGCTTCCACTTTTCGACGTGTCTCGTCCGCGCCGCGCGCTACTTCCGACCTAAGTGCACATGTTGGTAATTTTCTCCCGAGAGCGAAAGGACCGTGCATAAATTAAGCTCCCACACGAGCCGGCAGTCACGATTCTACGGAATTATTTGTTATCTCTACCTGTTCTCATGCATAAATATCTAAACATTATCATCTAAAACGTGCCCTAATTTCATTGGCACCTTGTACCCTGTCGTACAATACATTTAATGGATATTGTTTTTTGCCTTGGGATGTGCTGTTGTTTCTGGTATTAATTGATTCTTTCGGCGCCGTGGAGCTTTGCTTTACTCTCTCGCCTTGTCGTAGAGCAAATAAAAATTAAATTTTCATTTTCATTGGACGTCGCCGCCGTGTGATATTTCATTATGCACTCAACAACCGTCCGCCCGAGACCCAATTCGTTCACTGGAATAAAGCCCAGAGACGAAACTTCATTATCAATGCGTTTCGTGTAGTAATATCGAAGTTAAGTTGATCACCGCGCGAAACGTTGTTGTTTATTAGGCAGGGCGACTGGCGCTGTTGGCACAATAGGATTCTCGAATGACGGACAGGCGAATGCCGCCTAAGTCCGTCGTTTGTGCATTTTACGCATTTCACGTACAAGCGAATAAACGTTGCGCGGAGCAAATGAAATAAACAAAACATTGCTCACATTCGCTACTGAAGCGCCGCTAAAATAAATGGCTTTTCCCATTGTACTCTTGCTGCTTTTACGCGTAGTTTTAGCAAAGTTAACAGTCTCTCTTCACTGCTGCGAGCATTTGACGGCCTGCAGCGGCTTTTTAATTATTGTTCGAGAGGATTTTTCGCGTTATGAATTTGCAATGTAAAAATAAAAGAAGCAAGTTTAAAAGCCAGATCGATACAAGCAAGCAAAAACCGGCGCGACGCATCTTATATTTCGTGTTGTCTCACGTCGTGGCGGCCACTCGTCTGCACAATCACGTTTCTTAATTAATCATTAACACAATTAATTATTAAGAAAAGAATAGTGCAAACAAAATTAAAAGTGTGCTTGTGATGCGGCCTGCAACGGCGGCAGTCGCGTTAAATTATTCAAACAACCTAAAGAACGTGCCAAAGCATAATACCGAATAATCACTAACAAATATTAACGAAAACTAATTAAATCACGCGAACGAGAGCGCTCTCGATGCAACTAATAGGGCGTGCGAGTGTCGTTAAAAATGATGAACGTCGTAAATAATGACAAAAAAGCGTAAACAAAGCGGACGGCGGGCGCTCGCGCCGCGGGCGGCACACTCTCGCCGGTGAATCGCGCGCCCGCACTGAATCGGACAATCAATCTTTTTGTTTTTTAACAGTTCGATGTTTATTAATTAACATTGCAATTCACAATTTCCCAAATGCGCTCGGCCGGCGTGATGCGCGAGGGGGCGCGCAGCACATGGCACGTACAAATATGTCGTGATAAATCTACTTGTTTTTGCTCCACATTGTTGTTGTTCTTTGTACACACGCGCGACGCGTAATATCGTAAATTCGCGCGGCGCGCCGATGTATGCGTGCCGCTGACCGGTGCGCGCCCTTTTGCGCTCACGCCGCCGCTGCCACCACGGCACAAAATCCACAATTTGAAATGTAAATATTCGTGCATTGTAAAAGAACACAAATATCGATAGTAGTGCGCCGCACCGCAGTACGAACGCAAACACGAGCCGTGCCGGCACAAAACGGTTTTGTTCGCATGCACCATTGACATGTTTGAAAATCGATTAACCGGGAATAAATTATTGATGGGGCGGTTTGCCAGTTATTGCTGGGCGCGTGTTAGTGTATGACCGCGCCGCGACTTCTGCGAGCAAATTCTATAAACACATTTATATGTCACAATTGCATGCGGGCCACATCCCTAAATGACAAATTGAATAGCTGCCCTACTCAAAGTCTCGCGTGTGACCCGAGTGTCTCATTTTTGTGGCAAATTCAAGTCGATGTGGCCGCGTAAACCTTAAAATGTGGTCATGAATTGAACTTTTCTCGGTTTGCAAAGTTTGTCGAAACAAAACGCGTTCGATGGGAGCAGTGCACGGTGCAGCCACAATGGATTGACCAATATGCCGTTCGATGTTTCAGCAATTCGTGTAGCCGCAAACGTTTTCATATGGAATGGCGAACTTATTTGCGTTGCACAGCGACAGCCACTCTGGCGACTATTTGCCGGGCGATTTTTTTTCGTATTTATTTTCCCTGTATATCCCTTGCAGCTATTCTCACTATACTCCAACCAATATGTTATCGGAAAATGTGTAAACAACGAAAAAACGTGCGCTTTTTTCGGCACAAAATGTGTGCACCTCGCATTCCAAACAAAAACTACTCCAAAAACAGCTAAACACACCAATAATACAACAACACAAGTCTTTCATATATTCATCGGCGCGTAAGTCTACAATATGTTTGTACGTAGACTCGAATTAGGCGCTAATTCCATCAAGGCAACGAAAATTAATATAAAAATTAATGTAGCCACCGCGTCGAAGGCAGGAAGCAGGAAGAAGGAAAACAAATTGCACAGATTTAAGAATGAAGTTTTCGTGTACGCGTCGACGGCGGTTGCTGTGTGGGCGGTGGCGGCGGCAGCGTTCGTTCGTTCTTTTCCACAACGCGTAACGCTGAGTTATGGGGATTATTTATGCAACCCCCGCGGGCGCTCAAAATACGTGCGCTAATAAACGAAATAATAGAATTTTAATCATGCCGCCGTTGGTTGGTTAAAGTTGCGACGTTTTCTAATAATATTAATTGAATGCAATTATCGTCGTCGCGCAAATGTCGCTTTGCGTTTTGCGTGGCGCGCCGTCAACGCCAGCCCGTTGTGTTTACTTCCTTCCTGTGTTTCTTCCTTTCGTTAAAACGCCTTAAACTCATTTTAATACGCCATTTCGGCGGCACATTGGCGTAGTCTGGAGCAAAAGTTGATTCTTTGTGATCTCACCGCCAGTGCAAACCTCGTACGATATGCTGAGCGCCGAGTTTGTCCACTTTAATGATTACAATTTCGTTTATATTTATTATTAGGTTTTCAAAATGTTTTTAGTACGAATTTAGAATTACATTTCGGATATTCCGCATCTAAACAACATTTATTTCATTTTGCTTCAACTTTTTGATTGAATATTGTGAAAATCCGTTGTAATATATTTAATTTTATGATTATCAGGTTATACCTAATTTAATTTAATACCCACGCTACAATTGTTTACTAATATTTCACAATTTCCAATATTGAAAACCACATTTCTCTGTTGTTACATTTGAGGTAAACAAACATTCTCCGATTTCCAGATTATTAGTTTAACTCTTTTCAATTTTCAGCTCATCGAATTCATTTTAATTAATATCATCAACGTAATGTAAAAGCCTTTAATTTAATTATGAATGTTAAGTAGCTTATAATTGGAATTGAATTGAAAACGATGGATTTGCCAAGGATTGCGTCGAGTGCGCATTTAATCCGCAGTTTGCACTGAGCATGCTCGGCGGTATCAGCTGCTTGGAGTGGCCAACTCAGTTTAAACCAACGTGCGGTTATAAACGTGTGTGTTAAAAGAAAATCTAATCAAATCTAACGCAGAATTAATGTTTTCGATGCTAGATTAAAGCTAGTGCTGTTGGCTGCGGTATACCGTACGTACTTTCATATTTTAGAGGTGTTTAATCGAGGCATTTAGTAAAACAGTAATATTTACAACAATGTGGTTACAGTAGATTTTACACTAGTGGTGGTGTGGTGTACGTGAGCGTGTTGCTGTACAAGGAACGAAGTGAGATTTGGCCTGAGTCGATGAAGAGGAGGATCTACTATCTCGTAAAAGGTAACGTTTCAATTTATTGACGCGAACGTTTCTCCTTTCCGATGCGGCGTGGCGTAATCCATCAAAAACTAGAACCTCTACATGTAGATATGCGTTTTAACGCACGCGAATTCGTGCACGGCGAGCGCGCACATCCTCCGCCCGCCGGCCAATGTGTTGCGGTTGAAAAAGTGGAAACGCCGCAAACACGAGCGCGGAAAAAATGTACGCTACATGACGTCTAGTAACACATAAAATTCGTATATGGATGATGGGATTTTCCGGCCATTCTTTTCTTCGCCTTCATCATATATTCGCCGCCCCAGCCGCCCAACGCGCGTGCATTGCTCCGCGCGCCGTCGTCTTGTTCGAGGAGCGCGTGTGCGGTCTGTGAAAAAGCACATGCGGAAATTTTTTCGCAGCGCGGAAGCGCCGCACGACGCTTCTTATCGGTATATTAATAGTTGACGAAACATGTGCGCCGCGCGTCCGCAACATATTTCATTTCGTTTCGCTCTCCGGCGTGCGCGCATAAAAATTCAAACGATTCAAACTGTTTTTCGGAGCAGCGGGGTTGGGCGCGGCGGCGCGTTTCTTCGCGCGTTTCGGACGCGAGGTCGAACGGATGCGAATTCGTTTCCGAGCGGGCGCATCTGATGAAAACACTAATTTCGTTTGGCTAAATAATCTAATAAACTAACGTTGAATCTCTTGCGAGTTCGCGACGCGTACTGAAAGGAAACAAACACAATGTTGTAATGCGCCAGCGAGCGAATTTAATAATTCGCGCGCTCGCAAATGAATAATTTAAGAGGGGGCATTATGAGCCCGGCGAGCGCGCATAATTGAGTGAGAAAAAGTGCACATGCGGAACGTATGACGAATAGGAATTAATGATCATAATTTTCATTTACATTTTTCTGGAAACAAGTTGGATGCGACGCAGATGTGGAGCGCTGTGCGATGTAATGCAGCTTTTGTGTAATTGTCTTCAGTTGACACAAAACGCAGTGCGCCATACTGTTCCCATTCGCGTATTTTAATCAGCAAATCAGTAAATTTTTTAAATCAAATTTTTTAATTATGATTTTGTAGTAATACTCTACCATTTTAGATACTACGATAACACTGAAAATTGTTCGATGCGAAGTTTGCCGACGGTGATGCAAGCTGCTTTACAACACAAGCTTATGGTAATTGCTCCTAGTTGACATAAAACAGAAATTATATTTAAATAGTTGCTATAATTCACTGGAGCTGGCGGCGAGATTTTGCACTCGCCTTCATATTTTCCAGCGCGACGGGCGTATTCTCTGGTGACCCTCTTAACATTCTGCCGTGCGGCAGTAAAGCGGTGGCGGCATGCCTGGCACAGCTTCATTGCGCACCTTCGCAACGGCCCAACAAATAATTTCATCCATGGTGGTATCAGGTTGCGGGCGCGCAAGAAAAAGCAAATAACGCTTGTAAAATGGAAAAATGTGCGTTAGCCGTTGACCGACGGGAGCGTCTTGCCGAAGTCGGCAAGAAAATTAATTTACCCGAGCAAACATTGCGCGCGCGCGCTCATAAGGGGATACTTGGCTGTTTGCTAATAAAATAGAAAGAAAACGTCGGCAGAGCGAAGCAAATATTTCCGAAAGCAATTATTCCTCGTGCGTACGGACACGTTGTGTTCTTTGAATTTATTGGTTCCTGATTAAGATTGCATTTCTCGGATCACGCGGCGATGTTGGCCGGACCCGGAGTGGAAGTCGAAGCGCAATCCCTCGAGGTCGAATATGTTCCCAAAGGATAAACGTACATCTTTAATGGCATTATCGATCCGCCAATATCTTGTACTTAGTCGAACACACACCAACATGCGCACACACCGGCGAACGCGCGGGTCACACTCTCCGCCGCCGCCACGGAGAGGAGCTTTGGCGTTGGCGGCGCAACCCGCTCGCTCATTCCGCTTGTTCATGTTGCTTACTTAACTGCCACACTGAGTTAGTTGCAATCCGCAATATATTAACGCAAAAGGGTCATCCGCACGATATACATTGTAGTTTCAATGCGCTCGAACTGGCTGGCTGGCGCCATACATCAGTTCTAATGGTCCGTAATGGATATATTGTATTAAATTAGATCCCGGCGTCTCCGGCATCTCGGCGTTCATTACGGACTTTCTTACGCATGACTCCGACCGTCGTGCACAGCGGAGCACGCAATCACGTGAGACGCGCGCCCGAAAACGAATTCGTTCCGTCTGCGAGCCGGCGTTGGCATTGATTTCAATCCATTCGATCGCGAAATCAACGACACAATCTTGATTTTCTGTTTGTTTGCGTTGCATGGCGCTCACTTTATTTCATCGCCGAAGGCAGTTCATCCGCGAATACATTTATTGTGTGCGTCTAAACAGAATTCATCGCCGTCGTCACTGACTGAAGGTGGCGGGCGGTGCTCCCGGTGCGATTGCATTGTGTATTTTAATGAGTTGTCGCTGCGACTTGTCGCCTTCGTCATTACTTTTCGAGGTGCTTTCTTTTCGCGAACGAATACAATTTTATTTTTTTGTGCGAAAAGTTCAATTTCGTTTGTGCGCTCGCCGAAACGAAACGCTTAAGCGCGCGACTCGTCACAAAGTCGTCGCGATGCAAACGACGCGGCGCGCGGGACGACACCCGACAGCGCGATGAAAGGCGCCCGTTTTCGCTTTGAAGTGCGAACGCCTAGGCGCGCGCGACTTACACTAACTTATTGATTGATTGCGACGCAAAATGAAACGAGAATGAGAACGCATTCTTGTCACTTGTTTTTAATAAATGTGTTTTTACCAATTCGCCGCGTCGCATTCTTCCGGCGTGTTTTATCTTTGCAGTGCCACGACGCTGCGAAACATCCAGCGATAAACTTTTGTCGGGGGGTGGCGGCGGCGGTGGCGGCGTTCTCTTTCGCCCACAAGCGCGCGATGCACGTGGCAATCGAATGCAAGCGAGCGGGGGTGTAATCATCCATAAGATTCCGAATAAATTTGTTCGAGTTTGCTTATCGGGGACGGCATCTCGTTCTAATTTCCTGAAACGGGCCGGCCCCGGCGCGCTCGCCCGCCACCGGTGCACGATCGCCGGATTGTTGCCTGTTCGCGTTTAGTTTCTGCTTTTAGCATGCTACCTTTATGGAGGACGGTCGTAAACAGCGCTCATACACAAAATGAACATCGGGCCGAACGAGGCGAGCGCGGTCGCCTCGTCGGGATGTGAGCCGCCCCCACGTCGGGCGCGCCGCCACCGCAGCAGCAAAAGCATAGCCAATAACCCTCGTCACTTGTTGTCGGCATAATGTTGTTGGGATTTGAGTTCTGACCGAAAATTGTCTTTGTGTTTCAACGTTCGAACGTGGCAAGAGTAAAAATTAACATACTCGAGCGGAAATTGGATAGACAATGTTCGACCGCCCCGACAGACCGTTGCGCGCCGAGCGGCGGTTACACAATGGGATTGCGTCGCAGTGGCGAGGGGGCGGCGGTGAGGCGGGCGGTGCGCACGCCGAGAAGTCGAGGCGCGTTTGTTGATTCCGTTCTTTATCACGTTTTAAATTCCCGCCCAGAACGATGTAGACGTTCGATGCGCTCTCGCAGGCGATGGTGGACGCTTGTGGAATGCGAGAGCGGCGGCGAGCGGGCGTTAAGACGAGGGGACACTAATGCGACGCGACAATCTTGGAACACTCGCTGGCAGACTTTTATAAATCAAATCTTATCGTTTTTTATTACATCACGGTATCTATATTATAATCGTATTATTAATGTTGGAGGATGGCCGAAGGGAAAAGGTAAAAACTTCTCGCTTTTCCATTTGCGCAAAATCCATTTTTAACTTCCATCCGCCGCGCATCTGACAGTGTCGGTGGCGCCGCACCTTCCGCTTAATATGTTGTTTGGCCACAGTCGCGCTACCTCCAGCGCCGAAGAGCTAATTAAATCATTAACTTGTTCGGATCATTTTGCACGTTCGATTTTTCGGCTGCGGCCGTGAAGAGACGCTTCCTGCGGCCGCTGCCGCCTGACAGACACGCGAAATTCCCTTATAATAACCACTCACGCATCATGAAATATTAATGAGGCATCGTCGAACGTCATAAACCCACTAACGTCGTGGCTCGGCGCCGGCGATGGGGCGACCACCGCCGAGCCGAAAGTGTCTCGCTTATTCGCGCCGAAACGGAAGCACTCAACACGCTCACCTCTGTCTTATCCCCGTTAGTTATTAGTTAGAATCCCGCGGGACGCGCGCGCACGCCTCCAGCCTAAACGACTTCTCCTCGATACCCATTGAGATACGCGTCCGCATGTGTGCGCGTACGATCGAACGCCTCGAGGGGAGCTGGCACCCGGAACAGAATAAATTGCTCATGAATGAAATTCTCGATGTAATTTTTATGTCTCCTGGATTTCCACCGCGAACACTCATGAATTCTCGCCTACGTGAGACACGCGCCGCGTGCATATCGCGGCAGCGTTTTTCTCTTCCCCAACACGCTTAGATTTTGACGAGCTGAGGAGCGAGAGAGAATCGGATAAAGTGCATTTTTCCGCTGGCGCGGAATCGTGCGAGGAGCGGTTTATTGCATTCAGGACGAGACTCGAGAGGAAAATGTATTTATTTGCTCGCATTGTATTTGCTGAAATCTATGCCGGTAACGCGCGATATCCACGCCACGTAATGCGAGACTCTGGTGTACACCGAATGATTGAATCCGATGCGGCAGAACGGAAGAAGCGCGAGTCGACTCGTAACGCCGATTTGCACCAGTGCGCCGTTGCGATTTATCGTCAGCGGACCACCGCTATCGCCCTGCAACAACAAAATTACAGCAGTATACAAAGGAGTGCGATGCATTCAACCGCGCGCAATGTCTTTTTCTTTGCGACTCTAACAAGGGGCGGCGTGCCTCCGGAGGCGTTGTATGCCGTCGAATTTAAATAAGGATCGAAACGTTCCGCGGTACTATTTGAATTGAGTTAACTGCGCGCGGAGACACTTTAAAACACACGCGCCGGATTTCATTGTTTTTAATAGCCGGTTGGGCGCAGGCAGGGAACAAATGCCTCTGCGGTTGTAAGCAAACGACGCCGAACAGGCGGAAATGAATATTTGCGCGTTGGAATTTCCGCCGGCGCGCCGAACAGAACTGAATTTTTACGACATTCGGATGATTTATTGAAATAACCACCCGCACTTGATGCACCCACTTATTACCCACCTACATTATTGCTTTCGATATGGCGCGCTTATCCTAATTTTATCGAAAACTATAATGAACATGTGTGGCAGGCTGGAAAGTAGGTCGAAAGTTGCTGTCGTAGCGCCTGCGGTCGCGCAAAATTTCATGTGACGCGTGTATGTCATCATTATTTTTCTGCTCTTGCTCAAGATAGCTGATTTTAGCATCATAAATATTTTATTGGTAACGATACACTTTTATTACAAAAATCTCGCCGTTTTTGCAATAAGAGTTTATTGTCCCATTTTCTATCGATTCGTATGTCGCTGCCTTTACGACAGCAACACGTGTTTAACATCCGAAAATCCGGAACCGGTGCGAATATCAACTCTGACAATTACACCGCTTCTAAATTAAATACAGGACGATGGCCAAGTGCAATATTTAATTTCAGCGCAGATTTTGCGCTTTATGTTTATTGCGAATTAAGTTTCTTTGAGATTCACGCGCGCGTTAGAATTTCAATATGCGCGCTTCGGTGGTGCAGCGGGGACATTGTGCCGGGTATTAATTAGTTGGCGCGCGCGCGCGCGGCTGCGACTTGTTTCCTTGCGACGAACATATTAGACGCAGATTACCTACTTTGCAAGCTTTCCCATCCGCGAGTTTGGAAGCGCCGCACAATTCCCTGTCGGCGTAATCGGCATCGTTGTAGCACTTGTTATTCCTCTCGATTTTCAACGTCGCCTTACGCAAGCGCTCCGGTTCCTGGTATAAATCTGCGGGCATTTAAATACGTTTCGTCTTTGTTGGCTGCGGCAGCCGTTAATATTACCGTTAATGATGCCGAAGCCCGTCAGGAAGGCGGTGGAGCCGAGCAGGTCTTCCTTGTTGCTCCGGTGTAGACGCACCAGCTTGACGCGCTTACCTTTATGAAGGAACAGACAATGAAAGCGGAGTGTGCGTATTGCGAAAACGGAAAACATTACTCAATTTCGCGCGTCGGCTCAGCTGAACTAATCCGATGTCGTTGCGTCCGCCGGAGCTGAGGTATTTCGGATGAATGGTAAGCGACTTCGCAGGGATGATCTGCGCGCCCTTTGCGCTGCGGAGGATGCTGCCGAATGCGACATGCACTTCGGCGCTGCGGGAAACGAGGTAATCGTTGCAAACGCGAGCGCTTATAATGCGTTTACGTTACGGTTTCATTGCGGGCACGGATTCGTCCAATTGGATGCAGTGTGCGGCGGTGAGTACCCACTCCGGATGGATGAGGCTGCCGCCGCAGAAGCTGTGGTAACTCTTGTCGGAGAGCTGTTGCATGAGACTGGCCTGGAACGGAAACTCGCCGACGGCGGGCTCCACCGGTTTGTTAAAGCCCTACGCAACGAAGCGGATTAGGATTTGCAATGATGTGTGTGAATCGCGTGGAAACTTATTTCATGTTACACTTACGAATACAACAGGTGCCGGCGTCGCGCTGCCAACAAGCGACAGAGTCGCGCACACAAACAATAACTCGTCGTTCGCAAAACGCTGTCGGCGCATACTTTATGCATGACTCGTGCGGCGCATCGCATTTGACGGACAGCGCAAAAGTACAGACAACACGGTGGTTGCTACACGCTGATATCATCATTGCAATCAGATCGAACGCGGGCGATAAAAAAAAAACAAACGTAATTACGGTTCGTCCAACTCAGGGTCAGCGCAAAAACCAACACTGACGCGCAAACACAATTATTCCGAATAAATATCAATTATTACGAGCAAATGAGCGTATATTTTCAAATCAATACAAACTAACCAACAATCAACTAGTAATTCCTGAACAAAAGACCAATGTAGTTCGGCAGCTCGGTTACGTGAACTTGTTCCTGTAACAATAAATAAAAAGATAAATGTCATGTTTACGAAATAACTAACATTGTTGTACGGGTTTGAAAAAACCAACAAATTGAAACATGCAATCACGCTCAGGGTTGTTCCACAGCATCCAATCATAACAAGATCAAAACAACTCTTGTTGTGCAATGTTTGCGCGAGGCAGATTGAATTATTCTGTTTGTTCTACCTTAATTGTCGTATCGCGGCTGCGCAGATACAGAATACCATTCTTCAGTGTATTCTCGCCCAACACGATGGTGTAGGGCACGCCGAGGTGGTCGAAATTCTTAAATTGCGTCTCAAGCGTGGCACGTGCAAAGTTGGGCAGCATCAGACTAACGACGTTGTTGCCACGCAGTTTTTTACAGAGATATTTTGTTAAGTCCTTCAAATCCTCATACAACTGACCGTCTGCAATACGTGGAGAAATAAAATCAATTGGAATTAGTCTGACAGGTTGCTAATTGACATTGGAAAACTCAACGCTTTGTTCAAACGTACTTTGAGGGTGCGATAGAGAAAAGCCCACTTTGTAAGGTGCTAATTTGCGATGAAACTTTAATAAATGCCGCTCGCCGTCCTGCAGTTTCAAAATTTCATAAGCATCGCAAATTGTGTTCAAGTACATGGTGCCCAGGTGGATTTCACTGCTGAGTGTCAGCGCGCTAACTTTTTTTCGCTCGTGCAGATTCTAAAAATATAATTCAATCAATATCGTCGACTTTCTCGTTTAATAGCACATATGGTTAACTTAGTCTTTACCTGAAGTTGTTGTGAAGTAAGAAGTGGATGGTTTTCTGTGAGCCTCAAAACCTCAACGAGTTCATTACCCCAAGGATATTTTGCACAGATTTCAATCTTTTGACTTCCTTCCTCCATGATTATGTCAGTTGTGAAATATCTGCCAGGCGTTGCTGAGAACTAACAAACTTTAATGAAGTAATTGTGCTAAAACATCAACTGTCTTACTTTTCTCCACCACATTCTCCTCTGTCTTTGCCACTGATGAAATGCATGCACTGAATTTGTAGGTGGAATAAAAACCCATGTGTTTAAATGGTGTTTGTCATTTATTGTTTCCCCTAGTGTGAAGATAGCATTGTTGTTTTCCTCTTCTCTGATTGTAGCAAAGCCAAATGGCAATTTCTCTAAACTTGTCCTCTTTACATACTCATAACTGTCAGTGAAATTGTTATTTGAATAATAAATTGAATAATCTTTGTAGTTGACCATTGATTGTAGCCACTCATGCTTTAGGTTTTCCAAGAGTAAAGTACCAGCTGGTGCAATATAATGTTTACTAAGTGTTGGCTTCTTCAACAGGAATCCATACTGCTCACATAAACTCAGGACATTTTTTAGAATCATTTCTCTTCAAAGAGTGGATCAGCCCTTGCTTCAAGTGGAATGTTTCCAGGTGGTGCTAGGAAGTATTCCTCTTCAGTCAGTGCAGCATTGACAAGTATTTTATCCCTATTGCCACCAGCAGTGATTGTGTCTTCTCTCAAGGTAAGTGGACTTAAAGCATGAAAATGTTAGACAGTTTATAACTTTATAACTGGTTTATACTTACTTATCCTCCAGTACTGTTATAAGTGGCTCAATATAGGTTGTATTGATTTGTAGAATTTGATCAGCAAATGCAATTGCTTCTTCAAGTGTTTCAATACCTTGTTTGTTTGCACAATCCACTAAACTTAAACGTTCCAAAAGGGCAATAGTATTTGCGTCGATTTTAGTCCTTGCTGGTAGTTTACTTTTGTCAATTTTACTTGGTACTGGTGTGCTAGGAACTAACCAGTATTGCTTTACTTTTAGACCTTCTAATATTTTCTCTTTAGATTGCGTGCAGAATGATCTTCGCAAACATATCCTCATAAGATTGCTCATGACAGATGTTTCTTCTATAGCTGAAAATGAGACACTGAATTATTTACTTCCTTTTGCAGATTAAGAAGTTTTGTAGTACGTTTAACCGCTTACGAATTGTAAGGTTAAACGTGATTTGGGTTGCAGCTAATGCGCTGACTACTACCGATAACGCTGCTCGATACATCGGGTAGCTAACGCATAATTCACACTTACTTCAAACTTCACACTTTTGTCTATATATTTTTTAATCAAGTCGAATAGTAAACTCTATCAAGGACGAAACAGAATCATAACAACTTATAATGAAATATGCACTTGTCCTCTTTATCAGTCAATCTTCTTTGCAATGTTTTGCCTTTACTGAGAATTTATTTAATAATAAGAAGAGTGTGAGGTACACACAACTTTTTAAATTGTGGATTTATTTTGTTCCGATTCAAATAATTATAAATAAACTAATAGTATATTAACTGTATTATGGTATAATTTTCCCCGTATCACGCTATTTATGTTACTTTGCAAGAACCAAATGACAAAAGCTATTATTGAGACTGATAGAGAATTCCAATACTTACAATTTGATGCAAACACAGTTACTCTATGTTTAGCAATGCACAAATATAGCAATTTTGTGGGTTTCTATTACTAGATCCCTAAAACAAACAGCATTATATTTTACAATTATATAATTCAATCACATAAAATTTAAATAAATATAATATTTACTATGGATTACATATTCTACAAAGTAAAATAAATTATATTTTACCTCTGGTTATGAAGGTTTCTTTATTTATTACAACACACAACTGTCTGAGAAAGTAGCTGTATACAAATCTACTGATAGATGATTCTATCTATCTACTGATATGATTCCACACTCTAAAATGACTGAATTTTAATATTCAGCCTAATTCTAATGCTGGACTTCTCTTCTCCCTGTTGTAGATCATTCTTGGTGCTAAAACAAAACTAGCACCAATGATATTATTTGGAATCATGCACCTTCATTTTGTTTTAGCAATACAATACAAATCATGCATGAAATAGTGCAGTATAACTCAGAAAACGCCTACACTTCCATAAAGATTGAAATTATAGTTTTATCAATTTCATAAATTGGTTCATCTACAGCATTGTCTACCTGTTATTATCAGAGAGTCCTTATGTGCGATTAAGAAAAGACATTAACAACATCACAAATTTCAATGAGAGCACACAACGAGAAGGCAAAAGTAAGAAACGCTTAACCTAAACACAACAGAAAACACAGTTGAGAGTCCTTGAGCATGAGTATACTTGGTTGCCTAGGTTGAACGTCTACCAACATGCATCGTTCGTGAGGCATCTTATACTGAAACATGTTTTAATCGCAACGAATAGTTTCACTACACAAAAAAGAAAAACAATTACTTAGTTGAATATTTAAATCTCCAAAATCCACTGTTGCTATAAAGATATAATGCTATAACATAACTAAACTTTTGGCACAATAATTAATAATCAAGAAGTAAATAATTTATTTC
Organism: Dalotia coriaria; assembly: GCF_025399875.1. Taxonomy (NCBI): domain Eukaryota; kingdom Metazoa; phylum Arthropoda; class Insecta; order Coleoptera; family Staphylinidae; genus Dalotia; species Dalotia coriaria. The sequence goes on along the minus strand of NW_027045443.1, from coordinate 2,997,294 downwards.
AGTATGTAAAGCATCGTGCATTCATTATTTTCACAATTTGAAAACAACAAAATGTTTACTGATCTAAAAAGTTAAAAGACATAGAGTTGGTAAATGATTTACATATATACCTATATAAATTAAAACAACAACAGAAATGTACCTATTTAAATAATTATATTTATCGCAAATCTTATAATTTTATTACACATTAAAGCTTACAATCACAATTTTATGCTGGTCCCACGTTTTATCATTAACAAACAAATTCACCACGGTCGCCACAATTTATAATTTATATATTTTTCTTTATGTTGTACGTCACGGAGTAATTTTTCCTTCTGCTTCTCTAGAATTGATTTTCTAAGTAGTTGCTTGGTGATGGTACTGCACTCGAACGCTTCAAATTTTGAATTGGCATTGGAATGATTCTTCTGATCGCTGAGAGGAGCGCGTTGTGTGTCTTGCAAACGATTTTCGATTTCTTGAGAGATTTTATAGCCCGACTCCTTTGCTGTGAGTTTGTTTTGGTGGCACATCAAAATATTGCGTTTAACCAGTTCCAAAATGTTTCTTGTTTGTGGGTACGTTGCATTTTCAAACTGCAAGATAAACAATAAGCACATTTATTTAAAAAATCACCAGTTAAACAAGTATCTACGTACCTCAAAAATTTTGCGTATTTGCTTTTTGTTCTGCAACTTTTTCTTTATCCCTTTAGAACTGGAGATATTATTGCACTGGATGTCACTGCGCGAAGACATAATGATTAAGTCGGCGGAGAAACGGTTGAATATTCAAATATGTGTTCACGTTGACGATGTCCCATCAAATGCACCCAGCAGGATAAAGTCACTATATTTATATATAGAAAAACCTCCCCCACTAAGAATATCAATTTTTAGTTGCACGTTCGGCTATGCAATATGCATAGGACCACAAGTGTACACTGAAGAAAACATGTGTTTTTATATTTTATAAGCAAACAGCTTTTGAGCGAACACTAACTGCAGACGAGCGCTAAGAGGCTGTGAGCGGCGCCGAAACAACGAAAAACCAACCCAAACCAACACCAGGCAACGCAAACATACTATATTTAGACTTTCCATCATATAGATGCGCGTGAGAATAGTATTTTCCGGACGGATTTCAAATTTTACGAACGTTACATTCATAGAAAACAGCATAGCCGCCTACCACATGAGCACCAGATATCATTGCCAGCAAGAGTAAAAAAAACTACACTCTGGATATCCCAACAATACCCCAGTTATAAATAAACACACATCATGAAGAACTTATAGGTACATACGCCTATACACATGAATGAGCGTTTTTTTTTTTTTTAATAAAAGTGTAATTTTTACAATTTTCAGTTTTGAAATTTATTTCTTGACAATTTGTTTGACTGCTAGACAAATATAAAGTAAGCAGGCACATTATAAATATATTTCGAACAAAAGAACGAAAATAACTGTGGAAACATATGAAAATAGAACCGAGAGGCGGTACACATGAAGATACTAATAGACAGTATGTACGAGTATGTATAATACATATTTATTTTTATTTTGAAGATCGCCGCTAGGTTTTATGAACAAACATCTTAAATACTATTATTTAACCTTCTTTAATTTAAATTTAGCAAAATATAAAAATTAAGCCCAAACCGAATATGATTTACTTTTCCGCGATTTTGAAAAAGTTGAATGTTTGCAAGAACATGCCATAAGCGTGTGGCAACGGGTGGCGGGTGCCGCCACTCGCGACGCGTGTGAAACGCGCAACAAGTGGTTTTCCCAAGCTGGGCCGCCGTTCGTGATGAGTAACATCGCAATATGCCTGCTATTTTTAAATACATTCAGCGTCAAAACCACGAAAGTCTTTGACGAAAGCGTCGCCCTATAAGTTAGCATTTTTTTGCGAAAATAAACATAAAAATTAAACGATTATTCCGCCGGCGGTAGAAGTGGCGTCGTTGATACTTGTGTCGTTGGTGCCTTCGTGACCGAACACTTTGGAAGCGATATTTTGCGACAAATTGACCGTTGAAAGCAATAGTCGAAGGCGCATCGGAAACCACTCGGGCATTGAGAGTCGCAGGCGCAGCGAAGAAAATATACGTCGTAATAACCATGCAACAACTTTGGAAATTCACAATTACCATGAATATTTCCAACTTTTTCTAAAAACAAAACATATGAGATGCCGAATTTCTGTGTTTGTTTGCTCACCAATGCGACTAACGCAGCCTAGAGCAACCGTATGATTGCTTTGCAGATAATATCTGGCATGTTGGCATTCATTTATTGCAGATACGATCACAATAAACGAAGTAATTATGCCGAACAATGATAATGTATATTTCATGGCGAATGAATGCTATCACTCTTAGCACCATACTGATGTTTTTCCACATGATACCTTAATTTATAGTGCCATTATGGGTATCAACTTGGTAAATGTTAGTGTTTGATAATGGTACACAAGATACGACGATTTTCAAAGTTATAGTTGAAATTTTAAAGTAAATCTGTAACTATCTTTTTGGTATAATTGTTATCGCAGATTTTTGTAACGCATTTTAACATTTTTAATCAAAAGGTCAATAATACTCGATTAAAACTTGTTATTTTTTGTTAGTGACATCTTGAAACTTACATTCTATCAAGTAAGTGTGATAAGTAGCGTATTAAATTTGCGTAATCTACCACATAATAATTACACGGCTCAACAAAAAAACTTTTGTTTTTTGTCCTAAAGTTTATTTTATGATTTTTGGGTTAATTATGCACAACAACTACCAGGGAATACCTCATTTTGGTAAAAAGTTTGCTTTTGTGATATCTGTAGTAATAATACTCATTTTCAAATCTACTATATAAAAATAAGACGGCTTTTCCTTCCTGTCGCTATAACTCCAGAACGCACCAACCGATTTTCACGGTTTTGCATTCGTTGGATAGGTCTCCGGCTCTGAGAGGTATATAACAAAGAAAATGGTAGAAAAATTCGAACAGAAAAGCGGGAAAGCACCTGGAGGAACAGGGAAAACATTTGTAATTTCATTGATTTTGTTATTGTTGAAATTACTCGTAGTTATTTCTACATGTTAAGTTGGTATCGAGGAGAGAAAAGATTTGATGAAACAATTCGTTAAACAGTTTGACAATACCTCAGAAGCTTTTACTTATTTGAAAAATTTTTTTTCCCAAGTTATCTGAAGCAAAAGTTAAAGCTGGAATTTTTGTTGGTCCGCAAATTAGGCAAATTTTCGCCGATGAAAAATTTCCAAAATTGCTGAATCACACCCAAAAAGCAAGTTGGAACAGTTTTAAAGTAGTAGTATCTGGATTCTTAGGAAATAAGAAAGCTAAAAACTAGTTGAAAACATGTTGAAAAATTTTAAGGCCATGGGTTGCAGGATGTCTTTGAAAGTAGGTACATATGCTTCATCCGCACTTAGATAAGTTCAAAAATAACATGGGGGCATATTCCAAAGAGCAAGGAGAACGTTTTCATCAGGATATCATGAACTTCGAACAACTATATCAAGGCCAATATAATGAAAATATGATGGGAGCCTATGTCTGGGGTTTATTGAGAGAAAGCACTTATGATCATAAAAAAAGGGCAAAAATGTACACTTTTAATCTATATTTCACTTTTTTATAAGTTATTTTAATAGTAAAATTTCATGCAAATGATAAATTAATTTATTTGTATAGTTCTATCCTTAATTAAACATAAAAATCCCAAAATTTGAAAAATATAGTTAAATCTGAATTCTGAGTACAGAAGCAAACTTCTTTATGTCATATATTTTTTTTTTCGTGTAGTTGTGACCTAAATTATCGAAATTAAACCTTTAAACGAAAAGGCAAATTTTGTGTTGACCTGTGTTATTATTATTAATTTTAGCAGAAATGTATCAACAATCTGAGGCATAATTTGCTATATAAACCGAGCTAAATCAACGAGGTGGCCAGATTTGTTTTGCACTTGTGAAAAATGTTTATTACGTCAAAAATTCCATTACTGCTTCTCGCGGTAGTGCCCCTCGTCTATGCTAATTGTGGACAATATCAACAAGAAGTACCAAGAATTAGACAGCCATTACATCAGGGATGTCAAGATTACGATATACGCATCAGACACGGATACATGTACTATAATTGCAAGAGTTTCAGCCGTAAGCGTAAAGCCTAGTTATGACATTAACACACATTATCATGAGTTTTTATTTTTAAGAGAAAATGGGTTCTTGTCCAACTAACACCACCGAATTTGATCTGACGGTCGACGGATATGATGATATAAAATGCGTGGGCGATTGGTATTGTCCGCCTGGTTTCAAATGTTGCCCCGAAGACACCGCAAAACCGTATCATATTTGCAAGAAAGCTATTTTAGAAGTCGAAAAAAAGAAAACAAATGGCAAAAATCATAATGATATAAAAAATGGTAATGGTAATGACAACAAAAATGGCAATGGCCCAACAATTACACCACCACCAACCACTGCACCACCTCCAACATCACCTAGACCAAATGTCGTTTGATAATCTGTATAAAATCCAATAATAGTGAATTGTTGAAAAACTATTTTTAATTCAGCATTAAACGCCCCACCAAATACGTCTGCTGATTACATTTCAAGGATTTTAATAATAATACTTACTTGTCCTAGATTGCATTTAGCAAATATTTGTATTAAATGTTTGAAAATTACGCCAATTTTGCGACCCAACAAATCCCTATATTCCTGAAAGTTCTACTTTAAAGTGACTAATAAAACAAATTTCTGTTTGCGCTTACATATTCATATTTAATATATGTCATCAAATACAGTTATTTAATAATTACAGAATATGTCCCAAAAAAGTTTGTAAAATGTTAAATATATATTTTACTCTTCACATTCATAAAAAGCTGGACGACAAATTTTAAACGGAATACAATCATCCGAACAGCATTTGTACCCAATTTCGCAATCAGCATCAGCCACGCAGCGAATCTTGTCGAAATTGTATTTAGCAGAGTCAAGAAATTGGCATCCTGAAGGGCACGCCCCGGGCTTCTCTTGGTCATCCTTGCAGGCGAGGAAGATTGGCCGGCAGCCGGCCGCATCCAGCAGGTAGGAGAAATGATAATCCCATTGTTGGCAACTGTGGCCACTAGTGAGTGTACCGCCAGTAAATAGGAGTAATGCAACAATCAAATGCGCTAGTGCTGCCATCGTGTGTGACGATGGAAATTTCTTTGATGCGTACAATGTGATACTCGAGAACGATCTAACGCACAAGTTGTGCCACATGACAATAATATATAGGCCTCGAATGTTACTTGAGAATGAGATTATTTATCTTGTTTGCGTTAGGAATGACAAACAATGTGGCGTCGTGTTATGTTGCAAATATAGGTGCAACTACAATGCCAAAACGCCTAATCGAACGGCGTTCATCCATGAAACGGTGTCGTTATCATAAAAACTGTCATACACAAGGACAAAGTTCATGTTTATTATTTCACAAGTTACTCAATATTTACTATGTTACTACGGTGTCTTCAAATCATGCAAAACTGAAGTCATCGGTAGCATAATCAATGGGCTCCTTGTCATTCGATAATGATTCGACGTTTTCGTTGGAATTATCACCACTACCCGATCCGTCAATTTCTTTCCCGCTGCCACTTCCTGGCTTCCAGTTTTGGGACCCGTCAAACCCATATTCTTTCTTTATTTCCTCATCATAGTGAGTCATGTCTTGACTGCCGAATTCATGTGAATATTCTTTACTTCCACTACCTGATCCTGACCCTGATCCCGAATCATCCCGATAAGATGATACAAAATCAATTTCAGTATCATCTTCGGTGAGAGTATCGCCTTCACCAGAATGTACGGGCTCATCAAACGATTGTTTTTCATCTTCACTTGCGTAGGTAAATATCGGTGGTTTACACAACGAGTAGTAGGGTTTTTCATAGTCCGCCTCTTTGCAGCATTTGTACGAGTCGGGGCAGTCCAAGTCCGAACAACATTCCAATTCGGTCAAATCGAACGTGTGATCATAAGTTGGGGTCTCACTTGATGGACACTCACCGTATTTCTCTACACCAGAAAATTCACACATTGCCGAAATATATTCACTCAGTTCGAATTCATGACTTACCTAGTACATTGCAGCAGGTAAAATAAAGTTTGTTTTCATAGGCAGTAGGACATTGTTGTGCACATACGTCTAACCTGAAGTTCTGAGAACATCTCGCTGATGACGTACGAAAATATGTCGAAATTAATAAAATAGATATTAGTTTATAGTGCGACATTGCGCTAAAGGTGTTGCGACTTGAATGAATTCATCCAATCGCACGGTAATCACCGTGACTGAATACTGTTTTACGGAGAAATTTTTGGCACAATGTTTGCACAACGTCTCGATTTTTATCATACATACTGAATTATACAAATAAATGATCGGCAATGAAGTTTCCAAACACTGTGGAATTGTAATCAACACTTAACCTTCACATATGGAAACACTGATAAGGATTAGTAAGTTTCATTGATATTATATGATGCCTATGATTAATAGAGAAAATCTTACACTTCACAGGGGGTTTTAACCGAATGCGGAAGTAAAAAAAATAATCAGTATACGGTTGGATATGTTTCAAACAAAATTTATTGCTTGTGTTGATCGAATTTTCGAAGTTTTAACTTGACAACTAATTGTCTAGTGTTTACATAGTTCAGTCAAGTACAATAATAGTCATTTCTCATAAAGACATTATAAAATTATTCAAAGAAAATAAGTAATAATTGTTTACTATATACAACAAAAAGCTTATTAAATATCACAGAATTAAAGCTACAAAAGTTCATAGTCGATTGTTAAATTTCTTTGATTGCCCCCGCTTCCAAAAACTCAACAACAATTAAATGTAATCAATGGAAGACTCTCGTCCGTATTTGCACTTTGCGAACCCCCTAGGTCGAGAATGCGTTCACCACGGCCTCCACATGGACGCCTGATTGTTGGTGTTGTTCGCGGGTGACGTGGGCGGCGTGTAGCTTCGCTCGTAGTGGTGCGCCGGCGACGGCTGCCCTTGATGAGCGTTCATTGGCGGCGAGCGTGGCGCTTGCTGGTTGGGTTGAGGTGACGGCGACTGCGGTCCTTGGTCGAGCTGCTGCACACAGGCACCGAGATGCTGCAGGAGGCGCTTACCGGCCGTCGGTTCAATGATTTCCGCCGGCGATGTGATAAACTGTGATACCTCCTGCGCGCACTGCGTGAATCCAGCGCGAAAGCGATCGGTGTACGTAGGTTCATTGGGGATGACGAGCTGGTGTTGTCTTTTGAGGGTGTGCAGGTGACGTACGGTGAGTTCAAGAATATCAGCCTTTTCTAATTTTGAGACATTCTCGCCCTCACTTTGAAGCGTGCTAACCATCAACTCCTTAAGTTCATCCAGGCATCGGTTAATCCTGGCGCGCCGTTTGCGCTCCAGCAGTGGTTTCATCACTTTGCGGTATTGGTAGGTGCGAGAGATAGGTTCTTCGGTGTACTCCGAGGAAGAGACCATGTATGTGGTGGGCGCCATTGTCTTTATCACTGATTGTTATGCACTGTCAAGTCGCGAACGATAACTGATAACTGACACTTGCGTGTGATGCTATGCTGCGCTACGTGCTTGCTGCGCTCACGGAAGAGATGCTTGTGTCGACTGCGCCGGCAAGCGAGTGAATGATGTGGATGAACCGCTCCGCGAATGCTTTATACGAAGAGAGGCGCGTGGTACGGAGTGGGGACGGTATAGAGTATTGCTGGTGCACCCTTCGGAATGTCACGGTGCGTTATCAAGGGATGAGCGTGCGTGTGTTGCGCCCCGCGAGTAGGGTACCTGGAATGCCGGCGCATTGTTCCGCCGAGCGTGTGACCGTCGCACGCCAACCCCTCGAAGAATACCAGGAGAGGTCTTCAAGAATGCGCCCAGCCGCGGAATGAATAGAATAACAAACGCACGGCGATCAATAGGGCGCAAACCTATGCACAACGTACGAAGTATAGGGGTTCATGGGAACTTCTTATGCAAGAATAACAAATGCAATTTGCAAAACTATCCAATTTTAATTGCAGCGGTACCTACTCTAATGGTAATCGAGTACTGAGCCACTGTTTTCGGTAAATTAATCAAACCAACTTGCAAACAGCAAAACCATTAAGTGTTAATTTTCTTTCAGTTCGTGTAAAATTCAAATATGTAGGCATAAATAATAACAAATTAATTGGAATGAATTGGAATGATTTAGAAGTCAAGTTGGTTTCGTCTCGAAAAGAATTCGGTATTAATTTGTTGGGGTGCAATTAGCGCATTAGCATTCGAATTGCCGGCGCGTGATAACCCTTTTTTGGTGCATCGCCGTCGTCGCCGGTGTGCCCCGGTATTGTGTTTCCCTCTTCGCGCGGCCCTCCAAGAAAGAAGAAGCATGTCCGGCTTGTGCCGTGCGCTCGGCGAGCGCGCGCGCGAAAGCGAGTAGGTATCGTGCCACACGGTGGGCACACATTGCTCGTGGGGAAACATTTCTCGGAGCGTTCCCACGGGCGGCGGAATACCAGCACACACGGCGTACGGCACGGCGCGCCGCACGCTTACACGTTCGAGCGCGCAGAGGTCTTGTTATGAATGCCTCTCGGCCGGCACCTGGCGCATTGTGCGGCGCGCTCTTCGTCTTAGCCACCGCCGGTAGTGCACCGCGCACGCGGCCCGACGAGGACGGCGCGAAGCACGAAAAGTGCAACCGAAACGTACGACAAAACGCCGCATTATGATCGTAATGTAACGCAATAACGTCGTTTCCTTCTATTGAAGCAAATCTCGCGCTGCACCGACGCGACGCGGTGTTCCCCCTTTCTATATTTAACCAGATCGCCAGCACTCGCGTTGGGTACCATCCAATTCAATCCAATTTACCACCCTAGCGAAATGATACGCATTTTGCATAATCCACTTGCCAATAATTAACTGCGGCCATGGAAAATTTCAATTAAAAACTCCTAACTGGGATCTGACGAGTGATTAGGTATGAGCCAAATAAAGTTATTCGGTTGACGAAAGCATCGTTTCGACCCCACACGAAAAATAACTAGGTGAGGGTTGAGCGACGTGTTTGATTGCAAGTTATCTGTCGTCGGTAACGGCGCGCGGCGAAAACAAGCGCGCCTTCGGGCGTCTTCCAACTCGGTGAACTACGTTTTCAGATGGTTTAATTGGACTTCCGGTGGCTCGTGGGAACCTCTCGAGTCACCGCATGCGGCAGGTGCTTAAGCGCATCGGCCTGAGTGTGTCGAAACACCCGACGACGCAACACGAAGCGAGCGAGCGACCGACGCAATCGGAGCATTCGCGAAATTTTCTAATCTGTTCACATTGACTTTTTGCCCTCGGAAGCGCATTAATGCATCTATAGATAGTGGTAGAGTGGAAGTCATGAGGATGGCGATTTCTTTGATTGATAGCGCTGCGCGCATTTGCATCGGCGCGACCGCGGCGAGCCGCGCGTCGTCATTAATACCGAGCGCCTCATGAGTAAACATTTGGCTCGCGCTGGCTGTTTGTTGTGTGAATGCCTCTTGCGACGCGCGAGTTTCACCTCGTTCGGCTCGCGCTGAATGGAAGGCCCGCGACGAAGACGGCGCGCAATCGGCCGACTCGCTCGGTCCGCCGGTGATTAAGTGGGCGTGCGGCTCGTGCACCGTGAGAACCAGGCGAGTCATGCCCGCAGTCAGCGTGATTACTGCTTCCTGTTAACTGATTGAGCCGCTCGCTCCCACAATTATATACCAATCATCCGACTCGCGTTGTTGTTGCCAACAAACCGACACACGGGCGCGCGGAGCGATCTCGACGCGCCGCGGCACGCACGCACCGCGCACGAAACGAATCGGACAGAGACGCGCGGTTAATAAGCGCGGCTCCCGACCGCACCGCGCTGCGCGCTCGCTCGTGTGGAGCTTTTTCTTGAGCGGCAGCAAGCGCGCGCGGCACGGGACGGTGCCTTAAACGCCGCCGCGGCCGATTAGTGAAGAGCGATCGTAAAAAATATATCACGCACGAAGGAGCATCAATGAATCTCTTTTAGCGTCCGCGGCGCTGTAATTATCTATCTACCGGTAGATATCAATACGATTTCTTCACCAATTGGGTGGGTTTTGAGCTCTTGACCACTTTGACTCAACCGCAGCAAGACGAACCGACGAGGAGGACGCATTGCCAAGCGTTGTGGAAATTGATTTCAGTGCCGGTTCTCATAAAACCACGTCAAATTTATAATCGTCGATATATCTTAATGACGCTTGCCACGTTTATGACTACTTCAGATCCTGATCGATCGGATTTTAATTTCCTTATCGAGCGCACGAGACAGGCCGCGCGCGTTGACTCATCGTTCGCCAAATTACCAAGTCTAATTGAGCAAATTGGCAGGCACTAAGCGACTCGCGCTTTTTCACATAGCCCCTGCGACCGAGCATGAAAACGAATGCCCCAGAGTGACATCGAGGTGCACATGCGAGATGCGTCCTTTGTGATGCCTAATTGGAGTGAATCTCTAATGATCAATTAGTCCGCGAGCGCGTTTCGGTGTCCAGCGGATGAATGGGCACAAAAAGGGCTCGTTGGGAAATAAAGAAATCCATCTCCGAGCGCTCCTTCAGCGGCAATTTTTTACGCGCCGTCGGTACGTCGGCAAAGCGCAGGCAAGAAAAGAATACGGCGGCGCGGTATCTTCTGTACGCGTAGTAAGATCGTTTATAGGTGTGGAGCGGCGGAGAGGAGACTTCGATTCGGCCGCGTCGCGAACGCACGCTATGCCGCAGGGCACAAGCGAACGAGAACCGTGTACAAAATGGGTAGCGTATAATTTTTCTTCGACGTTCTCACGGTCCGGCCGGTAGTCGACGCGCCGTCCTGCGATACCTAAAAACTCTCAAAGCCGCGGCGCGACGTAATAAGAGCGCGACGCGACGTCGCGGGCGACGCAGAAGTCGGACAAATCGCCGGCACAAAAAAGTGGGCATTGGGACATTAGAAACCCGCGCCGCTGCCGGGTCGAAGAACGCCGGCGATGTGTAACGGAAATTCACTTTCCGAAATATGCGTGTGTTTGTTGTTTGTTTTTCGGGTCAGCGATGAGGAAATTTGCGAGCCGCAGGAACGATAAATTCCCGCGCTGCGACCGATGAAAGAGCGCGAGCGGTCGGTCGGTCGGTACGCGCTGTGCCCGCCCGGCGAAAGAAGTCGGCAGCGTTAGCACGTGTTGGCGACGGCAGGTGCGAGCCGCACGCGGTAGCGTGACCGGCCGCCGCGCGCTCCCTCTCGACCGCGTTCGCGCCGCTCGCACGCCCGGCGCGCGCTTGGACGCGTGTTGGTGCGCGCCCTACTCTCGCATGCCTTCACAGAAGCGTGGGAACGCGTCGCCGAAGAGCTTCCCAAAACAGCGCTGCGGCGGTACCCCCCGCGCCCGCCGCGCGCCGGCACAATGCCGGAGTTTGTTGGCCGAGCGCCGTGCGCACGTCCTGCTCGTGCTCGCCGCGCAGCCCGACTACCGGCGTCCTTCTTGCGCGCATGCCGCTCGCGCGCGCGGCCCGGCAATTATACGGGCACATTAAATAACATAAAGTACAATCTGTTGAATGTTAAGTGCGGCCCGCGCCCACGCACACAATGAGCGCGCGCAGGCCAGCGCACGAGTTGTTCGCAGACGCGAGCCCGCGCGCGCGCTCCTTCGCAGGACGCGCGCGCGCGCCAGCCGATTGTGCGATTGCGAAAGCGCATCGCGCACGACGCGGAGAACGTGCCCGCGCTGCTGATGGCGGCGCGCAAAAAATATGCGCGCCGCACGGGGAAGTCAGAAAACGATTAAGTCATGTTTCCAAGTTTATTGCACTCTTTGTCTAATAAGTTATAAATTTCTGCGGCGCGCACTCCGCCGCGTCGCTCTTTATTTATAAGCGCGCCAATTTTACGTCTCGCAAAACTTTTTAGAAAGTTTACAGCGTGCCGTGGCGGTTAAAGTTCAAATGTTACTAGTGCACAATCATCATTTACTTTTCATCATTACTTCCGATATCGCACGCTTCAACTATTTCACAATATCACACAGTTACAACCAATATTCTTTGCCTTATAACTTTCAATGCTTGTTTGTTCAACAATCGACAACGAACAACATTTCCGTTCATAAAAATTGCATCCACAGTGTAAAATAAGTATAATTACAATCATCAATGCCTTCATTCATTACAGTTTTCCGAAAAGACAACAAAGATACCATTAATGACTCAAAAAAATTTCTGATGGCAAACTTTTTACAAATCCATACCTACTCGTACATGAAGAAATCAATATCAATTCAGGTGAGTTAACAAGATGATAAAAATGACTTTGCAGCTGCACATTCACCCCAATTGCAACGAAGACGTCTACGATGACTTCGCGTTGTATTCACATAACAATGCAGACATTTTCTTGTCCCCTTGTTAATTATAGCACGTGCTACCTATTGACCTACAAGCGTCACCGTCACCCCAAAGTAAACGCAATCTCCCCTCGTAGCCAAATATGATAGAAGCAGCTATCAACAATGCAATCGCCACGAATTCTCACGGTTATATTGCGCCCGACTGTGATTTCCTGGTTCCGCTCCCCTTTCACGCAGCGCCAGTTCCGGGATTGGACGATTTTGCATTTCTCCCCTACGATTCCAATCAGATTATTGTTATTACATAGGGGTTGATCATACTCTCTTACTGGTAGATGAGTGGTGAGCCGTTTTTGGAGTTTAGTTCCGTTCGCGATTTCGTGGACGTCACGTCGCAATCAACAAATTTCTGACCGAGTACCTATGGGATGAAGTGATACTTGTCTCCTGGGCATCTGTGTTAGTGATATGTGGAATGCTACGATGTGGTCAATGTGACGTTCCGACCGATTGGAACAATGTGATGTCGTTTTGTGGTGTGCGTTTGTGGTCTGCGTCTTTTCGCTTGACTTTACTTCCTTATTGTGTCTTATTATATTAGTATTGTTGCTTAATAAAGTGTTTGGTTTTCGGAAGAAAATTTATGAAGATCATTTGGATTACAAGCACCCGCAAAAAGCTTGCTTTTCAGAAAGTTGAGTGCCATAATTTCGGAATGTATAGATTACCATCGGGAATCTGGGATTACTTCATGCGATGTGACAAGATAAGTACCAACAGAAATATCCAGTAGCCCGAAACTAACAGTAACAAACCAACGACCGCAACCTGCCCGCGTCGTCAATAACTCACGCATCGCGGCCGAAAAAAACCTTCCACTGGTCGAGATAAAAGTGAAAAAAGCGCCCGAATCCTCGGACTATATTTTAATCGGAGCGAGAGAAACGCGGCGCAAAAAAAGGCCGCGCACGAAAAGGAAGCGATCCGTAATCCAAGTCGTAATACGGTAGCTCGCCGCGTCGTTTTTTTCTTCCTCCTCACGCTCGCCAGCACCACTTCGCCGCTTTACGTAAACTCTCGTTCTCATCATCAATGGTGGCACATGAAAAACGGCGATGAAACCGATGAAGGAAGAACACCTGTCTAAAATTCTCACGGCTTTTTCTTCTTCGCGCGTCTTGCTCTCGCCCAGCATCGCATTTCATTCTTGCGTGTCTCTTGAGCGAGCGGACGCGTTATAGGTGCTTCTTCTGCGGTTCATTATGATCGCTTCGGGGCATTGTAATATTCTCTGCATCCATCTTCATTTATCGCCCTTTACATCTTTCTCCAAACATTTTATTTCGCGCGCCTGCTTCACGGAAATGCCACGAGATGGCATTCCGAGTTTAAATTGTCTCGTGCTATTAGGTAAATGGAACCAATAAGAATCCATTATTGTAAATGATTTAAGTATCATTTTTATTACTTTGTGGATTCTATTAAAGTAATGCCTGTAAAAAATTGTAATTATTAAATCAAAAAGATTTTAAGTTTAAAACTATGTTTAGAAAAGTTTTAAATCTTGAAATAATGCATGTTTTTTGCTTTGTTTCGTGAGTCATGCTACACTAGTTATGTTATTTTTTTTTTGGTTGCTGTTTGACTCGTGTGGAAGCAAAAAAGAAATTAAATCCAAAGGCGCGTTTTCAGCGGGTGGAGTAAGTCACGACTTGCTCCGCTTCGATTTGCTCAACTCTCGATTTTGCTGCGATTCCTCTACAATTACTCGCGGCGCGCAACTACCTCAGTAAAACTCGAAACGCCAATTTCAACCGATTTAATAGTTTTAATAAGAGCCAATAAGAATACAAAAAAAAAATGAATATCTTGCTCAGCGAGCATTAAAACGCTACTTTTTTTTCGTGGAATTTGAAAGTAAATTTAAATCGAATTAATTTGGTGTATTGCATAATTTAAACATTCGTAGGCAAAAATCCATCATCATTGAATTAACAGTTACGCAATCGTTTAATTCGACAATTAATGCTGCATTAATCAAAGTCAGTGTAATTGAAATTAATTGCGCTGGGATGGGATGATGCTCCGAATAAAATGTAAATTGAAAATTGCGCTGCGAAGAACAGATCAAATGTTATTTCTAGTAGGTAAATAAATATAAATCATTTTTAATGACGTTTTTTTGTCGAAATTATTTGGGTAGTGGAATGTCTTAAGGGTTCAAACTTTCCTTTTCTTCTCTTCTCTCATCATTACACTAACAAAAAATATTTGAAACTTTCATTTGTTCGTTTTTTTTTACGATGATTTCCCCGCGGGTGTAGATGGGTCAATTTTTTGTGGTGTTTTTCAACCCTTTCAGACATCCAACCCTTTCGCTGTCGTTTCGTTTCACTTTTATACGTTTTCGCCTCGCTACGTCTCACTGTGGCTCGATTTAGTTTCTTGACTGTTGATTATTCCTTTTATGGAGATGAAATTTTAGAAAACTATCTTGATATTTCGTCCTCCGCCTAGAAAGATTACGCTACTTATCGATACAATTTTTTTAATAGTATTCTTAGCATGAAAAAGAACTCCGAAGCATTTTTTATGTGATGCGGGCTTCGGGTACTTTTCTTAAAGTATTCAACAGTTTTTTGTGTTTGTATAGGTTATTATAGGGTTTCTACCCTCAGATTACGTGTTTTTTTTTTCATTTCGAATCCGTGATCTTGACACTTTATATGACGGCGTATTTATTTTACATAAAAAGGTTAGTCTCGATTGGAACACACAAAATTTCAAAGAAAAATGGACTTATAAAAACTTATGGCGAAAAGAAAAGAGTGGTAATCCCGCAACTACCGCAACCTTGCGTTCGACCGTTAACAATTCGGTTCTTGTCTTTTTTTTTCTATCTTGGTTTCAATTCCTATTCGACTATTCCAGTTTCAATTCCATTTCTCGACCGTGGTAAAACCAACGTGAAATTTATAAAAAATCGTTTCGTTATTCATTATGCTGTATAATCCAAAATTAAGGCTCGACAAAAGGCAAATAGAGAATATAAACGTAAAAATGGGAGGGCAAAATCCATGAGATCGAAGTCCACAGGTGCCTTTTATGCGTAATAATCTATGACCCAAAAACTGCACACAATAAGCGAAATCACAAAAAACCCTCATCGATACAAAGATCCACTACGAAATTGGACAAGATGACAAAACGCAATTCGTCCTCCTTTTTCAGTGGGCTAAAACGACAAGTTAATTTCTATTGTGTTTGTGTGGGAGCTCAAAAATTGTGTGGAGTGCGTTTTTGGTTGAGGTGCAAAATGAAAAACGAATGGAATCAAGGGTGACATGTTAAAGACTTGGAGTTGTGGGAAGATCAGTTGACCTTTAAATAATCAAAGATCCCCATGAACTATCCCACTTAACAATGACATTCATCATAAGGCACAATATGCCTAGATAACTAAGTTTGAAAAATATATTTTATTGCTGTTCAACACATTTTAATTGATTAAATAGTAAAGCTCTGCAAAATTATCTTAAACTACCTTTACATACACATGCCGAGTGTTGTACCTAATTGTTGATTAGTGAAATGCGCATTCTGGTTCGAACTGCAATTCAATCGGTTCCTACAAAAATAAAAAATAGAGAAATATTGAACACATCATATACCTACATTATACTTACCAGTTCGTACAACTCTGCCCGGTCGTACGCCACGATCCACCGAAGGACACAACAATGCGTAAAACCAACTATATATAAGAAACATTATTGCAAATGAATGTTACTTTATATTGCCATTATAGTTACCTTCTCGATTAAGACCAAAGATACCATCGCTCAAGTCCATCAAAATCGGGATCTCAATTAGCACTGAATTTAAAATAATTCAACTTGCCGATAATAATAAATTTGTAAGATGGTTAAATAAAGAACTTACTATGATAACCTGCCAGAATATCAACTTCAGCAATATGAATGTACCGCATTGGTACATGGAACACCATCTCGTCTACAATTGAATGTGTATTATAATAAAAACATTTGTAATAACT
This sequence comes from Dalotia coriaria, assembly GCF_025399875.1. Taxonomy (NCBI): domain Eukaryota; kingdom Metazoa; phylum Arthropoda; class Insecta; order Coleoptera; family Staphylinidae; genus Dalotia; species Dalotia coriaria. The sequence goes on along the minus strand of NW_027045443.1, from coordinate 2,980,771 downwards.
GTTTAAGTCTTGAAACGTACCAAGTGCATCCCGATTTTCAGTTATGTCATGTACGTATGATCCGAGAATAACGCACTACCACAATCAAATCAAAATAAATTAGAAAAATTACATTAGCGTAGTACATTTTCAGTGTATGATTTAAATGAGAAACATGGTTCGCCATAGTCAAGAGATGTTCATGATTTCCGGAATGAATTGCATGATCAAACGCAATACAAGTCTGATCGCGATAAAATTATATCCACAAGAGAACGAGTGACGTTCAAAATGAGAAGGGCCCCCATGTGTCAAAATATAAATCACAACATACCGAAGGTACGCCAAGCAAGACATCCATGCACTTCCATTGCAAAAGAACATTGCTTTTTATAATTCGATGGGTAACTTACGTCAGGGTTCAAAATGTGCACACAAGCTAGATGATAAGTACGAACAGGCAATTCGGGCTCATCATCGCTAGATTCACTGTCAATGTCGTCTTCTGGAGGGACCGGGCTAAGATCGAATCGTGTAGACCACATTATACCCGGTGAAATTGAACAAATTGTGCAGCGCGATGTGCCACTCGCCCACTAGCGAAACAATCGTGCATCAACACCCCATAACCACAGTAACCAACCACGCCACCTATGTAGAATGTTCAAATAATCGGAACTTAGCCCGAAATGTAGGCAACCATATACACATCTTCTAAACGAGCAGGCAGACGAAAATATTTCTGTTTTCAGTTTAGATTGCGTTTTATTTGCAGTAAGTTAATTTTCGGCAGTTCTCACGCTCATTTCCGATAAACGTCTTCGCGATGCGTGCTCTTTTTTGTCAACGCGTTTCTGCATGCGTGTTGCATCGAATGCTGTGTGCTGCGAAGACATTAGTCGATCGCACATCTGTGTTGGCGCTTATTTTGCATCATCCACCTTTTTGCGCTCATTATCCGCCTCGCGCGGCGCACGATTTCGCGTCGAAACGAGCACAACGCCGGATCGTTGTATAACGTGGGAATATCAGGCAGGTGCTGCGAGTGTGCAATTGATCTCCAGCCTCCGCGGAACGCTGGCGGAGTCCGGCTCGTCGCGCATTTTCCCGTCGCAGTTCCGTTGCGACGCGACGCCTTCGTTCATTAATTACTCGGCCGGCCGCTCGACTTTGTGAATGAGTTACACTCAAGTGGCCAGCGGGCAGTGGCTGGTGTGCAGGCCGGTGGTCAGTACAGCGAATGAATGCGAATGAACGTCGCAGGAAGGACGTGTGACCCTTGTTTGCAGCGTACTACAAACAAGTTCAAGGCGTTTTATTTCCTAGTAGAAAAATATCCAAATTAGAAAATTTGAAATCAGAAAAAAGTGTGAGTCTTGCACACGTCATGCACACGACTTCTCTCGACCGTTATAAATATTCTTACTCCTTTTTTGTCGTTTCGGGCGCGAGACTTTCTTATTCTCTTGCAAAAGCACATGGTTAGGTTTATGTGAAGTAAGCTCAGCTTGGCGTTGGTGTCGGTGGTTGTAAGCTCGTAGTAAACGGTGTAGTAAGTGGATGAGTAAGTGCGTAGTATATGCGCCGAGTGAAAAGCAGGTGCTCCCCTTTTGCTTGAGTCTTCGCCAGCGTAGCGCTTGGGCGAAGTCCTGGGAACTCGACGCGATCGGAGGTTCCCACACCCGAGCAGCACCTGGCGAGCACACGCACACACGTGGTCGACGGGCGAGAGAGTCGCAACGTGCTCCGCGCGCGTATCGTTCGTGTGCGCTGCCTTTTTTCCTTCCTCTGGCAAGCGTGGCCGGCTCGCGCTAGATGCCACTGGGGCGGATGCGCAATCAGGGCAGCAGAATTGCTCCCGCGCAAAAAAATTCAATTTGCATGGCAAAATTTGCATATTGCAAGGCATTCAAGGTTCGCAAATTCGATCAATAATTTTGGGATGATAACTTAATCCCTACCGATTATTTACCCCACTCCTGGATGTTTTCATTAGGTGCAAAGTCAAAGAGCATCCTTTTAAAATCACGCAACACAAAACACACATATAGATTTGTTTTAAAATTGATCTGAAGATGGTGTTAAAGACATGTTTTTTTTTTTGAATTTACATAAAATCAATCGGCTTGATTGCCTATTGAAAAACGCAACTTTTAGTTAATTAATCACAGAGTACTTTGCATACAAACGTTTGCAACAAGCCCTTCGAAATAATAATTTCTTCAATGAATTAATTAATCTTTGTTTATAAAAAATAGAAACATGTAGAGAATATGAAATAAATGTGTTGGTTCTTTAGTATCATCAATGTAGGTCCTCCATAATGGCTGCGATTCATTTAATTTGTTCTTAGGCGGCGTGTAATTTAATCTCTTGATAGTTTATTTAGCAGTTAGTATGCAAATTTTATTACCTACCTACGTTATCACATTGGCCGTATGCAAGCCGGTGAACATGTGATACATCCTTGTATATTTTATATAAAATATTTTTGATAAAGATGTACCTACCTATATTATTCTCATGGCAAGTTCAAATGTCTAATATTTCCTCAAAATTCCAAATATTTTTTTATTGTTGCAAAATAACAGTTATCCGCTCGAAGAAAACATGGTATTTAAGACTTCCACATTTCTATTGATGACTAGGAAGGAATTTGCCGAAAACACTCTCTATTCCGCTCGTGCGCTCTAAAAAGCGGCACGGGTTCAAATTACGCGGCGTGCCAACGTCGCTTACCTGGTCTGTTATTGCTTTTTTTTGCGAAAAATGCGAAACCCAAAACGCGCCTGAATTTCAATAGAAGAAAGAGTGGCAAGGGTCGCAAATGTTTGGCAAGCCTCGAAAGGATTTGCGCGCTACACAAAAGAGTTGTTTACGCCGAAACGCCAAAGGAATCGCACGCTCGGGCCGAAGATTACAAGAGCGACGAGTGAAAACTGGAACGCGCGCGTTCCGAGCACGCCCACGATCACGCGCTCGCAGCGCGAATCGGGCGAACGTGCGCGGTCTTTGGTTTCGCCATTGTTGATGATGGCTATTATTTGCGCGCCGAGGACCAAAAAGGCGAGAATGCAATGATGAAGGCGGCGATTCGCGCGCAAATCGAGCACCGACGAGCCGGCGAATGGGAAACAGCCAAAGGGATGAAATGCATTGCCGGCGAACAATGGAAAGGAGTGTGCGCGAAATCCTTTTACGCGCGCCGCCATAATAAAAGTAATGCACAATATTGAACGTAGGTACCACATAATAAAGTGTGTGATTGAAAAATTGAAGCCGCAAATGAAATAAGATCAAAAGCTTTTCATCGTACTGATATTATGACCATTTAGGCGTTTGAATTAGAACACTGGGAGGAAATTTGAAACTTGAAAGTGGACGGAAATCAGCAAAGAGTACACAAATAAACAAACAAATAAATAGACTATTGTCTTCATAGTATTCAACTCAAATTGGGTAATTTCTTAAAAGGAGTTGAGCCATTGATGAAGTTTGAAGTGTCAGGAATGCTCTCTAAACGTCTTAAATTACAAAGATCTAGAGACGCTTTCATTGATGTAATTAGAGAAGTTTTCATCCTTTATAGAGATAACTAGAAGACAAAGACGTATCTTAGTTAATTCAATTAACCCAACTCTATTCAAACACATTAATTATGTCTTCTGTTTAGAAATGTGAAGAAAAATAATTTTAAAAAAATCAAAAATAAGATTATTAAAAGTTAAGTTAAAGTAAAAGTGTTTTCATTTTCTATCAATTAACGATCCAAACTTGCCAGTTGGTGATAACTTCCAATTCCTAAGAAAGCAAACAGAAATTCGTGGGAAAAGCCGTTAGAATCAATCTTCGAATCAGTCTTACAAAATCCCTAAAAGATTTCATTATCTTCACTCGTAACGGTCGCATGCTGCTTCCACACAGTTGAAATTGCACGCTATATTCCTCCCTACCACAACCCAAAAAGCTCATCTCCTCTTCCTTGAAAAAGGCGCTCATAATCTATTCCACATGCGGGAGTGTGATGGCAAGTGCCTCACCTTACCAACCACGTTCAGGGGGTGGTTTCAAGCGTGTGCAACAGGTAGATACGCGCCGATATCCTACCAACAGAGAACGAAAGCTACGCGCGCGCCGCGCGCGTGTTGAGCGCGAGCTTAGCGCATGCCGAGCTCGCGCCGTTCGAGCTTTGCGCCGTAGCTATCAGGTAGCCGGCGAAGGCGTATATAACCCACACCTGACGAAACGTTCAGCACACTCCGACGGTGAGCACCACCGAGCTAGCGTCGTTCTGTCAGCTCTGTTGCGTTCTACTCGTTTCCGTTTACATACGTAAAACACACGTGTGACTTAAGTCTACTACGCACTCAGTGAGTGTTTTTACTTATTTTACTTCACGTTTTTAACTTACAACCACGACAATGTGTCTGCCAAATAATCTTAATAACGCTAACAACACTAAGAAGCAAGCGAGCATGGCTGCTGTCAAGCTCAAGGCTACAACACCTTGGGGTCGAATCAAACAGGTAAGCATCATTCAAATACACAATCACAATCAATCATGCATGTAACACTATCAGTCAATAATGACAAATCAGGTGAATGTCGTCACAATGCCAGTAATTAACAGTCAATGTTTGTTTCTAATAGCAATTGAAACCCCGACTATCTCGTAAAATCGTGCCATCATCCAAGATCAACTTGAATAACTTCTGGGAGGACTTCGCCCAAAGCTCCTCGCCGGTCGAGTTCTCCGACCACAGCAGCGAAATACACGACAACATCATCAACGAACTGTTAGAGCTCTAACTTGATCACATCGATCATAGCCCAATGAAAACTGTCAAGCTTTCCAAGCTGATCAACTCGATTCAGGACCAATCAGGACGACGACTACGAATTATTCCGATGATACTCATTAGTTGTAAGTGACTTCAACATAACCTTAAATTAAGCTTTAGTTTATAACGGTATATCTAGCTTTAATTAAATACCTTCAATGTGACTTAAGTATAGGCTAGGATCATCAGAAATCATTTAGGCTAGTAATTCATTTAAGGGGTAGATTAATCATGAAAGCATCAAGCAATTCAAGGGAGCTTTAAAACTTAGGTTATAAGTCATCAGTGATTTCAACATGTGATAATTGATTTGCAATGCTAAATATGCAGAGTTTATTTATTAGGATTACTTACGCAGCTTTAACATACATATCGCTTTAATAAATAATAAGAGAAATCTTGCTAACATTAAAAAAAAACACATCGGATTTGCTCAAGCTTTAAAACTAGCTTTATCTACTTATAATTCACAATTAATTGCGTCGACATATCTCGACTTCGGTGGAGTGTATGTCGAGGCGGCAATCATTGAGCTTTAAATAATCATAACTTGGAGAAGCTTTAATTAGGATTTAAGCATGTGTTGCAATCCTTGGTCTTCCATTAATTACAAACGCACACATGCAGCTTTATAACACGTGCAATTTTATTATCGTATAAGCTTCACACGCAATCGCTAAGTGCAATCAAAATTTAGGTTAATTATAAATTTTAGGGATTTGCAATATATTCGGAGCAATAATGGATACTGTGATATTTGAATTGATATGATTTAATAATAGATTTAGCAGCTTTAACTTCGCTTTAATTGATCGAACTCTTCGAAAGCTTTAACTAGATTTTAAGTTCCCGAAGGATGTCCTCCTTCGTCCACAGGGCATGGAGGCAAATCCGCGGGAAATAGGCCGAAATAGTGTCAATGTTTATTTGTAAATAAGCACAAAAATGATTAATGCATAGCTTTAGCAGTTAGCTTTAATGGAACTTAGCATAGAGCACCCACATAAGTAGGCTTTACCTCGCACCGTCTTGTACATACGCACTTTTTGCACATGATAAGAATATAAAGAAAAAATTAAAAAACCTAAAAAAACACATGATATTCGCTCGTTGCAAATGAATGTGATCGGTGGAATCGAGACTTGAATTAAGACTAATTAGTTACTAGATTAATAATCGGAACCAATGATGCTTTATCACGTAAAATTTAGTTCAGCTTTAATTAGATTTATGTAATTGGTTAGTTAATGATGATACCTGTGATACAACCAGCTTCGTTAATGATTTCTGAATTAGTTTTTAAGTGATTAAATTTATAAGTAGCGCTAAGTGAATTTGTCGTTCGCTGCAATGTGACTGAGACGTTTGATTGTAATTAATAGTTTTTAAGTTTTAAAACGATACTAATTGTTAAGCGGATAAGTGATAACTGTAAGTGATTAATGTTGTAATGATAATTGTTAATTATAATTGACTCGTAGCTGTAGCATCAATGTTTATTATTGTTTTTGTGTAAGTTGTGAACGTTTAGTTCAATCACTCATGTAAACACTAGTTGATAAGTTTTTTTTATGAAATAAAAATTAAAATTAAAAAAATATATGTTTATGTATGATATGACATTTTCAGAGATCCTTTAAAGAATCCATTCGGTAATATGTAGTTTGCCCAAATTCCTAATATTTTACTAAAAGTCAAAGTCAAAAAAGACAATTTCTTCAATGTAAACAAAACCTACTTATATGGTAAAAATGATTGTGGTTATTATCCATTTTCAATCACATCAATCACTTTCAATCACTTTATAAAGTGAATCCTAAGTCATATTCATATTTATCTTTATTCAACTGTGCCCCAACTTCAATACTACCCAAGAAATGAACGTAACATTATATTGACGCGAATGCAATCGATTCATCAACGAAAACTCTCTCAGTTAAAATCCATTTATAAGTTAAAAATGTTGCACAAAATTATCACCATAACCCAAGTATTCTCGCCTATATATGGGGTATTTCATGCCAAATAGACAACTTTAGAACCCAACCCCTTTAGATTAAGCTGATACTTTTACATTATTTTCTACCCTATGAGAAATATTTTCGAGAATTTTTCAAAGTTTTTCTCCTGACCTCAAAAAGTAATGAATTTAAAAAAAATGGCATTTTAATTTTCAAATGGCCATAACTTTTTCCAAAATTGACCTGCAGATACGTTTTTTTTTTGATAATTTTTGTTTTTGAATGATTTTTCGAAAAAGAGAAACATTTTTTTAAATAATCAAAACTATGAAATAATCGCGTTTTTTGGGTAAAATTGTGATTTTTTCGAAGTTCGCTATTTAAAAAAATATTCTTTGGTCAAAAAAACTTCCACTTCCACTATCAATTATCAGTCAATTATATTTTATATTTTTTTATTTAATTGAAAAAAAAAGTCATTCGGTAGGCGTGACCATCTATGAATTTTGGACTTAGGGTAAAGTACCCAATCATTGGCACTCTAAGAGAGAACTGCATGTCAGTCTGGAATTATATTGTCATAAAATCCCATTTACATTAGTTAGTAAACAAAACATGTGACAAAATCAAAGAAAATACTTTAATATTTGTTTTTTATAACAGTTTTTAAGTGATTGAATAATAATAAATAAACATATGCTCAAAATCCAAAAGACTACAGAAAACCCTACTCGTCTAATTATTGGCATGTAGTTCAAGTAGGAGATATGTAGGTACCCACCTATCATTAAAGTTGAAAATATTTAACGTATAATCAAAACAATATTTTATTAATTAAATATCTGCCTTTATTTACATAAGTAATCTATCTTATAGTAGGTATTTAAAATGTGCATAAAAATATTTTGTAATTCAATTTTTATGCCTAACATAAACACATTATCTTATTCTAGCTACTAGTTTCACTTTATCAGTACTTAAATGGCTATCCTTGAGATCTTTTAACATTTATGCTTAACCACCAACAAAATATTAATGAGTCGGATTATGAACCTACTTAAAAACAAATACTCAACATCCCTATTTTATATAGGTAGGTACCTAGTTCACATTGTTCTAGAACCAAAAAGTAACTTTAAGTTAATTTCCATTATTGTTAACTTTTTGTTAGTTCTAATATGACTATCATGATCATGATCTAAATGAATAAAAAAAAACAATATTAGCACTCAATAGTGCTATTCTATTCTATTCTATTATAGGCACTCCTGTCATTAACAATTAGCTTTTAGTTATTGGCACGGGTGCCAACAATAGGATTTTGATAAATTCTTGATCCATATGTTGGCACATGTAGGTAATAAATCAATGTGATAAAAGATATATTCAAGAAATAATCTTTGAATCTATTGCCTAAACGTGTAATTAAGCATATCAAATTAATACAAAAGTATCTATTAGCCGAATAGCTGCGATATACAATGATTAAAAAAGGTCTCACCTTAAGAAAAAAACAAAATAACTACACCAAATCACAAACACAAAATATCCGCTGTTGTATCTAAATCGCCATATTAGTTATTGGAACAGTGTAGTCAAATTTGAACAGAAAAAATATACTATTGTACAATTCAATGCATATCAAACTTGAATAATCTATGGTTTCCTTGTTTTTTCGAATTAAAATATAAAGTGACAATAATTGGAGGAGTGCCAACGATTGGGTGTTTTACCCTATCTTCATATGCCTATACGCAGGCAATTCTTTATCCATCTCATTTTAAATTAGTATTAACAAAAATAACATAGTGTGCATTAGAAGTAGATAGAACTAGAAAGATGTGGATTCCAAATCGCCCAGGAACAAGCCCAAACTAGATTTTCAAAGTATTGCGCGCAATTTTAAAACTTTGTTAATTTCTCGCTCAGGTAAAACAAGTAGAAACCAGTATTGCAGTTTGAAAATTGAATTAGTTAAAATAAATCGGTAAAGATACATTTAAAACACGAACTTGTCAACAAGTAGTACGTAAGTTTACTTGCGGCCATCTAAAAATTATAAGTAGACATTCATTTTCGTTTGTTTAAAGGTTACTAATTTCCTTATTAGGTTATTCACCCACCATGTAAAGCACTTACTCAAAAAGTATCTACCTAAGTGAGTTACCAACGCACCGGCACGAGAATAATTCATGCCGAAGTGAAGATTAAACAACGCAGAAAACCTAATTACACGCCTTTTGATTCTTGCTGTACGCCCGAATTGAAGGGCTACTTTTCCACTCTTTAACTTCGTGCGTTTCCAGCGCTCATCGATGCGTTCATGTGTCTGTCCATGTGTGGATTTACTTGTTTCTCACACAATAGACGTAATGTCCGCATTTCACGCATTGGACACATGAAAACCTCATCGATAATCTGCGTCGGTTGCAACAATGTGCTCGCGCTTTTTAGCTGTTTTCAGCCGGCTGGCTGCTTTCGCGCTCGCTTGCGTCTAATCCGCCACTGTAAACCAAAGCAAACGCAGTTTTCTGTGACTTGCCTCAAATAGCAAACAAGCAAAATTGAAAAATGCCATTGTCCACGGCCGTGTTTGAGTTGTCTGAGTGTCGAATCCTGCGCGCGTGCATTGTTCGAAACTCATCCGAGCAAATTAATTTCTCCTGTGCTCGTTTTACACGTTTGCGCATTGTCCTCATCGCATGCGTCTTAAGTTGGAAGCATCGGAGAGCATTGCTTAACGCGGAGCCAGCCTTAAGTCTAAAAGCTTTATTGTTCGGTTACTTTTTGGCGAACCGAGCTATTGCTTCGGTAAACCTTAGATAAGTTGAGATCCATTATAACTTTGTTACCGTTCTAAGGAGAAAGAACACAAGCACGCACGCAACTAGTAGGAGTCTTCAGGGTTTGGCCTTCTTTTCACCGCTTCGGGTTTTGTTATCGTTGCGTTATCGCAGGAAACGTCGGCCTCGGCGATGGTTTTATTTGTGTAAATAATAAGAAAATCACTTTACGGTGTGATGATCACGTTTAGATGATCCCATAGAGATTCGGCCGCGTTTTGCCCACCGAATGCTCGGGGCAAGGCGCTCCACGAGCGCATTTCTATTGTATCGGCCGAAGAGGCATAATGGCTTCGTTTATATTTGTGTTGGCGTTGAGTACAATGTTTGCAAAAGCAAGTTATAGAATATCGCATGTTGAGAATGTAGATCGTTATGAGTTTAGCGCTTTAGTTGCGACCGGATCGCCTGAGTGCATTAGCAGTTGAAAGAAATGTTAGATTTAATCCGGGGCACTGCGCAGAACTGGCAAGCAAACGTGCCTGAGAGCGGGCCAAATATATGATGGAGCCGGGGATTATGATTGAGTTACATGCTTGCTTTGTTCGGGGAGATTGCCGCGCATTTATTTGCTAAACATGCGTAAACATCAGACAAATACAAATATCAAGGAATCTTCGATGAGATTTTTATCGCTAATGGAAGTTCTTTTCTTATGAGGCAACAACTCGTGGACACAAAGTGAAACATGATCATTAACTATTTTAACAAGTTCATTAAAAGATGATTTTGTATTAATTACTATTTAGATTTTGATTTTTTTTTTCAAATTTCAATAACGTTTCAGAATTATTAAAAGTTATGTTATAAATAATTTGCAATAGTTTCGACGTGGTGCGTAGGTAATAACACAATTATATTTCTTGATAAAGTAAAAAAAAATATTTGTTGAAAACTTGAGAAACCAATCCAATAGGCAAATAGCAACAAATATTTGCAATGGTACAATTAGTACAATAAAATTAGAAGTAGAATAGAAAACAAACTGTCCATTTATCCATTTACTTCTAAATGGATATCTATTTATCTATTTATCCCCGTATTGTGTAGCAGAAACGGCCGCATCGTGGTGTAGGTTAACCATTTTCGGTCGCTGCGTTCTTTTAGCACACAAATCGAATAAAAAGCTCACTCGCTCGACGTGCCCATTGTGCGGCTCACGTGTTTGGCGCGCCTCTTAAGGCATTAGGCGTACCTTCTACTTATCCATCCAGTCGCATTTCTTTCGGCCGCATTATGCGATCGACGAAATGCTCGGATACAAAAGATATCAGTTAACGAAATCTCCAAACACCAATAACCGAGGCACTCGCTGGAATTGAGTTCCAACAACAAAACACACACCAGAACTACAAAACTATCAAAAGCGTTTTCGGATTTTGCGGATTGTGCGGGTGAACACGTGAGCACGATAATGACGAGGACGTTTTTCATATTCAATATGGAATAGGTAAAAAGGAAGGACACGATTGTTACATGTCGGACATGCGGAGGACACTAGACGACATTGACCCAGCCCCGGCTGAGATTAGCCCAGCGCGCCAGGAAGCCAAGGCGCCCAAGATTCCGGCAGCGCCTAGAATAATGAGCGATGATGTTTGCGCTCGCATAAAGCCATCATGTTGTGTAACATCTCATTGTTGCTCATTTTTCTCCGCAACTCCCCAGTCGGACGTTGGACACATTCACGACTCATGAAGCTTTGTTTAGCGCATCCGTGCTTACGTGATTGTTCAATTTTACTGGCGAGCAATCGACGGCATCTCGCTGTTTCATTCAATTGCTTATTCTTTAGCTTCGAAGGAAAAACGTGTTGTGATTTTAGTCCGGCTAAGAAGTGACAGCGTTAAAGGCGCTGGACTGATAGAAATGAACGAAGGGAAATCGATGCCTAGCTGTGCGCAATAATCGAAGACCACACCGAGGTTTGCAGGCGCAATGAAAATGTTGTTCTTGACTTGTCAGACTATTGTGATTGACTTGTCCGACAGATGTACGGCTAATGTTTGTATTACGGTATAGTGCGCTGTTACAGGAAGACAATACGGCAAAGAGTAAGAAATGTGTGGCTGGACCACCTCGGAAAGTTGGCAAAGAGCGAACAACAATGCTAATGTTTGTTTGTTTGCTTGCTTTGTGCAGCAGTTTGTATTTTAGAGCCGGAACAAATCAGATGCGCGATTAGCTATAAGACAACCGAAAAATGTGATTTAGCTGTGCAAATATTTAAGATTGTTGAAATACATATTTAGTATTTACACACACGTGGAATATACAAATGTTTGCGAAGCTGCATAAACTGCACTCTACACAATTAGTGAGTACAAGTGGTCACAGAATCATTACGCTGCATAACAAATTATTTGATTAAAAATCACATTTGTTAGTAATACACGAAAGTAAAATACATCATATCCGCAAAAAATGTTGATAAATTTTTAAAATGTAAGTAAAATTTTTTTATGTCTACATTACAGTTATGTAGTAAAATATAAAATTTCACAATTCGAAAAACCAACAAGAGGAGTATAATAGCAATCTTTGCTTTAATAATACTAATTTTCAATTGTTCAGAAGTTAACAAGAAATATTTGCTATTGTCAAAAATAATTTCTATACCCTTAAGAGACTCTGCCGAATATTGAAATTTGCATCTATAATTTTTGTGTTTTGTTCACAATTCTCAAAGTTAAAAAATCCTGAACCATAATTATACGAATAATAAACCAAAGCGTGACGCAAAACGCTCTGCTTTATTCCATGTCTTTTGTCGAAATTTCAAAATTGGAAAATTAAACATCTCTTCATGTTTTGTGCGCAATGTGCACGCACGTCGAACCATCTGTAAGATGACTCCCTAATTGTTTTTTGACTGTAGAATGTGCGCATTTAAAAGTTCGTCTTGAGTCCTCGAAACCGAAAAGAGTTCGCCGACTTGGTTATGGAAATCGCCCGCACGAAATTCAGCATGAAAATTGATTCCTCGCGTATGAATCGTCAAATTGCGCGCGCACAATGCACGCACAACAGCTCTCCAACCCACCTATCTATTACAGCGTGAATAGCCGCATGCCCGCCGCCGAAAGCTAAATCAAAGGGCGAGCGTGGTTCAAAGTCAACTTTCTGCCGGCCAAGCGGCGGTTCAATAGGGGCGTTACGCTCGTAGCAAACGCATTATGCGCTCGTAACGTTCTGCGTCGGCACGAAACTCCCAGCGGTTCCTACATTTAAAGAAATTTAAAGGGACAAAGCACTCCTTTGATTGGGACTTGAGCCGGAGGTGGCGATTCGCTCCGGATGAGATGTTTTCCGTACCGTTATCAATACGGATAAAAATGAGCGCGTCGCTGAATAGGCGCAGCGCCGACTTCGAAGTCAATTGAAAGAGCAAAAAGGAGCCGAAAGTTGAAAAGACACAACAAACGAGTACACGCCAATGGGCAGAGGTGACTTAAGACGGCTACTTTATGTCCGGACACGTGTTCCGCCTTCATCACAGCCTTCCATCGGTGATTTAAATAAATTACAATTTAGATACTGCTTTAAGATTTATTTAATTTAACCCCTGAAAACAATAGAAAACAAATTAGATACATTTGTAAGTTAGTACAAATGTCTAACATAATACATCAAGTTATTTATTCATCCCTTATTGGTAAAGCTAAAAGCACTTACTTATAAATCCGATAGAAATCGGTGTGTCCGTCACGGTGTGTGGCAATAAAGCGATTATTCGTCCCCATTCAGGGAGCACAAAAATCTTGTACACCTATAGAAAAACTATGCCGGTGTCGTTTCTGTTCTCGACTTAGATCAACTGTTCGCCCACCTTCCAAAAACGGGCACAAAGGTAAAATTTAATGCAATTGCAATCTTGCGCGTCGAATCGCGGATTTTTCGTGCCTTTTGAAAATCAGAACTCCGCATTGTCCCCGCTGCAGTTTTTCACATTTCGTGCGCTGCTAAATGCATCGGAATGTATAAATCGACGGGCAGATGCGCGACGATGAGATGTGTAAAAATTTATTTCAATGAGCGTTGCGAGTCGATTGTGTCCGCGCATTCTGAGCAATTGTGCGCTGTGCTAGTCTCCCGATTGACAAATTTTCCATGCTTATACATTGCCAACTTTCCGGTGTTTTCGCCACGCACCTTTCGACTGGTAACGAACGAATCGAACGCGGAAAATTTCGATTTTGCACACACTCTAGACAAATCTTAACGAAGCGCGAAATTGCAAGCACACATCTAAAAATGCACAATAGCAAGTAGTTAATAGCTCGAAAAGACGCGAAAGCGTTGAAAATTACTCAAAACATTCAAGTAAATACAAATTTAATCAGTTTTTGATTTGTATCGGGCAATTTGTACTGAAAAGGGTTATAGCTAATAGTGGTAATATTGATGATGGCAAAGGAGATACAACGTTCTATTAACACCTCGGTTCGATAATCGTATCGAAATAATCTCGATCTTCAATTACCTACAGATACTAGCTACGACTTCTTCCGCACCTCCACTCACAATCACCGAAAACAACTCTCGATGACTCCGATAGCAGATGACAACGTTGATAAATTAACAACACAAAACTAAACGCCACTTTTTTTAGTTATCTGTAATCATTTACGAGCAGATAGCGTTTGTCGCATTAAGATCCGACACGCGATTTCCTCCACTCTGCTTTGCAAAAAGTCTCGCTCCGCACGGATAAAAATCTGCGCGATGCACAAAGCCGCCTACCATCAACATCTCCATCCGAAACTTGATCTTATCTTATCTGCTCCTCGACAGTGATATCTCAGTGTTACGATCTCGCTTCATTATGTCCTCAGATCGCACAAGACATCTGCCTTTTCGCATCCCGAATCACTCCTTCCTTCCATCGTTCGTTTTTAACATTTTTTGCTTGAATAAAACACTCGAGAAAGAAGCAGAAGCCAGGCACAATAACGAGAATGAGACGTCGCACAAAGCATCCGAAAAGATCTAATCTAATCTGCGATCTTGATCGCGATTCAGATCTCAGATGGCCGAAAATCTCCAATCTCAATCTTCGATCTACGATCCTCCCACAATGAAGAAAAGACGCTGGAATACTTTTGGCGGCGGAGGTTTTTGGGAGTTTCTTATGGTTACAAAAGTAATGTGCGCCGGCGATGTATTGTATCGGACGGGCCGAACAGCTAACCAAACATTGGGCGGTCAATGGTTTACCCGGTCTTTTATTTTTTATTTCGAAGCTTTCTTCGTGCTATTCTTCAGTTTCTAATGGCCCGCCCATGCCACGGCAATTTATTCACGTATGTTCATTGCAAACGTGCTATATTTTATTTATTGAATGGCATTGTGAAATACGTTTTATAGTGCAGTAACAATTGCAAGAGCAAGAAATGTATCGGCAAAAAAGATCAGCCATTTCAAAGGAGCTTAAATTTTAATGAAAAATCTCCCAAATTCAATGCGTACCTCAATTAAATGAGATTTTACCCGAAACTGACAACAATTTACATCAAAATGTGTATGTCCCCCATGATTACGACCTTAATTATATTCCAAGAAACGCATCGCGACAATATCAACTATGTTGACTACAAAGTCAAGACAAAAAGAATAAAAATAAATCTTAGAGATTAGTTCTGCATGCATGTACCCGCAGATTAACGCCAGTTAATTTACATACCATTAACATGTTAGTATGTTGCGAATTCTCGGCCAACAGCTGTGTGAAAACATTTGATGTTTTCGAGTTGAAAAAGGTGTTTTTGAACCGGAAAAAAATCACGTTTTATTTTGTCGTTTTCTTCGGAAGCCAGTGTTATTTCAGGCCTCTCTCATCATAATTAACAACGTTTACAAAATTTCGATCCTATTCAATTCTACCTGAATGAAACGGTTAAAATAACAAATCATAAAATTCTTAAGCCTAAAACCATCGGCAATTGAGTGCGATTTGAAAGCACTCGGTCCTTTCAAACACACACAAATAGAATAAAAAAATCAAATATGCTCGCGCTATAGAAATCGGACGGCAAGGTATTCCTACAGCATTTTCTGACATCAATTGCTTTAACTTTTTAAGGCATCAAATGTAAAAATCTATTGACCTCTGACTACAACAACAGAAAAATCTCGTTCGACTGCACACGGAAAACGTGAAAAGCAAAATGTTATTTTAAGAAATTTACGTTTTACTCTTTCAAAGTTATTGTATTTGTATTCATACTGCATAGACCTCACTCTGAACAATTTAAATGTGCGCGTTTGGTTTGATCTATAGTTGATGTTGAATGAAATGTATAATTTCCTTTTTTGAGTGTCAATGGAATGCTCATTTGTGTCAAATTCTCGGGGTTGTTTATTCAGCGGGCGATTAATTATCCACATCTAGCAGTTATACGATTTTCTATAGCCGCAGTTTAGCCTCATCTGCGATTGAAAGCAATATGAAGGTGGATGCTACTTTGTCGACATGTGCTTCACATCAAAACGTAACAAACCCGCCGCAGGTCGCCGCAGCCAGTGCTGAAAAACCAGGCCGGCATGGAAATCCAACCTCACATGTTGGCTCATCATGATGCGCATCAATCATACGTGCGTAGAGCACGAACACGGCGGCCGCGCGCCCGCTTCGTGTCTTTCGATGAATACTTAAGAACGTCTGAAATTGGACGGAATAGGGAAGGTTGGCCAAGTCGTACCTCTAAAATACAATTGGCCCTAGATTGAAAGTTTTGCATCATAATGTCAGTTTTTCGACATATTTACCTGCTTTAGTTAATATAGATTTAATTCGTATGAGAAAAATTAATCAGAAATGTTTATATTTTTGTAAAACATCGATTTAACAAAAATGTGTGAACGGTACGACTTAACAAACCGGTACCCTAAGTCGTACCTTCGATACCCTAAGTCGTACCTATGCCAAAAAAATATCAAAATCAGAATATATATTAGTTTAATAATAATGTATTTATTTGCAAGGTATTTTATACTCGTTTGGACACCCCAACACATTTGTCATGCATCCAAATTTTGCATTTGAGGCACTGAATCATACTATCTTCCCTATTCTCATCACGCTAGTAAAGTATCTTCGGCGCGCAACCGTAGCGCCGCCTAGTGGCGCAGCTGAAACCTTGAGTCCCATATGTTTTATAGGTACGACTTAAAAAACGCAAAGGGGTACGAGTTAGCAAACATGTGCTTCCCGCTTAAAACAACCTTAAACAATATATCAGAAGGATTATTTAACAAAATCCATGTAGAAAACAATACATGGATAGATGTATAACCAATATTTAACATGCAACACATATTTAGTGGTGTTTTACTGACCACCAATGCTTTCAAGCTCCACGAGAAATTGGATGAGCACGAGGAGCAAAACTATTTTTGCGCATAACTTCTCAATACTGATTCGGCGGGAACTGATTAAAGAATATGCTTCTAGTATGATTTCATGCTGTCCGAATACAGCATTTTAAGTTGCATAAAGTGCCTTCAAGATAGAGAAAAGACCGAGGTACGACTTACGTGACGGTACGACTTAAGCGACTTTCCCCTATATGAAGTGGATCAGAACCGAAAGAATAACATGAAATGGATTTTAGTAGGATCGAATCGTACCGTATGTCGCCAGAAAATTGTTGACTTACGTCTTGAAATGTAAGCGATGAAAAGCCCAAGAAGTGGTTTTAAGTCGCTTATGAACGAGCTGTATAAAAGCCAGAAGAAGGAAGAAGGAAAACAGACCTCATAATTGGGTACCATCGAGGCTTTAAGTTCGTTTTTATGTTATTTAAATAAACATCAACGCGAAAATAAAGCTCTCTAAGAAGAGTCATTATAGGCGACGCATAGATCTTTCGGTGCATGGTGGATGTAAAGGCGAAACCAAACATGCGGACGCACAAACAAATATTTGCTGATTTTCAGTTCACAAGCGCATACCTCACACACACGAAAGCTTAAGAAGAAAAAAAGAGAAAGAACTTCTTTGAGAAGTAATTTTTGACAAAACCAACGAATAAATAAAAAGCGCGCCCACTGAAAGGGCGACCATGTGGTAAATATTAGTAAACATCGCACCGTAGATCGCTTTAAGCGTCGAAAATAGTAAATGGACGCAGTGTTCTCCGAAGGATGTTAAGGCGGTTAAAGTGATCAGTGATGCCGATGACGGCATGGAAGTCACATTAGAGAAGCAGGTTACGCCGCCGAAGAGGGGGCAGAAGAGGGTGGCGATGAGGGTTTAACAGTCACAAAAAAGGAAACGTAACCGGAAAGGGGCGCAGTGGAGGCCGTTCGAGGTTAATTTAAAGATTGGGTATTAAGTGATTACAAATCGATCGGCGGCGTGGCCTTAAATCAACACTCTGGATTTTAATTAGCTACAATGCTTTGTCATTAGGAGCAAAAACGTGGTATACCAACATTTCAAGAGGTTCCAATGTAGACATAACACCGGTTTTTATAAGCATGATTTAACAAATATTAAAATGGCTTTTACAATCGTTAAACTTCTAATTTGGCTTCTAATGGTTATACGAGGTTCTCATCTTTTATGGTTACTCATCCAGCTGAAAGTCAACTGCTTGATTTACAAAAGACATTTTTGAATTTCCAAATAAAAATTAAAATTGCAACGATGGCGTTTCCACAACATTTAGCACGCTCAATGTCTCTACCTATTATGACAAAATAGCTTCCATTGACACCATTTAATTCGTCTCCAGAAATTTTCGACTTTTGACTCAGGCCTATCGCCCGTTTTCCATTCAAGTGCACATTAAAGTTCTAAGATTTTTCAGGCTTTTTGTATCTCGATTCTTTACATTTTCGTTCTTATAAATTTTTATTCTTGAGCGCTGCAGTTGAATGCGAGATGAAAATAAGAAATTTACAAGCAACGTATTTTTCGTGCTCGTCTTGGCCTTCCGCATTGTGTCGCACCATTGACGCTAACCGAAAGTCAATGAGTTGTATAGTGGGCAGCGAAAATCGTTGACAATTATGGTAGTGGCTTTTAAGTCGTGTTAAGTTCTAATGAATGAGAACGCATACAGAATGCAACCCCCGAGATATAGGTAAAGAAATCCGAACGCCTATTGCACTCACGTGTTCCTTTATGTGACGCATCGCATACATTTCGGCGTTTTTCCATCAATTATAGCCTTTAATATATACAAACATGATAAGAGCGTGAAAGCCATACAAAAGTCGAGAGACGTTGAAGGCAATTGCAACGAAGTTCGTTGCGTTTAGCAAACCTCTAGTGTAATGTTTTGTGTGTTGTGTTTAGTTGGTTTATTGTAATTCGGTGTGAATCTCGAATTTTATGCGGAGATCCTTCGTGCGTGTTGACAAAACCGACGACCAGGACAATGCCGACAATAACTCGGGAGTTCGCCGAGTTTGGCGAGCAATTTATAACCATTATGAATGTAATTTCATGACACTCGTATGACAGCACCGTTTCGACCGCATTTGCGGACGCAGCACGAGACACAGAAGCACCTTTCATTATTGGTTTGCACAAACAAACGAATTTTATTAAAATTTTCGGAAAAATCGTTCGTTCCACTACACTCGGAATGCGTAGCGAAGAAAGGTAAAGATGTCTTTAGGAGTGCAACGAATTGCGTATCCGGAATTTTGTTAAGAACACGTAATATTAAAAAAAATTCTAAAGCATGTCCCCAATTGTAAAAAATAATCATGTTTTTATCAGTTATGAAACGAATATGCTTGATTAAACACTAGTAGCAATGATATTGCAACTGGTCGTCTTTTCAATAGAGAAAGTGCCATCAAAAATGTACTCAGATGTCGCTTATTGTCATAAACATAAAATACTGCTTGTTGTATAGACACACAACAAAGCCCCAAGAAAAATGTAAGATAACATGTTTACCAAACGTTTTATATGGATAATATTGAAAAATTGACTATGTGTGTGCACTTGAGCATCAAAGCTTCTATATATAATATTAAGTAAACATATTCCGAGCAGATCTTCATCCTGGATGCACAAACTGCATGCATGTTTGATGCACGAATGCGAGTGAAATAAGCGACGGCGATTTGCCACATCGACTGTGTAAACAAATATTTCGTCCCTTATTGCGCTCGACAAACAGTTCTACGCCACGGCATTGTACGCCCGGTCGAAATTCTCGATTTGTCGGGTTTCGAATATCGCTCATAATACACGTAAGTCGCATGTTTGTACAATTTGGCGTGTTTGTTGGTGCATTGCGTGCGCGAGCGAATGTGCGGCCAAGCGCGAGTGCAAAATCCGCAAGACGTTTTTACTGTTTTCTTTCCATAAGGTTGCGTCCCGCTCCTATTACAACGCCACGCTGGTAAACGTTGCATAGTTGTAAAGTACGCACAAGTAAAGTGGTTGGTAGCAAAGAGCAAGTAATAGGAGATAAAGGAATGAAGTAATTCTGTACCCCGGAAGGGACTTTACGCCCAAATGGACATCGACAGCGACGAGGCGAAATGTATGCGAAATTCTTGATCAGCAAGTCTCCGCCTTAAGACGCCTCAATGCCTAAAGAATTGACGGCCCAACGAAATATGATACCTATTTTTAGTGTAGACGAACTGAAGAACCGAAGAAGCTCTTCCTTGTAACAATATATGCTTATTACTTTTTGTCCTAATTGGTCAGATGACAAAGAAGTGATTTTCTTTTGAAGCTATAAGTAAAACAAATGCCCTGTAGATTCTTCTGTCTTCGGTGCCTGCTTATAAAGTTACTGACAGATACGAAAGATACAGATTAAAGATCGGAGATTCCAAAAGACTTCACTAAAACATGAAAGACGTTTTTACGTAATGTCATAACGAGTGTGCTGATGATGATGAAGGTCGGTGGTTTGTTGGTACGAGCTGTTAAAAAGAAGAAGAGGGTTGCGTGACATTGACGGCCGCATAAAATCAAACGTCTAAGATTAGACAAAGATGACATACAAAAATAAAGAACGCCCAACAAATACCTGGAAATGTGAAAATAGAAATAAAATACAAAATCACGAGCGCGAAAGATAATTGTTCAGACATGACAAAATATATTGAAATGTAAATAAAAATAAATAGGAAAATAAAAATTTGAAGGACCTCTCAGAAGTATTGAAAAGAAAAATAAATAAAATTCAAGTTTAGGTTTTTTCAAGAAGATAAGCAAAAAAATTCAAATCAAAAATGCTTTCAAGTGGTCATTTCATATAGAATTCAAGTTTTTGATAGAAAAATACCCATGTTGAAAAAAGTATGGATTTTATCAAATCTGTTTGGTTGCATTTGAAAAATTAAAAAGAAGCAAATTTTGACCCCAAAAGATTACAAGAATAAATTTGAATAGGGTATGAGTATAAAAATAACAACAAGTTGGAGTATATAGGGAGGGTCTTTCATGTCCCCTTGGATCTGCCACAATTAGAAGCAATAATTGTTCAGGCAGTTTGTAAAGTTTAAGGAGGAATCAGGTTATCCACCTACATCCACCCTAAATGACGCCCCTCTTCTGCGCAACCACTTGTTGATCACAAGAGGGTAGAAAATGTCCTAATTTATTAAATTCCGAAACCCTATATGACCAACAAATATTCTCGGTATTTAATTGCTTTCTTTATTCAAATAGTTTTCTCCTTATTAGGGTTTTTATTGCTTTTTTAATAACTTGTATTCTTCCATAAAATTTGATTGAAACCCAATGAGTCATGAGATGCAATTCAGGCACAACAGGTAGGTACCCGAAAATAAAATGCCTCCGACTTCAACATTAATGACTCACAGACAGATAACTGGGTCCTTTTTAACGTGCGGTTGTTTCTTTTTCAGCGGGATGTTTAACTTCACGTTCTCACGTCTGCGAAGGCGTCGCTCGCTTCGTTAATTCGGGTCCGAAATCGAAAATCGTAAAATCGAAAAAGATTTCCGCGCCACGCCCATTTGCACGTGTGCGTATTTTCGATGCCTTCTATTTTTCGCTTTTGTGTTTTTAACGAAAATAACAAAATCACTTCTTCTTATATCATCATCATCTATATATAATGATGGCCCATGGGATCAACCTCAGCACACAACAAAAACTTTCGTTCGTGGCCGTGGACAAGGGAAAAAAAGGGCACTCGAAGGTTCATCGTGTGCAAAAAAAGGACCAACCACAGGTCCAGGTAACCGAGTGAGATGGTGAGTACCTCAAGAGGGCGCAGACCAATTTGAACACGTGTTCAAATGAGATACCCATCGACAAAATAAAAGAAAAAATGGGAAAGTTAACGCTTTGTAGACGCGTACAGGTCTCCCGTGGCGAGGGTTACCTGTTTTCTATTTCACTTCAACAAACTGACACTTCATTCAACTCTCCTCTTCATGATGCTGCATGTAAGTTGTCGCTCCTCGTCCAGAGCGTTTAGTTCGTTTAGTTCCAATGGTCAATCACGTGGTTGATCACGGTTGATTATGGGTTGTTGTTGTTGGTTCCGTTTTTTGCTCTCTATCGTCCGTGGTACACCCTCCGGAGGGTGCGGGGGCCTCACGTGCACGGCGCATTGAAATCGCAGGTAGTTTTCGGCCGAAATCCACACGTGTGCGTCTCCGCTACGGACTAATGTGGACAAGTTATTAGTCGTTAGTCGGTTAGTCCTTTCGTTATTATGAGTAATGAGAATGGCGGCAGGGGCGAGGAACGTGAGGATGCCTTCTAGGTAGGGTACTCAAGAAGCAGAGAAGACGTTTGAAAAAGAGGTGGGCTATTAGAGAGACGTGAGCATCCAAAAAGCGAATAAAAAGAAGAAATAATTGATGGTCGGACAGTTATTAAAGGGCACTAAATAACTAAAAAGTTTACAACTTCACGAACGCGTTAAACGAAACGAAAAGCACATCAAAAACCGGCGGATAGTCTCGGTATAAGCCCTATTATAAAACCTATTTCTATGTTTATGTCAAATAAATTAATCAGAACTGAAAGTCCTGTTGTACGGGTTTATTTGCAGTTATTTGCTTCTTATCCGCCAAAAAATCAATAAGAAACCCTGTAGGAAAACAAGTGCACTATTATTCGCATTCGACATTAATACCGTATGTTTCAAACAGCAGGTAGCACAGATTTTATTTGAACTCAAAGGGTTTATTTTGATCAAACCCTTCCAGCACTTATCATTGTGTCGCGCACAATAAAACCTGAGCCCCTAATTGGTAAGAAAAAGGCAATTTCTTTGTGTCGTGTTGGAATGTTTGATAATCCTCCGATAAGCACAATAAAATGAAAGGGTTACCTGACACTGCTCGCACCACACAAAGCGCTCGAAAAAATACGGGTTAACCCCTTAACCATAACTTCGATAAACTGTAATTTAACCCCAATATTACGTGCCGACGGCATTGTTGAGGTCGATCCCTTTTTCGAAAATGCCTCCATTATGATTGCGTAATAAATATATAGGTACCTTCGACATTAGAGTATCAAAAAGAGGTGTTAAAGCGTCATCAGCAAGTGTGGTAACGAGATGAAGTTAATCGGGTTAAAAATTTACAACCTTTTTTGAATGCGTTTTTAAAACGCCGTCTGATTTAACTCGTAGACAATTGTTTACAGCGCAAAGTGGGCATCGGTGCAACGCCCTTTAAAATCGCAACTGTAAATTGGAATTGCGATAGCGCTGACGAAAAATTCAACGGCAGGTGCGAGAGCTCTTTAAATGCATTTTTTCAGCATGAAATTCCACGCTCGCGAACCCCGCAGTCAATCTACATGCGCACATACGGCGTGACGCCGAAAGCAATCTTTTACATCGCCTTATACGGTGCTCATTTCCTTTCGTGCATCTTTCGCTCGACAGCGATTTCTTCCTCCTCGACCGGGGCTTTTATTCGACGCATAGGTCATGCATCTGACATTTGGCTTTTCAGTTTTTTGAAAGAGGCGCGACCGACAACAAGTTGCGACATGTCTGGACAGGGACGCAATTCGGTAGCTGCAAATTATGAAATCGGAGCAAGTCAGAAGCTTCGCGAGCATTAATTTCCTGCCTTTTAACTTAAGTTAATGTTTTGGCCATTTCGAATAATTATATTAATTGCTGTTGGCTGCTACTCTCTTATAATCCTTTTAAAATAAATTTTTAACGTTCGCTGCATATATAAGTTGCACATGAGTCATTGGCCCTTTAACAGAAGAACCCGAAGGTTCCAATTAAAGAAAACCGGACCTTAATTTAAGGATAAAAAACCTGTCGGTGAACCTGCACTGCATCCACATCGCCCGCAAGATACAAACTAAAATTACCTAGTAAACGTTCCCCGGGCCCTTTAAATCCAGTTACTCTTTGTCTGATGCTTCTCCAAGGTTTTTATCTTTTTTTTTTTCACTCAGTACCAATTTCAATGCGTTTCTTTTTTTTTATAATTTAACGTTCAAACGACCGGGTTCGTGAATGCTGATTCATCGCTTCTATTCATTTCTCTTTCGTTTTTCATCTTGGATCGTCTTCTTCCCACTTCTGCATTACATCGTCTTCCGAACAGTTATAATTTACTTTTCGACCAACGAAACAACGCATCGAGATTACGCAACTTAAGTCATGATACAGATTAAGATTTGTGTGGCCCTTCGGGTGCTCGGTGGCAATAAATATAGGTGAGTACAACCCCGCGCCTTGAGTGTGAGAAAAAAACTTACTTAAGCTGCGTTTTTGCTCCCATTTCAAGACTCGCATACAAAAAATGCATTGTTAGGATGCGCATTGTCAACTCGCCTTCTCGTAAACGCACACAATCGTTCGCACACACAAAAAACGCACACAAAAACTTTAGCGCTGAAAGAACTGAAAAGATTTTTTGTGCCATGAAGACGCAATTTGAAACCTTGTCGAAACTTGCGTAAACTCGTCTACGACTAGCAGCGACCTAGTGTGGCACAATATCTAGTGGAACTACTATTGTTCGACTGGAGCACTTGTTGTGCAGTTCCTCAAGTTCCTCAAGCAGATATCAACAAATCTTAGGATTTTTGAGATATATATTCACGCAAAAAAAAAAACAATTATATACCGAAGCGTAGTTAAAGAGAGTTTAATTTTCACATATTTCATAAGTAGTTCTGGGGGACTGAAACTAAAACCTGCAAACTGTAAACTTATTAGGGGTGGAAGAGACAACTAAGAAATTAAACCGACGCTTCGTGCTGCAGCCACATGTGTTACAAATATGCTAGAAATTAAGCAAATTAAGGAACACATTCGAACCCCACATACCGAAATTGACATGTCAACCACCAAACCACGCAGAGCCAGAAAACATTTGAAAATAAATTCCACCGAGTTAATGATTTGAAATAGCCCAATCATGAAAGTTTAATATAACTAAAGTCATTTTAAATGAATCCATATGCGAACACGTGTACTTGAATATTTAATATGTTACCCCGTGTGGCACTGTACAATTAAATTATTCTCGAGTAGTCAAATGGCATGCGATTACGACCCGACGGCCTCACGGCGCATGAGGAATCGCTGATTCTCATCGCGTCCGTACAATCTTCTTGATCGCTCGCGCGCGCTCCCGCCGCTGCGCGAACAGTGGGTATTCAATTCCGCGCGCGCGCTCGTGCTCATGCACTACACGCTTTCGCTAAGCCAAGCCGCGGCGCGATGAAACCGAATGCGCTCAAGTTGGAGTGAGTTGAGTTAACGCGAGTCAGGTTGCGCGCTCGCGAGCGCGGCTCGCGGCTCTACAAACGCGCGTGTCCAACACGTGCTATACTTCAATGCGCGTTTCACGTGTATGAATCGGCGGATTTCTACGATTTATGGCTGCACAACACGCCGCACAATAAATGTTCATTGGAAATATTTCTGAGTGATATCTTACCACATCGTGTGATTTTCATCATTCTTACGAGATTTCTTCGCATCTGCCGGTTGAAATAATTGAATTTGTATATTTAAAGAGCTCTTTGTCGCGGTTTGCGTTTGAGTTTGACACAAACTACGAAAACTGAAAAACATCGCCAAAAGAAAAGGGTTTTTAAATTTTTAAAATTCGATATTTTTAAAAGTCTCACTGTGTACAAAAGAAATCCATTTACATTCCGTCCAAATAATGTTTTTCTTAAGCTATTCCATACATTTTTATATTTTTCCGATATGCGGAGAACTCTTTAAAGGTACCTCCGCTTTGTTGCAAAAAGTACTTCTTACCCTTCAATACTATACGGTTAACCAATTTTCCGTCCACGGCTCACCACAATGAGAAATCTTATGCTTGAAAGGATGGAATTCGCATTCAAATTTTAAACCTTTCCGGACCTTCATCATTTCTACGTCTAAGGAGTTATACATTTTGCAAGTCTTGACCGAACGGAGTAAACAAGTTACCCCAGCAACTCCGTTCGGTTTCTTTTAAAAGTAATTGTTACTTTGTAGGATATCCAAAAAATAAAAGTTCTAAAGATGCAATTGAATTCAATCACGTGAATCTGAAGGTATTCCCAATGTATTATATCAAATTGCGTCCCAAAACGGATTGAGTGCATTGAAATGCGTGGGAATCATGTTCGTGTCGAATTGAACAATTTGGGTTAAAATTGCAAATTCGGAGTGTTCTACCTTTAGTGTTCCCCTTTAGAATTTGATGGAATGTGCTATTTCAGAAAAATACGTAAAAATAAAACTGTAAATGTAAATAGATGCGTGCATTCAATTTAAAATGAGTTGCATTTTACCCTTGTAAAGTTACAAAGTGTAGGTACCCTTCTAAAATTAGTGAAGAGTTTTGGGCGCAGGTAGACAAATACTGTTGGATTAGGCAAACCAAAACCATACAGATACACGTGAGGTCAATTTACACTTATCGCACGTAAAGAGATTTTTCCTCTCTCTCATAGTAGGTGAAGAAATCCACCTTCACTTGATGCATGAGTTATCCGTATGTATATAGTGATGCACCATATAAAGCCATGCATAAAAGCTCAACCCCTACGCCAACCATCTGCCTTTATGTTTTCTCTTTGGCCTTTCGCGTTCGCACTCGAATCTCGTGCGCGTATAGATTTCGTAGCCCCGAATAGTGTGGGAACTCGCGAGAATCCACAGTTCCCACGTTTCCCAGGCTCACCCTCGTGTGTCGAACCAATTCCACCTACTCGCATCTCCCTCGCGCGCACTTGCTGCACCATATGCGGGCGTCTCGCTCGCCCGAGCAATGTACACCTGCCCCTATGCGACGCACTGATAGGCTCCCTTCGACATACGCACACACATGTACCCATGATGCACACTTGTACTACACTGTGAGCCCCTCCACTACCTGCCTACGCTCACGCTGCCCGCAACGTGAATCCAACGCGTTCGAACAAGTCCGGGTACCCTAAGGGCCGTGACGTCAGAGCCACGCTGCCGGTATAAATAGAGCGCCGGTCTCCGGAAAAAATCATTCGCTTCTGCGTCCTCACCAAGTACACTTGTACCTATCTGCTCTCTTGTGATCTCCACACATACCCAACTACCAACCATCACCATGAGTTACTACAACGACTACATCGTTGCTTCCAACAACTCTATCAACGAGAACCAGCTCAACAGCAAGAAGGCGAAATCCACCAAGTATCAGCTCAAGCAGCTGATCAAGCCTCTGCTCGCTCTCGTCAAGAAAGACAAGAAGAACAGCTACAAGAAGACTCAACAGCCCGAGTATTACAACGACGATAACCAAGAAATCGAAGACAACTTCGCCAACGAAATGCTCGAGGCTCAGATCTTCAACGAAATCGACAACTGCGAGAACTATTCCGGCGTGCCAGTCTACCAAAACGGCACTATGGACATCATGCCTGTCTTCCGCGGCCAGAACTACATCCCGGTGCACTTTGCCAAAACCGAGGCAGGCACCTTCTTCTGGACCTCGATGATGGGCGCTGACAGCGACATCGCCACCCACGGCGACTTGAATTCCATTACCAATGGACAGCAAGCGCAACTGCAAGTGCCATGCGATCGTTGGGCCCAAGCCTAAGGAGTTTCCAATGCCTTACAACTGGTGCCAGCTTTAACTCTTCGCACTCGACTACCAAATCGAGTGCGAGGGCGACAACGATTGTGATCCTCGACTTTAACATTAAGATTGTGATTCATTTTGCTCAATGATACTGATGAATAACTATTAGGGTTAGGGAAACAGATTTTTTATGTGGCTTCATGTTTTCGAAGCCAACCAATGTGATATTAAGGTTAGGAATTTTGTGATTCATTCGCTTTAAATGTGTCTTCCATTTTTACCCAATTGATATACTTATAAGAAATAAATAACTGAACCGAAATAATATGCCTACTATATTGCAACACTTACCTTCTGCATGCTTTCAAAACTTTCTTTTTCAGATTTCCCTTGAACACCCGGGACACCTTAAAGAAAGAGCAAAATTCAGTATTCTATATCATTCAATGCATGAAATATTTGACATAAAAAGGTAAAATAAAAGTTATGCATGCCTTAAGTCTTAAGAAACAACAAGCAGGTAAAAGCCTGGTCAGTCAAAGTATCAGTGGAAGACAAGTCTATCGATGGTTGGTGATTACCGAGTTGGGCAACTTTGGCACGTACTAAAATGTTTCTCCACGTCGGTAACTACCTGTTCGACGCGTCGGCTTGACCATGCAACAAGTATGTGTTACGGGATGCAATGCATGGGGAACATAAAATACAAACTACACGCCGCGAAGAAGACTCGAAAATCTTGCGGCTCGAGCGCAACGTCAACTTAATGGAATGGAAAAAAAAAAACAGAAAAAACGCAGTGGAGAATCTCGACAGGTCTAGACTTGTTTAAACTGGTCAGATTTCAGTTTAAAAAATGAACATTCTTTGAGAATGACCATGTTTGGATGCATATTACTCAATTTTTATTGCATGCTTTGCAGTCAACTTAAACTAATCTAATCTTATGTTATATTTCGGTAGACAATTTTGTTAGGGGTGGTTTTGGTAAGCACATATTTTGGCGCCGGTTTATGTCTGTCTGCAGCTTCTTGAAAACTTTTCCAGACTTCAAGTACTTACTCACAATGTAAGATTGTAGTTTGTATTCATAAATCTATCAACATTTCAAGTGCCCGCATACTGACGAGAAAATGATTCGGTGCATTATCTTTTCCATGTTTTTTTTTTGCCTTTCCAACATGCAGTAGCGTTGAACATAATGACCAACACGAAGCACACCGAAATAAATAATTTCGAAAATGAGTTACACGAAACGCCCATCCGCGCGATGCGGACAGGAAGCGGCCACAATCTCGGATCCGTAGGAGGCAAGTCCGAGGCTGAAATATCGAAGAACAGGTAGTGCACGTGAATCGCCGCGGGGCGAATGGGTAAATGGTAAATCTCCCAATCTTCTTCTTCTCATCGCGTTGAATTGCTTCTTCTCGTCTTCCCTCGGACACTGTTTTAAGTTGGCATGCACCTCGCGTCCCTTGTTTTATTTTTTGTACCTTCATCATTTCTTCTCACGTGCAACAGCACTAACGTGTTCCTAGCCAAACACGCCGCGTTCATTTTAACTTCACATCACCTCTACCTACTAACACACTACCTAAACTCAAATTTACATTCGAGAATTAATGCCCTAAAAAACTGTAAACTGTATGGTTGTTGTACGGACGTGAATGAGCCACAAAAGCGGACCCTCCACTGTGCAAGGTTGTTTCGTTTGATTTTTTTACTTCTTCATGGTTTCATTTGTCTTTTTTATCTGCGGTGCCCGCTAGGGAATTAAAATACCTGTTCGTTTTCCTTTTTTTTTTTTGGTATTCGTCCTTGTACCACACAGTGAATCATCTTTTTCTTAATTTATCTCCGCTTCGTAGATCGTGTCATGAGTAAAAGATTGCCTTAGCGGACGGTTTCCTGTTGGAAAGTAATATTCGGCCGAAAATCGGATGCGGTGTCAGTGCGTCGATAATTGCCTGACACTCGACAACGCTCAGTGACAGTGCAAACCAATTAAGATAATTAGGAATAGCGAAAACGAAGTGACAACCGAAGAAGCAGCGTCACCGGGCCGCCAACATCAAAGTTTGCTAACGATGCACGTGTGGGCAAAAAAGCCACTTTAATTTTTTGATGATTTTAACGCGTGCGAACGGATGTCTTTTTGTCACCCTCGATAATCTAGGAGTGATTATAAGTGGACTTAATTAGTAGCGACTTAAAGCCTGTAACACTAAATGCAAATCACGTGTCGGGGAGCTTTTTAATGGCCGCATATTTGACTAGTCCAATTAACTGAAAACGTCGGCGTTTAGTTTAAGTAAAGTCCCAATTTCCGCAGGAGGCTAAACAATTTCGCAGAACTACGAAAATATGCAAAAAATCTTATAGGATGACTAGGTACAATGGATTAAATGTTTGTTAATTTAACGACAAGCTCATAAATGTGTTTCCACCCCTCACAGGCATCAATCTCGGGAGGTTATGGGGATACAGAAATAAATTGTGTACCTGTTCGTTTATTTCCCCTAATGTAATTGTAAAATCTACCTGTTCGAAGGTACATAGTGATTGTATTGTGTAATACAACCCCACAAATCCATGAATTTCACGAATTTTTGACGAATGTGCAAAATTTATTACGGAACATAAAAGTTGCACGAACGTGAGAAAATTGCCGAAACGCAGGTGTTTAATTTATGCAAAAGCAAGTGTTTATGACCCAATTGACGAGGCTGTTCTAAACGGCAGCTTCCCATCGCAACCCTCACAAAAAAAGATTCACTCAATTAAAACAAGCAAGATGAGGTGCAAGGGGAATGAAACCCATTGATGACAATTGGCAGTTTGCGGGATGTGTTGCGAAGGCAACACATGTTCACTTGTTCAGCGCGAAAAGTAGCATAGTATATGTACTTGGGGGAGTGCATCATGCAATGCACTCACTCTCGGCGTATTTGCTCAATATGCGCCATGCGTGGCGTGGCACACATGTGCCCCTCGGAACTTTCAACGCGTCGAATTCTTTCTCACGCTCCTAACCTTCCCTAAAACGCACGTGGTCGGCGCGCGCGACTCCTATCGCCGCCGGAATCGCGTTGTCAGCCGCCGCGAAACAAAAGACATTCCTATGCGTCGCTTTAAATGCGTTGTTTGCATACGCAGAGACGCGTCCGCATCACAATCAGACGTCGCGCGTCGCAATCTGCGTACACGCGCGCGCACGAGGTGCCCGAAAAACTTTTCGAAGGAGTTGCGTTGGCGCGTTTCGGTCGCGCGCTCGTCATATGCGCCGCGCACCGGCACACACGTGTTGCTGCTGCGCGCCGAGTGCTCCGGAACGTGGGAAATAAAGGCAGATGTTGCGCGCTGCGCGCCGAAATGCGACTAGGACGGGCAAAAAGGGCCCCATATAAAGAGCGACGAGCATGTGAAACGTATACGCATGCAGATAGTAAACGCAAACAGTGGTTGCACGAGTGAGACGGGCAAGAAGCGTAATATGATCGCTTATACATTGGGACATTCACGTTTATTTATACGTTATTCACGCAATGTGTTTGCACGAAGAAAAAAAAGCGCAATGTGAAGACATGTCGTGACACGCTGCGGAGTATCTTTAAATCCGTTTGCCTTAATTATCCCCGTACCAATTACGATAAATTATGTTATTACAAAATAAAATATTAAGTTTTACTTCCTTCTTCACATTTCTCTTTTGCGTTTAAAAAAGTTTGCGGTTTTTCTTAATTCGTATTTAATGCAAATGACAAACAAAGATTTTTATGCAATCCGTATTACAGTTAATTCTATAAAAAGTAATAAAATTATTATAAACGATCAACTCTTCGGTACGTATAGAAAACGGAATGATTTATGGAAACGCTGACTAGACACGAATGGAGATGAGTTGCTAATGCAGTAGTGCGCCTCGTCTGCGGCTGGATGTTGGTGTCTTCGTCCGCGCAACTTTATGAGGCATTAAATTACAAACAAATAAGTGCGGCGAGTGCACGAAGTCGCGGCTTGCGCCGGCGGCCGCGTGTTCGCCGGTCGGTGGCTTGGCTCGTGACGACCTCTCACCTCTTGCGCCCGTTCTTTCTCATCGCTTGTCTTCCCAGCGCCGCATCGCCGCATTGCTTATTATCCACCGTATCTATGCCGACGTCTTCTTCGCGTCGAGGTACCAAGCTTTTATTAACACAGCAAATTGAATTGAATATCATCAAACAAACTTCAACGACTTCTCCAATTGACTACCAGCATCATCCTTCTATTCTCATCAAGTAAATTGAAAAGTGGTTCATTTTTTTGTTCTCAACTATCATAACTATTCACTGTTCGCTTTTAATTTTTCGGGGATAATTGTCCAATGTGGATGCGCCGGGCAGTAACGGAGTAATACCTGCGCGAAGTTGAATGAAACCGCGCTCGCGTTCATTGTGGCCGAATAAATGAGTTACTACGCGCCGTGCGCGCGTAAGTAATGAGCGCGTTGTTCTCAGCCACGTCGGGCTGAGTATTGTATGTCGCGGATGTTTACGTCGCTTAACAACGATGTCACAAGTGACTTAAGTAATTACCCGAGTAAAGAAAACAAAGCAATGAACAACACCGGTGTGAGAACTGCGAACAGAACAGCACCACAGCGTCCGAAACACTTGCAAAGGAAACGTAAACGAACCTCTTCGCTTCCTGGTGTACTCAATTGCGCAAATGCACTTGCTAGAATATCACACAGTCAGAGGTTTCTATTGTCAGATTACGCATGCCCGGAAGAAGATGATCCGTGTGGTCGTTAGCACGTACGACTTATCTCGCGGCGCAAAAAATTCGTTAAATGACTCATAATCATAAGTCGTAAAAACGCACAGCACACACACAGGCATGCACTTTATTCCTATTACACTACGCAAATATAAAATGTAAGCGTTCCTCGATGGCCGCTGCCACATTG
Organism: Dalotia coriaria; assembly: GCF_025399875.1. Lineage (NCBI taxonomy): Eukaryota > Metazoa > Arthropoda > Insecta > Coleoptera > Staphylinidae > Dalotia > Dalotia coriaria. Next base: position 2,948,187 of record NW_027045443.1, on the reverse strand, counting down.
CGACATATGCGTATGTGTGCTGTGTGTGTGTGTTTATCTGTTTATTTTACACATCCGAGAAGTTGCCGTCCTCATGCACGACAGCGAGCGTACTTAAGTATACTTAATGCCACGACGAAGAAAAGGAGCGTGCCGTGGTGCAGACAAGGAGATCTGGCGGATCTGGTGTTGTCGGTGTGGCGAGGAGCGAATCCATGTGTAATGTAAACGGAGTAAGGTTGGCGGGCACCGTGGGAACGCGCCGGTCTCGAGCCGGCAGACACGCTTCGCTGCGCGCACGTAAATGTAAATGCACACATTATAAGTACGCCGCGCACGTATTAACGATTGCACGTGTTCGACACGAGATTGTCGTGCGTATTTAACTCCGCTCGCGCGCTCAACGGCTCGTCGTTTTACCTGGTCCGATGCCTACAGCTTTTATTGATGTGTAAATGCAATATGTAATGTGTAAGTGCACTTGCTTTGTTTTTATTGCATTTTTCTCTGCACACTCTCGAGAGTTAAACTCCATTTAATAGTTTATTTTGTGCTTTTTTTTTATAGAAAAAATAATGACCAAAAAAATATCGAAAAATGTAATCTGCACGAGTTAGGTAACACAATTGAGGGGTTGAAAGATGGAATTACTCAAAAGATTGGCGAATTTTTACAAAAATATATTAAAAACACACGTGGTCAACTGAACCGTGCGTTCCTTCCTCTCAATACTTTTCTTCTTTATTCGATGCAGTCCTTTCTTTCCGCTCCGCTCCTCGCTTTAAGTTTCTCGTATTGTGTCGAACTTTTCTTTTCTTCGCCTCAATACTTCCCCTTTCACGTGCTCCTCGTGTGCGCCGCACGATCCGATGTTCCAGTTATTGAAAGTGAAATAACGGGTACCTCATAGAGATTAAGCATGAACGGCAATAATGGCCCCAACCGGCAAGTCTTACAAGAGCAAGCAAGAAGTAAGCATCAAGAAAAGAAGAGCGTGAGATGGTGTGAGACGGAGGCATGCAAGCGAGCGGTGCACGCGATATACGCGCGCTTGTTTATTTTTTCTTAACGCCGTGGGTCCGTTTTTGGTTGCTTTATGGAATTACGGACAGATTTCGGCTGCGCGCTGCTCCGGTTTCCCACGCATCGGTACGCGTTGGCCATATGTCGTCGTTTTTAGAGCCACTCATCTCGAACACCAACTCACACATGCGCACACATACACATTTAAAAGTAGTCGTGTAGTTTGAATGCCCCTACATAGAGATATGGCCCGCCCGAGGCGAGCGCATTATGCCAACAAAACCAAAACATATTATGCCTTTCCGCATGCTAGCCGCATGTATACATGTGTGTGTGTGTGTGTGTATGAGAGTGTGTTATGGGGGTGGTTAAGGGCTGTTTAGTACACATTGAATGTCTGAGTTCCGGCTCGGAGACTCTCACGCTCCAGAGCGAGTGAGCGCGGCGATAATTGAAAGCGAATTAAAGGTGCAAAGAAGCAGGGCTCGGAGTCGTGGGAAAAGACGTTCTCACACGTCTGTTTTTCTATGGGGTGCGCACACGAGGTGAAAAAAAGAAACGGGGTTGCATCGACACGAGAACGAAGGGTGACCCCAACATAATGATGAATGCACGAAGCGAGCGATTCGTGTGCGACGCACGGGTTCAAATATTCATTAACTCTGCACACTGATAACTCAAAGCAGACGGAAAATGATTTTCGAAACCTCTGTAAATACCTACATAGTTGCGGTTATCATTATGTAATTGAATCTTACTCGTCTGTACGTGCGGTATAGAGATTGATTGAATAGTTTCATAATGTTGCGGAGTTTATTTAAATTGAACAAAAGCCTAGCTGCTGTGAATTAATGCCGATTCAATCATAAAATCAACAGCGCGCGATTGCGGAACAATCGAGCATTTAAAACGCGAACATGATTCACGTGGTGCATCGCGCCGCTTTAGACGCATCGCGCTCTCACCCGCGCGCAGATTACACGGCTGAGATTACGATTAAGAGCGTGCGGCGAGTGGAAGAACGTGCGACGGATGAAAGATAAAGCGCATTTTAGCGGCCGCATGCTGCATGCGCGGTTCCACGGCTCGTGCTGGCCGAGAAGGAGATCAAGCAAGAGAGTGAGAGAGAACAGGCTCGATTAGGTGGTGTGTAAGATTACGATGATAAAAGCCTGAAGGCATTTCACTGCTGAATAGAAAAGCGTTCCTTCACTACCGTGGGAACGTGGGAACCGAAACGGTCGACCGCGTCGAGAACGAGCCGAGCACGTGCTACAATTCAACGAGGCGAGCCCAAGAGACACACACACACACCAACACACATATAGAAATTTATATACAATATACGCGCACGCGGCGGTGAAGAGAACGCGCGCGCGACGACAACGAAGGCCTCGCCTCGCATCACCTTTACCAACACATCGCCAGCAACAACAACAACAAAAAGTCGCCGTCGCAATCTATCTATAATAACATTATTCGAGCGTATGCAGACTCCACGCCGCGCAATAAAGCGCAAGAGACGAGCGAGCGCCTCGCGAACAATGCAAATGCGGCGCTAAATAACTGCGCATGCCGCAAGAATCGCGCGCGCGTTCGCCGCAGATGGGAATTATAACAGTGCGAGCAATTAGCGAACTTCGGTAACTTCAACGCGCGATGCCCGATTAGCATTGCGAACACAGAAAAAAAAAGCAGTAACAACGTATATGCAACTGATTGCTTACTTAGCGATAAGATTATTACGTTCATTATATTTATGTAGGTATACGTATACAAAGTGACGTGTGCGTTTGGTCAGTCGAGTCGAAACGTGATACAGACGAAACGAAGTTGCGGAATTTCTGAATCAAAGCACCTGCTCGATTTTCCCACAAGTCCGAAACCGAACTCGATCGCGAACACTCTTTCATAAGATTCCTCCTGCATGCGAGAGCATACGTCCGAGCACACAGGTTGAAAAAACGAGTTATCTCTCTTACTAAGAACTTAAAACGCCGCGTATGCGGTTACATTTTAACAACAGGAAGTTAAAAATCATTAATAATTGTTGTTTATAAGCGCTGCGCAGCGAGTTCTATTAAAATGTGAAAGACGCAGCAAAACGAAGAGGAAAAAACATGACGGCGGTGTTATTACCAGGCACTTGGGAACTGTGTGTGTACGAGTTATATAAAAACTAGCAGAGTCACTATTGCCGCACTGGATGCTTAGCGCCGAAATATTGCGACGCGCCAAATTTCCTAAGAGGCTAGATTCATATGTTCGAATGTAATTATGTAAGAGCAGTAGTAGGTGAATAAATCGGATTGATCATGTGCGACAGATCCGGGCGTTGGTTGGAGGCTGGTGCTGATGCAATGCACTTCGCAAACAAACATCTCAAGATGATGGCTCACTTCGTCGAGTGTTATGACTAATCCGAGTGGCCGCAATCAATTTAAACAAGCAAATATAAACGGCTAATTGTCGTAGTAAAAACGGTTCGGAGTCGGCCGGGGCCGGATCGAACGCGTCGTAAAAGCTTGCAATTGTATCGTTCATCGGCCATAAAAAAAGATAATTGACGCCTCGCCTCGAGCGCCGGAGTCGGAGTCAATTCAGCAAGTCGCAAGCCACACCACACTAATGCGTACTACTCATTTTCTAATGCCATTTCAAAGTGCATCCGTGGAGTGCGCGCGAGAAGGACGACCCGAGTGATCTCTATATGTAGATCTCAGTTAGCGCTCGTATAGTGTGTGCTGTTATAAATGGGAACGTGTTCGAGCACGGACCACGCACGAGCTCTAATAATGTGGGTTAGATTATCTCGTAAACGACGATGGTTTATTGAAACGAGCGGCGGTGCGAGTGAGCACGCGGTGCCGGCCGAAGCGAGACGGACGCAGAAAGGCAGCTGCACGAGCTGCGGACGCTCACAGGTGGCTTAACTGTGGGAACGCCGAAGCTTCTGAGTTTCCCACGATCCGAGTCGCTCGCGCTCGCATGGTACGCGCGGCGGAGGGGTCCCTCATGACGGGCACCTGGACGCGTATATAAGCGAGTCCCTTCCACTTCGAAGTCATTCCAAGACTTGCTCTTGCTCAGTACGCATCGTGCGCTCTCTGCAAGCCTAACACGAAACACACACATTGTGCCTTACCAGCAAAGTCGCTTCTCGAAGTGCATCGATTAAAATAATAATCTCAGTTCGACCAAATAACAATAACTCAGTGAAAATGGAAGCCCAGCCCGTTTCGCGCACCTACCAATACCGCAAAGTGATGAAGCCGCTTTTGGAGCGCAAACGTCGCGCCAGGATTAACCGTTGCCTGGACGAGCTTAAGGACCTGATGGTCTCCGCGCTCTCCAACGAAGGCGAGAACGTCTCCAAGTTGGAGAAGGCCGACATCCTCGAGTTGACCGTCCGCCACTTGCACAAACTTCGCCGTCAGCAACGCCTGTCTGCTAACCCTGTGATTGACGCTGATCGCTTCCGTGCCGGGTACACACACTGCGCTAACGAGGTGTCCCGCTGCCTTGCTTCCGTTCCGGGAGTTGATGTCAACTTGGGTACCAAATTGATGACGCATCTTGGCCATCGTCTCAACGAAATGGACAAAGTGTCACCACTGATGATTCAAGTTGGACAAACTCAATACACCCCGCCGGGTACACCAACCCCCGAGGTATATGCCATGCCGCTCACACCCGCCTCATCAACCAGCTCGCGGCAGGCACCTTCTCCTGCGCAACCGATGGACTGCTCCACCGCCGGCTTACTCAAAGTCGCGCCAAAAAGCGAGCCTGTCTGGCGGCCGTGGTAAATTCACAATCGCCACAACACAAAATACAACAAGAAGACTGCAACATCGATCGTTTGGAGTCTCGAATTTGCTCAATCGCTTTACTAGAGTTAAATTGGAGTTTGACAAATCAACGTTCAATTCAAAGAGGTTTTGATCTCAGAAGCTAATTTTGTACTTTTCGACGAGTTTTAATCTTGTAAGCTTTAATTAGGAAGTAGCTAGGATAGATATGTGATAAAAACAGGCTCGATGAAATTTGTTCAACGCACAAGTCAGATTTGAGTTGGTGTACCTGTGATGTACGTAGTAGTAAACGAAAATTCAAAGGAATTGTAAATTTTCTAACATTTGTAAACTGATAATGAATTGTATTGCAAGCGTAACTGTGATACAGAAATACTATTTTTTAAACAAATGAATATATGGTTATCTAAAACATGAAAAATGCAAGTTTATCATTGGCAACACCCCAAATTTTAACCTTTCAGAACAGTCAAGGAAGAAGAACTCAAGAAAGAAGAGAAGATCAAAGAAGAAAAGCTCAAAAAAATCTTAATGCATGTTTATTTTGCTTGTAGACTTAGTTATCAAATTCTCATGCATGAACGTAGAAAATAATTCAATGCTTGTAATAACTCAATTTCATAAATGTAGTAACAAAGAGCAACATTCTGATAAAAAATAACGAAGTCACTAAATTTTTCTAAAATATTTAAATTTTCACAACTTCATTGAATATTATGACTACAATCATTTTATTAGTGATTTTTTTTAATAATTTACGAGAGCGACGGATGGATACTTGCAAAGTTTAAATCAGAAAGTTGCTCTGTAACGGATTTAATTCACCTAAACTTGGCGGTGGCGCCATCTACCGGATGACGTATCAACTCTCTTGTGCTAACTCATTCAATTCTTTGGAGGCTTAACAGCATGAATCATTTTTTTTAACAGGATTAAAACTAAAAGTAGAATTAAAAGCATTTCCTAGTTGAGCACGATTTGCTAATGAAATGTACATAGATTAACAATCTTGTTTATCCTCGGTGGTGTCGTTAGGACGCACCCTGGCACACATTAATTAGTCTAATGAATTTACTGGGTATTGGATATCTTTCACCCCGCTCACAACGACTGTAAAACTTAATTTTTTTCTATGACACCTGGTACGATATGAGTAAGGTTTGCGCTTTTATTTTTAGGGCGCGCACCTTCTCTTGTTTGATATTCGGAGTTTTTCTCCTCATTCGTGGAACGAGCGTCTAGGCGGTGCTTTGTTTCCACAAGTGGTATTTCACTTTAAATCGCATTTTCTCAGGTCGACATGGATGTCGAGGCACCAAAGAAGCGCTCGCGAAAGTTATCGAAGAAGGACCGCAAGCGTATGAGTAATTATTTTACGGAGTATTGCGACGCGACGAGTATTCACGGCTTTCGCTACCTTGGGGAACAAAAGAGGAGCTGCTTGGAAAAGTGAGTACTTTACTACCCTTTCGGCGATTGTTCGAGTTCTAATAACACTATTTCTTTGATGCATTTAGATTATGGTGGTTCGTCACGATTTTTGTTTCGGTATGTATTTGCACGTATTTGATCGTACAGACCTACCACAAGTGGGACCGATCACCAGTTATCGTGAGTTTCGCCACCAAGCAAACGCCAATTTGGCAAATTCCTTTCCCTGCCGTCACGATTTGCCCGGAAACCAAGAGCCGACAGAGTGTTTTCAACTTCACCGAGTCCTACCTGAAAGACTTCGACACACTCAATGCCAAGGAGTAAGAATTTCTATTATTTTTTTCTTAATTTAATTGAAAACTTAGTAAAAAATATTTATTTAATTTTATTTGTGTAGACGTATGGAATTAGAGCACATTTCAATGATTTGTAAACCTCGCAAACTTCTAAAATCGAAGAAATTGAAGAGTATGCAAGTGAATGAAAGCATCTTGAACTTTTTCGATGAGATAGCTCCGGGGATCGCTAATATGACAATCAAATTCGTTTGGATGGGCGAAAAAATCGATTATTCCGCGGTGTTTACACCAATTCTAACTGATACTGGTATATGCTATACATTTAATATGTTGGACCGCAGGGAGCTGTTTAATCCAGTGATCAAACCGTTCAAGAATTACCTACACCATGATAGGTCCGCCCAGGGGCATTGGTCACTTGAAAACGGTTATTCTAAAGATGAGGAGAAAGACACGTTCCCGCGGCGCGCTTTGTTTTCGGGAGCTAAGAACGGAATGGATATTACTCTGGTGACCTATGATAAGGATGTAGACTATATATGCGGGGATGCTCTACAGGGTTACAAGGTAGGATAATATTCCATTTTTTTGTGTAGTTGGTGTAGATGTAGAATGAACTTGATGAATTTTATAGATTTTATTACATCATCCTGCTGAGATACCCAGAGTAAGCCAGCAGTATTTCTGGGCACCGCTTAATCAAGCAGTGATTGCAGCGATCAAACCGGACATGATGACCACCTCTGATGAATTGCGCACATATCCGCCTAATAAACGTCAGTGTTACTTCCCTTCCGAACACAGTCTGCGATTTTTTACAGTTTACACCCAACAAAACTGTGAAATCGAATGTTTAGCCAACTACACCTATCAACTGTGTGGATGTGTAGCTTTCTACATGCCTAGTAAGTGAATTCAACTTAGAAAACACGAAAATATTCAATGTTTCATTCTAAATAGGAGCAGCAGATACACCAATCTGTGGACCAGGTAATCTACTATGCATGAAGCAAGCAGAGACAAAATTACTAAGCGGTGAGATAGACATACGCTTGAAAGAGCTCAAAGAAGAACAACAAAACAACACCGAACCATTCCAAGGACTTATGAAGGGTATCGAAGGCATCACGACGAAAATAAGCGAGATAGGCGGTAAGCCGGCGGAATCCAAACCCAAAGCAGAGAAACGCACCGATCAATCCAATTGCAAATGTTTACAATCGTGCACGTCGCTGAGTTACAGCGTGGAGACTTCGCAATCCGATTGGGATTGGGTGCAACATTACATTGGCTTGAATGACCCGTACGGATTTGTCGCGGCGAACGTGAAAAACGGCACGCGCCTCGCGCACTTATCGCGGATTGTTTTATTTTTCAAGGATATGCAGTTTATCGCATCCGAGCGCGACGAGCTCTACGGGCATATTGATTTCTTAGCCAATTGTGGCGGTTTGCTGGGTCTTTTCACAGGATTTTCATTTATTTCACTTGTTGAGGTGATTTATTTCTTGTCGTTGAGACTTCTATGCAACATGAAGAACAAGGCAAAGAAACGCTTAAATGGCGAGTAAATTTAATTTAGCGGTTTCAGACACTACAAATCACGAATGATCACAAATTGAATGTTAATATGTAACACTTTCGTTTTTACACCATCGCATAACTTGAATTGTAATTCTGATTGAATAAAGGCGAATAGTAGTGTTGTGTGATTTGCACCTTATCGGAATATAAATGGCATGTCGAATACACGCTTAAAACATGCAAGAATTATAAACAAAGCAAAAATAATTCACCCACCTTTCGGACAACCATGGTAACATCAACGGCACAGCTAGGGGAGAGTTCGTAGCACGATTATTAATTATATCTAACGTTTGTACTAATACATCAAGAGACAAAACGCGCACAACACAAATGACCGACCGATACACTTTTTCCAGCGTTGTGAGGGTAGCATAACGCGGCGTACACCGGAAACAGATACCTACTACGCACTTCACTTTTGCAGGTAAAAAAAAAAACAACAAGAAATCAAGTATGAATCAATTCATAGTAAAGTCTTGTTCTTCGTTCATTCATATAAAAATGTTTAATATCTTTATTTACAACTTTAAATCGTTATTCCTCCAATTGCGTTCACATAATTTGATCCGATTGCATGTCGAAGTTGGGAAGATCAAATGTACTGTGCTCCAGTGTAGCAATTTTCATTGATAATAATGAAATCGGTTAATAACTAGCAGAAATTCGCTGGGTTCGAGGCCGATTTGTATTCAAAGTGCACGTTTCCTTACTATAAGAAAACCGTAAAACGCGTTAGGCCACTTTTATAATTGTCACATGAAAAGGCATTCCAGCGGCAACGACTGAATCGACTAAGAAATTTTAGTGCTGCAACTTGATCGTATATATGTACGTACAGTACGACACAGCATTGTAGAAAAAAATGCTCGATTCTTTTCGCTGTAAGATTCGTATAAATAATTTCGCTTCTTCGTTGAATCGAAATCGTATCGTGTTCATGGCACCCAATTTTTAAGTAAAAAATACTGCAACTACTATCGATTACAATATAGGCATATAAAAATATGTATATATCTACACAATTCACATAAATTCATAAATAATTAAATAAAGAATATTTTTACACAAGGCTCGTTTGTATTATCTAGCTACTTATTACTTCATTCTCGGCCAACAAGAACTGTTTTCGTGGTGATAAAGGGGAAGGTCGCGTCTCGAATGTGTTTGTTCATGAAACTGTCAACGTGTATTGTGTGATTACTTAGCGAAGGCACTTTTCCACCTGATTTCCTGATTAAGTACAGGTTATTTACATTATTTTCGCTCGTCGAACGCGTCGGCGTCCATTACATATGCCAACCAATATGAAACCTTGGTTGCACTTCGTCGTGCCCTTCGTGATTGTGTTACAATGTAAAATAAATAAAAAAAAGTCTATTCAGAGTCCTGCCCGTAAATCGTAAGACTTTCAAACAATAGCATCGTCCGCGTCGGGCTCTAATTCGTAGTGTTTGTAAATATGTCTGTCCATCATTATTATTAAATTATTAATTAAATTAAGAACTAAATCAGTCGATTGTTTTGACCTGCGCACTAATCCTGCCCTCCCAGAGTGGAAGCACGTCTGCGTCGCTGCTGACCTCCTCCTGGATGACCTGGTTGTCCAACTCCTCGCACTCCGTCTTGAAGAAGTACCGATAGTTGCCCTTCTTCGGCAGGAACTCCTTGAACTGCTTGAGTGTCACCTGCTTACCGGGAATTTTGATGCGGTATGGAAATTGCTCCTCGCAGAACGAGAACACCACAGTTGTATAATGTTTACACGGTGTTCTACTGAAAACGAAATAAATATGTGAATTATTTGCTTTTTTTAAAGCTGTCAGATATTTACCTTTGTTTCGAACGCGTTCTGAGATCTTCATCTTTGCCTTCATTCAATCTCCTGATGGCTTCTTCAAGCTGAATAGTAGTGTTGGGTTGAGGTAGTGGCGGCATGCTGGGATCGGCGACGAACGGCTGCGCAGGACACAACGTGCTCGACGCACCACTTCGCTCCAGACTATTTGATCGCGACCCGTAATTTTTACGATGCCTGCTAAACCAAGGAAAATTAATACATAGATTTAGTTTGGAATTTTGTATTGTGACATACCTGCTAGCACTAGAAGGTAAGGTGGAGCTTGTTGTGCTTCTATGCCGACTGTGTTTTGAACCAGACATTTCGGTGTGAGTGTAGCTGCTGGTACGACTGCCGCGCTCGGACTCCTCCAGCCAGAGGCGTACGCGACTGTCGGGTGGCGTGTCAGATACCACTGAGACACCGCTATCGGTAAACTCAGTGGGCGCTTTCTTTGAAGAACGCCTCGTGGCACAACCGCGCCCAAAGCGCTCCTCGGGATACTCGGGCATACTCTTCGACTTCACCATCTTATGCTCCTCGCCGAAATCGTGTACGTTGCCTGAGTCTCCACTGAACGTCGAGAAACCGTCTTTGTCCTTGCGACGCACTCGCACCGACTGATACTTGCGCGGCGAGTGAGGACGCGGACTCGTTACACCTGGCGAAAGTGCGTGTGATGTGTTATCAGAGAAGACGATCGAGACGTGATCGTCTAAGATCTGCTGACAGTTGTCATCCTCAAGCTCGCGGATTGCGTTTGCCAACTCGCGACTTTGCAATTCGTTGGTTGCACGGCATTTTTCGTTGAGCGACGTCAACGAATCGCTTTCAGAGAGCTTACGTTCCAAGAGTTCGTGTTTGTCTTGACTACGCTTCAGAGTTTCCAGTTTTTGTATGAGGATGGCGGCAAATTCGTCTGGCATCAGCGGTTTCACCTGCTGCTTATCAACGCGCTGCGTACGAGGGATGACTGCTTGATGCATGTGCGTCTCTTTGTTTATAGCAGCGCTTTCGCGCACCATACGTGCCTCGATTGACGCACTTTTGCGACGTGTCGAACGGTGCAAAGATCTTCCATCACTAATCAAAAAATAATTATTAGTTAATAAATAAAACTTAGAATCAAAGAAATTGTCATGCAACGCTTGCTTTGACATATCTACGAAATCAAACGCAAATAAAATGCATTCACAGTGAAGGAACGGAGGGTAGTGTGATACTTACATCGAGCTATCTGTAAGCGACATATTGTCGGATTCCGTGCGTGCATCCGAATGTGAACTGATCGACTGCTTCTCGCTATCTTGCCGCGACACAGGATTATACGAATTATACAGGTGCAGCCCGCCGGACCCTCTATACATACTAGCCACACAAAAGAAACCAAAACGAAATAATAAATAAAACGAAATCATAAACGCAATGCAATATATGCAAGATTAATGAAAATAATATAAAAAAATATATGAAACCAATGCAACTATGCAAGATGCGAATTGTGCTGATATTGAATTGTTACTTACTCGGCCGCAAACGTCTCCGTTTGAGGGCGCACGTCCATCGCACGATTTTTCTGCGTCGCAAGCAGCATATTTCGCGTGAGACGCATCGGACCATGGGCAATCGACGGCGATTGGTAGCCAGGAAGTGGCGCGTTCTGGCATTGATGCAGTGCGCCAAACAACGACGCATTATGAAATTCCTTATCTTCGTGGATGATAGGCAAGGGGTTACCGCCACATGCCAACGACGTTAGATCTTTGTTACTGGCCGAGCTGCTGGAAGATGACGATTCGCTACTGAAATCGCCGCTGCTACCCGCTGGATTTTGAACGGACTGCAGACAAAAAAAACATTCAATATTGTAATAAAATACCACGATGGATATAAATGTGCATACCTGAATGTATTGCAGGTAAAGTTCGCTCTTGAGGAAGATTGGATACGTCGTGTTGTTGATCAGATTCTCCACCTGCGACTGCGCCGCGTCAAACAGCGTTAGAAATTGCTTGAAGTCTTCAGAAGATTTCAGACAGCGACCGACTTCGCGTTTGATGTCTTCGGAGATTGGAAGTGACGATTTCAGGAAGTAACGTCTAAATTAAAAAAAAAAAACGCAATAAAGATGTTTATCGATGAATAAAGTATGTAATGCTTACTTGTAAATAACTTTGACTACACGATCGGGTTCACTCTGCTTGAGTAGACCCTCGCAGGCTGGATCAGGCTGACTCCGCTTGCGAAGGCCTTCGCAGGCTAACCAGAAGTCGAGCGCGTCCGCGTTGCCCTCGGCCTGCAGGAAACGCTTGAATAGCATAACGCCATCCGGGTCTTCCAGCAGACAGTGCAGTGACACCGCCCAGCGTAGGCATGCCGGCGGAGATGTGTTTTCCGACTGCGGGCGCTGAGAAGACGACGCCGACGTCAACGATGTCACCGATTTACTATCACCGGTGTATTCTGTAAGCAACAAACATTCAATACCATCTGAAATTTTGAAATGGCAATGTGATGACGTACCATTTAAACTAGATGATTTTCGACGGGGTTTGTACGAATAGGGATACTCCATTGGTAACGTGCAGTCGGAGACGCAATGAGTGCGCTCCTCGCCAGGGACCGGTGGGCGCGGTGAGTTCCGGTCAAAGACGCCGTCGTGCACATGAAGGCTGCTCGACTTGCGATTCATAATGGTCGCCTCTTCGTTTGACTACAATTGGTGCTAAAAGGATACGGCGCTATTTTAGCTAGACTTGATCGTTGCGTACGTGGGCTGGAAGACGCTGGCTTATTCGTCATAGTGTTGAACGGAAGCCTGAAAAAAATTGCAAACATTTAATTTTGACTATTTAAAATTAATATTCAAATCATTTCATATTGGCTCAAAGATGCATCATATCAAAAATATTTAGAATGACTTTCATTGTAGAGATAAAAATCAATACAAATATGTTCTGCGAAGTAAAATCAGAGAGGAGGGTAGATTTGAGTGTTCGAGCTAGTTGAATTGGGCCCCAGCCTGAGCCAACCGATCAATACTGCCAACTCCCAACTCTCAACAAAGCAGTCTCTCGAAAGCATGAAATATATTTCATGCATGATTCTTAATAAACTAAAAATATTAATATAATACTACCAAAAAATTAAGGTATACAATTACACCAAACTTTTTACTCTACACTGGAGTAGGTAAAAACACCTTAGACAAAAGAACTCATATACCCAGGTAAAAATATGAAATTAATAACTTGGGGGATGTATATAAAACTCCATACCATTTTTCCAGCTGCCAGCACAAATCAAACTAATAGAAATCACTGCACAATACACTTTTCCTTCCTACAGGTAAACTAAACTATGAAATATTAATATTGCTCTTGTCTATTGCTGTACTGCTTTGTTCAGTTCTCGCAACCTGACTGCTTGGGAGATCTGAACACTCCGCTGTGACTGACTGCACAATACAGAGTGAGGCTGCGGAGCACATTCAGAGTCTGATGCTGTAGCCCCAAGTTCTATGCGACTGACTAAGCTGGAGAATGTAATCGATGAGTGAGTCAGTTTGTAAGGGGTGGGTGTGTAGACTCAATGTGAGAAAAATCAAAGTTCTACTTCTTACAACTGGGTCTTGACTGACACTGATCCTGGGTAAATTTTGATGGGGCTCTGCCCAGGGGTGCTAAAAATTATGTTTGCTTTAGAACATGTGCAGGCAAAATTATTAGCTTACGAATACGAGTGTAGATAGAGATGAGCCTGTGATGGCTTGGTGGACTGTAGCGAGTACTAGCTGGTGGCAAATGGGCTCTAAGGAGAAGGCACGTTCTGTTTTCGAGGTTAAGCGGTTAAGTCGTGCGTGTTGTGCGTAGCGTACTAAGCACGCCAGCGGTCGAACGCCATTTGTTTTTGTTTGGGTTCCGGAATGGACTCAGCGGTGGGCGCAGGGCAAGCGCAGCGGACTGCCTATGGTCGCTTAGATGCTCATGCTGCTGACATCTGGCGACAGTACGTGACACTGACATACAACCCTCACGTGACTTAAGCCCCTTTTGTGGTAAATCGAGCGCAAATCACTATGAAACTTGTAGTTTACAAAGAATGGGTAGTGGTACCCGCACGGTACTATACAAATTCCGATAATCTGGGGTGGACCTTTTTTTCCGTAGAGAAATGCGTAAAAGAGCGTAAGTACAATTTATTTTGTCGTATTTGAGAATTGAAGCCGCAACTACTACGAGATAAGCAGGTACGCAGTTCAAGCGCCACCTTAAGCTGCAAAATGCTTCAATTTCAAGTATTCTATTATTTTATTTTAACGTTTTAAAGAAATGTAATACATAATTTCTTCTAATACTGATACCAGAGGAATTAAAAGAAATATAGTCGGCTACCATGAAAATTACAGACCGCCCTGGAACAATTTTTGCCACATTTCAGCCCTTTAGTCGCACTTTGCTGTGATCCGCAGCCGGCAGCCATATTCGTAAAAAGTAAAATTGCTAAATTAAGTTGTCCGAACTTATAATTGCCGTATAGACATGCAACGCCAATAATCTCACGTAAACCAAAACGGCGCGCGCACAAATAAATAAAAGCGGTGCGCAGTTCGAAGAAAAACAACGACGAAAAGAACAACAACAAAAAAAACGTTTCGAATGAAAAAAAAAAGCAGGCGCGCTGGTCCCGCGCGGCCAAAAAAGAAAAAAGCACCAATATAATAAGCACCTTGCGGTCGTTCTCAGACACCTTTAAATTATAGTTCACGGCGTATTATAACTCGCAGCGACGCGCATGAAAGGGCCGCCGCCCCGCCGCGCAACGGCCAACGGATTCGTCCGGATCAAAGGATATTACGACATCAATCATTTGGATTTTTTTCTTTCGAGCGCGCGCGCCGATGGGTGATGCACCGCGGACGTTGACGGGGCGTTGGGGGCCAAAGGTGGCTGCGGCGCGCGAAGAAGAGGCCGAAATGGAAGCAGAACTATCAATTAACGCCTCGAGGTGCCGGCCTGGAATTGATTTAATGACAGACGGTCGGCGTGGAGGAACAACTTTCAAACTTAGGGAACGAACGTCGCGTTTGCTTCACGCAAGCGCGAGAAACGGGAGAAGCTGGGCACGGAGAACAGGAATCACGCTTTGGTTGCTCCACAAAGCTGTGGCAGGATGCGTTTAGATGTCGCCAAAAGCATGTACAAACTGAAACCCATCCAAAAATATGGCACTGAATACCATTTTGGTATATATTCTTGTACTTTGTTACATTTTAAGGATCAAAAACACATGATAGATATTGTACTTTGATTTACGTTACAAATTATTTAGTCTATTGATTTTTCACTGAGTTTTTCACTTCTATTGACGCGTTGCACGTACGCATGCAATATTATGAATCATAAACCTATGTGAGTCGACGACCGCCAAATTAATCCAATCCTTTAAAACGCATTAACATTTGAGTTGCGGTACATGTACTGTTGGTCAAATTTCTGCAGTTCTCTCAATTGCACTTTCAGTTGAATATATTTTTTAATTATCCTTTTCTCTTTCAATACGCAAGTAATAAACACAGAAATTATCAGAAACCCCGCCAAATATTGCGGTGTATCAAATAACGATAGAAAAACAAAAAATATACGCTGAATTTTTGCTAAAAGATGTTTAGGCGGCTTCTAAAGTTGTGTTTTTGATCGTATGCCGCTTATATCCTTTAAAATTTTTATTTTTCTCTGAAGGGTCGGCCGTAATCTGTTTCTTCTCTTTGCGCGACTTTTCTGAAAGTCACAGCGTTCCTTTTGCCGGCAGGATGCTAATGCAGCGAACACGCGTGCACAAACACAATGAGCAAACATAACTTAAAACACAGCGAAAACGACGAACAAAACGTCGAATAATAACGCCGCCGAAGCCGGCGCGCGGCTTAAAAAGCGCGAAGAAGACGCGAGATGCATTTGACCGCAGAAAAACACATATTTTTCCTTCTGCCGTCTTTTAATTCCCAGTTATAAGTGTCGCTCTCGCTTGCGCTCGCGCACGCCGCGCCGTTTTTGGTATTCAATGAATCCTGTCCTTTTCAACGCGACGAAGAGCTGGGCAGATGCGCGCGAGTAAGAACAGAAAGAGACAGTCGCGCATAATGCGAGCGGCCTCAGTTTAATAACCATAAATAACAAGCGAGACGGAGGCACATCGATGGAAGAAGCGCGCTTGAAATGCGTGGCCCCCAAGAAGACACGGAGCACACCGGCAAAGGACCCGAATGCCGACAACCTCCACGTTTCTGACACCCAGTGCAGCGATCGTGGGTGTGGTGCACCTATGTTTCACAGTGACAACGCCGAAGAAAATCACTAACTTTCTGATGGAAATCAACGTAAGCGATGCGTGACGTGTGAAACTTTTTCAAACGTATGCAAAACTTGTGAAACGTTGTGTACAGCGCAAGATTTACGTTTTACCTGTGCACGAGGACGAGGCACGGCGAAAGCGTTAAAGCGCTCGGAAGACCGCGGTGTTCGGTGTTATTTCTTTGAAGCCCAGCGGCGGTCAGTGGTACTGGTGTGCCGCGGTTGCTGACCTTAGTCAGTCTATCAATGCGCGCACCTTTTCTACCAGTGTTTCCCAAACGTTTCTTATATTCACAAACATGCATTCTTAAAAAAAATGAATTTTCTAAACACGCAAAACGTGAAAATGTTAACGTGTCAATTACGATAATGAAGATTTTATGAGGCGCCGAGGAGCGCCGCACCTCGACACTACCCAGATGTGTAATTTGTTTACTTGTCAAGCCAACAACTGATGCATGAACACGCGAAACCAATTTAATTAATCGAATAGAAGGCTATTTCAGCCCGGACAGCATAAAAATATATAATTTACTTGCATTTTGGAATTGGTCAGAAGTAGCACTGGCGTAGAATACATGCTTGACTATTGAAAACTTGATTTTTCGGCGGGTTTTGAATGAGGACCTTACTAGCGCGTGGTTGAAGACACTTTACACCTTCACGGAAAATATTTCGACGCAGGAAACGCAGTTTACGTTACAATGCGCAAGACCAGAGGAAACGGAGATGGTGGTCCCGGTAATATTGACGTAGGTGTTGTTGTAAACAAATAAAAAGTTGATTAACACTAATTTCCAACGTCAACTCTTCGCAGAAGACGGATGTGGAATATAACATAATCAAGCTTGAGACAACAAACCTGTCTAGATGAAAATGAATTGAACAAAACACTAATCAACAGGGTTTTACCTAAGAAAAACTTTTTTAAGCACAAAGAAATATTAGTATAAAAAATATTTTTAATTTTTTTTTAATTGGCCAGATGGTTGCAGAATAAAATTGTTGATAATTATTGTATAGAAAATATTTGGTCTGAATTGATTCGTAGGATGTTTATAAGACACTCAGTAGGTGAATGTCACATGTGTGCGTTGTCCTGAGTAAAGAAACGAACGACAGCACGAAAAAACAACACACAAAGTGCATCGGGGAAAATGTAGCCGTCGCCGTCGTCGGGAAATATTAACGCGCGCCGCGTGTTCTTCATCGCGCTCGATGACCTATGTTCGAGCGCGTGTAGTTGTTAGTTAAGTGTATAAAAGGCGGCGCGCTTTGATCTTTGCCGACATACGAGTCCTACACGACGCGCCGAACGCCCGACTGTCTATATCCGCATCCCGCACATCGCGAGCAGAAATAGAAGTTCATATAACGCACGAAGAGCCCGACCCCGCTAAGCCACTATCACTTAGTGATAGCGATAAATTCTGAAGGTGGATAAAGAGTTGGCGGAATCGATCCCGTACTACTGCGTGATACTGAAAAAAAAAAAGAGCGCCGTTGAGCTTCAAAGGCGCGTCCGGACATCAAAGGAGCGCAAAGTGACAACCACAAAGGCGACTCTCGAGCGTGGCGCTAAGCGACGATGGAAATGAGTCAGTTTGGCAAGTGAGTAACAACCACGAACAACCAAACAGCCAATTACGAAAGCCAAAAAAAAAACATATTTATTTCACAGGACCTGTGTACTAATCGTACTACTATTGGCGATGGCGTCCTACCAGCCCACCACCTCCGCGATGATCCTACCCATCGACTTCAAAGACTTGGTAAGTAGAAAAATGTTGTTCAGGATGACTCTAAGTCCACTTAGTTAGCTCCGAAGACTTGGCATAATCCATTTACAACCTGCTTTATTTATGAACATCAGGTTGGAAATTTTCAGTATCCCGACGTGAGCGCTGAGGATTACTACATCAACCGAATCGACAAACGCAATACCGAACTAATCCACAACCTGGACCGATTACGGGGAATCATGAAGGTGGGCTAGTCGCATCGCTACAACCGAGTATTTGCCGAAAACTTTCAAACTTATATAAAGATAATCTATGCAAATCCAAAAGCTAAAATGAATTCAATGGTACCATCGCCATAATAATGATGCACCATGGATTCCGAATTACAATCACAATAAACTTTTGAAGATTCTAACCTTGTTGATCACTTTCATTTGTGAACCGAACAGTTTACACCTATTTTTCGTATTTCTATTTGCGACTTGCAGAAGTTAATTTCCACGTTAAACGATTCAGCATAGAATTCCGACCGGGACAGAGAACATTTCAATCTCCGGCCAGGTATAGAAAGCAATTATCCAAAAACTGGGATTTGAGCTACGATTGTCAGAATGTTCGGAATAGTTAAAAGGCACCGCGCAACGACGATTTTTCTCGAATTTTCGGTTTACAGCAATGCAGTGCCATTGACAAGCGGTGAACTGAGTGAAGGCTTCAATTTGAATGCCATCGGGGTGGATTTCAAATTCGGGCGGAAAATTGACTGTCGGCACAATACAAAAATAAAGTCTTTAAAGTAAAAAAATTATGCGGTCACATCTTCTAAGCTAACTAAGGTTTTTGGTTAGAAATACCCATTCAATTGGTGAAAATGTCATATTTTCTGTGAGTATTTGAAAAGTTATAGCAACAGGCGCGAATTAGATGTAGTTTTATGAAAGTGCTCTTGACTCGACGTGCAATCTGGGCGTCCAACGAAATAAACCGAGCCAAAGAAGCTGCAACTTGTCGTCGAAAGCAGAGTTTTTGTGTTTGCCGAGGACGTCGCCGTCGTCATCGTCGTCGGCGCGTCTTTCTCGCCAACATCGCCATCCGCGCGTTGCAGGCGCGCTCGTGCGAGCCGCTCGCGTATTTGCGAATACGCGGCGCGGCGTCTTTTAACACGTCGGCGGCATCGGCCGCAGATCAAAGCGACGCGGCGGCCTCTTTGACGATTGTACGCGCGCGGTCGGAGCCTCCTTGCGCCTACCGGCGTCAATGTGTGGACATAAAAATTATAACTTCCCTCTTTGATGCGACCGATGATCGCTTTTTTTTGTCCGGCGAGCTGCCGACTCTTCGTGCATTTAAATAATTACGAGGCGTGCGATAAGCACGATGAATGGGAAGCAGTTCAAGTTGAAGAGATGACACCGCAAGATGACATATCTCTGACCCAAAAACGAGAATTTATGAATGAATACAGAAACCATGGACCCATGGCTTGAAAAGTACGTATCATTAATCATTTATGTATGTAATCATTCGTTTGTACTCGTAATTACGTATTTACATTTCTATCCGTGCCGCAATCATGTGAGCGCAGATATGAGTTGGTACATACTCAAGGCGTAAAACAAACTCAGTCATAAGGACACTCTTCCGAAATCATTATGAAACGATGGAATGGAATAAAAACTATTTACAAGTGCATTTCGAACGTGTTTCCTTTCGCAGCGCCGATTGCGTTTGGCGTGTTGCTTTTTTCCACCGTGCCCTCGCTCGTTTTCCGACACGACTTTATAATTGTGTACATTTGCTCCGCAATACAAATAAAACGTATCGACGGGCGGGCGCGCGTGTATGCGAAGCCGGCGAGCCGCGCGCTCCGAGTTTATCATATTCGACGGATCGTAACGTCGTCGCCCGTCGGTCGGGAGAGTTGTGTCGGCGTTCGCACGAAACTCCTTTGATCTATCGTGCGCGCGAACGCCGCCGCGCACGAGAGCAAAAAATACAACTCACATACACAGCCACATGACGCACCCGCGTGCGCGGCTAGTTTTTCGGTTGACGAATCGAACGAGATCGAAGTCGGCGATCGCGTGCGGCGGCGACTATGAATAGCCAAGAAATGCGCCGCCACCGCCGGCGCTAGCCATATAGACAAACAAATGCCAGGATGATGCCACGTGAGGGTCCAGTCCGCGGCGTGTGATGTGATGTGATCTACGACCGTGCGGAATGCGGCATGAAAGAAAAGCGGCAGCAATGTCATAAGGAGGACAGCAGGGAATAATCTGTGCCAATGTCGAGCGTCTCCTCATACGCAAAGGTGAATCATACCGACAACAAAGATCTTAATACTTTGATGTGTCATATATTTATTGAAAAAAAAAAAAACCTGTGTATACTTCAGTATACATTTTACATTTTGCGATATTTTCGATGGTAACAATCTCGTCATTTATTCATCTGCCCACTTATCGACGCACACCGTGTGTGTGCAAAGTGAAAAAGTTCCTCATCTCCCCGATCCTCCCATTTCCGCACGATGAGTGTGCATACGTGTATGTTAGCGTGCACTTCAAGTAATATAACGAACTGAAGAAAATGGTGAAATCGTACCCTGATGGGCACATAATCAACCGAAAAGAAAGGAATCGCATCGCAGAAAAGTCCGCCATGCATGATTTAAAAGCAAGGCAAACTCGGGAAGCACCGTTTTCAGGGAGCGCGCGCCGGTGTGTACACACCGGGAGACGAGCAGCTGATCAACAATTCATGAGGCAAACACGCGGCTGGATGTGCTCCAACCCGCCTCGTTCTGCGCAGCATGCGACGACGCAAGCAGGAGTAAATAACCAGTAACAGGTTCATACAGAAATTAATCGAGCAGAGAGTTAAACACTCAACATTATAGAAATACAAAACCATACACACAAATCCCACTATTAAACAAAATTATTCATAATATTTAAAACCTAAATATGTAGATATGTCTATTTAAACTTTTAAAAGAAAACATTTGTGGATTCAGGAAGAGAAGCTCAATGAACAAACAGACGGAAAAAAACTACATGAAAATGCACTCTCCCGACCAATTGGGGATCCCGCACGAGGATTTACTGAATTACGAATGCGTCTCCTGTTCGATCCGATTCAATTCCAGGTTCCAACCACAATCAATTCGAAAGCATGATAAAAAAAATACCGAATCCTATTATATCCCTCATTGCGCACCAAGTGTTTAGTTGATTGTGTTCGATAACAAATTGCTTTTTGCTCGACTTACCTAGCGAGATATCAAAACAGATGTCGACCACGCGGGTGATTAATAAACGACTTCGTTTGTTTGCAAAGCGGTTCCTATTAGAATGACGTGTCGTCCGACTATTATTTGATGTGCGTAATTAAATTACGAGCATGTCAGATAAAGTAATGCAATTAAATTTATCGATCGATGCACTTGTTCCGACAAACGTGGACTTATTTTTGTAATATCGTCCTAAAGACTAGTGCTTTTATTATTATTTCTCTCATATCATGCATGACTATTAGTTTGACGTTTTACTTTGGTTGCATTAATAAAATGGTGATAATTCTTTGGTAGGTTTCTTGCTTCTGGAAGTAGTAGGGAATAATCCAAGTCTTCTTTGGCTAAATTTAATTCAATATGTGCATTAGTATTTTATTCACATTTGCCAAAATTACTTTAAAAAAAAAAACAAATTAATCATTTGTGGTTTAGAGTGCATCGATACGTTTTTCTCCGTAGATATTACTCTATTCAGGTGTATATTATGTTAAGATAATGTTTTCGATAAGTAGGTACATTTTAAGTAAAGTCGGCGTATTGTGTTTCATATCAGTTGAGTTTTTATGTAGAAATACCCGAATGCCACCAAGGCGCAGGGCAATGAAGAGAGAAGTTGAGCCTTCTCGTAAATACCCACGATTTCTTTGACGCTGAGGATTAAGCGGCATTATAGTCCCCGAGTGTCGATATCGCCGACCGTATACGATGACAATGCACCAAGTTCAACTGGCAATTTTTATGTTTGCTCGATGCATATGTGCAGCTTACTTCAGACGGTTTTGAATTGAATGAACCGGAGGAATGTTGATTTTCGGCCCCGGCTCTCTCGCTGACTGAATGCATGGAACAAAAAGGTAGGATTGTCGGAAAGAAAAAAAACCCGATCAAAGACCGGGCAGTAACAATATTTTTATCGCGAGTCTCGAGAAAATTCCCAATAATGAACCGCGTTGACGACGCTAAATTGCGCACTGATTTGCGGCAGGAGGACACAGAACGCATTGCGGTGGCATCGCGACTTTTTCTAACGAAAACGCCGCCACCTGAGAGATGTGCTGGTGGACGAAGCCGACGCAGCTGAAGAAACCTGTTTGCCGACCCGTCCGAGTGTGTGTGCCGGCTAAACATCAACCGTCATCATCGGAACGGATCACACGGCCGACGAAACCGACCCGCCGCACCGCCGACCAAACGCGCCGCGCCGCACACGACGAGGACGGAGCGCACCGTGCGACAGAGACTCCTGCAGCTGGCTGCGAAGACGCGCTGCAGTAAAGAGCGAGCAAGCGGGCATAGAGCCGAACGAATGCACGGCGGACGGCAAAGAAAGAACTTGATTATGTTGATGAACAAATGAACATGATGAAGAAGACTATGGGCAAGGCACGCCGAGCGCGGCCGGTCGGTGCGACGACGGACGGACGGATGGAGGAAGAAAGCGGCGGTCGGCGAGCGAAACGCATCGGGGTAATCACATATCTTATGGGTAATAAATGTGATGTTGATGTCCATGCCCATGTCTAACTTGTTATCCAGAAACGGACTTTGGACAAAAACCTCGGCATTCCGCAATAATCAAACTATCACCAACCAGCTACGAATCGAATTCTCATCTGGACCTCTTCAATCATTAAATTCTACAATAAAAAATCATCCTACCGGTATATACCATCAAAAAAATTAAAAAAATTCCTAATTGTTGCAATGTAGAAAATCTTATGATAATAAAATTGAATAGTGGACTGATGTAAATATTAAAAAAAAAACGAGTATTGTTTTTGATAAGTGCACCCCTGTAAGAAACTCGGTCGGTATGGAAAAAAGCAAACCCACCCAACCGACATAAGAAAGCCGTCCGTTCATCTCCCATGCTCGGTGCGCATAATGCATACACATTCTTGCTGCGCGTTTCCTTCGCTCTTCGTATGCGAGCGCGCTGCTGAAAATATGAAAACGAATTCTTACTAGTTTCAACGTGCGCGCATTCCGCGCGGGCACGAATCGGAAAATCAGACGCGGACAATCGGCGGCCGGCGCCGGCGCGCTCGATCGGAAATTAAAGACCGGCGAGCAATTATTAATTACCATTAATTAACTACCACCATGCCGGCAAGCGGCTGGCGTGCTGCTCAGGCCGAAGACGTGCGTGCTCGGCGCGAGCATATTAATACCGTCCTCGCAGCGCGGAGCAATTAAATTTCATCCTTTGACTTTCTCATGGAATCACAATAATTGCCATGTAGCAATAATCGCAATATGCAAGGCTGGGCGTACGTAACGCGCATAACTATTCAAATAATCACCGGCTAAGATTATAATAGCTTGTTTTTACATTCTTCCGCAGAGCGCAAATAAAAATGATATACACAGTTCTATGATGGTCGCAACGGTTGGAAGTTGCATTTGACGATAGACAAAGAAGCATGCGCATGAACCGAAGAGCGAAGACCATGAAAACCACTAAAAACGAGGCGTACTTTCGTCGCCGTTGGGGCAAGCAGCATGCTGCTTGTTGCTGCACGAAGCGAGGCAAGAAGTACGCGTCCCGACAGAACCGCTCCGATTCTTGGAAATTCTCGGCACCGACGATAATTCTTTCCTTCGTTCAGTGCAGCCCCGTTGGAAAAGATTCCGTGAGGGGATCGAGTCACCGAAAATGTACAGAAATAGAGTGCGGCCACCCGACAGTTGATATTATTAAGTTTTATCGGCTGGCGCGCATGAAGTGAATGAATCGCGATCAAACAAACGAGTAGATCAGCAGAAGCCCAACGAGCGATAGCTGGCAAATATTTGAAGATGTCTCACGTGGTTTCCAGAAGCGCTGGATGGTGGCCACCTTCAAATTTCTATAGAAAACCGAAAAGGCATGAACAAGGTCGAAGAAAGAGCACTCAGAAGCGACGATTCGAAAACATTCCAAACCTACATCATGCCGACTACTCGCGGCACGCTCAACAAACACACACAGAGCAACACGCAGGCAGCACACGGAGCGAGCCCGTCGTTACTTTTCCTTTGATCTCGCTCGTCCGTGCGCACTTATACTTCAACCCAACCGATCTAACCAAACCAAAATACTCGCGCCGCAGAGGACAGAGTCTCTGTGTGAGCAAATTGAATGAAACTTTTCAACGTCGCGCGCGGTCTTTGCCGTCTGGCCGCGTGCGCGTATTTATGTCACTGTGACTGCGCATAATTACCAGCGGCACCTGAAAAACACGCTGCTATACACCGCTCACCTCTGCTACATCTGATCGACGATTATCCGATAGACCGGCGGTCCTCCGTGGCGGTGCGGGCGGCGGGCGAGAGCACTTCGGCGTTATATCCACATTGATCCCCAACGATTTTCATTATTTTCACATTTCACACTCGCGGCGGCCGCGCACGCACGAACATCGACGCGTTCGCGTGACTAAATAAAGCACAATTTGCGGGGCGATCAGCATTCGGGCGCACGCCGTCGACGCGCAACGCTGGCTGTGGAATCGCAGCGACCGGACGGGACCAACGAAAATAAACTCGCACTCGTGTCGTTGGTGCTGGACTGATGTAATAAACGCGCTCGTCGCGTTCGCGCTGCCGTCAGCGTGCCGAACCGACTGACAGGCGAGTGTGTAGCGGTGGGTTTATCGCGCGCCGGCTGTGCGCTGCTTCGTGCTCGCTTCGGGCCGATACCGGCGCGACGAACCGCGGCAAGTGGTGGGGCACAGCGCGCCGGCTGCACCATTGCATGGCTGCAGTCTGCAACGTGCAGTTCTCCTGCGAGTGGCTCTTCGGTCATTTCAAAGCGCGGCTGCTTTTGTGCGGCAAGCGCAAGCAATCGCCGCTTGTCTAAGGGACACCCACGCTTTAATATTTCGCAGCTTCGTGTCACCCCTTCTTACAAACTGCTAGTATTGTATTCTTCTCATTGTATTGCACATCCTTTTATTCCACACCACTTGTATACGGACTCCTGTCATTACTACATGCAGAAAATCTAAATAAAAATGCTTTACTTTTAAGTAGATATTTAAAGGAGAGAAACGTCCGGTAAGTTAATTCCTAGACTGGTTAATCTGCTATTATTGATTGCGCCTGGGGTGAAAATGTAGGAAACCCTGAAAAGTCAACTGGCCGTCCGCAAAACACTCGACTCGCACCTAATTGAATTAACACTTGTGCGAATGTATGCCTTTGGCGCGCGCATCTGTTCAGTTTTTACAAGCTGATTCGTAATAATAGAGTGAGCTCGTTTGATTCGGAGCCGGCACGCCGCCGCCGTCATCCCCCTTTTGAGCCAATTTTCCGCGTGCTTTGCGCGACGCTTGAGGTTCGCCGACGCGCCGCCCGCAACGCCGCAAACAGCCTTTGATCTTTTTTACAAGCACCGCTTGCTTTTTTGAATATCAAATCAAAAAGACTAGATTTGCTTAAATCCCGTGCCGTTTAACGAGATCAAAGAGTCATTTATACGAGGCACACTAGCCGCACGCACAATGCGATTATGCAACATCAAATGGTGCCAAAACATACCTACATACATGTTTGTTTGATGCATTGAATTATGCGCTTTTCAAGCGAACGAGAAAATAAAATAAATGAAAAACGTCTGTTACCTTCGTGCGGCGTGGAGCTTTGTCGACACGACCGCCCCAGTTCGATTTGTGAGTTGTAATTAAACATGTTGTTCGCCAGCTTGCACCTGCCCAGGGTGGGTGAGATGTTCACTTAGTTTTAATTGTGATCAATTAAAATACTTCGGAAAATACTCGCAATAATCACTCACTTCACATTATGATTATGTTTCTGTTGACATTGTTGCGTTGCCTAGCCACGCTTCTATCAAACAAGGTAAAACAGTTCTGTCATTTCTGTTTTCCTACCGTTTGTCGAACGACACGCCATTTCGAACCCACTGCTTCCGTCCACGGATTGTGATATTTGCAGCTTTATTTGCGACGCGTTTATTTTTCAAGCACCTCATCGTTTCTCCATCATGGCTCAACAAACCGAACGTGATCTACTAGAAGGTAAATAAATATTTTTTTCCTATCATGTATTTATTGGTACGAAAATGTGAGTATGTGCAAACGCCTTATTTTGAAATAGCCGTCCGTAAGTCGCTGACTGAATATGGAGTCATGGGCCACTTTAAGGCGGAGATGCGCGCGTCCGTAATGAATATCTTGAATAAAAACACTGAGCGCCAGGTGCCCCCCGATATGCCCGAAGAGACCAAGCTGCTCAACGAGCTGATCCGTGAGTACCTCGCTTGGAACGGGTACATGTATTCCGAGCAAGTGCTTGGTGTCGGTGAGTGTTGATTACAGGCCTGCCCTTCAACCGATTGAATGATTTTTTGAAATTTTTGATTTTATTTTTTATTAGAGTCCGGAGACAATGACACTACGATGAGACGTGAACAGCTCGCCTCCAAGCTGGGGGTTCTCGACGATCGCAAGACTCAAAAAATTCCCCTGCTATACTACATTTTATCGTCCTTCCAAAATGACAAACAATAAATAAAACTCATGTTTTGATTGTCCTAAATATGTTTACTATATTCCTGTTTGTATTTGGTTAATTTGGTTTAATTTACATTACTGTATGTTCCACAAGGTTATTTGTTCGAAGTGCGACTGACAACTGCTAGGTAGCAAAATGCCCCGCATCGAGGAATAGGCTGCGAAGCAAGGAAAGCACCTCCATCAGGAGAGTACTCATATAGTATCGGTTTCTTCTTGTTTTCTTTCTCCTGCCAGGCTCCTGCTTCGCCCAGAGATTCAGCACTGGATCCTGGCTGTAACAGGATAAAGAAAGGGTAATGAAAATAATGCTCCTCCATTTTGAAATAAGCTGGGTTTACTAAAAGATGCGATAGCTCTGGAAGGGGTCCCGGTGGGGGGCTTTCGTGGAACGGCGGTCTAAGGTCCCTATTTTGCACATTGAGTACCAAATAGTACATGAAGTCATTGCGCAGTTTCATTTCTTCAACGCTTCTTCTGCACGCGATGAGTTTACGCATCCATCGAATAACCCTTTGACGCTCTGCATTCGTCTGCAGATTGTCCATCATGCGCTTGGCCAAGAAAAGGTTGTAGTTAAAGTCATAATTGAGGTCTGCAATTTGTTCGACCATGATGATATAAAATTTGGCCCCCACTGGATCAAAAAATGTGTGCACTCACAATGAATGAACGTTACATTTGCTTCAATTTAATACAGAAAGACCAACTGACGTTTCAGAGAAATTTGTTTATTGCGTTGTTATAGAAATGCTAGCGATTAAAATTTTGAAGAACAGAGTGCATTTTATTGAAATCCCCTCCAGGTATCTGGTGGCGCTCTGGCTCGCCTTCGTGGCGCGGGTTCTCTCTCAGTGGTCACCCTAGAAGTGCTCAGTTTAACCCTAGTCGTGTTCCTAACTTCAGCTTGACTACGGCTCAACTCTGCAGTATCTTGAGCAGGTGCCCTTACTGGAGTTTGGATCGGGGAGTAATGGAAGGGTGAAGTTGAACGACCGGGAAGTTCATTTGGGGTATGGATTGGTGAGTAATGAAACGGTGATGTTGGAGGTGCTGGTCTTCCAGATCGTGTTCGTACAGGTGAAACATCCCTTGAAGAAGTTGTGTGAACCGGTGAGTAATGGAACGGTGAAGTTGAAGGCCCAGAAGGCACCCTCGAAGGAGCATTGACGGGTGGGTACTGGAAGACTGACGCATTGGCATCTAGACGAGGTGTTGTTTTTGGGGAATAGTGAAAGGGTGAAGTTGAAGGACCAGCTGCTTGCGCTAGAGGAGGTGTTCTTATTGGTGAGTAATGAAATGGTGAAGTCGATCGAGCAGTGGGTTCCCTCAGAGGTGGTGTTTTAATTGGTGAATAGTGGAACGGTGAAGTTGAAGGACCAGCGGCTTGCTTTAGAGGTGGTGTTTTAATGGGCGAGTAATGGAATGCGGTGCTTTGGTCTGGAGGAGGCGCTCGCTTCGATTTACCCTTGATTGTACCTCGCTTTTTCGAGTTTTTCGCACGGAGAGACACTTTGCTGACTTCGGCAGTGACCGCTTCCATCGCCTGGGTTGTTTCGATTTCAGCGGCTTGCTGGGAAGCCCAATCAGGTTTTGGACGTGCAGATCTAAGTGCCTTGAACCTTTCCGTAATCTTGGGTTTTGGTTTTAAAGGTTGAAGGCTTAGAGGTGTGGCTTGAGCTATTTCAGATTCCACAAAACTCTTCCCAAGAGACTCACTTAAATCTTCTAACCTGTACACGTTATGAACAAAAATAAACAACAAAACCGTATTACGAGATTAATGCATACCTTTCTTCTAGTACTTCCTGGGCAGCCTCCAACAATTTACGTTTCTCATCTGCCTTTTGCTCCTTTTCAGCGACCACATTAAGTTCGTCTTTCTGGCGTTTCTTTAAGTCTTTTAACCTCTTTTGAAGTCTGGTATTTTCTTGTTTTAAACGTTCACCTTCAGATTTCAACCAATGATATCGGTGGAAGGCTTCTTGCCGCCAGAGAGATTCCAATGTTTCTTGATCAACTTCCACCTGTCACAAATATTATTAATACAAAATAACGGTGTTTAGTACATTTATATACCTCCGCCAATGGAAATATATCATCTAAGTATTCATCTTGGGTGTAGAATAAGTCAAAATTAAAATCTGGACAATATTCTAGTATTTCGTTCAGATTCCGCACCAGTTTATCATCATAAAGCACATAGCGATCAGAAGTATACTCTTTGAGCTGGATTTGTTCGTTGACGAGAACATCGCTGATATCTTCAGTCATTGTCTCGTAAATTTTCCGAGATGTGCTTCGAAACAAGCTCAACTCCTCCCCGAGGATACGTTGCAACTCTTTACCATTGTCTGCGGTAGAAGGAGCAACCAAACCAATTAATTCATATACGTTCACTGGTCGTTCCCGGACGCTCTTCACAATCTGCTTCAATTTGTTAATGTCCTCGCCCTTAGGTTTATTTCGTCGTATTATTTTCATTTTCTCCTTTTGCTCTGTCCAGAAAACAAGATACAAGATGTATGTCAAATGGACTACATAAGTAATTCTTTAATATGTAAGATACTTACGTTCCTCGTAAGTTGCAGGCGGTGGCAGACCCAGGCTAAACGCGGGAAATGCAGGTCCCTTGGTACTCTTTCCCTGTGCCTTTCCGGCCTTGCCGGGCCCCTTAGTGGGGCCACATTTAGCAGGCTTAGTTGGCAGGGGGCACGTGCTTTTGCTCGCGCGCCCCCCGGCGCGTTCCTTACGATTCATTATCGCAAATCAGCGCAGCTTACAGCAACTATCACAATATGAATGAATAATATGTTCAATTTTGGTTAAGCTGGGAATAGATTTAATTATTATCATACCTGAATAATACGCAACAACAACAGGCAATCACCACAATCGTAGTCACCGACACGTATAACGCAATCATCCTTCCATATATGCACTAAGTTCTTAAAAATATAAATTACTTGATCATGGAGCGACCCAGATTTATTATTCGATTATCAAAATTACAACTGACATATTTTTTCTTACAACAATTTGACAATTTCCCAGACTAGATAAACAAAAGGTATTGTAGAAAGTATTGATAGAAGTAGGCGTTGAGCGTTGCTAGACCACTGATAAAATATTCGTAGAAAATTTTTATTAACCTTCCGTGAACGTATCCTGATGACTTCTTAGGTGCGTCTTCTTTGCTACTTGATTGTTCTACTTGTATAATTTTTTCTTCATCCAAACCCAATGATACCGGCAGTTTCAGTTCTTCGCTGCTAATATGTGCCTGTTCGTTAACATTTAGTTTATGGTAGATATCATGGGTCAGTTGATCATCTATAATCACTTTATCAGAATGTCGTGGTGTATCGTTGCGTAATAACAAACTTTCTTGATACAGAGAGAAACAGGCACTAGGGTCCAAAGACATGATGGCTGTATCAAACTCTGAGCTCGTTTCAGTCCCGGTAGGTTCAAAACTGAATTCAGTGCCGGTACTGTTCAAGCCGTGTGCCCGATATAGTGACTTTACTGAAGACGACGCGCGCATATCTGTTTGCGAGGTATCCAGAATTGATGGAGGATATTGGTCAAGATATACCGATCGAGAATGATCGTACTGATCGTACTCACTATCGTCGACCAGTAATTCGTTGATGTAGTGTACTTCATCTTCCAATACATCATAAGGACGGTCTTGTCGTAAGAAGAAACTGGATGTGCATTGATTACATTGATTGTCACATAGGACCGGGACGATGTATGATGGAAGGTTGATAATATTGGAGGGCAGCAGAAGTGGTTGTTCACACGCGTTGTTCCGCCTTGTGTCCAATAAGTGGGGACTATGATGCAGGTTGGTGGGTACCGACTTAATCTCTCGTGGCATTTTTATTTATGTCGTGTGGCTACTTCATGATCGCTCAGGGGGTTAGTTTACTCTCTCGGAAAACATTTCGTTGCCATTGCACATGACGTTATTGAAAAAGGCCGGCGAGATTTTGATTTGGCAGTGATAACTGAAATATTATGACAGGGACTTCCATTCTGTCATATATTTGATTTTTTAGTGCGGGTGCTCTATTGAATTTTCCAAAATTCCGCACCAATTAACGTTTTTAATGCGCAATGCGCTTATTGTTAAAGTTCTACTAGTTATATTTGAATTTATTAGAATCAAATTGGTAATCTTCTCGTTTTGGTTATGCAGTCGAATAGTCCCACACAACCCCGACAACCTACCACCAAGCCAGTAATGAAAACAAAGGCGCCGAAAGGGCCGCGCTACATGCCAAATTTGCATAATCTATACCCCACAAACTTTGCCATCCCTCAGCCTGCGCCTCCGCCCAATCATACGTTAATACCTCCGGATGAACAAATGCCCTACTATGTCGTACCTGTGTTATATGTCCCAAAGCAGATTGTCCCACCGGAAACCCTGAATATTCCCTCAGCGAGAACAGGAGTTCCCAATATTCTCAAACGCAACAAACCCTCCACAACAACCTCACCTACCTCTAGATATTGTCAGCCTTCATCGGCCCCGGGAAGAATGCAGATGAGAACTGAATCGTCCCTGCAGCGCACTGTAGAACCTCAGAAGCCTGCTGATGAAAGCAGCGTCCATACGTCCGTTTACTATGTTAACCAGCGATTGCGAAATACAGCCGTGTGCACGGCCAATCCAGCCCTTGGAAGGGTCATTGAAGAACATGAGCATGAACGTGTCGACGAAGTGGTGGTTCCTACACGTGACGTCACTCAGGGGTCAAAAGGAAGGAATAAAAAATCTCTGCGAAAACGCGATACCACCATACAGGATTTACGTCGACAGCTCATGGAAGCCTTGGAAATTGTAGAAAGGTTTCAAGGTGAGAACAAAGAATATGCGTCCAAAGGTACTCAGTATGAATCCAGCGCGGTGATCGAAAAAGGCCGAGTCCGTCCCTTCACTCAAGTTTTGCGATTGGAGGAATCATTAAAAAAAATGCGCAAGTAGCCATAGCAACCATACAAAGTATGGCATTCAATATTTAAAATGTCATTTTCCGAAACACTGAAATTATGAACGTGCAATAAAAAATACAAAAAAATTATTTATTTTTATTTTGAAATTGAACATGTATTTGTGGCTTTAATGTGCAATGGAGGTGACAGAGAAGCAGCAACAAAGTGCCGGATCAAGTAAATCATTAACTGAACCTACGGATTCATCGTCCCATCCACCACCAGGGTCTGATGATACATTTAATTTTGATTTTTACATCGGATTCACTAAACCGCTGATATTAAATTTGCTAGACCCTAAAGGTAAAGTCGGCAATCAACCTTCTGTAGTTAGATGTTCCATTCACCAACACCGTTCGTTTTGCAGAAAAGACAATTGCCGCAGCATGGGTGAACAAGCTCAAAAACGATTCTGCATCTGAAGAGATTCGTACAGCGCACCTGAAGCTGTTCTTGTTCGTCCTGCATAGAAGAAGGCTTGGTGGTCCTTTTAATGAGCTTCCCGAAAATGAAGAATTGGAAGAATTACCGGATGGGGCCCAGGTATGCAAAATGTAATTGTAATAATAGGGTTCACCAGCGCCATCTACCCGAGCAACCGTCCTAAAAGCTATTTTTCTTTTTGACTTTCAATTGATTTCCACAATAAATTTTAACTACTTTGCCATCTTCCTCTCAACTTTCGCTTTCATAATGTATAAACCTATTTTATTTGGATTCATGGATAGATTGTCGATGTGGCACGCGATATTTTGGAAACCGAACACGATGAGCGAGTTAGAAGCATGCAAGATAAGCAGAGTGCTGGCGGCGATTATCCACCCTATACTGTAGAACTCTCTGCAGATCTATTGGAATACAGTTCATCCCAGGAAATACCTAAATTCGGTTCACATATGTATTACGCCATATCTACTGAACCAATTCACACCTGGGAAAACCTAGATTTGGGAGTCTTATCAAAAGAAGTAATTGTAGACAGTGTGAAAGCATCAAATGCCAATGTCTCCACAATGTCCCTGAAATCGACAAAATCAAAGTCTTTAATGGAAGCCGAGAAAAACGCAACTAAATCGCCAAAATCTAGACGTCCCGTAGGCCAACCCTTTTCCCCACTGGCTAGTAAAGAAGCCAGCCCATCGGAGCGCCGACCTATCACATGGGGTTCCAACTTAATCGAAGTAACTGAGCCAAAAGAAAAGAAAGAGAAAGAAGAAGACGATGAGAAAGATGAATATGATGATGGTTTTGTTTGCAAATTCTTTAATACTAACAACATACAAAGTCCGAAAGTAACGTTTTCACCAACTTCGGGGAGTCCTGAGAAAAGTAGTGCACCCATAAAGCAAAGCACCCCGGGTATACCCTCTCCGGTTTCTGCAAGATCGGCTCAGGGGAGGTCAACCAATGATAGCTTTCAAGCCCGCGTTGATAATTTTCTGGATGACTTAATGGAAACCAGTATGCCTGCAGACTTACGAGATTCTTATGGATTCATGAGTCCTCCATCGTCCCCAACGTCAAGAACTGACCAATCGTTTGATGATTTAATGAACACTAGCATGCCCCAATATTATGATGATAACTATGATTATTCACCAAAACAAAGTCCTACAAAAAGTCCAAGAACTCCAGGCCAATCTAGTCCATTGCCACAGGTGAGGCATATAAGTATGAGTTCAAGAGACGAAGAAGCGAGAGAAATAATAGAAGAAGGAAACAAATTGTTAAAAGAACAAGAGTTGCAAGTAAAAGAGAATAGTACCCCGCCAAAGGCACCATCTCCACGAGATCATGGACAAGAAGGCTCACCAATAAAAACACCACCACGTTTGTCACCCATGAAAACACCACCTCGTATGTCACCAATGAAAACTCCACTTCGTATGTCACCAATGAAATCACCAGAACGCAGTCCAGATAGCAGGCCATTGCATTTGAGCAGATTTTCAGGAAGTCCTTCAACACGCCTAGATACGACGCCTACGACTTTCAGGCAAAGTCCAGGTGTAGGCCAAGCCTCGACTCCAGGTTAGTAATTAGAAACGTAAAACTCTAGATATAAAACGCTAAAGTAACATATGTTGCAGGAACACCAACAAGTGGTAGAGGAACACTGGAAGAATTATTTCCGGATTTAGAAGGAGAAACAGACGACAACTTCTTATTTGGCAATGATGAACCTGACGTAGATCTTCATGAAATCGACTTTTTGGACGAATCTTTATATGACGATTTGGAACATCGAATACGAGAGATCCAAGGCGGCCATACAGAATCTATGCCTTCAAGCGCAAACATTGTATCTACAACACCAGGAATGCCAGGAAGTCCGATAAGACAAAATAAATATGGCGTCAAATTTCCTATAATGGAAGATGAGGATATACCAGATCTTTTTAATCTTTCACTATCGCCTGAGAGTAAAAAACAATACGAGTACAATAAACAACAAGCAGCTCAAAAACCAACCGAAGACGAATATGGGTTAATTCCACTACAGTCGGAACTACAAACGCCATCACCAAAGAGGATAATTACATTCACCACCTCGTCACAAACGACACCTAAAAAAACAAAAACTCCAACAAAGGATAAAACTCCAACTCCTACAAAATCTCTAAAAAGGTTGTCGTCAGGTCGACGAATCCAAAAAGATGCGCAAGAAGATGAAGAACCCGCACAAGAACAATTCTCAACTATGTACAATACATTAATTGAACCCAAGAGCCCACAACCACCCCCATCAAATGAAAATGAACTCAGTTCAGAGTTGCCACCGTTTGAAACTTCTCCGAACGAGTTTTCCCTGGGATGGGTCACTCCACCTCACCTGAAAGTAAATAAGGAAATGCAGAAGCCCTCATCCCCATCATTTACCTACCATATGGGTCCACCAAGGCAAGACGAATTTTTGTCGAGTGAAACGTTTCCAGATATTATGCCGCCGGATACACCACCAAAACCTCCTTCACCTATGAAATATGAAGACTACATAGATCCATTCAATAACGAAGAAGATTTTACAAATCTAATGGAAGAGGAAGAGCCACTTGGTGCCAAATTAGAGGCGCATGAGTGGCACCCGTACAGGCCTCGACAGTTTTCCATCAAAGTAGGCGCAAGGGCAAGGAATGTTGTTCTGCCTCGCAAGAGTGCTCCCCCAAAAGTTGAAACAATATCAGAGGAAGCCGAATATTATTATTTAAAATCACCAGCACAATCCCCGGCCAAACCAGTAGAAGTTGATTATGATGCACCTTACATGTTACCATCAAGTGCCCGACTGCCGACGACAGGTCAACCGATGCAGGGTGCTACAAGAACCCCAGAATCAACACCCAAAAAATTTCAACAAAAGGACAAATCAGAAACTCAAACAATTTTAACAGAAGTAACAGAACATTTCGCAAATAATATTGAAGATCCCCATCAACAAGAATTGCTACAACATGTAGCCGATGTAGTAAAGGTTGTAGAATGTAAGGTTCAGGCAACTGAAACACAACCACAAACTCCACCCAGATCGCAAGTTCCACCTAGACCTCAAACTCCACCTAGGCCTCAGACCCCACCTAGACCTCATACTCCGCCTCGATCTCAAACTCCACCAAGGTCTGAAATACCCCCTAGGCCTCAAACTCCACCTAGACCCCCAACTCCAACTAGGCCTCAAACGCCTCCTAGACAAGAACAAGATTGGATAATGGATAGTTCACCACCTCTCGGATTCAAAGATTTAGATTCGATTGAAGCAACATCACCTGGATTAACACCTGGTAAAAATATTTTCAGACCAAAAACACCCCCTAGGACACCCGATCTTGAAAT
This sequence comes from Dalotia coriaria, assembly GCF_025399875.1. Lineage (NCBI taxonomy): Eukaryota > Metazoa > Arthropoda > Insecta > Coleoptera > Staphylinidae > Dalotia > Dalotia coriaria. Next base: position 2,912,469 of record NW_027045443.1, on the reverse strand, counting down.
GGCCACACCTCCGCGCACTTTTGATGAAGTTCACCAGATAGATAGTGCACCCTCGCCAACATCACCGATGCCATACCCATCACCCAAGAAGCAACCACCGCCGTCGTCGCATCCTCAATATGACTTCGCTGGACCAGTTGAAGAGTTCATGCCTGAGTATGGTCCATTAGATTTTGGAGAGAGTGATAAATCAGGAATCATGGACGAATCGTTTCCGATGGATACCAGTATTGACTTTGACCAATCACAATCTCCGAAACGAATCCATGAGACGATTGACATTTGTCACCGTGATGCACATTCGCAAACCGTAAGTCACACGGAAAGGCGCATAAATCAGTCTTGGCCTCCGGCTAAACCAGCACTAGAGAAACTGAGTCGCTCTCATGGCACCAATACTCGTTTCAGTCTAGGGCCGGAACAAAAATCAAAAGTAACAGAAACCGAAGAAAGTGTAAAAAAATCCAAAAATCGTATTCGTTTTGAACAAGCCGGGCCTCCCGATGTTAGATCTGATAGTGCAGTACAGGTAACTATTTCCGAAGATATTCAAGTTGAAGGTCCGTCTACAATCAATAGCGCGAGTGGAGTCAGTTCCACAGATATGAAACAGATAAAAAAGAAAATAACTTTCGAACAAATTGATGCAAGTGTAAGTACTACAGGCGGCCAACGCTCACCACAAAGACAAGCAAATGCGTATGGGCCGGTACAAACAACCCCTCGCACTCCTCCAAGACAACAAAATATGTATGATGCGATGCAAACACCCCCTCGCACGCCGCCGCCTGTTGATTTGATGGGAATGGAAGGATACGCTGAATACACTCCCAGGCAATACATAATGGATGAAGGTTTTGATAGTCCAGGCCTACAAACGCCAATGAAATTACCTACCACATTCCCAGGCTGGAGCACCCCTGAACATTTGAAAATTGAACAATCTCCGCAAATGTCACCCCCCAACCTTCCCTGGATAGTGCCTGTAAGATACCCTGGTGCGCTCTATGATGAAACTGCCCCACCATTCGTAGACGAACCGTATAGTCCAGAACCCGCCGCTTCAATGTCACCTCAACAAAAAAGAAGAAGTAACTCTCCGGTACACAAATCACATGTTGAAAAAATCTTCCGCACTCCTGATGGTACAACAACCACCACAACAGTTGACACAGTAGAACAAACATCGCCTCCACCTATGCCTGACTTTGAAGCTGATTTCATGTCACCGCCAATGCCACCTATACAATATAATATGCCAGCCCAATCACCTTCATCATCACCACGTCGTCAAAGGCCCATCGTGAGCTTCAGCGATTCCCCTACTACTACAAGTCCATGTAACGCCCCCATGTCTCCAAGAACATACTCAGCCGGCGGCACGTCCCTGAGATCACTAGGTGCGTCTACACCTCCAAGAAGGCGCAATACTCCCACGTCCCCAAGGAGGAAAAAGACCCCATCTCCAAAGGCAACATATGACTCGCAACCTCCGGTACAATCGTATTCTCCGGAACAAATATGGAATTTACCTGAAAATTCCAATCAAATTATGGATTATCCGCAACCAGAGTTTTATGACGAACTGTACCAGCCAGAAGGTACACCCGCTGGTGAACCATGCCAGAGTCCCTTCAATCCATACGATGAGGTGATATATAATCCACCTTTACAAACACCGCCGATAGGGCCATATGCTGATCTACAATCTCCGAGCCAATATAAGACGCCAGAACATAAAAAGACCAGGACGTTCATTCACGAAGAACTGCCGTTGTACGATCGAGTGCAGCAGATTGTCGAAGACGTCGTTTACGACCCTAAAGATGTACCACCTGCTAATGTATCACCACCTAGACTTTACACATTAACTTCTCCTCCAAGACCCGACTATTTTGATGTTATCGACGTTGGCAACCGACCGGGCATAGAAGACGAAAATTTCGCAGACGATTTATACCAGAGTCCTCCAAGAAATATGCAGATGCCTGCCGAAATACAATCTCCTTATACGCCACCATTACTCCAGCGACCTGACTGGGACTTGTGGCAATCGCCACCTTCAGGCACGGCACCTAGCCCACCATTGCCTCCAATGCCGTCACCCATGGATCAATACGAGCCGTTAGACATGGAGAACTATGATTTGTATCAATCACCATATATGATGGGCGAACAAGAATGCCCAATTAGTCCACCTTCCGCTTTCAACCAGCCGCAAGTCGAATATGATATTAATATGGATTATGATGTACCGCAGTTCGACACAAACATGGATCCAATGAATCAATTTATACAGGACACAGATGTGAGTCAAGCCCCACAACAACATCCAGAGCAGACTAGAACAACAACTACAACGAGAATAACTGAAGAGATATACTATGACGAGGTGAATTCGATGGATGTGTCTGATGCAGCCCCACCGGGAGTTCAAATGGAGTGGGATTCGCCACCTAGAGAGGAGTTACCGTTTTACGAACCATATGTGCCGCCGTCAATGTACCGGCCACCAACACCAGTGACTCCACCTAATTTTATGGATGACCATTTGGAAGCTGGAATGGCATTTGAAGAAGAACCCTGTTTTTATGGTACACCGGAACCAGTTCACTGTAATGGCGATTACTACGACGCAATCGAAAATGAATCACCGGAATTCTATCAAACACCCTAAATGCACACAACAAGTACAGAGCCAACTTTTTATAAATACGCTGCCCAACCTATTTTTTCTTCAAAATTATGAAAGTAATTCTAACTTGCTGCCAATGCGTCTACCATATTTTACAACATATATTTTCAATAAAGCTGGCAGTGCACTTTTGTAATTCATTATTAGTACATTAGGTATCAAGTCGCTAAACGGGGGGTTTACTAACGTTTAGACATGTGATGCTTACGCTATTTCTTCTACTTCCACTTAAATCTTCGAAATTCGCTCGCACTACTGGGAAATGTATAACCTTTCAATGTGATACCGCGCCGACACAAGCAGCAGCAGCGCATGCTGCTTTGACCTGTTTGACTGGTGACGCAATGCATTTCATATGGTCTTGTGCTGCACCGTGGGCAAATGCGCAGGCGCAAGCTCCGCCCCGTAGATCATGCCCATGAGTAAAATACTTTACTCACGGCTTTGGCCATACGTACCATTTTTTGTGTCAAATAATCGTGGAAAAACTGGCGCTATATAGGTGGAAGTAGAAAAACTTTTTTTTATCCTTGACAGTCTAGCATGGTAACCAGTATTCTGCCAATCTTCAATTTCCACGACCTCTGTACGCATGTTAAAATAGTGAGCTATGAATTAATTTAATTGTTTCGTATAACCTAGGAGATTTACTATTTATCCTATCAAACAAATGTTAAAAAATCAGTGTGGAGATGGAATGGGAGCAAGAATCCTTTAGTTCGGAGTTATCCAGCCAAGAGGAAGACGGCGGGGATAATTCGCCACCGATTCCGGTAAATGCCGCCCAGGAGACCCCGCCAGACAACGCTCACGCGATTTACCAAAATCATGCTGCGATACCTATAATTCAGGAGCCAGTTGGTCCCAACTACGATTCCAGTGAAAGTGGCAGCAGAAGCATAAGTAGCGATACGCTTCTGTGGGGCCCTGAGGACATGGAGTACATAGGAAATCATATGGATGCAATACCGTTCAATCAAGGATCCTCCCCGGCCTCGCAACCCCACAGCCTGCACGAGAATCAATACGAAGAATTAGATATGGATCAGCAGGACTGGTTCTTCGAAATGGGCTCGTTTGAAAACCACCATCCGCAGCAGGAGGGGGAGGAACTTATTATGCCACCATATGAGAATTCATATGGAACCTTACATGATGATGACGATGAACTAGATTCGCCTTAGAAATGTGATAAGATTAAATGTTGATGAATTTTTTGACCGGTTAACGTCTATTCGTTAGTTTTCTCATAGCCTACTTTATTTTCGCCGAAATGTATTCTTTTGTTTTTCTCACTAAAAACAAATGTTGGCAATATAGAAACAATGTTTGTTTGAAATCTTTCAAAAGTCTCAAAGGAACACGGTGTAGAATTTTCACAATTTCCATCTTGTATAAAATGGAATATATGAAATATATCTATAATGAAGAAGTGGAAGACTGCAATCAATCCGTTATAATGTCATCCGGCCCGATGGAAACAGAAGAGGATAATCCGCAAAGTGATCTTATACCCTTTATCGAATCAGAGCCCCAATCAGAGACGGACGATCTGTCATCCTGCCCTGGGTGTATTTCTGTAAGCGACGTTCTTGATTTCTTGGTAGAGGAGCCAGATTTGGATAATGGGCCGGCGTCAACGGACGGTGAGAATATTTTAACAAATGACACAACTGGCTCGCATGAATCTGAGCTAGATATTGACATTAGTAGTCTCTCGATCTCCCGCACCAATAAATCAGCAAAGATCGCTGGATTAGTAAAGAGAAAAAAAAACCGTCGAGGAAGATCTATCTCGCCCAGTGCATCAACAGCAAATGACGGATATGAATTCTTCAATATCACCAACTACGAATTCGCCGACAATAATCCAAATGTATCCTCAATGGATACACTTCCAATCTCATGCTCCTCCAAACATGGTCCAGAACACATCGGTGAGAAGTTCTTGCACGAAATTAATACGGATATAGAAATGGGTGAACCTCCGCACCAAAACCCTGGATCTGCCGCCAAATCAGAGTCTTCAGACCACAATGTTCAGTATCCAACAACCTCCCATATGAGTTCTTTGCCGGACCGCAGAAAAAGAGCCAAAAAATGGTGTACAAGATGGAAGAAACAATTCCCAAAAAGCAATTTGTCTCAATATGTTCTAGATTGCATGAACTTTTATGGGAAAGTTTTCATAAGAGACGACAATCCGATGCTATCATCTACGGCGGAACCCGAAGAACCAGAGCTGCAACCAATTATATTCGAATCGATGGACAACCTTCCGACATTCGGCACATTACTGGATGATGTGCAATTCAGCCCACGTGATGACCAAATGTACAGGGAAATGGCGGAATACATTGCTCCCTTTTTGATAGACCCAACTTCGCTTTTAGCAGAACTTGCTGAGGACGATAAATCCAAACAGGAAAAAGCAAAAGAACCACCCACGAAGAAAATACGGGAAAGTATCGGCCCGACTGAGCTAAATTTAGCGGCGATGTTGAACGACATCGATAAATTACTCTCCACTGATATCCAAGAAGTAGGCAAAGACTTAGCAGGCCAGCCTTCTAAAACTACCACACAACCAAAAGTGGACTAAAATGATCTGCATCCTGTTAGTTTCGTTTAATAAATTACAATTACCTTTTTATTTTGTTTTTTTTTTTTATACACGTATACACAGTATGTATTCGAATACTGTTGCAACAGTGCTGTATAAATGAAGTCACTTTGGATGTAAAGTTATTTTGATTCGCATTGTGTTTGGAGAGACACGAGTTCGCGCGCACCGACACCGATCTTCCAACGAGTTCCCGGCGAAGTTTGCGCGCCCAACAAAATCAAATGCATGAAGGGATAAGTTCCGCGCGCGAAACAAGCGACCACACAGCACTTCGAGTCGTCAGGTTGTCCCAAGCCGCAATCGGACAACTACGTTCGCAAATCATCATAAATCGATTTACAGTATCTGTTTCTGCTCCCTAGTTCGTACTTAAATATTAGGTTTTATATTACAAATTTTAATAATCTTATCGTTATAAACGTTGTAATAATTTATTTGTTTGTGTGCGCATTAGTAGTATTAATGACCCCGTTCGGCCGTGTCGGTTGCATCCTCGGGGTGCCCGCCACGGACACCGGCCCGGTTTTGAATCGTGGATGAAACGCAAGAGGTAACGCTAGAAACTTGTATATGTGTAAACAATACCGCGATCGTCTTACAGCTCTCATACGCGTGTGGCATGTTAAGGCACGGGGGACGAATCGAGTCGACCGAACGCAATTATCGTATGTATCTCCGGTATGCCGACAGTAGTAATCTTGTGATAGCTTACGGTTTGCACCGACGCCATCATCTGGGGGAAAGGAGAGAGTACAAATTCAGTCGTGGGACGGCTTGAACGCCGTTACATTCGCGAGCCCTTCTGCTGCAAAACCTTGGCGCGATCACTGTGCTCCACTTCGATGCCGTCCGTGTTGCCGCATTCTCGGCTTACCACACAGAGGAACTCCGCATGCTCGTCAGCACCGTAAGTGTATTGCGAGCCAATATTCACAAGCTGCTCAAACTTCCAGCTATCCGACAGCGTCGACACCATCTACAAGACACATTCAATTAAACTCCAAGCACATGCTTACAATCCTAACTACTACTTAGCCCACATGCATGATTTATCTTGGATATAAGGCAGGAGGAACACTTCAATGTTGAGGAGTTTGAGGCTTGGTTTTTGGCAGAATTGGTCAAAATTCACCTGAGTTAGCTCATCTTCATGACATTGTATCACTCTGTAGACATGCTTCTTGCTGTCTGATGAAGGCAGGCAATCGCGGTGGTAAATCTTTTCCTTGATCATCGTAATCAGCTCGGCAATGTTATAAAACTCGGCCTCCTCCAGCACACCCTCTTCAGCAAGGCCTTTGTTAATGACTAGCTTGCCGTGCCGCAGGTAATTGAGAATAGGCGAGAAGTACGTGGCATCGCGGTCAATCAGGAACGCACCGGTGTCGTCCTGAAAGTATCCGGCGCGTGAGGATGGCGGTTCAAGTCCGTATTCGTATGTGAGCGCACTTACCTGTTCAGAGATGAGATCACTATCTTCCTGCACCAGGCGGTAGAGGAATGAATTAGGGTCGCGCGACAACGTCGTCTTCGTCGTCTGGAAGACGGTACCGCCGACGTTCAGCTTCACCCATTCTTTGTTGCCGTTCTTTATCAGCGTTGGATTATTGTCCAGCGAATTGTTCACCTCGTGCTCCGCCATGTTTGTTTAGTGTCTGTTTTGCTCGCTGTCAAAATGCCACTTAAACAGCCGAGCGCCTGTCAAACGTCAAAATTTCAAACCGAAAAATTACCAAACTATACAGAAATATGTATTTTATTAATCAATAAAACTTCGTGTTACCATTTAATTTATTAATTTATTTAATTTCGCAATCGTCATTAAACAATCTGAAAGTTTCTGCTGTACATTTACGGATTTAATAGACCAATGCAGTGTTTGTTTGAATTTCTCTTGAGCTAAATGCAAACTCTGGGGCACTAGAACACCAAACCATTGAACTGGATTCACAACCAGTGCTACATCATCTGCCTCCGACCGTTTGCCCACTGTCTTGAACTCCAGATCAAATAAATTGTCTTTTATAATATCTTTGTTGTCAGAATCATGATGGACCACTCCCATGGCTTGGAACTCATTGCAATCTTCATTTGGAAGTTGCAGCTGAGACACCTGCTGATGCCCCATGATGTAACGCGCTTTAGTAACGTGACTCTCGCCGCCTACCATGCACTTTTCCAGTTCGATTTTCACCGCGATGTGTTGCTCCATCAAAGAAAGTGACTCCAGCGTCAATCTGTCGAGTAAGGTGTTGATTCTTGACAAATCGTGCACTCCCATGATATGATCACGTTAGTTACGTATTGCGCGTGTTGTATTTTAATACTGTATTGATTTTGTTACGCAAAATCTCCAGTTTTTCGCGATGAAAACAGGAACTGGATGACTTAAGGTTATTTGTAAACTGAATCAGGTGACTGATCAATCTAGGCAACCCGATATACACCAACACAAGAAGTTAATTTTCAGAAACAGTTTCCAATGTATTGTTTAAAAATAGTATTTATTAGTGTCTTAATGTTAATATTACCGCAGTAAATTTACAAAATATACACAGAAGTTATTATAAATTAAGAAATTGAGCTACAAGGGAACAGTTGATTCGTTCTCGCGAAGAAAACGCCGGAATGCTTTGGCCAGGCGGGCGCTAGATAAACTCCAGACCCTCATACTTCAAATCGGAGACGAACGTATCATCCAACAGAACATTTCCGTCGATATCGAAGGCGGTAAAGTACGTCGCCGTCTTACCTTCGATTTCTTCGGTGCGTAATGCAACAATCACGCGGTCATCCGACGTCGGTACGAACTTGAACGTAGAAAATCCGCGCGTCCTATACTTATTTGGTAACTGTCAACCACAAAAAACAACATTTATGTTTATTAATTTGTTATAGGCTTAGGTATTTGCATTACCTGAACACTTTTCACATCATAAACATCCGAGTCGGTGGAGATGAGTACAGAACAACCATTGGACTCGTCGACTGTTTCGTTGTAGCTGTTCTGACTGCAACGCCGTGGCAGGAAGAACCAGCGTTGATGCACTGATGACCAAGCGCCGCTCTCGTGGATCATATACCCTGGCCAGTGAATTCCTAGCACCTCTCGGACGCGTTTGTACTGCTCGATCCAATTGACGTGGTTTACTTGTCCGCCGGCGTTGATACGCTTTATATACTGCGGATTGTTGTGCTCGAATTCACCGGACGGCGTCGTCCATTCTTTACCCATGGAACCAACGATCAATTGCTCATCTTTTACCGTCGCCCACTCCGACTTAAAACCCTTCATGGTCCTTCAAACAGAAATGAAAACAATCAATTGCTGTGTGAGAATTGTTTAACTAATTCACCTTCCATCACCATCCATCAGTAACAACCAAGGAATGGCTCTGTCATTAATAATTTGAAAAACCATTCCTGTTCTATCATCAAAGGTCAGCAGTCTACCATCGAACACAACCAATTCCGACAGCTCCATACCGCGTCCTTTCATTGCAAAGTTAGTGGTGAGCTTTGCAGGTGGATGGCTATCCCATGTGATAACAATTGTGTTCTTAATTGGACTATAGCTGAGATAACCCTTTTTGTAAAATGAGTACCATGTGTGTTTCTGGTCTGGACTCAATGAATTTGTATCCAAATCAGCAATGATACCTGTAGGATGTGCCACATGTGTGAATTGTAACCTGCAACGGATTGAATTCCAGCTTACCTATTCTAAATGTGTGCATGCTGCTGGTCTTGATTGGCATCGTCAGTGGATAAGTCCTGTTGTAGCCTGTGTTGGAGATGATAGTATACTCGGTGGTGCGCTGACGGGGCAGCATATAGAGCACGACCAGCACAAGTAATCCAGTGCACGCCACCAGCGAGATGAAGTGCTTCTGGTTGCGCAGCGTTCGGTTAACGATTCGATATGTCGGCGGGCTGCGGAGGGCCTGCCTCCAGTCTCTCAATCGCATCGTGTCGGCGCCTTCCTCCGCGTTATACATTTATAGTGTTCGCATTACGCGGTGGTGAGGCTACGTTTACGTATTCGCCCGCCTATGTTATCATTGCATATATTGAGATTGCGTTGTGCGATCACCCGCTGGTCGGCGACTACGTAAGGCGACTGCGGCTGGTGAGGTGGTTGAGGTAATTCATTTTTCGCTCGACGTGTGATAACCTGTACACGGACTGCCACTACCTAAATACACGAAACGCACGATAATTAGAGGTGCAATGCCAGCGAACAAATAATATTTAACTGTTACAGCTGCGTGAAGGCGAACTCAACTGGAGTTGAGTAGTGCTGGACGAATGAGACGAGAGTGAATAGAATGACAGAAATAGGGACAGATGATTACAAAGTGTTGGCGCGGAAAATTCTGAATGTTCCAGGATTTGCTGCATGATATTACATTTTTCTGCAAATTAAAAATGTTAACTCTTCAATTACCTTTAATATAAAAAAAATATTACTAAATACCAAACCTTAATAAGTCGACATTTTCCACGTCATTGAAGTACTCTATATGCTATTTTTTCTTCTAAAGAACGCAGAATTGATTATTTTTTTTTAACTAAAACTACTAAGTTCCATAAAACAGCATTTTTCAGATTTGTTTAAACTGGTTTTATGATTAAGAACGTCAAATATTTTAAATTATATTTTTATTATAGGCAACCAGTCTATCATGTAATGAACTAACATGCTTATGGTAAAGATTGGTTTGAATTTAATCAAAATTTATTTCCGAAAAAGATTCATTTATGATAATTACAGCTTTTACAACAAAGAAAAACATACAAATAAACGTACATTATAAACTAATTCTAAAATGAATCTACAAAGAACCGAAAGCAACACAATTTATGAAATAGTTTTATCCACACTGATCTAAACAAATTTTATTCATATCTATATAATTTTATATAACCAATACAACAAATTTTCAAAAAAATATTTTCTTTAACAGTACTAACATTTCAGAGCGTTTGATTTCAGTATAACTAACAATATTCCAAAAGTTTGATTGAGTTTTTCAAATGGCTTGAGCGCAAAAAAAAGTTATGATCAGAACGTTTCGCGTGCGACAATACAACATTCGTTTCCCGGCTAATATTACATATTGCATATGGTGCAAGTGTGACATTGACTATATGTAAATGGCAGTTTTTTTTAGCAAAATCGTTCAATCAAACAGACAAACTTCCGATGGTATCATTCATCTTAATGCTATGTAAAACAAACAAATTCCTTAACAACTGGTGCTTATTGTTAAACAATCTGAACGATCATGCATTTGTACCGTATTTTATTATCTTTACGTAATTATTCTAGTTGCCGGTGATTTCGATTACATCATTGCCTCATCAGTTACGTGTGTTGAAGGCCTGAGTGTCGATTGCGACTGTAGGTGTCCAGAAAAGCAGCGTTTCGAATGTGTGATGGCTGACGGCCGGTCGTGATGAATTCGCCACGATCGATGATGAGCTAGTTGAGGAGAGTGGCTGGTCTGACCGTAAATTAGATAAATTATAGTAAACTCTAGTTGGGGTGTCGTCGTTCGGCAATTTCGCTAAGAGCCGTGCGGTGCGGCGGCTCACAGCGCAATTCGCATAGCGGCGAGCGTCGCAGCCAGCAGTAGCACGGGGGCGGCAAGACTACCAGCACCATTACACTTGTCGCCTTCACATGCGCACACCTCCTGCCGACCACCGAAGCCTGAGCGATGATAGCAACGATTCTTGTAAGTGCGATCATCCCAACCGCAGGAGCGAATCACACGGCTATCTGGCGGCACTGGAAACATACGGAGCACCATCAATCAAAGATTCAAACATTAGCAGACGACAATTCTTACATCCGTTTACTTCGAAGTCAATCATTTGCTTAATTTTCCTGCAAAGAATGTAGGGCTTGTCGTCGGCATTCTTTTCCGGGCAGGGTGAGGCCAAGTCCTCGGGTACCTGCTCCATTGCACACCTCGTATCATTATGGCTGTTGCACTGGAAGCACGAGAGCGCCAAACCTGCGACCAACAATAAAAACTTTAATCAAATACAAGTTACGTAAATCTACTACAATACAACGCCTAAATTGATGTGAATGAAACAAAAACGCAGCCTTGAAACACAATTTTACAATCGATTTTGTGCCCATGTCATGCTATGCGGTAGCGTTCGTGTCTTAACTTCACGTGCACATCGCGCATCGATTATACCAAGAACCAGCTGCAGCCAACGTAAACAAATTTTATCGATTTCATTTGACGTCTGCTTTAATTACTCGCCGATGACCTAACACGATGCTCCGCATCTTCTCCGGGTCTCTTTCTAAGTGAGACCTGGTTTCACAACATCGCTTATCATCGGCACATTAATATTAGCCACGCCAATGTTAAGAGTTTATCGCTGATATAAGTGAACGCGATAATGGTATTCACGTGCGGATGCCGGGTCGAAATCCGACGGGGAGTCCTATTATTATTATATTAAATAATAAAATAATTATGAATATCCCTATGATATGGGTCGCCCTTGCGCGCACGCACTAGACGCTCAATGTGCGCGCGTCTCGCACGTTTAACTATTTGACGGCGCGCGTAATTGGAAGGAAGTGACTTATCAACACAATTAATGTCGCACTCTCTGAACTGGCGAGCAGATTGGACCTATAAATTTCCCTCTTTTGCCGCGATTAACACATTACCAGAGATTGCCGAAGTTTTGCCCATCAAGTGATTGAAACATCTATGAAACACCGCGCAAACAAAGTCGAACTTTCATTTTTATTCCTCTATCTATTTACGTACCAAAATGAACAAAGTTATTTGACATTTCTGATTGTAAAAAGCAGATTTAATGTTGTATTTTATTTTCTTCAAAGTTGTTACTTGCAATTGATTTTTGTTACATGTTGACTGAACATGCATCTGATAGCGATTCACATGCATTAAAATGGTTGTTTGTTAATAACTTTGTTATCTTGTGCACGAATATTGTGCCACCGAATCGAAGGGTGCTGTTAAACATTGCATAAGTTCGAGATTGTATTGATTTTTATTTTGTTTCTTGAAGTTGTCATGCGTCGTGCGACTTGCGTGAATGCAGCTAAACCCACATTGTGGCTAATTTAACGACGGCACCTTTTTGGCAAACGTTCGGCGAACGTTATTCTCGCGTTTGATTTTCGAATTTCCCAATCGCCGATGCTAAAAATACGCGCGTATACAACGGCTTGACGCAAATCGTAATTCAACGTCGCAGCAAAATCATAGAAATCGGCCAAATTTTGACGAAATTATGAATTAAAATTGATGTAAATTTGTTGTGAAATGAATTGAATCTCACCTTCTTGCAGGAGGACCACTAGTAGGAAGACCGTAGCGACGACGACGTTCTGCTTCAAACCCATGACGATGCAGGCAAAGTTGCGGCGGGGAGTTTTCTTTTTCTTGCGGGAGCGTCGTTACGGCAATTCCTGCGACGGGCAACGGGCACGACTTCGGAATACGTGTGGCAAGAACTGCGAGAGTGCGCGCTTCGCTGCCCCCCATATACACCGGTTTCGCGCCAGCCAGGAAGTCCGTCATGTGGTGGGGGCGGCGGACAGGAATGCTACAAACATCGAACGGCGACAACCCAAAAAACATCAAACACAATCAACAATCACGAACATAATCTACACCCACCAGTAGCGCACTGAAATTCAAACATAGATGATGAATGGTACGTTTCCAAACATTTTCCAGTTAACATCTGTATTTGTAGATATAATTTACGTAATATATGCTGAACTTGAAACTTGTTTACAGTAATAATTATGAAATGGAATTTTTTTTTAGCAAAATATTCGCATCCAAGTTAGTTGATAATGATTTAATTTTATTTCACCGTCGCGATAAAACACTCTCAGCGAGCGAGAAGCGAATGGCATGCATAATAAACGCATTAAAAGTATTCATGCTTGTTGTACTTGAATGCAGTCTATTCAATTCGAATTTAATTAGATGCATGCGTTTTGAAAACGTATCTGTATGCGCTCCGGCTGTGTGCCATTCCTGCAAGGTGTATAGTGGGCTGCCGGCGTTATCATGGCATTGAGCCGATAAAGGCACTGACGATCTTTTGAAAATTGCGGATTAAACTGCTTCGAACCAGAGCGCAACGCGCTCCAACCTCGCGCCGTTCACAGCTACAATCCGAACGATGCAGCAAGCGACATTTCTCACATTTTCGGAGCGCATTTTCGGAAAAAAATAATAATGTGCGCACATTGTAACACCGCAGCGCGCACATCTCGGATTCGATTCTCGCTCATCGATCGTGTGCACGTGCCACTTAATTACACTTATAAATAAGATACATAACATCAATTAACATTCGCTTAAACTTCAAGATACGATTTCATCATCATCTTTAATGCATTATTTTGAATGCGATCGCCGCGAGCGCGGACACCATCATTAACCAGGAGTATTGAATGGTCGAGGATGAATTACAACCGTCCGTGAAGCACTGGCAGGATTTTTCGAATTTGAATGCGTCGTCAGTCTCGTAACAATTGTCTTTGGCTTCCTTGTGTTGAACGGAGCCGCAGGATCGCGTCACACGGACGTACCTATCGCTATCGATGACTGCAAAATCAACAAGCCGCTCATAGTTGGCATGCATTCTTTTTGTACGGGATTAATCTGCTTACTTGTAAATACAGTTTTTCGACAGAATTTCTCACCCGGCCCGACACAGTTGATATAGAACGGACTGGCAGTGTCGTTGGCTTGCAATGTTGCACATTCTGGATCCGTGTAGGATGAACAGTTGAAACATCGGATACCGAATGCTGAAACATTGATAATGTTAGTTTGTTTTGTGTGTGCGCGTTAGGTTTGTAACTTTGTGCGCTCACCGGAATGCAACATGGAGAGCAGCAGGATCGGCGTCCAAAACAAACCGACGAGTTTCATTTTGGGGCGAAAGTTTTTCGGAAGTTTTCAAAACTCAGTCAAACGTCGCACCACTTTCGGACGAAAGTTGTTTGTTGTCACTTGGTTATATTGCACAGAATGAAGCGCACCGCACACAGAGATTTGACCTTATCTCAAAATTCGTGCGGCTACCAGGCGGGCGTTTGTTTGCGCGAATGTGTGCTTCTGTGTGCGCGCTCGACGTTTTTTGTAACAATGTGGCCGTACAGTGTTTGGGGAGCGATTAACGACGCTCTCGCCGCGCGACGCGACGCGCCACGTTCGAACGCGCGTGCTATCAGCGCACCGACGCACTTCGCTTTACCTGCGCGCCGCCCTCCAGCTAACAATCGTACGGAATAGTAACGAACACGAGTTAGTCCAAATCCGACAGGTCTTTCACTGGTTGGCGCTGGAGTTGGCTACGGCTTTCCCGATTATTATTATTATTTTTAAAAATTCGCAAGTTGTTTTTCACCGTGTGCGCTGGTGTGCTCGCCCTCGACCACTCTCGAACTACGAATCGCTCGAGTTTGCCGCGCACTGCGGACCAGTGGCGATTCGATTACCGCACACGTTCGGTGGAACGCGGCGGTTTCTAGCTAGAACCTGTAATATCCAGATTTTTCAAATATATTTAGGTGCGCGCATACCATGCGGAGCGGGTCGCGTTCAAATTCATTACATTGTTGTTTGCGTAATTAGTGTATGCGCGTGAATTGCGCGCGCGGCGCTCAGCGATGATGATTTGCATGCAATTAGCTGCTGCTACCTGCAGCAGATCGGGCAAATCTCCGGATTATGTTTTGTCTAGCGCGCACACGGCGAGATTGCGACGCGCCGCGATTACACGCGTTGATGAAGGAAACCTTAAATAGGCCAACGACCTTCGAAACGTCGGAGCCGTCGGGTTATTGTTGTTCGAGTCAAACAAACTTTCTAACGCGCTCTAAGGCCGCTCAGGATTTCTGAGGTCGACATTGGCGCTAGGGGAAAGTAGCCATATTTGGACCATTTTTATACTTTTTGGTTTATGGAGCCACATATAAACTGTCAATAAAAATTAAGTAGCGGAAAAGTAACTCACAAGGCTTACCAACAAAATGATATTTTTGATTTAAGTAAAAATTATATTTACACCCCTCAAATTTTAATTTTAAAAAATTGTGTTTTTGGTCCAAATTAAGAAACCGGTTTCCTAAATTGGACCACGCGGTTTCCTAAATTGGACCATGCTTTTTAAACGGCAATTGACACAATAGTAAATTTTAGATTTAGAACTAACACAAGCACATTTTGTATAAACCAAAGTGCGGCATTTCATACACTGGATCATTTCGAAGATTTGTACTCGTCCACAAGCTTTTCTAGGAGGTCGAAAAAATGATATACGTTTTCCCTGTTAAAACCCGGTGCCTGTCTTCGGTCCAACTTGGGCAACTTGAAGAATTTATATTTAATGATCAACGACAATCTTAATATAACATAACCTCTCAAAATTAATACTATAAATTATAGATAAATAAATAAGCTTTCTGATGATATAATAATAATCGGTAAAACTATCGTTTAAACGGCTTGACAGCTTTTGCACTTACGTCGTTATAATAGATTTGATAATCAATGATACACGAAGTTGTTGTCACGGCGCAAACACGCGGCAAGTTTTAACCCAAATAGTTGCATTAATTGTTTATAAATACGAGTAAAACAAGGGGCCTGTCTATTTTTGCACAAACTTCAACAGTCCGCGGATATCGTGGTGGTCCAACTTAGGCTTTGTCATAGCCTCCTTGATTACGATCGAATTGTTTGTTTTTGTTTTTTGTCAACAAAAACAAAACAAGTTTTGTTACTGTGGAAATGAAAAATAATTGTGCCCAACACACGATCCTGCATTACATAGTTGTTCAATTATACAAAATGGAAAATACCGACAATAATAAAGTGGAAATTATCAACCCAAGCCACCCTACTCAAGAAGAAGAAGAAGTCGTCGCTGTTGGGCAACCAGACAATCGAAGAAATCCGGCAGAAGTCACTGTAACAGAATCCGATTCGGCTCCAACCGAAATTCTTGACTTGTCCAAACCAAAGTCTGATGCAAAAACCTCTACCGCATCAGGCCCCAACACAATTATTTCCGTAAGTACAGCTACTGTCCGCAACATCCTAATACCGTCGCGACGAGTTCCGCCTAAAATCCAGCCAAAACCAAGTAAGGAAAACATAAACCCAGGCGTAATCAGCCATAGCGAGTCTGGTATTCAACCTCATGTTGGTAGGACCTGCGCATCGTTATTCGGAACAAATACGCCAGGTAGTGCTGAAACTATTCCAAAAATGATAATGCCCCATAAACAATTTCCTATCTACAATTATGAGAATATATGCCGGGGTGTGATCACCCATGACAGCCCAGACCATCTACCTATAGTGGATATGAATCACGCGTCATCATCTAGAAGAAATACTCCAGCCAGTAATCGTCAAAGAATTGCTATTCCTTCCGTCCAAATTCCTTACCAAAAATCCTTAATCAAACCCAATAATCAAATCGGTCGCGGAGTGATCACGCATGACAATCCACCAACGCCATCCACCAGTATTCGAGCACTTAGAAAACATAATAGAGGACGGGGTCGTGGAGTTTCCACAAGAGACATAAGCATGCAAAATTGTCGTTTCGTATTCAAATCAGATGTACCTGAAAATCAACTTAACTCCCAATCAACTCCCAAGTTGCATATTCCAGCGACTACTGGTTCAATGAGACCTATTATTCATGAACCTGTAAGGCAAACTCCGGTCCGAGGGGGTTTGCAGCAACACCTTGGTAATCGACCTACTACATTGTCAAGAGGCCAGAACTGTCAATTCAATTCGAGCGTAAATAATCCTGCAAGAACTGGAACCAACCAACCGGTATTTATAAATCAACCGCAACAACTTGTCCAAATGGAAGTACCACAGGTAAATTGCCAAAATGTGAGCCAAGGTGTGATCTCGCACGTAATCCCCATTTCTCCACCGGTTACGACCGCGCGCGAAACCATTAACCTGCCTCGTCCACGGTCTCATTTTAATCAGAATACCCCAGCAAATTCCGGAATAAATATTCCAATGACTACAGAAACGATCAGGCAGATTTTTCTGCAGCAACCACAAGAACTGGGTCAAATGGAAGTATCACGGACAAAGTCCCAAAATATTGGGCAATGTGTGGTCACGCAGGTAATTCCTATCAATCAACATGTTATGACTCCACGTGAAAACATTACGATGGCTCGTCCAAGGTCCAGTTTTAATCAAACTGTACCAAACTCAAGAAGAAATATTTCGAACAATAATAGTACTAACAGGGAGAGTGTCATGCCCCAACCGCAAGCATCAAGCGCAAATCAGCCAAACATTGGTGGTGGCGCAATCACGAAGATAATTCCTATTGGCCAACTTGCTAAGGCTCCAAGAACTATTGGCTTGACCAATCCAAGGCTCAATTTTGACCGGAATTGTCCACCTTTCTGTGCTAGGGCTACTCCGGTAAATTCTGGCACTATAAACCAAAGAATTGCACCGGGCCGAGGATCTCTTCCTATGCGCACACCAAGGCCAAATTACCAAAATATTCGCCGTAGAACGGTCACACAAGAAGACCAACCCATCAATCAACCTGACATAATTTCTCAGAGCCCTGTTAGCTTTGCTAAACCAACTTCTAGTAGCCATGTTGTACCTGATTTTAGAGGTATACACCGCCAAAGAATCAGGTGTAGAGGAGGAAGGGAAAGTCGAGAAGGTAGAGGACGAAAACATTTCCCTAAAGACACTCTAAGTCCTTTTGTGCCTACTTATCCAATATGCGAGCCTGCCCAGGAACTGCAATTGAATGAACGTTCTCTCGTTCGGAACGACGACCCGATAGTATCGTCATCGGCACAATCCGGAGAATCAGATTTGCAACCAATTATGGATAATATTCCACAGAATCCTTTCATGTACAAAGACCTGCCCGAAGCCGTTGCCTACCTTAGTGCTGCAGTTTCTTACGAACTTGGTATGGACAATGATACGGATTTAAACGCGACAAACACACCAAATACGCAGGTGGTGGATGAAGACAATGAACAATACAAAAAAAATTTAGCACGGATGCATGATGACATCGGTAAATTTTTAGATTACTTTATTGGTGTTACAGGCGGCCTTCCGCCAGAAGGGGTTTCCTTAAGTCCATCGAGTCTAGACGAATATGACGACCAGCCACCAGAGGTTATTCACGATGTTGACAATGTTGACAATTATAACTAGAAATTTCTCTATGCTTTATTTTCATAGATTAACATTAGTGGTCTTAATTTTATTGTTACAAAGATGTAATTTTGGAGCATTAAATATAGATTTATTGGTTTCGTTTTGCCAACTTTTAGTTGTTGTGAATTGAAAATTTGCTCACTGTTTTCAGCTCTAGGCCTGTAGAACCAACCCTGCTAATATATGAAACAAGGGCGAAAACAATGGCTGTAAAATCGTCAATGAGTCAGCGTTTGTAGAAAAAACTTTCAAAACAAACTAAATCCAGACATCTGTACATTTTGAAATAGAAATTTCGGATGCTGAAACAGAAGGACGAAAAATGATGGCAGATCAAAACAAAGCTCAAGTTTTTACGCCGTCGATATATTTAGACGTAATAAATGAGACGGAAAATGGTTCGATGATGCCGGGGCCGAAGCTCTCGGAAATCAGCACAGCGTCCCGCCATCCTGCCGCCGCGTGACGGTGCGCGGTCCGGCGCCAGCCGCGCGGCGTCGCTCCCCGCGGCCGCCGAAGACGCGCCATCGCGGTCGGCGGCGCGTATTCGCGTCCCGCGTGCGGCGCAACCCGCAACCCGATAGCGCGTCTAATCCGCGTCGGCAGCGCGACGACAAACCAGCGTCAATCGCACCCGGCAGCATGGCGAGGATTGTAGTGTTTAGTCTGTGCCTATTGCTCACCGTCAGATCGAGTAAGTCTTCAGCATTCTTCTCAGCACACAGGCAACAATTTCGGCTGGTGGTCCATTTCAGTCGCCTGCATCGAGTGCTACAGCTGCATCTCGACAGAGAATCCTGACTGCATCCATCCGGAACAACACATGGAGCGACAGAAGTGTAATACGGATGGTCTACGGCAGACCAGCCAGTACGCCAGCAAGCTGAGCACGGAATTCAAGGAGATTTTTGACTTTCCTACCATCGGGGGTCCCATTCCGCTCAATTGCCTCAAACAGGTCGTTAAAGGTAAGTGCGCCGTAATATGTACCGTTTTGCCGCCTCTTTTGCCCGCCGTTTGGGGTCGTCAAACCTGACGATGTCGTAGTGCTTCCTACGACCGCTCACCGGAAGAAGAAAACGCGAGGGTGCATAGGATTTGGACGCGACTCAAAATCGATACGCAACTATGGCAAACTATTGTCAACGCGAACACTTTTTTCGGCATTATTCAACGATTGACATTTTACTTTCCGGCGACTTTCTGCCCTAGTGCAGAAAGGATTAAATGTCAACGAGGTGCTGCCTCTGCTAGCAAGTAGATATTTTCGCGAATCATTGACTTGAACATTACATTTTCGCAAATTTAACTCGCAGCCAACTTTTGGTGGTCTAATCTAGCATAATGCATTCGGGTTCACTGCCAACTATAAATGGGCAGGACTCAATGTCCTTCAGTCTAAAATACGTACTATCAAAGGCATTAACCAGATTTGTCGGTCATCGGGTCAAACTCTGAATGATTGCCATCAAAAGGAAATGTGATGGGTTGCCAAAATTTTACTCAAATTACAGTGGAGGGAACCGAAGTGGTCTTCCGCGGCTGCCAGCTGCCCAAGGACCCCCACAACCAGCTCGATGTCTGCAATAAGGTCTTAAGCAGCAAGAACAAAAACAACGTGCACGTGATGTTTTGCGCCTTGTGCGATACGGACGGATGCAACGGCGCGCCGCACACCCGCCCCTCACTACTCGCCGCCGTCGGCGCGCTGTTGCTTGGCGCGTTAATGGTGGCCTTCTAGTCTGCTGCCGCTACCGCCAATGCGCGCTTCTGCTGTAGACGCAGGCATCCGCCAGCGCAGCGCGACCGACGTAGTACTGTTACGCGAGGCATCTCGCTCCAGCCGCCGCCTCCGTGCCTGAGACTGGCGCGGGGACAGCCAAATGCGACTTAGATTATTATATACCCACTCGATATTTGTACTTCTTTCGTTGTGTCTTGTCTAGTCAAGTAACAATAAACCAAAGTGCTGTCAAACCCATTCATGCGATGACGAATTGCCGCCGTTCCTCATCGACCAAATCCTTAAAGTGGAACGTATATAAAACGTTTCCGCTTTCTTTGCAGAACAAAAATTGGTTTTCAACAAAACTTATATCATTTGACATAATATCGCAATAATATTCTACTATTATCACTTATAATTTGATGTATTTTGAGTTGTCAACGTTGAAATCAAAATTTTGCCCATATTTATATTCGTCACGGATTTGTACTTCAAACAGATAGTGCACAATTAGTTGCATAAGGTATATCACGAAATTGCTTAAAAAGGAACACAATTTTGTATTATCGTGTCTAATACTTCGAATAAATGAGTCATAAAATAAAATAATGTGTTAATCCATGCAAATAACATTTTTTGCTATAAATTAATATTCTTTTATTAGAAATTTCATGTTTAGTTGATGCTAATGTAGGCGTAATTACACTGGAAGTAATAAAAAGTCAACGTTTATGTATATTATTATATCCTAGAAATAAAATTTTCCATGTTTCTATGGACTGAGAAGTTCATTATTACCTATTTTCACTAATTTTACTTCTCAAAAAATGCTTTTTCAAATTAAATATTTATTAGTAATATCCAAACACAGAATGTTTTTATGCATAATAAGAACGTCAAAGAGAATAAATGTTTCATATGCTGTCCGATACAATCAGCTCGTGCAAAATGAACAAAAACGACTTTTCCATTCTGCCTACATTAAATGCAATTCTCCACTGTTTAAAATCTATACACTTACAAGATCGCACAGCACCTGTTTATTATACAATGTCCAACAAAACGATTGAATATTCAGTCGATCGTTTACATAATAAATTAAAACAGGTCATGTGCAATAGATAAAGCAAATTGTGCATTTAAAATTAGGTAACAACTGCGCAAATGATTAAATCAAATATTAAGTTACAAAACAAGTTAAACGATTTTGTTATCAGGTGATTAGTGTGAAGCAATTGATGACAAATTGCTGGGAAATTTTGCAATTGTTTTTTTTTAAATTTTATTAATCTGATATTAGTACAATTTTATATATTATTTGTATTATGCGTCCTTAATTATAATGAAAATGAAGAGGTTGACAAATTAAAAAAGCAATTTATTAGTGTCAAGTTTAATACATGTTGGAAATAAGAAATACTGTAGGTAATTAAGAAAAATGTTGAATATTGTGATGCGGATTAAGCATCGTGTGCGATCAGCAATACTAATAGATTTTTGCAATTTCAACGCGCCTTAATTGGCGCATGTATGCTAGTTGCGCATTGAATAGTGCCATATCAGATATCCTCAGCCTTATCATAAAATATCAATAGTGCATTTTTATTTTGCGTATCTATCAACTATTTACTATAAATTGGGCCGACCATGACAATTCAGGCACAGTTTGCACATTCTGCACACATTAGAACCACACCAGAACGATATACAAAGTGACAACTTGCCCATCTCATAATGGCTAAATTCGTCGTTTTCCTCGCCGTCGCCTTGGTAGTGCTTGTAAGCGTCAATGCCGCAGACGAATTGAGGAAATGCTATCAATGCACTTCTTGCAAAGATGTCTCCGAGAAAAAAGCAACTGACTGCGCAGACGCGTCCCTAAAAGGATGTTTCATCAGAGGTGACCCTGACAAAGGTACGTAGTGACCAGAACTGGACAAAAGTAGCAATTGCTTTGGAGATGTTTTGTTAAACATAATCATTTATATTTGCAGAAACTTGGGCGCGTGGATGTGCCCCCGACGAGGAAACCGCTTGTGCAGCCTTAGCCGATGGTCACGAATGCTCTTTCTGCGAAGAGGATGAATGCAATTCCGGTTCCTTCGTGGCCGCCTCCATCATGATGACCGTCGGTCTTGCCGCCATCGTTAACATGATGCGCTAAACGATCGCAATCGTCCGCGCCTGCATGCGCTTTTCGCTTCTAAGCCATTTATATCATTGTTTGAAATTTTGAAATAAAAAGGCATATTTAATTAACACATGCGTATGCAATTCACTTAGTCACGCACACCATGAGCGTGTTCGATCGATCGATAATATTATCTAGGAGACGACTCGTCATCCGCCTATCTGCTCGCCCCAAAATATCCTCCAATGTAAAGTGGCCGCTTATCGGCTGTGTAAACAATGCTTCGTCCGTATAAAAACCGCAAGCCGAAAAAAAAAATTACAGAGTTGCGCCGTTTGCTCACAAAAAAAAACGTTAACAATCAGTTTACCAGAGACCATCTAACTATAGAATGGCTAAGTTCGTCGTTTTCCTGGCCGTCGCCTTGGTGGTGCTTGTAAGCGTCAACGCCGAAGAAGACGCTTTGAGGAAATGCTATCAATGCAATTCTTGCAAAGATGTCTCCGAGAAAAAAGCAACTGACTGCGCAAATGCGAACCAAAAAGGATGTTACATCAGAGGTGACCCAGACAAAGGTACGAAGTGACCAAAACTGGATAAAAATAGCTAGTCCTTTGGAGATGTTTTGCTAAATATAATCATTCAAATTTGCAGAAAATTGGGATCGTGGATGCGAGGTCGACGAGAAAACCGCTTGTGCCAAAGAAGAATCCGACACGTACAAATGCTCTTTCTGCGAGGAGGATGAATGCAATTCCGGTTCCTTCGTGGCCGCCTCCATCATGATGACCGTCGGTCTTGCCGCCATCGTCAACATGATGCGCTAAACGCCATTTCGTTTTAAGCCGTTCATGTCATTAATTGAAATATTAAAATAAACGGAATTATTTAATTAACACTTGTGGTCTTAACTCTTCTCCCAGTTTCTAAGGGCAGCCACATCAGAATAGAAATATTCATTATTGATGCAATCCTCACAATAAAAAAAAAACGGTGTAGATTCATGAAACGAATTATATAACAATTTCTTTTTTTGAGTGACACACGTAATCATACCACATCGACAATTGATATTGATTCAGCGTGCCTCCTATCTTATCAACACAAATTAAACACCAGGTACTCATGAATCAACAAATAGCTTGTTTCTGAATTCTACACCATCTTAACACGAACATTTCAGTCGTTAAAAAAAAAAAACGAGAAACAAAAAATGGAGCGGTAACAAAACCATCTACAGAAATTCATTCTGTCGAATATTTTCACAAGTTTTTATGCCCGATGTCAATTTTTGGCAATGTCACAAGGCGTAAGCATTATTGACACAATCGATGAAATCGATGCCGCCGCCGTGTGATTAGCCACACAAACACGCAGCGCGCTCAAAATCGTGCTTATCGCCTTATCGGCGCTGATGCAATAAAAGTACACATGCACGTAGAATATCGAATAGCTTTTATTAAAATTTGTCATTTTCGAAAAACGCTGCCAGCGAAAATTGAATTACACACTTCGAAAGAGAGCTGCCACTTGTTGCGCCAGAATGAGTCCTGTCAGGAGAAGGCCTGGTGTGTAGAAAACACTGAGTGCCGCCGCATTGCAGAGGTCCTCATTACAAACGCGACACTCTTTGCTGAGCTCGCTATGGCACGTTTGCTCAGGCGCACATGTTCGGTCGACGTGGTTGTCTAATAAAGAATTGGAAACATTTTAAATATCATTCATATCATCGTTATGAGTGTGCTTACCCGACCAGAATTTTACACAAGAGAACATGCAGTTTTCTTCAATTCTTACCGAGGATGCTAACATTGCGCAATCGCTGTCACTACCGCCTGCACACGTATAACAACGCAATGCTGAAAAAATAATAATTTTTTTATTCAAAAGTTCTTAGAAATATATCAAACATATTACAGGTTGATGAAATTGTCATTTTACCTTCGGTTTGAGTTGTAGTTGTAGATAGTATGAGTACAAAAACTCCGAATAACGCCAACGCTCTCATAATGCTTTTGATTTTTATGCAGAATACAACGATCACCGTAGGAGTTGAAAAGTTGGTACTTGATTAAATGTTAAAACCTAAGTGAACCTCAGTGAATGCCGAGAACCGTTGTTACCGGACAGATAATATTTATAACTCCTCATTATCTATAGTAAATATTCAAACATCCGTTTAGTTTGCAAAGATTACTCTGGCTGTTTGCTATCGCAACTAGCAAATTAAACATTGACTTTATTATTAACCATAAGAAGTTATATTGATAAAAGTGAAATTCATACGGTTTAGTATATGTGGCTGAGATCTTTTAGTAAACTTTATTCCTTAAAAATCTTATCTCAGATGTGGGTAATACCACTTTAACACTTTCAGCCGCTAGGTGTGAATTGTGTGCATTCGAAAATATTTGAACACTTGAACTTTGCTAGCAGGTATGAATACCTTAAAAACAATTTTAAAAAAACCCAACGTTTTCATAGATTGCTCATAATTTGACTATCTATAAACAATAAGTTCTGCTAAGAGTTGTGTGTCAAAAGTTTCAGTTAGCGAAAGTCTAATTACATATGTTGATGTAGATACGACACTTGTTGCGCCAGAATTAATCCCGATATGTGTAAGAAACACTGGGGGTGGCGACATTGCACAGGTCTAGGAGCACATTCACGTACGAAGTGGAAGTGTAATAAAAAACATAATACAT
Organism: Dalotia coriaria; assembly: GCF_025399875.1. Lineage (NCBI taxonomy): Eukaryota > Metazoa > Arthropoda > Insecta > Coleoptera > Staphylinidae > Dalotia > Dalotia coriaria. Next base: position 2,887,309 of record NW_027045443.1, on the reverse strand, counting down.
TAAAAATCGTTAATAACAGCGGATTGATTCACTTTACCCAACCAATTTTAAGCAGACAAAAATTTGCAATCTTCTGTAATCTCAAAAAATCATCATCAAAAACACCGCAATGGTGAAAATTTGAATAAATCATATCCTGCCAGAGATGATGACATAATGTTTACTTTACCTGCGGTTTGGTTTGGAGATAGTAGATGTACAAAGACTTCGAATAGAGCCTATAGTTAGGAGGTATAATGTTAAGCAGGAAACACTTGCAATGCGAAAACCAAAGCGTTCATTCTTTTACACCTGCGATTGAAAGTAGCACTAATAAAGGCAAATATCTGCTTTGATTCAAAAACTATTTTTATTAATTAATCATTGTTAATCAGGTTACATTTGTAGATCTATAATATAAAAATGAATCACAAAATTTGTTGGTAACCGCATAACTCAACAACGCCTAGACCAATTTGGCCAATTTTTTTTTTAAATATTCGTTAAAATCCAAGAATGGCTTTTACGGCGAGAAAAATTTGAATAATTGCCGAGAAAACGGGGAAAAGCTAAGTTTTCTTTGTCCAACTGATAAACGAAACAAATTCCGCCACCTTCTTCGATTAATTTTTGATTCATGGTTTTATATGCTGTTTTGCGCAAAATGTTTTTTACTGAGTTTTCTTTTGCCAACTGATAAACGAAACAAATTCCTCAGCCTTCTTCGATTCATTTTTGTTTTATTTCGTGTTTTGTGTAAAGTGTTTAATTATTATCTATGATCACTAAATATTGCATGTGACACAATTCGGGGTGTTTTAGTGGGTTCCACTAATATAATTTGTTCTTGAATTGGTGGCAAAAGTTCGTGGAAATGAAGATACCTTCGTCACCCGAGCTAAACTCCACACACCACCCTATCACCAGGGTGACGGATCTGTTCAGGAGATTTTTTTGCGCCGACTATAAAATAGGCAGGAACAAAAAAATGCCACATTTCAAATCTTTTTGACAAAACGAAGTCTGCTGGGTCCACCAGTTTTATATAATTATGTATTTAGTAATACGTCAGCTACTTTTCTCGTTAAACCTATTGACTCATGCTCTCATTTTAGATGTGCGTAACACCACTTTAAATTTCCCAATCTCAAAAAGTAAATTGTGTGCATGTAGACATATTTCGACACTTGAATTTTTCCAGCCGGTGTAAAAATGTCACTTTAAACTAAAATTTTGATACATTTTTATCAATTTTTCGTTATTTAAGGGTAAATAGTATATAATTTCGTCAAAAACTAATGTTTATTACAAAAGCTGCTGGAAAAAAATTCTCCGTTTTTATTGATTTTGTTTTATACTTAATCAAAATTTGATTATACTCGGAAAGTCCTTGACAACTCATTCACTCATAAGAATTTGTTTGCACAAGAGGGCGGATGTGGATTCGCTAAATTCTACCCGCGCCTTGCCGCCACGAGTTTGAGCGGAAAAAAGAGGCCCCTTATCGATGGCGTTTATCGATAATCTACTTGCGCGTACATTTATCACACATTAAATATTGATCGCTCAAAAATACCAAGTTCTCGAATGAGCGCTTTTTTGCTCGCACGTACCGCGACAAGGACATCCTAATTATCCGTCGGTGCAAACAGCACGTTGATTTGGCGTGATCCATCCGTTATCAGGCTCAAGTGTCAAAACTTTCCGGCGGTTGAAGTGGGCCGTACACAGTCGATCTTATTAATCGCATCGACTTCGATATGCCAAGGCAAAAAAATAAAGTCAAAAATTCCTTGCGTGACACAATGATGACAATCATCACGTTCGTTTATTTGCAACGCAATTGTCTCCGACTTAAGCTACTATTGACACTTTTCTATGCTGCTTATGCAGCATCATGTGATAAAAATGCAGCGTATTATCTGTAATAATACACGAATGCTTTAATTACAGAACAAAGCGCAACTAATCATAAAATGGTTTCATCTGAAATTACACACTTTGCAAGCGTCGCACATGCAGGATTATCGCTTTGGTACGGTTTGCGAACAAATAATTGCGATTTTATGTAAAATGAATGATTTTGGGAGTGTTTCGAAAGTGGATGCGTGCGTTTTCGTGACCACCGTCCATCAATAATGCATTAATGGCATATCATTAGTGTATTGATGATTGATGAGTGTATTAAATTAGAAATTTTATATTTACAGTTTAATTAAGCGTGAATAACATGCTAGGTATTTATACGTTTCTAGAATAGTACCTATATTAAGTATCAAGTGACAAACGAGAGTTTTATTCGCATTTGTTTAACAATGTTTACCCGCGTAATGCTTTTGTTATTTTTCTTCATCCACTCTATTTCCACGTTGGGGTTTTTGCATTAGAGCTTTTGTATTTTAAATCTTCGAAATTCCCTTGCACAATACTGGGAAATTTAAGGTTAGAAAAGCCGCTTCGCAACAACAGCGTCTTTCATTTCCTATTGTCTTATGCTGCACCGTAGGCAAATGCGCAGACATAAGCGACTTACCACTTTTTGTGTCTAAAAACCGTGGAAAAACGGGCGCTGTAAAGGTTGCAGTAGAAAAATTAATTTTTGCGTCACATGTGACTGGATTACAAATCATTTCGACTAATCAGACATTTTATCAGGATTTATTAGTGTTTTCAATATTATTTCCACTTGACTTATTATTATAAATTGCGTTGACTCACTGACTTATTAATCTTTGAAGTGCTTATTGCAAAACGCAAAAAGCGCTTTAATACCTTTTATGGTCCGATTCGAAAGTTCTCGCTGGTGTGCAGCCACATCAAAGTACAAACAACAGCCCTGTGTATTTGCAATGTACGCGCCTAATTAAAATGGCGTGCAAAATGAAACCTGATCGCTTGATTTGCTTGTTTGGCCATTCGCCGACCTAACAACGCTGTCGCGCCATGAGCGCCGTTAGCACGCGTGCAAATACGCGCCATATTTGTAATCGTATGCCATAAACAGACAGGGGTGGAAAAGGCGGAAAAACGAAGGCGGATATTGGCACGCTGCGAATGCGTCAGCCGGTTTATAGCTGGAGCGGTGCCTGTCTGTCTGCGCGCCGTATCGAACGCGTCTACCGACGCCGCCGTCGCCACTACCACCACCAACTAGTGCTAGTGCTAGAATATCAGCAAAACAGGAACGTAGGGGTGACTTGAGGGATGTTTGGGAAACGACGCAGTTTTAGGTCACGGCGACCAAACGACCAACTCCCCTGCACGATGCTGCCATCTACGCGCGTCAACTGTCTCTCGACAGCCAGTTGAAAACTCAAAACCGCTTCAAACGCAACCGGAAATCTTTGAAATAAACGCGCATCGCAGCGGTAGTTAAAGTTCTGTGTGGCGGACAGCGACGTTGCTGCGGCGTGAAGAATTCGGCGGGTTTTAAACGCTTGTAGGAGCTGGCGCGCGTCGTGAAGTTTCTTTTCCGACCGCCGACTGGAAGCGCTGCTAGACGTTTTGGTAACGAGAAGGGGCGCCCCGTACGTTCGCGCCGCGCCTCATACTCGGCAGCTCAGCAGCAGCAGCACAGCTCAGCTTTTGTTCCGTTCTGGGTCGAGCTATCGCACGAGACCAGCGAGAATTTATAGTAGCGCATCGCGTACGTACTACCTACCCAGGCGAATAGTGCGTTTTCGGCGGTTTCATCGTTTTGCGTCCAATTCCATTTGCTGCGGGCGCATCTTCCCGTCTGATTTCATCATCGTGCCCCTGGCCGCAATCATGACCAGATCGATCATCTCCGCTTTGCTGCTGCTCGTCGCTGTCTCATCAGGTAAACACCAATCCCCATATTACTAGAAACACGTTTGATAACGCGCGCTTATCAATATCAAGCGATTCGTCGGCTCGGAGCCGATGGCATCGCCCTTTGCTAAATAACGCTTTTTTTTTTTCGTCGACGGCTATTTGGAAAATCGTGTGAACGTGCAACTCAAGCAAGCTGCCATTTAGTTTGAGCGCGCAACGCGCGTGCACACTTCCGTTTCACGCTCGCTGCCATTGCAGGGTCTTTTTTAGCGAGGGGAGGCTATTGTTTGTAAATAAACTTGGAGGCCTTCTGGGTCTTTATTTCGCGTTTGTAAGTAGTTTTTTTTCTCTCGCAAGAAACGGCGCGCATGCGATTCATTAGCGGTGTTTATATTCCGAGAATCTATCCCAATGGAAACATACGAGTTGAATGATTCATACAATGTCACTTTAATTTGTAACTTCAATTTACTACTCAGACTTTAATCAAGCAATCTTTTTTAACATTGTTATTACTGTCAAGTAAATAAGTAAATGTCATGCATGCGAAACGAAAATCACAACTTTTGACTCACCGTAATTTGCTCTTGCTTCTTTTTATAAATCTCTATTTTTATTCAACTGAGAAAAATAAATCATTGGGTTCGTTTATCGGAATCGTAAACCAACGTACTTCTTTTGTACAGAATACGAATTCGAGCAAATAAATAAAAAGCACTTCTATTACCTCATTTATTTTTGTTTCCTTCAAGTTGCGATGCCAACAACTTGTTTCTGTGGTTGTGCTTCCGCCCGCACTTTTTTTTTTACCTTTTGCGGTTTTATTGTGAGTGCAAGTCGCTGATTTCCTTCTGTTTGAATTTGATTTAGTGCACTCGCTGAGGTGCTACAGCTGCGATTCCAGCAAGGGGTTCGCATGTGACTACAGTATCCTGTCTTTCACATTCCCATCGGTGGAATGCGAGAACAGTGGCGGCGGCATCTTGGACGCCATCGCTTCTATTTTTCCTATGACGTGCGCGAAGATTGCTGGCACAGGTGAGCGGCATGATTAATTTATATTGAATGTTAATTTAATGAGAGTGTATACAGACCGTTTATGGCTGTAATGATCTCATCGGTTCGCTTCGTTTGTTATTTGGAGTTCGCGGTTTTGCTGATTTCGGTACGCGCGTGACGAAAACTTGTTTGGAACAGTCTCAAGGCTATCGAAAATTCGAGAATGAAATGGTTAAAGCTTAACTTGAACAAAATATACGTGGGACGCATTGTTTGGATTCCATTCAGAAAATACGAGAAAGTTACATTGATGAACTTAACTTTTATATGAATGTACTTCCTGTGTTATCACTCAATATCAATGTTTTTGGAGTATTTGAGCGTGGGCAGCGCATTTTGTGATGCTCAAAGTAAAAAATTAAATTTGAATATATTGCCTGATGGCAAGTGTCGTCTTAGGAACATGAATATACTGTTTCATGTGCATAATATGCTGTTTATTATATGTTTTCTAGATAACGAACTGTTTGTGTTTTTTAGATAGCGACGGCAAGACCTATACGGCCCGAGGCTGTGTGCCGAAGGGCACCAACCTTGCCTGTCACGTAATTGCCACCACGATGAAGTTCGCCGACTCCAAGCAGTTATCCAACCAGGTGTGCGAAACCTGCGACAGCGACAATTGTAACTCTGCAGGCCGCGTCGGCGGTATGACCGCCGCCGCACTGTTGGCCGCCTGCTTCCTCTTCCTCTTCTAACCGACTTCGTCGCGGGACTGTCGGGTTTTTTGTTCTTTTTGTTTCTTTTTGTTGTCTACCATTCGCCGTTTTCATTCGACGTCGGCTCCACGCCGCCCTGGAGCAGCAGCCGCGTTACGCAACCAGTACGCTTTCAATTAAGCAATTTCACTAAGCAAATAAAACGATTAAAAAAAAACTACAAAAAAAATAATAATAACAATAAGAGTGGCGTTGCACTGGTGCTGTCGATTGGCGTCGCGTCGACTTAAACAGCGCATCGCTCGATCAGATTACAATCATACGCTGGATTCTACTCAATTGTATTCTATTTATCAGTTTGTGATCCGAACAAACAAAATCGTTGGCCTTAATTGCTTCAAATCACCTACATACTCTTATCGCTGAGATGATGTTGCGTTATAATGTTACAAATATTTTTCTATTCTATTACGAATTACAAATGTTTATCATACGATTATGTGTAAAAGGCGAGTGAAAATGACCAATAATTCATAAATTGAAACACGCAATTACGATTAGAATACGATTGAAACAAGCCGACGAACTATTTGCGAAGAAAACCAAATTAAATCCAGGGGAAGTAAAGAAACTCGACGGGAAACTATGTACGCTTTGTTTATCTCTTTTATTGTTGGTTCGACTATTATTTTCTAATAAAGTTTAATGTTTTAGTTGATTTGCGAACTGTGTTGTTAACGCGCCGAGTATAGTCGCATTTATTTATTATTTCGTGACGACTACGAAAATTTCAACGGAAAGTTGCGAAATACGAGCGTGGGCAATCTAAAATGTGCTTGATAACTCTGACGTTGTTTTAATATCGTGAATAATGATGCATTTATGCCGGAAGCATCTGATGAACAGTATTAACTAATTCGAAATGACTGCTGCGTTGCCAAAAAAGGAAACAACTTAACTTACGCTTATTACAACAAATGTTGATTCCAACCTACCAGTTGTGGGTGTTGCAATGAATGCGTTGTAAATTTAAAACACCAGTTTTGCGATTTTCATAACAATATCACCGAACCGAATGCGTTGGCAACCGCAATTGAATGTACTTTTTGGGTGTAACTTTCACCATGATTACACCAATTAATCGCAGAAAAAAAAACACAAAAAATCTCTCCAAACAAATATAGAAAGCCACGAAATTGATAGTATGTACTTAACGTTGATGGTAATGGAACATAAGCAATTCTTTTTGACTATTTGTTCCTAAACTATGTAAGTTAGATATTTACAATTGCATTTGAGGCGTTGATTGAGCGATAGAGAAATAATCGGCATAACTTTTAGAAATATTGCGATATTACGTATTAAAACATTATTAAGATCAGTAGGAGAGATCTACACTACTGTAATTCATTACATTAACTGTTCCAGTACGATATATGTACAAATAAACATCAACACACATGTCACACGTCATAAATCGCATCAACCATGAGCCATAGGTCTTGTATCTTGTAACATTGCACCCATTTATCACGGTATTATGTTTTAGTGAGAGTTTTGTGATTTGATTTTAGTTAGTTTTTAGTTTGTCCCTTCAAAGTGGACACTAATCAATTGGTCGTAGTCTAACGCGCACGATGAAATAAATACTTACGAAGAATGAAAAGAAACGTAACAATAATTTGCATATTATTATTAAGACGAATTCTGACTACACATTTATAGATTAATTTACATTTGTCTGCTCAAATTTGTCAGCAAAGATTCCAAGTTACCAATATTTTGATACAATAGACTGATTTATTAATGAATGTAATTTATTTCAAGGCTCCATTATACACATTTCGATGATACAAATGCAATCTTCCCAAATTCTGCTTATTTTTCTATTGTATACTCTATATTTATAAAAAGGAAATTACAAACAAATCAAACGGACAAGAGAACATCATAACTTTGTAAAATAATTAATATAACACGATATTTATGCAAAATATGCACGTTTTCATGATCCTCGTGGAGTTTTCGCAATGGAAACGCATCCGATCCGTTCTGCTTGTGAAAAATCCACGCGGTGACTAGGCATAGAAGGCGAACACTTTAGTCGTACGGCACGTATCAACACGAAAACGAGGACGAGGACAAAGCGAACACATTGAATTTACTCGTCATCTAAGCAGCAAATAATTAAATTGATCATTGCGTTCAACCATGCGTATATTGCGTACCTTGATTAAGAGAGCGTTGAATTTTAACATTATTCTACGAACAAATGTTGTAAGTACGTTTTAAATTTTAACGATAACGAAAGTAAACTACTTGTAATGTGTAACAATGTTTAAGGTGAATTTAAAACAAAGTTGAAACCGAAACAAATCGTAGAGCTTAGTGGAACTATTCATGAGAATAAAATTAAAGTATTTATTAACGTAAGGATTAAAACGAAGTATAAATCGATGGGAATTTGATGGAACTCTTTGCAGTTGAATGTTTTTCTTTTGGTTTCGATTTGGAAAATCTGTTTACGTTCGAGAATTCGCTTTGGTTGAACAAGAATCAAAACTGTAAACGATGTTGTTTATCGTATATCACTTGCGAACTGTGTTATGATTGTTTGAGCTCGTTGTTCACAGGCGCCTATTCATATTTGGTAAATGCTTTTTACAGCTTTAACTCGGATACTTTCACTACAATTGTGAATAATTTTCAGTGATTATTATAAAATATAAATATATGGAAAATATTTCTGTTGGTTTAATATTTAGGTAATTAGTAGGGCGTTTTAGAGATTCGCTGGACCCGCAAGGAGTGATGGGGAACGTTACTCGAGTGCAAGTCTCGTGCTGGTAGCCCACAGGTATAAAAGGGCAGTGCGGAGCATTTGCAGTCTGAATTGTCCAGCAGAACAGTGGCGTACGACGATTCAGGAAACAAGAAATTTATCTGAATCGTTTTGTAGCAACTTTCCAAATTAAAAGTTGCAGATCTTTATTTGTTCAATATTAAATTTGATAAACATTTTATCTTGTAGATTAAGCTTTCATACAAGCTATAAGTATATGCAGCGAACAACAGTTACCAAATTTGCACCACACCCACGCAGTCCAACAGGTCCAACAGCAATAGAATAATGACGAAATATCCTAACGCGTAATATAACTGTACCACGCCAGCTAACCACACAGCAGATCTGGACTAAAATGAACTAACATTAGGAAACCCATCGAATTGCAAGCAACTAATGCCGGATCTTATTCGAACGACATGGAAGCATGCCAAGTGTTGTATTATTACATCATTTTATTGCTAAGTCTGCCTTGCGCCTTGTGCCTTGGATGATTAATATGTATAACACACCACACGCTGTATAAATTGCTCCCATACTAGCAATTCAAAAAAAGCGTATAAAGTAGGAGTACTTAGTTGGTAGGCGAGAAAGAAGTTCGGTTGACCTGTCATCATGACATACGGACCATGTGCCTTTGATGTGCACGCGTCCCAATTCCATATTACGTCGAAAACAAGCGCCGCCATGATGGATTTAATTGAACACTGAGTGAGTGTTTGCGTCCGCCGTAATGAAATTCAAGCGATGAATTCCTTGCATACTCGCACTCGTCGCACGTTCTCGGGAAGGACAAGGACACCGCCGATGAAATCATTGTTTACAAATAGAATGTGTTGATCAATTCGCCTTCGCGCATGAGACGCCGTTGAATAACGTTGCACACGCCTGGGAGTACCTGGTTGAAATTGTACACTTCGAAAAAGTTTAATTTATGCATGATGATATCATACGTGATAGCATTTGATAGTTTACCATTAAAAAAAACTGGTATTATCATTGGAAGAGAAAAGATCGTCATGTTTTTGGCCATATTTAGGTCGTAACCAAAGCAAAAGTTGCAAAAATTCATTGAATGCAGGATTGATTTGAGTGCAAAAGGCGATATCTTTAACTGTTTAACCTCGATGACATCATTCGAAACGATCATACCGTCGAAATTAATCATATTTATTAGTAAGCAGTATTTTATTGTGGAAATAAATTATGTACATGTGTTTCGTACATTAAATTAAAACAACATTTGTTGTATCATGGTCAATTTATTAAAAAAAAAATCGTTGAGTTTAGGTTTTAATGGGTATAATGTAGTGAAAAAAGTGTTTGTTGTGCCCTATGAAAGAAATGTTTTCCTTTCGGTGGAAAACCTAATGTTAGCATTCGCCGTGGCACGTGACCCCCCTCGAGGACCTCCTTCCTCTGGCCGTTTGGCAGAGCGCGCAGCGCGTTGTGATCCTCGCTAGTAATCCGGTTTAGTAAGTCTCGTCGATCGCGGCAAATTTAGTTGCTTGCATTTCGCCCATTGTGCGCGTCGTTCGTTTTTTTTTCCTTCGAAAACTTTGACAGTCAATTGAAGACATGGCGAAACTTGGTCTGTTACTTCTCTGCGCCGTCTTGCTGCACACAGGTAATATAATGCGTTTTTTTGTGCGTCACACAAGTTTGTTTAACATATAAATCCGTCTAATCCTGGCTTTTCATTAACTATTTTTAAGTTAACGCTTTGGTTTGGTTTTGAGTTGTTTTGGTCAGTGATATCAACGGCTGGCGCGCCCGCACTAGCAATTATTTTTAAAACAGTTACGCAAAGTAATGGCGCGCGCTTTTCCGTGTTTCGCATGCATTCTATGCGAAATTATCGCTCTGGTACAACAAAAAAAGCAGCGCGATGATAGATGTGCACGATCTATGCAGGAATTGTTTCCAAGGTTGTCGCTATAACATTGGAAACAAAGCAAATCATTTCACACACTAAAATGTTTAAAACGGAGTAAGTTTTGTTCGTCATGCATGCACAAATGTTCAAAGAAGCAAAAAACATTGGCCGGATTCCTAAAAAACGACCTCTTTGCATTTATCAAACATACAATGGTTGAATTTTAAAAATAGAGGTAACTTTTGTCCACGGTTTGTCGCCATATTTCTCTGTGATATTAATAGAAAATGAAAACAGAAAACACGATTCTCCGCTCACACAGACAGGAATAAACTGCATTTTCGCCGAATGCAGGCGTCCGAAACGCCGTATATTGATTGCAACCGGCCAACTTGTATCAATATTTAAAATAAACCTAAAAGTAATTACGTATGATGTAAGCGTGCACGAATCGTCTGGGAAAAGTAATAAGATTAATGAAATACGGGCGATGAGATTCATCGCCCACTGAGGGGTAATAATAGCGAATCGAATCGAGCCAAATCCAATCGAATCGAATCGTCTCGTGCCTTCCGTGTTTAATCAGAAATTTACTTAACGAAATTGACGGAAATTGCCGCGATTACCACGTTTACAAAGCTAGATGTACCAACGGAGTGCGGTATTTCTCCGCTTCGTTTAGGATTAACATGCAAATTGGAAATGTTCACAACATGAGACGTCAACAGGAGACTTTTTCCAGTGGGGAGTAAATTGGTTTCACCTTTCCAAACGCGATTTTCTTCACCGCCTCCTCCAGGTTTTGTGCACACCGCGCGCGCGCGCGACTGTTTTTAATTTTGTCTATTTTTGAAATGTCAACGTCCTGCTTCACTTTAGTAGTTCAACAATGCACTTAGCAATGTGGGGGGATTGCGGAATGTAAACAGCATGATGTTTTTTTTTCGATATATATATATTCTTTCTGGTTATAATTTTATTTGAATTTTTCAGGATACGCTCTGCAATGTTACAACTGCGTGTCGACCGTGGCTAACAAAAACTGCGACGACTTGGCAGAGAAAGATAAAATTGCAGTGGCTACTTGTGGAAAAACCGTCGCTCCTGGTTACGCTGCCGCTTGTATCAAGAAAGTCATCCAAGGTATACACATTTTTATTTGCCAAACATTCAGTTTTGTTTTCTTCGAAAACAAAAACCGTTTCACTTTTAAACGGGGCTCAAAAAGTCTTCTGCTTAAATATTTGTGCGAAATCCATTGGTCCGCTTTGTTTACACACTCCATGTAAATTTACTCCCTTTAAAACGTAATTAGTCCATGCCTCGCTCAGCAACAGGACATCTATCATGCCACGGAAATGTCGCGCACGAGGCGCCGTAAAAACATAATGTGCGCTCGCATTGGCATCAACATCAGCGTTATGTTTTATGCGTACAATGAAACGCAGCTAATGAACCCGAGCTATACCAGTGCCTCATCAGTTTGATTACATTGACGGCATTGACGTGACCACCCCAGTGCGCTGCATAGGGTGAAAACTGCTTGAGGTCATCAATATTAACTTTATTAGGTGTAATATTCCTTGCTTGTTCTGTCGGCCAATGCGCGCGCTGGTGTGACGGTATTAACATTTCTTTTCCTTCATTTTGTTCCGACCCGGATGTGACGGATGTGTGCAGGGGTGTGAGTTACAGTAAACAAACATTCGAATTGGAACAAAAATTACATATGGCGATATTAAGCTCAGTCGATAAAATTTCAAATGTACGAATGTAAACAGTCGTAAATTCAAAACGGAGGTAAATGTGTACGTGGTCATTTTTCGTCCTTGGAAGGCACCTAAAGCTGCATAAGTTACTTTATTGATATAGTAATTATCTTATTTATTTCTTTAAATTGTTTTGTTTTTAACTGAGCGCGCAACCAAAACAAATATCAAACAATGTTAAATAATCATTCTTTGCTTCATTTTCACTCTAATTACTCAATAATTCCTAAATTTACAAATCTATAACATATATTTATTTATATTTTGATTTTAGACAAGACTACCAATGTCCAGAACACAACCCGTGCGTGTATCCTGACGAAATCGGACGCAAACGCACGTGAATGTGACGCAGCCTCCGACAGGATCAACGTTGTTGCTTGTGAGATCTGCAGTGATGATCTCTGCAACTCTGCCGAGCAAACACACTTCGGTATCTTCACGTTGGTGGCCGCAGCGATGGCTTTCGTTGCCGTCCAGCGTTTGCACTAGAACCACATCCGTCCAGCAAATCAATCGTCAGCATAGGATTTGAAAGCAACGAAATAATAGCAAATAATTGGAGATTGGATGCGGACGAGATGGACGTGAACAAACTTCACAATTTTCACAAACTTGATTGCTGTGGTTCAATTTTGAATGTACATCTCAATGTACTAATATTCAAGTAGTGCAGCGTTAATCTTAAGTTGATAAACACATGTTTGGATTGGCGGTTATTGTAGGCGTTTCAAGTTGCACGAATCTCTTGCAAATCTCTGTGTAATGAATATCTTTAGTAATTTATGAACATGTAGCATGTTGTACACGCGAACGCGAATAGGTAAAATGTACGAATTGTTAGCTGAATATGTACTTGGTGTGTTAAATTTTTTTGTATTTTTGTTATTAACACGTTTATTATTAACGTTATTTGGATAAATCAATCGATTTGAAACTGGTTGCTAAATTGTTATGTATAATTGTCGTTTCTTCGATGTGTAGCACTCTGGCATTGTTCAATAGGTTGCAAATTTCTTCTTCTTGTAATTAATCTGTCATAATTTATAGAATTACTTAAATTTCTTTGTAATTTACCAGTTAATAAACGTATATTACTTAGCTTAACCAAAGAAATCAAGATTGCAAGGTTATTTATGTTGTTGTGGTGTAAATTTTGATTAAATTGACAAAGAAAACACTGCTTTTGCGTGTTCGGCACTTGCATCACAACTCAAGCATTGTCCCTTGTTCGACAAGTTGCAATACAATGTCTAACCAACGTGTTAAACCTGATTTATGCATCCGAAAAGCATAACACATAAAAAATCTTCATGTTCGTGCATTGTGATTAAAACATTTTAAGTCACCTCACTTAATTCGCGTTTGTAAATTGCTGCTGTAATTCGGTGAGTCAGTTTGGCTTCAGCAAACGTACAATGAGCGCTCATTGTGCGTTCACGTCTCCACTACACAATGCAAAGTAAACAAATAATGTAATCCTGCAAGTAATTCAATTAACATAATTAATTGGTCGTTCATGTCGTCTGTCTCGAGCTGACCAAACCTTGATCATTAAAGTTTTACAAAACGCGTGTGATAAGCATTTCGGATTGAAAACAAAATCTGCTTATTCTTTTGTTTAATTTATGTCCTAATCATTTTTATTTTATAATGAAATTCAACTATCATTGTCCTGATATTTATTTCGTTTTAAAACCAAGTAGGTACTTTGATTGTATTTGTTTTATTCAATTGTTTTCCCTTTCAAAAGTGTTTGTTTGCAATAATTGTGATAACTCTAAATGCAAACGGAATGCCTTTGAAGACAGGTGTGTTGAGTAACAAATCGCACCCAAAGTTAACAATAACAACTACATAAACTCCAGCATATTATAATTCTATATACTTTTGTAATTTCTGTCGAGGTGACCCAAACAATGATTCACTTGTGATTTAACACAGACGATGCGTAAGCAAACGACATTTAAGATATGTGTTATTGTCATAATTTTATTCACAAATATAACGTAATTTGTGAAGTATGCCAGGCACAAAACTCGTGACTAACAATTGCCTTCCAATGATGTGTTAAATAAGTGAAAAATCAATAATAAAACTGCGCGATGTGTATTAATACAGAATATTGAAAATAATCATGGAACATTTTACTGGATTTGACTCAATTACAGATTAACAAGAGTGAAAAATCAATTCTCCGCTGACAAAAGAAAGTTTTTCAACTTGTACATTAAATAATACGCAATTTATATGTAATAATCTACTATTTTCAAGTGGACTGCAATTTAAGGTGCTTTGCTGAATTCACGCCCGACACGAAGATGAACGCTTGACCTCATCGTCCATGTCGCTTGCCGGTTAATTGATTAATTGAAACGACAACAATCGTTAGGAATTGCTCGAATTGTAACTCTCCAGTGCGCTCATGATTATAAACTTAACCAACTATAAAGATAAAAAGTCAAAGGAAAATTAAAACGGGAAGAGGCACATATTACAAGACAATGGCTTCGACTTAATCATCTGATGAGAAGTCGCAGATATAATTTAATTAATTAAATTATTATTTCCGTGTATGGCGAGTGGAAATTCACTCTTGCCGCGCGTAAAATGTAAACGCGTGCGAAAAAACAAAACACCGTCAAACAAATCAAAGCAACGATGGCGCGAAAACGGGGTCACGTTTTTAGCATAATTACGCGCACTTTTCATACTTATTGCAATCCAATATCGTTTACACCGCCAGCACTGGACTTAGAATTCGATTCCAACCAAAGCCACCTGCGGCTGATTGTGTCGTGCTTGCGTTTTTCCGTCCCAGATGCATTAACTGCCTGATAAAAACGCGATAAAATGCGAAAAACCGAATCGGAACAGTACACACAAGTCAAAACAACTTGCAAAAAGTGCTGCAAATGCAACATGTTGATTTGCTTACACTTGTGTTTGTCGTAAACATTGCAAAAATTCAACACAGATTTCAGATCGAACGCAATCATAATAAAAATAACATGCGACTGGAATAATCAGCATGCAGTTAATTAAACGCGCCCTTGGCCACGCGAAAGAGTAGAGATACATTCAAAACATCCATTCGATGGTAATTTCACAACATCACAATAAGTAGCATAATAAGCTCTAATGGAAAGAGCGATTTATTTATTTTTTCGTCAGCCGCTTATTTAGATACACTGAAATTGTATTTTATTAGACACTAAGTATAATCGAACGTAGACTCAATCGAGCAAATACCCGCATTGATAGCTCAATATTGATTATTTAGTTATTGACTGCTGACTACTGGGAAAACTGGCTTTTGTTCCCAGTCATAGTTCAATATATAATTGATATTAAGTGTCAAATATATGAATCTACTTGAGTAAAACTTAAAAAAGTGGGTTTGAGTTTTTTTTTAAGTTTTAAAGCTGCAATTACAGAAAATACATCGCATTTTATTTAATAATGTGTAAAAATAAACTTTACGCACCGCCAACATAAAATTTTGTCGTTTTGCAGTTTTTACTGCAAATTAATGGCCAGCAACTTCACTATTTCTATTCTGGAAAATCGTACCTAAAGCAATAAACTTCTATTTATCGATGATGATGCAAACAAATTGTTTCGCACTGTATAATTATAAAATACGATCGTATTCTCATCAAACGTCTTTTTTTTTAACAAAACTTGCGGATTTCGTTTGTATTAATAGTGAAGGTGGCCGAGGATGTCCTCAAAGTGAAATTAAGCATGACAAAAGCAAAAACAATTGAGTTTATGCACATCGTAGATTTGGGTGTTGCCCGATTTGACTCACGTTTGCCAGCAATACCCATGGTAACACATTGAAGTCCATCCATCTCGCATCGTGAGTAGGCAGCACCTATGGAGTAGGGGTCCATCGCTTAAAACATACAATAATCGTGGAAATGAAAGCCTTCGGCTAGTCGCTGCTGCGATTTGACGAACTTTACTAGCGCGCAATACCACGATCACCAGTGCGTAGACAACTCGTGCGTTGTTAAAAAAAAACTTCTTGTGCTGCTTGTAAAACCACAAAGGCAACCATGGCTTCCATTCAGCTAGTTTTATTAATCGTCAGTGCGTTCGCTGTTTTTAGATCAGGTAAATATTTTAACTTTATTGCGCTGTAAATTCAAGTTGAAGTTGAGGTAAAACTTTCACAGATGATTACTTGTGATATAAATATTATTAGTGTCGGGAAAGTGCGGATAGTTATTCCAAGGATAATCAAAATCATTTTTTCCACATTCTCCCGCTTTTGATGTGCGCATTGCATGCAGCCCGACCACAATGGAAATATGAATATAATAATCTGTTATTGCTATTCTCCGCGCGCATATTTTCAAGCAAATTACCGCAAATAAAAAAGTTACATAATCAAATCAAACCCGAACTAATGATAACGATCTTTTTTAAACAAATTACCACCGAAAAAACTTCATTTCGGCGCAACTACGCCATCAAATCGATGGAAGAAGGCAAAGGTAAATGTTTGCTACGCCCACGATTTGCGCCGGCCTATTATTGTTGATATTGCGCGCGTTGTTTGCGCGCTGACATTGAAAACACAGCGGTGCACAACAGTTCGGTGAGCAGCACCTGAGTCTGTCCAGAAAATATGCGATTATGGCGTAATCGACATCTGCGAGGCATTTAATTCGCGCTCCAAGGTGAACCTGCTCCGCGCCGAGTTGACATTATAGCAATTATTTGTGGTTTTCTCTAGCTTCGACTAACGCCCCGTTAATGTGTGTTATGTATTCGTGGTCGCCATTGTTTCATACAAGAAATGGCGCGCCAATTATTACAGTTTTCTCAACAGCAAGCGTGCGCTTCTCCTGCTTTTATATTTATAAAAGTCATGCATGTTTAAAGTCATTTTTTTATTAGTTGCGTGAAACACAACGTTTTCGAGAGTAAAATGCATTTTTTTTGTCAATTTAGCTTAAAATTTCTTGAAAAACATTTAAAAAATAATTGATACCATAAAGTTGATTAAATTTTTATTTAATACTTTAAATGAAACTTCTACTTCGGAAATTTATTGACCCAGAAAACGCCAACATTGACTAGAAACGAAACTTTCAGATGAGTTCATCTAATAACTCAAATCGTAGCCACAAAGTAAAAGTTTCCAAAGCAAATCTTTGCCTTCGTTGAATACGAAGAGTTTCCTCAAAGGATAAGCAAAGATTTCATCATTAATGCGACTGTTAGAAAAAGTTCTCATCGTGTGACCCAGAAACAGTTGTTGTCGTGTGTTTTGTTTTGTTTGCGTCTTCCAACAACGCAATAACATTCTCTTCTTCCGCTCATTTAAACACCGCATCTATGTGCTTCTATCGCTCATAATTCGCCTTCTACGTTGAACTTTTTATTCGTATATAAATGCCACGTTAATGCACGCCGAGTTAGAATTCTAACGGTACGAAACACTTTTCGATCTTGTGTTCATTTGCGGTGCGCTGTTGCAATATAACTACATTTAAATTGTAGTTTTTCTAGTTTTGTACGTCGGATGGGATGTTGCAACGATATCCGACACTCGGATTCGAAACTTTCACTTCGCGCGCGCAGATATTTTCAAAACGCTATCGCATTCACAAATAATCAATTATTAGCAAAATAACAAGTGTAAAACACATATAATATTAATATCTATAATATACATTTGTCGTTTCTTGCAGGCGAGGCATTAAGATGTTGGACATGCTCGGCCGACATGGGCGCACCTTGCGCTGATTATTTCAACACCACGCAGTATCGTCCGTATACCGGCTCAAACTACTACCAGCCCTACGGTGGCGGCAGTGTTGGAAACCAAATCGCCTTGCAGGATTGTGAACAACAGGGTGGTAATATTCCTCTTCGCAATCAACGCGCCGTATGCATGAAAAAGAAGCAAACTAGTAAGCAATTTGTGGCATAAAATCATCGAAAATTTGGCTGAATTTTGGTTCTGATGTAGCTTTCGGCCGTACGACTTACATCCGCCAATGTCGTTTCCTCCACTACGATGAGAAGGTAGGCGCTTGCCCAACAGAAACCACTGGCAGCTCGACCACCGTCGACTTCTGCGAGTATTGCGACTACGACGGTTGCAATGGCGCCACGACAATGCGCAATTCCTTCCTGCTCGCTGCCGTCCTACCTCTCGTTGGCATGCTGCTGCTGAGGAAGTAACTCCTGCACGCCGCCGCGTGCATCTAATTATCTAATCGATTAAGTTCGTGTTTGTTATAGCTATTAATATGTTTTATTTTTCTCAGTACAAAGTGCATCTCACGCGAAATTGACGAAATTCACCTCCTTTTTTTTTGTGTTTTTGTATGAAAGTCTTGCTCGAGTTTTGTAAATATAATTTGACGAACAAAAAGCGAAGTAAAGCAGTAAATAATAGTAAATTTAAATAAATAGGAAAGCGTTTTAATTAGCACTGTATTATTATTCACCGTGAATTTACTCCTCTCCTGCCCCACGGTGATTTTTTTTTTTTTTTGTGAATTTTCGGTGCGTTGCTTTTAAAGAGCGCATATTTTAAGAATTGCGTGGTCGGAGAGGTTTGAGGTGAGGCGAATTACGTAATATTGTTATTTTGAATACGCCGCGACCTTGGTGGGCTTAATTAACCAGTTATAGGCAGATCGCACGCGTCGTTAACTCCGTTGACTCTTCGCGCGTTTCAGGTGATTCAAGCGCACGAGTCATTCTTATTTTCGTTTTTTTTACAATAGCGCTTATACAGAATACATTAGCGAAACAAGTTTCGCATCGCATATTTCACAGAGTTATTATTTAGATGTGAGCAGTGTTATAAAGTTGATTTCGGCTTTTATTGATTGCACGTTTTTTGAAACAGAAACAATGTTAAACGTGAACAACATTTGGTTTATTCTAGTTGTAATTAATTGGAAGACGAGGATGGGTTTGCAAGTAGAGTGGTTTGGCAGAATGCTTTGGAATAGTCGTACATGCCGAAAAAGATGTAGCCGCCGATGGTTATCCACATCACTCGCGGTACAATACCGGCGAAGAATCTTAAAAACAACATAATTATAAGTTAATATGAGATGTTCAAGTCTGATAATTCTAATTATACCCACCCATTGAATCCTTTACTTTGATAGACGGACATCCAAACATCCGCATACTTTAATGCCGTTCCCTGATTGCGCTCCGCAAGCATTATTCGTGTTTTAACAACATCTAAAGGTGTTGTCACGGCCGCGGCAATTCCACCGGCCACTGCACCACAGTTTGCAACTTGTAAAGAGTTTAAAACTTCCGAATTGTTTAACTTTCGGCTGTAGACTTGCTTCAGGTACTCTAATATAGGCAACTGTATGAACGAAAAGGGAATCTCACGTATCACAGTCGAACCAAAACCTCTATACAGACCCTGAAAACGAAAAAAATCGCAAGTCAAACTACTAAAACAAACGAAACCATTATCCTACCATAAATCCTTCATTCCGATACGCTGCTAGCGTTATTTGCACAACACTGTGATGGCTCACTTGTCGGCGTTGTTTAACAACTTCCATTGGCACGCGCACCAAACATGCGACAATTTCGCCAAGAGATGCGCCCACCATGTACACCACAGGCAAAGCACTTGTGTGCACAAGTGGAGATGCAAAGTTTTTGACTGCTTCATAGGTGCAGAAAAACAAAGCAGCTGCAATCCAACCAAATCATTAACAAAAATGATATAAATTGATGTTTTTAACAACCTTGTGGTGCACTGCCAATGATCTGTGGCCCAATTCCTTTATAAATGCCGCGAAATGCTCCAGCCTGTCTAAAACCCTGTGGGGCTTGCAGTCTTGTCTTCAATGTATCCAGAGGGAACAGTGACATGTCCACAGCCATGCCAGCCATCCCACCACCCTAAAATTCAACAATTTGGTATTACTCTAGTGAAATTCTTAATGAAAACCTAGAATACTTACAAATAATGAGGATAAATATAAATTCTTGTCCATTTTTACAATAGACACCTTTCAGTTGTAGGTAATTCGATTATATTGTGCTCAGCAGGAGAGATTGCTGTTGCTTCAGACACAACAATTGGTTTTGCAACCCTTATCTGTAAATATTAGCATCACAGGCTTTTATTTTCATGTGATGGCAGTAAGGTCGGCAGCGATTATCTTCTTCCATATTGCGCTATTTACAGAACACGCACGCACTATCGCATCGTGTAATAAAACCAAATAGTTTAACTTTATAGTAGTTACACGCGACTGAAGATAAAAAATATTCACAGCTACTGACTGCATGCGTAGATTACATAACCTTGCCGATAAAAAAAACGCTACTGAATTCTTTAATTAGTAATAAATAAGTGAAAATGGAGATGATTTAGTCTAATATTGGGTTTAAATTAATCTAATTTATAATTACACATAAAAACATACCTTTTTGTTGAGTGAATGATTACTTTATGAAGTTATTAACTTAAAATTACAGTTATGCTACTTTAATGCGAATAAACGCTAATAACTGCATGAAAATCTTATCAAGCATTGTTGAAAGCAAACAATTGCAATCCCTGCATGCTAAATATTTGTTTACCGCTTTTATTTGATTAAAATTATCTTTTTTTTTTAATAAAATGTTAATGCATTACATATTTAAAAGTGTTTTATTTGAGATGTCTTAGAAGTATTCCATCTTTCTTGATACTTGTTTAATAAATAATTTAATTAATTGTTATAATTTTGTTTCAGTCAATTGTTTGAAACAATTGCATATTGGTTGCCTAGAGTAAGAACAATGTATATTTATTTATTTGATCAGATCTAACCTCAAAGATAATAGAAATTTTGTGGGGACGAGCGGTGGTGCTCTGCGTTTTCGATACTAAATTCTATTTGTGATAAATTAAGCAGTGATATTTTTCCGTCATGGGTAATATATTCAAAAAGTCTAAAGTCTCTAGAATCACAACGCAAGACCGGGCGGTGCTGGTAAGATTGCAATAAATCCAATAAAAATTAAAGCTTGAATTCACGCTTCATTTAAAATAATGCATGACGTTTCGTACAATAATTGTATCAAGACACACTTTGATTATTTCCCAGCAATTGAAACAACAACGAGATAAATTACGTCAGTATCAACGGCGTGTAGAAACATCTCTTGAAAAAGACCGGGTATTAGCGAAGACACTGCTCGCGGCCGGCAAAAAGCCGTAAGTTTATAATAATTCCACAAACATTTCATATGTGAATGATTGAATATATTGCGGATTTCAGTCAGGCGTTACTCTTATTACGCAAGAAGCGGTATCAAGAAGGACTTCTTGAAAACACCGACCGCCAACTGCATAACATCGAACAGTTGGCTGCCGACATTGAGTTTGCATCAGTGGAAGTCCAAGTGGTTGATGGCTTGAAAGCAGGCAACAAGGCATTGCAAGACATCAATGCCACAATGGATCTTGATGAAATCGCACAGATTATGGAAGAGACGCAGGAAGCGGCCGCGAAGCAAGAGGAAATCAACGCGATGCTTAGCGGTGTGCTAACATCGGAAGATGAAGACGCCGTCCTGCAGGAGTTGGATAAACTCATCCAGGAGGAAGTGGACGAGCTGCCGGTGGTTGCCGCCAGTGGCGATGTTGAAGCCGAAGAGGAGGAGGAGGAGATCCTTACACTGCCGATTGTTCCTGACGATAAGATTAGGGTGAAAGAGGAGCGCAACACGCGCCAACTCGAGGCCGCATCATAATCCGGTACAATGTGATTTATTTTTTATTTTTTGGTTTATGTACTACATTATGTAGTAAATTATGCAGACAGACGTGAAACGTACTTGCGCGGGAGAGTGTGTGATTCTTGTACTAACATTTCTGTAAGATAAATTATACGTTTTTATTAATATTCGTGTTTCAATTATAGGAATCTGGTGATTCTTGATTTTCTTGAATTTTAAAGAAAAACATGCTAGTTCTTTAAATATATTTATATTTTTTTATAGAAAAGATATCTGCATATAATTTTATTGCAAATACTGTGCATAATTCATCAAACATCATAATTTGAGTATAACATTGTCAAGTGCAAAAAAAAGGGGAGGTTAATTTGTTTTTAGTTGGATGTAATCATACCAACCGCCAAAACTAGCATTAAATATATGAGGCAAACCTAAAAAGCAAGTTTGTGCAAAATTTCGTATTAATAACGCTAGTTTTGGTCCAATGATAGCAGTTTTAGTTTTAAAGCTCCAGTTCAGCCTCTTCTTCTGCAGTGAGTTCAAAACTCTGTGTAGGTTTTGCAATTGCTTCCTCCATGTACAAATCATCATCCACTCCATTGTAGATTCCATTTCTGATCTTGCCATTACTCTTTCCAACCTTCAGTTGTTTTTGTTCAGAAGGTGGCATACTGAGATCACCTTCATACTCTAGGAATTCATTCTGCGCCAATCTCCATTCCATATCCTCAGTGCTGAAATCATCTCTGTTACCCAGTGTGGTGAAACCTACCAATTTATCCACCATAATACCATTGTGAATGGAAATAATTGACGGTATCACTTTGATTTTAAGTTTTTCGGCAAGGAACGGGCACTTTTCTGCATTCAACTTGGTGAATAAGACTTCCATGTGTTTCGGGGCGAGAATCTTGAAGTGTTTGTCGACGATTCGACACCGTTCATTGGAATTTGTGTAGAAATGAATGATAACTCGCTCTGACTTCTTGATGACTTCAAAGAACTGTTTTTCTTCGGGCAGCTCGTCGTAGCTGCCGTGTCCATTCTGCTTCCACTCTCGCAGTTTTACTTCCCTATCCTTCATCTCTTTGATGCGTTTCTGGCGAAGGGCTTCGAAATCTGAGGCGTCCAAATTGTCGAGCTTCTCAAGGGCTGCATCAACTTGCATATCAATTGCCTTCGTCACCTGCTCAAGTTGCGCGTTCATATCCATTGTGTTTTCGGTGTTTTTAAGTGATATATTATCGTTAAACAGAAATTTATTAATTTACAGCACGTGCTGCAGTAATTAGCGAACGTTTATTAACCGGGTGCGTTGAGGTAATGTAAATTAAAAACGCGATGGGAGACAGTCAAGTGACGTCATGTTTCCCTTGTTATTATTAGTTCAACTTTTTACCACCAGACTTTAAGTTAAATTAAGGTTTTTTGACGTCATTTTATTAGTTTATGTAAACTAATAGTTACTTCAGCTTAAAATTTTATGTTGGTTTAATAATAATTTAATATATATTTTAATAAAATACATTAATTCCGCTTGTAATTCTAATAAATCTAGTACTGATTCAAATAATTTGAGCGTCAACGGTAGCGCCCTCTGTATATCACAAAATATCCGTCATTGCTAAATGTTTTTATTTTCCTAGCGCACATCCAAATCGAAATTATATGTGTTTATCGCGCTTATCATCGTTACCGGCACTCTGAGGTCTGAGGACACTCAAAATCGCCAGTAATTGCGCGTTCTATGCTGTATAATGCTGAAGGCTGCCAGTAACCTCTTGCCCAACGGAGTATTCAGCTGCCTGACCGCCGCATATTTTAAAGGTGAGTGCAATCGCTTTCACCTGCGTATTAGTTCGATTGCGAATGTTTTGCGGCGCGCTCTGTGTTGGGTAATCGAACGTCTGCGATAATTTCCAGCTTCAGCGCTCAAACAAAACGGACTCCGAGGCATGCATAGCACACCGTCGTTGATTCAACTCGAGAAGTTGAATATTCAGGTTTTGCCTGCCCTGTCAGACAATTATATGTATTTGGTATGCATTTTAAATGTTGCCTAGGGGCTTTTAATTATAAAGGAGATTTCTGCAGATTGTTGACAAGGCGACGAATCAAGCGGCGATCATAGATCCGGTCGCTCCTGATGATGTTCTCAAAGCAGTGGCTGAACAACAGGTTAACTTGACAAAGGTTTTAACAACACACCATCATTGGTAAGGATTTAAATCTATAATATTTTACTGTTTTATCAGTTTATACTGATAAAAATAGTGCGCCGTTGAGCTATATTTCAATGAAATAATTAGAAATTTTAAAAAGATCAAGTCAAAGACTTTTATAATTGATGTATTTATTAATGTAATTATGATGATTTAGGGATCATGCAGGGGGAAATCTTCAACTGATCCAGAAATCAAAGAATCCACTCCAGGTCTTCGGCGGCGATGATCGAATCGATGGTTTGACGAATAAAGTGGGCCATGGTGACAGCTTCACCATTGGCGAAGTAAACGTGGAGTGCCTCGCGACTCCTTGCCATACAACCGGCCACATTTGCTATTATCTAACAGCCCCAGGTCAAACACCGGTGGTTTTCACCGGTGACACTTTATTCATCGCCGGTTGCGGACGTTTCTTCGAGGGTACCGCCGAGCAAATGTATTCCGCACTCGTGGAGAAGCTCGGTAAACTACCGGACAACACACAGGTATTCTGCGGGCACGAGTACACCGTATCGAATCTAAAGTTCGCACAACACGTGGAGCGAGATAATGCCGATATAAAAACGAAGCTTGCATGGGCGATGGCGCAACGCGAGAGTAACATGCCCACCGTCCCGGGGACGATTTCCGAAGAGAAGCGTATTAATCCGTTTATGCGTGTGCATGCGCCCGGCGTACAGAAGCACGCGTCCTGCAGCGAACCTCTGGACACGATGCGCGTCATTCGCAAGGAGAAGGATAGCTTTAAAGCTTGAGGATATTTTTGATATTGTTACAATTGGTTATATGCATTTATATTTCTACTGACTTCTTACGGATACGTACACGGCATATTTTTTATTGGAAATGTTATTGAATCTTAATTGAACAAAGAAATACGTTTGGGGAAGCAAATGATTGAGTTTTGCGCATAAATTACAAATAATCTGGGCCATTCTTGTAAAATTTTAATGAAATGCAAGTTTGATAACAGTATATCATGCATGCAAGAATCAATTCTATTTCAAGTCTATATCCTAAGAAATTATGATACAAATCAACTGTACATTCATCATTTGAAATTTTCTTAAAAAACTAATCACAAAACGAGTGTTAATGCATGCTAACTAAACAAAATCACGGTATGCACACGATTTATCTACAGTGACAGTCCATTCACTCGTAAATCATTAATGAATTACATATCGTATCCTCCATTTATCACTTTGTTGAGTGAACTTATTTTTTTAAATTATATTCAGTCATCTCCGCCGCGTACTTCTCTTTCGAACGCTCGTACATGTCCACATACACTTGCTTCTGCACCGTGCTCAGCGTTTTCCACTTGATTGCTAACTGCCGCGTCAATTCCTGCTTGTTCGGTTCAATTTGGCCGGGTTTCAGCTCGGCTACCAACTGCTCCATCAGCGGTTGACGCTGTTCTTGGCAGAACTGGAAGAATGGATTGGATGGGCGTTTTGGCGCTCGCGGATCTTTCTCCGCCTTGGAGACTTTTCGCCTAGGTGGTTTCTTGCCTTTTATTGGTTTTTCTTCACCCTGCTGGGTTGGTTTCTTTGTTTTGTTAGTGGATGATGGCTTGGACTCCTTCTCTTCTTTGATCTTTGGTTTAGAGGGTGGATTTGATCCCATTGCCTCATAAGCTGCTTGAGGTATTTCAGTCCAGTCTTCTGAGTATCTAGCTTTTAGGCGTTCTTTTATGTATTCAACTTGATCCAGTCTACGTTTCGTGATTTTTTTCACTTCTTCAATTCTAAATCATATAAAATATTAGTGAAAATGTATAAGATTGCATAAAATGTATTATTTTACCTGAAAACTAATCTTTCATTGCTTTTTTGTATGGTTTCACATTCTTCCAAAAGTAACTTATATTTTTTATAATAAACATTGTTTTCGTGCAGTCTATCGCCATAAATCCCATCATTTTCAGAGTCATCAGACATCATTTTCAAGAATATTTTCTTCGTGATTTTAGGGTTTTAAGGTTAGGAAAAACAATTCCTCTAAAATTACAATAGACATTTAACATTAATCTAACCTACAGTTTAAATCAAACCTTTTCTCTTACAATTGTACCGGTCCATCAGCATTTAATGTAATACTTACATATTTGCTTGAGAACTATTAATAATTGGTTTTTGTTTGTAAAAGTCGTTAGTGGTCGTTGAGTTCATGACATAGTCCATCGGGTGAGTTAGTCTGCCAAATATACACTTCTTTCTGTTTCATTGATACAAACAATAACGCTGTGGTGAAACGTCTTTAGACGTATTTAAATGATAATTATAAACAATTAGTGCAAAATCCGCAATATATTACTGTTCAATTGCAAACGCACCAAATAAGAACCAGTACGTATACCTCACTTATTAGTCAACGAATTTTTAACAATAACTTGTAACGCATATAAATACTAACTCTGGGGGTAACCTTGGTTTGTGCTTAAAACTAACCAATTTATTATTTATTTACGTTTACGTATGCGTATTCCTATTGATTTAATAGACCCACATTTGTAACGATCAGATCTCGATGCTGCGTTCGTGGTTCCCTGCGAAGAGATGCGCGCGTAAAAGTGCTCCTATAGAAAACGACAGGAGTTATTAATAGCAGTTTCACCAAAGTGTTCAGCAGAGAGCCACAAATACTTAACATTGAGATAGGACTAGAAAACAGACAGGAAGTGGTGAGCCTTGACTTTAGATTTCAGTTCATCAAACACTCATATTCTTAGCTGTTGATGTATTTTTAGCAGCAGGATCATGTCTGGGAATAGCTCACCCTTGCACAGCACAGACACCTCATTGTCACTCAGCCCTGGCTTGCTCCCAGAGAAGAATACAGTCAATGAGCTGAAAACAATTGAGCAACACAGCAGTATTTCAGGTATTATTAAACTGCAAACGCGTTTTATAACATTTTCTAACCCAAATTGAATTTGTGCTTCAGAACACCTATCCAGTTTAAATAGTTTAGAAAACGATCGTTCATTGCTCGAAATTGAAATCAGCAACATTCCCGATCTCAACACAATTGTCGCCGATGTCTCGCCACCGATCTCTCTTAGTTTATCCAATTTATCCAACTCAGCTGGCAAGAACGTTAAAAGTGTGTTGGAAGAAATCCTTCACAATGAGCAGTTTAAGTCGGAGCGCTCCGACCGGCTCGATTCAAACGATGATGTCAGCTTGAATATTTTTGATGGCGTGAATCTGGATGACAGCAGCATCAATAACTATGTGCTCAAACTGAAGAGTCAGGAGTCGGACGTGTACAGCTATCAAGACGACGCGAAGGTGCGTAGTCTGGAAGACGCGCTCAGCGTCAAAGACAGTATTATTCAAGCGCTCAACGTCGAGGTGGAATCACTCAAGGATCTTGCCAGTAATCAGAGCACGTTGAGCATGAACACGACGCTCACCGAATACAAAATGTTTCAGGACGAATGCGCGACGAAATTTGTTAACTTCGAAAATGCACTGGCACACCGGGATTCCGTTATTGCGAAACTTAAAGATTCGTTGATAACCGCGCAGAAACATGAGGATGAGATGCGCGCTGAATGCGAGCAGTATAGCAAGGATATCCAGTGCGTTCAGACCGAACTCGCCGAAGCTGTGGAGTATATTAAGAAATGTAAATGCAAGTGCCTTGATACTAGTAATAAGAATGACTTCGATTTCGATCTAAACGCCATTTATGCTCAACTAGAGGAGCGTCTAGACTCGGATACCGAATTTATTGAGAGATTTAAACGAAGTATTAGTGAATATGTACAGTGTAAGCTAGGAAGAAATGATTCCGTCCATGAAGTGGAAATCAGCCGATTACAAGAGAAGCATGTGAAGGAAATGGACGATACGCGCAAATTCTACGAGGAGAAATGTGCGGACTTGTAAGTTTTGATGGTTTTTCTTTCGATTTTGAACTGATCAAATATTTTATTTGTGCTTTGCGAAGAGGTGAAACAACACAGTATGTTATCTTATGCAATCGAATTGAACGTAAACACTGACTGAACTTTGTATTTCTCTAGAATATCAAACGAATTAGTGAGTCCACAAAGTAGAAAGCTTTCCGATGAGGAGCTACAATCCGAGGATGATTTGTCTGACTTGTACGTGGGCGAATTTGCATCGAAATCGTTTTTGATTGAAGATAAATTGACGCCAGAGAAAGTGCACGCATTCAAGAACAAGATCGATGATGCATCGCTTGTTTTAAGCAAGTACGACTTGGAAAATCTCGGGGAAGACGCGCTCAATTCGCTGAAAACCACTTTGGATAGTTTTAGGTTTGTTGCAAATGCGCCGCTGGATGCGCATCATTATCAGGCGGAAATTGACAGTCTGCGACAACAATTGGATATTTTACAGCGTGCCAAAGAATTGAAAGATGCTGGTACACAGGTTAGTTTATTTACGCAGAAATTTAACTCTGTTTTTCTTAACTCACAGATATGAAAATGTGAAGAAGAATCATTATTTTGTGTGTTTTTTATTATTATTGAAGGCTAACTCCGGGGATCAAGAAATTGATGGCATCGTGCAGAGCTACCAAGTACGCCTTAACGAACAGGTGGAACAAGCTAAATTTGATATCATGTTTGCGTTGGAAAATAACATCTCAGTAAGTTATTTGTAATTACCATAGAAACTTTATTTTGACGAAATAACTTTTTGAGAAGTACGAATATTTTTTTATAAAATAAATTCAAATTTTTATTTATTGGCGTTGATTTCCACTAGAAACTAGCCGAAAGCGAGTGTAATGACGATGATTGGCCAAAGGAGTTTCTTGAAATCCGTAACAAACTCAGCGCCAAATACGAAAGGCAACTCGTCGACATCAAGAACCACCATGAAATGGAAGTGTCCCGCTTGAATGAGAAACTAAGTCAAGTGAGGAGCATTGCGAGAAATTGTATCACGCCACAGCGTTCACAAGATGGTTCCGACGATGAAGAAATTACCAAAGAACGCCAGACCACCAACACGCTGCGCAATTTACTCATCGACTGCTATAAATACTTTGGGCAGTGTGAGGAGGAGCTCAACACTACTTTGTTTGAAGAACTCGCCAAAAATTCCATGCTGGACTCCGACAGTGATCATAACATCCATGACTCGAATTCCAGCTCCTCTAAAACGGACGTATCTGCATCGAAGCGCGTGCATTTGGCTCCGAATATTCAGGAGTATATAGAAAAAATTGACAAACAGGCTGAGAATGTCTCAATGGAGTTTAAAAACGAATTGAGATTGTGTTTAGCGAGGTTGAAATCGGAAGCCAATGCAATTCTTGAATTAACTTGTAAGAATGTCGAAAGTGGATCGTCGCATGGAGTTGTGTTGCGCAATGAAAACGAGCGCCCGCTCGAGGATAAGATCCAGTCGCTCAGGATGCAAATCGCTTCCGATGCACAGATTAAAGAAGAGTTAAACAGTCAACTCTCTGAGGCGAAGCAGCTTGTGCAGACATTGGAAAATGAGAAGACTCAACTCGATCATCAGATGGAGGGTGTGATTGCTAAAAATAGAATCACCGAAGACGAGTTAGCGAGGGCGCGTGATAAAATCGGCGAGTTGATCGACTACGGCCGGAAAGAGGTTGTTTCCGAGGGGTACGGTGAGAATATGCTGCATGGTGGGTCGGTGCGAACACCGCTTGTGGAACTAAACGAGAGAGCGCGACAAATCATCGCCGAGAATAAATGCGACAGCAAAACACTGCGGATCATTGAGGAGCTAAGTCGGGAGTGTGATCAACTTGTAGAGGATGCAAAACGTGAACGTCTGGACTTTGTCTTGCAGGTAAAAACAAACATAGATTATATTATTATAACATTGTTGTCATGGTTTCTGTCGTCAATCATTTTCTGCTTTTGCGATTGTAATTTTTCGTTCACTTCATGCTTTTCGTCAACGCCCGGCGCAGATCGAATCGGCCGATAAGAAACTTAAATCAACACAAAGGTTCCTCGAGGAGCAGGCGGTTGAGCGCGAGCAGGAGCGCGACGAGGCGTCGAAAACGATCAGCGTACTGCGCGATCAGCTCAAGGATCGTCTTAAGGACCGTGCTGGTTACGAGCGCGTCAACGAGGAGGTAAGTGTGCGCGATGGACGCTTTTTGCATGCACGGCACGCTTTTCTTTTCACGTACTTGGTCCATTATTACTAACTGGTTTGGCGCTAATCCTGCACTACTCCTGCTTTAGACAATGGATCGTGGAGACACATGGGCGTGGGGCGATCGTGGACGAATCGTTCAGATTGAGAGAAGCGTAAGTCGTATGCAAAGCGCGAGCGTGCTGGAAAACGGAAAAACATTCGTCGCGAAGACTCGAAGTCGCGCGTCGTGAAGTTATTTTTGGTTTCACGCGCTCGTGCTATATTTGTGCTTCTTCCTGTCTTCAGGCATTCGGTCGGCGACGCGCGCCGTGTCTAGTGCCCGCAGACGACGTAGTTCTCAACACACTTTTTTATTCACTCTTTGCAAAATGTAGACAGCCGCACTAACTTCTCAGTGAGCAAACGCTAATTATTGTGTCTTGGTCAGGTCGAGGGTTTCGAGAAGCAGATGCACGAGATGTCGAAGCTGATTTCCGAAGGGGAGAAGCGTTTCCAAGTGGTGAATGTCGAACGGGAAGAAGCAATTGAAAAGATTGGCTTACTTCGGGACATCATAAAGGATCTGGAGAAGCAAATCAAATCCAAAGAGGACTTGGAGGCCGAATTGCAGTCATTGCTGAGGAAGCAGCGTGAGGCGAACGACGTTTTGGTACAAGAATTAGACGCTGCAGCCAATACCACAAACTTTGAGGCTCACATCATTCAACTCGAAGAAGAAGTCATCAAGTTACGCAGGGCAAATGATATTGTTGGCAATGAGGGATTAATAAAACAAATCCAGAGCCAGGTAAGTTACGATATCAAAAAAATTGCATATTTTTGATTTATTTTTGTATAAAGTTGCATGAATTGGAACTGTTGGTTGACAAAAACATTCGTGAGATTGAATCTTTATACGCGACGAGGTCTGCAACAACTTGTAGTACACCGTCTGAAGAGATGTCGGTCCAAGATCAGATCCGCCCAAAAACACCGAATTCTACCGTGGATGACTGCGAGGTACCGTTACAACAGTTATCGCGTCTTAAAGAAAAATTGCTCAAACATTCGCGGGCTGAGAACTCAGCGCTCAAACGGATTCAGGACATGGAACTACAACTTTTACATGCCAAACAGGAGCACGATGAGCTGCACAACGAAAAGGATGTGCTGCAGGAACAAGTCTCCGAGCAATTGGTGCTCATCTCGTCACTGCAGATGCGTTTGGATGATCAACGAATTCGAGCCGAACATGTGCAAAAACAAGCAAACGCCTCGCTTGAGATGCGAATTTATGATCTAGAGAATGATCTCCAAGCGTTAAGGGATAAGCTCCAGTCTAGAGAGAGCACAATTAAAAATTTAAACAAGATTATCGAGGAAACTAAACAACGACTACGGGATCGTGAGGAGGAATTAAGTTCTACTCTGGAAGAATCAGAAGTTTGTGATCTCAAGGCGCAAATTGACCGACTTAAAGCAGACAACGAAATTATGCGGCAGAAAATTGAGAACGATGCGCAAAACGCTCAAATTCTACCTAGTTTAGTTGACAATATTATTGCGGATAAAAATAAAGACATTGAAAGTTTGCGCTTGAAGTTAGAGGACACCGAGCGACAGTTTGAACTGTTTAGGAGTTCATGTTCCGCGGATAAAACCGACGACGTAACTCGCGACGTATATTCTTTATTTAATGTTTCTTCTCCAGAACGAATGCGTGGTGCAAGCTCGGTGAATTCGCCCAACTTGACAAAATTCGTACCGGAAATTTCTAGCATCGAAAAGTGCGGTCCACCAAACTTGCATTATACAACTGACGGATCGCTTATGAAGCCAAATTCGACCGAAATTCAGAAAACTATTGAGAGGCACGTACATTTTGAAGATGAAGCTGCTCAGACAATACCCACTCCCGAATTTACGGGTGAATTCGACGTCCTTAACGAGGAACTGCAACAAGTAAAGGAGAAACTTGAAGCGGCAGAGAACAATGTAAGTGAACTTCGGGTTGATCTAGCGCAGGCCAAAATGCATCTGACTGAACGCGAAACTGAATTAAACGGGCTGCACGAAGACGCAAAGCGAAAAGATGACATGTACATGCAGTTGGCAAAGGAGAAACGCGAAATTGAAATGCAATTTGATACCCTGGATGCTATCAGGCACAGTATTGAGGACTTGCAGAAGAATGAACTGCAATTGAAGGAATTACTCCAGGAAACACGCGAGAAATACGCTGAGAAGGAAGATAGTTGCGCAAAACTCCAAACGGAATTGGCGAATTATCAAATTTTAAAGGAGGAAGAAATTATTAATATCATGGAAGAAAATAAAAAACGTTGTGAGACGTTAATAACAGATTTAGAGCATTTAAACATCGAGTATCAAGAGTGTCGAAAGAAACACAATGAAGAAATGAAAGAACTGAAGCGTTTACTTGAAGATCGCGAGTGTGAGCTTGAGATTCTCAATGAAGATGTTACCCGGTATCAGAACGAGATTCACACGTTGGAGGACCGTCTAAAGCAGGTGCCAAAGGAAACGCTACAAGGCGCCATGCACAAGAAGGAACTCGCTGAGAAGGAGCTCGAGATTGTCAAGTTGAAGTCCACAATTGAGAGTTTGAAACGCGAGACTAGTAATATCTTGGATCATCTCACTGTCAAAGAGGAGATCATCGATAGAATGAAAGTGGATAGTGAAGCATTGCGCATCAATCTAGAGACGATTAAAGCAAAAATGAACGAAAGTGGTAATATTTACGATTTGCGCCAGAAGTTGGTTCGTGAACGTGAATTCAACGCGCAATTACATTCGGAAAATGAAGCATCCATTGATGAAGTCGCGTATCAAGTGCGTCAACAACTGAATGACTCCGCAGTACTGGATGATAAGATTTTCACGGCGTTGGGTTCAGGAGATTTCAACAACTATACTGAAACTGAGATTCTCGAGGCTAATTTACGCAAAGAACGCAAAAGTCGAATGTTACTCGCCGAAAAATTCAAAGAGTTGGAAGTGAAGTTTCAAGAAGCAATGGAAACGGAAAAGCAATTGCAGAGCGCACTGGATGATCAAAAGAAATTGTTTGATCACGTGCAAGTGGAGGATACGAATATGATGTCACAAATCCGAGCGAAATTAGAAGAAGCCATGGCAACCGAGTTGGAGTACGAAGCGCAACTTAACAAGGAACGATCCATGCGTTTACAATTAGAAAATGATTGGGCAGCTTTGCGCAGGAACTCAAATAGCGTTAATTCAGCAACAGAGTATGTTTCATTGGGTAACCTGCAAGAGCAACGTTTACAACGAGAAATCAAACAGCTTCAGGAGGAAGTGGTCAATCTCAAGAGGGAGATAAAGATTTTGAAGAAGAGTAAAAATTCGGCTGACTGTGAAATAAAATATTCCAAGGAAATGTTAACGTTGAAAGACACTGAGCTTGTGAAACTAGAGAAGAAATTAGTAAAACGCGAGTCCGAGATTCGTATGCTTCAGGATAATCTTAAGCAACAGAAAATCGAACTTGATATGAAAATTTCTGAGATAGAAAATAGCAAAGTCCTAGTTTCCACTTTAGAACAAGACAAACTTCAATTGACTATGAAGGTGACTGTTTTGGAAGCAAGACAACCCGTGCAGTCTTCATCGATAGTTCCTGATGTATTCTTGCAGAAAATGAAAGACCTAGGGGAGCTTGTTACTGAGCACATTAACGAGAACAAATTGATGTCAGATACAATAATGAAGCTGACTACGGAACGTAATCAATTGGAGGGGAAGATCCGATTGCTGGAGGAAAGAGATCGTATGCATGTGCCTTTCGACGATCCGGTTTCACGGGTAGGTTAATTTTTTAAGGTGATTTCTTGCATTGACCAATAATTTGTTATCCATTTAGGCAAATCACTTGTTTGGAAAGTACCTACGCGCAGATAGCTACAGGCACGCGCTATCATTTCAAAAAAAGTACCTGATTGGCTTATTGGCAACGTATCAGGATGCCGTTGGGCATCCGCTGGGTAAGTTCGAGCCGAAGAGAAGTCACGCGAAGAAAAGGGGCGTGAATCGCTTTCGATCGGTTGCGGTTGTGTTTATCGCCATATTTCGAATGAAATACATGGTGCAGCGATGGCATAGTGGGTCGCGCGGCTTCCAGTATATGTCCCTGCAGCGGCGTTTTCGTAGCGAGAACCTAGGGACACATTTTCAAGTTGGAAAGCCAGTATCTGGAGACCATTTCCGAATAGGCGCTAATACTCGTCAGCAGCATTTGAACCTGGGCGCTTCGACTTCTGGTATTCCTTGCTCGGGGATGTCTCCGCCTTGTAAAGATGCCACGCAAACGACTAGTACTAAAGTGGTTCCTGAGTAAGACGGCTTCACTTTTTCTTCGTGTCAGTTTTTATTTCATTTTATTTTTTTTATTAGAGTTTTTGAACAAATGCGACCTCGAGCAGTTGACCTGGATTCCTACTTCGAACGATTTAATCTGATCCAGCAGCGTTTGGGGACGACGTTGAATACTTTTAATTCTTAACTATCTTAAATATGTCTAAGTTCTACGAGACTGACATTGTATTATGAATTATGTTTTTATAAATAGTTTTCTCAAATTTCTAAAGATTAAGTTTAAGTCACACTGTATCTGCTGTAAAAATAAAATAATTTGAGGTTTTTCATAGTTATATTATAGTTTTAACCCTTTGTGCATACATTGTCGACTTTTTAAAAATACAGGAAGTGCCCTGGAATGCCCATCAACATTTGCTGTTTGTTGCAAAACATCACATATTTCCTTTTCGGACCGCATGTTATAGCTTAAGACACTCCTTACAACGTGCATATCTGAACGACTGTTTTAAAGGAAAGGAAGTGCCCTAAAATACCCATTTTAATGACTACTTTTTTAAAACATTATTTGGGGTTTCTCAACTTCACCTTATTTCAGGAACTACTAATGATAATCAAAAGCGGAAAACTGCATTATGTTCAGGAAAATATTCTACGTCAGATTTATAAGATTTTAAAATTTTCATTTTTAAGGAAATGAAAAACAATTTTCCGCCACGATTTCCTCGGAAACTATAAGCGCTACAGCAAATGTGTTTGCATTTTCTTCATGACACGATAAGGCTCTATAAAAGTGCAGATTTGTTTTTTGATTTTGAAAAGCTGACAAAAACCACTCAAAATTAATCAAGAGGTTATACTTGACTATTTTCTGGCTCAAAAATTATTTTTTAAGCTAGCTGAAAATGGAAAACGCCAATCTATAGAGAATTACAAAAGGATGAAAGATATCCAGTCAGTTTTTCGATATCGCCTTTATTTCGGAGAAACCTGGTGAAAATCGAAACACACCAAATTGAACCACCCTTCAGATTTTCAGAAAACTTTCTAACATGGTGTAGAATCGTGCAAAAAGTCCATTAATCTTGTTTTATTTCACTATCTTAATTAGTTTTTGAGTTATTAATCATTTTCAATAATTACGTAAGTGCTGCAAACTGAAAATTTTGAAGTGCTATATAGAATTCCTCTCTGCAGCCAAATCTGAAAACCTTTTTCGTTTATCTCTATCGGTTTCGAAGAAACGTAGAAAACACTGAATTATTCAATTTCTTCATCATTTCTTAAACAAAAAATAAAAATTGCTAATAGGGCCTAAACGGTCAATATTAGGAAAATAATTACTTAAATAGCCGATATAGAATTGAATTATCTTTCAGAATCCGAAAAGAGAATTCAAAAATTCCAATGATTTCAAAAGCTGCATTTGCTGAAACAAATGATTTTGTTATAAAAAAGGCAAATGATTTCTCTTTTTTATGTTTTATATTTCAGATTCTTATAGATTGTTTAATTCTATAATATAACATTTTTAGAATGAACTTATCCGTCAGAATCCGAAATTAGAAAATAAAAATTTGTCCCTGCTTTTCGACCAAAATAACAATCTCGGCATTTGTAAAAAAAACTTCAACTTCACTTATAAGTTCCATACGACATTAAAAGAGATGATTCATCAATTACCGAAGATGCCAATTAAGGTAAATGGCAAAACCTACAAAAACATATTAATTTCTGATGTAAATTTGTTGTTCTTTTATAGCACTTTCTGCATTCACAAGTATTGAAGTTTTGGTGAGGGAGTAAAATGAATTCGGAGAAATTTAAGTGATATTTGATTGCAATTTGCTTAGATATTCGACGAGATATTTGACTTGCGCAACTTGAACGCAACTAGCCGTTTATCTTAAGCATGATGAATAATAAGAAATTATATAAGTACAAACAATGCGTCCGTATTTGCATCGATTTGTAAGCATGTTAACTATGGTGTTAATTATAACAAAAGCTGCACCCTAAGGGAATATCATTAAACACGCTAATAAATTAAACACAAAATAGTTTGATATGTGCTCGTATATTGTTTCATTTTATCCACATTAGCCTAAATAGATTTATAACAATATCATAACACATTGGTCTTACACTACTCATTGAACAACATCATCATTGAACAACGCCTCCAATCATTCCCAAAAAGGCGCCTAAACGTTTAGTTCTAAATAGTATTGAAGAAAACAATTGCATTTTATAAGTGTATTCATTGTCGCCCATTAGTTTCATTCCATACATTCCTATAATAACACTTAAATCTGCGTAGTCGGGGGTGGCGGCCTGCCGAATGCAAATGCACATACAATTGCAATAAGCGCACGTAAACTGCGGTAACCTTGATTGCGACACACGCGCGCCAGTAAGAAATGCGCATCTCGCACTTGCAGAATCTTTCCCAGCTTTCGCAAGTCCCGCTGCGACTGCATCGCATTATGCATTACCTATATTGCGATGCGCCTAATATGTGACATTGCGAATATGTAGCTTATAATCATAGTTAATTATTCATCATGCAAGTTAGTAAGTTTCCTACTCCTTGCGCGCGATCCGTATAAAAAGACAATGCGAGCCAGTCACTCATCAGTGCACATCAACCAATTGTTCATCTGCCATCCTCAAGTTATATAATCAAAAGTTTATCAAAATGCAATTCGCATTTGTTCTGTGTCTGTTGTTTGTTGCGGCCGTTTCCGCCCGCCCGCAATATCAACCTGTTGCTGTTGCCGTCGGCCCTTCAGATCCTGTAAGTAAATTTCATTTTAATTTGTTTTGAACGATATTGGTCATGAATGCAAATCTAATTAATAAAATGAGTCAGAAAAATGTAAAATCTTATTACAATTTCATTTGTTCAGTATGAATTCAATTATAAAGTGGAATATCCGCCAACAAATACTTTCTTCGGCCAGAACGAGCATGGCGACGTGGCCGGAAACAAACATGGCAGCTATTACGTTCTCCTTCCGGATGGTAGGACAATGACGGTAAACTACATCGCCGACGCCGCCGGCTACAACCCTAAAATCAGCTTCCAAGGGGGTGGCGCCGCTGCCGTTGTTGGTCGTTATCATTAAACCGGCTTCAATTCATCTTTTGCTTGTTACAAAATCAGATTGAAAGCCCACCGAGAAACGCTTTTATAATCAAATAACTTTTATGTGCTGCAGACGGTCGTTGTCTGTGTACCCTGATCAAAAATGCTATTTAATGCAAGAAAATAAAATAAATGATGATTAAAATAATTTAATAAACTGGCATTCAAAAAGAATATTTGTTAATCCCAAGTTTTCAGTAATTGAAAATGAATTATATGCAGAAAGCAAAAAAGAAATTCCCATTTTACGAGTAATTAACAAATGGATTTCAAATCAGACGGAAGTTAATTTTTTGCAGGTGTTTACAGTTGCCTATGTTAAAACCATTATACTTCGTGGTTAAAACAACGAAAATCCCAAATCTTCAAGTTTTAACACGAATATTAGTAATGCTTTAATTAAAAGCTTACAAATAAGTTAAATTGCTATTATTATAACAAAGTAAATCTAATCTTCAGTCTAATAATTGCTTCATTATACAAAAGTTGGTCGATTTAGTCAATTTAAGTACATTAACGTCCGCCATATTGAAAAGCAATCAGAGGACAACAACAGAAGTATTCAAATTTGTTCGTCTGCAGACTGAGGATTATCTCGTAAGTACCGTAATTATTACCATAACAATAGCGCAATGGAAGTAGAAAAGTATTTTCAACGGTTTTCGGTCGATTCGAATCACATAGAGGGCGCATGTGTTCGACGGAGTGGTAACCGCCAGGTGAAACAAAATCTGCTTCCAAACACAACAAATCGGAGTGCGCGTGGAGTCGTTTTTGTTTCTGTATCAGCGCTTACAATCGTTGTCGTGTGGTACAATTTTTCTGTCTTGTCGAATAATAGTTGCTGTTATTACCATGTTTTCTCACGTCTTAAACAAGAGAGAGCCTCTTGAAATCGCAGTGGATGATCCAAAAGTAAGTACACACACTGAATATTTGGTTAGTGATAACCGGCTGGTTTACTGGTTTATC
Source organism: Dalotia coriaria (assembly GCF_025399875.1). Classification (NCBI taxonomy): domain Eukaryota; kingdom Metazoa; phylum Arthropoda; class Insecta; order Coleoptera; family Staphylinidae; genus Dalotia; species Dalotia coriaria. The sequence continues at coordinate 2,848,772 of NW_027045443.1, read as the reverse complement.
AGTGATATTTTTCACCTAGTTGCGGATATATTAATAAAGATTGTAGACGCTTGCTTTACAGACATGCCGTAAAACACTGAAAACTATTCAGCACCAGGAGGTGCAGAAGGAGAATCTCACCATTCGCAAAGGCTTGAAACCTGTGTAAGTATTTGCCTTTACAGCCTCAATTTTGAAGCGGCAAAATTGATAATATTCTTATAATTGATAATGTGTTTACAGGGAGCCTGAGAAGAAGAAAACCTTTGAAACCAAAGCTGTTCAAACTGGAGAAGATTTCAAGCCCACATTCACTGCTGATGATTTAGTAAATGAGACTGCTACAGATGATTATTGGCGTGCACTCGCTGTGCAGCGTGGTGTAGCGCTTGACAACAGTTTACAGGAAAACGAGAAGCTGCAAGAGCAGGTTGACCACTGGAAGAGGGAGAGTGAGGCAGCCAAATCGTTACTGGAAGAGTCCCGCAGTTTGGTTAACGTCTTGGAAGAGTTGCTAGATTCCGCTGGTAACGCAGATGAACTAGATGTTGACATCGAAGGATAAAAGACTGAACCTTGTTAGCATTTATTACAATTAATTCTTTATTAATGTAATTCTCATCACCATGAAATTCTCAAGGACTACCTACTCTGCATGTAGAACGAATATTATTAAATTATTTTTGTAAACTTGTGTTTTATTCAAATATTGATATAAATTGACATTATGCATGTTTCCTCCAAAGGGATATAAGTAATGCATGCGCGAAATTATTGTACAAGACAATCCAAAGATAAATAAATACATTGTATTATAAATATTATTGCCTTCCTCAACATTCATGCAAAAATATTACAAAACTATCATCGTTTTTGTATATAATAAAATTTAAAGAATGTGTGGTATTTGAATTTTTCTTTTAATGTTAAAATTCTAATTTTCCAAAGTCGTGCGAGGTCATGACAAAGGCATGGTTGAAAAATTTGCTTCGAATGTCCACAATTCTTCAATAAGTATGTAGAAATTTTGTTCTGTAATAATTTATGTTATTGTGCAAAGTTTTGCGTGATAGCTTCTAAATCATTCTTAACATTAAAAATAACACGAAAACGAAGACAGTATACACATATTGTTGCATTTTACTGTACATATTTAGTAATACATTAGTTTATTTTCAGGTAAAAATGCAACAACCAAGTTCTAGTGGCCAAAATAACCAACTTGTATCAAAAACCCCAAGGAGAAACATTCCAGCATTACTAACATATGCGTCCGCAACCCCAACCGAGGAAACAAATGTAATAAATTACTAAGTATGTCTTAACTTAATATCTCATGTTAAATACTGGTAAATTTTTGTTTTCAGCCGATTATTAGCCCACGTTTTCTCTCAGGCACCCCTGAAATGCTTTTGAACTGGTTCTCGGTGATCACGTCGCCATGTTTATTTGAAGTAATTGGACAACTGAAAGAAATCGAACGTTGCGAAGAATTACAACAGAGCGTTTTACTACTACGTGGGCAACTGGGCATGATATTGAGAGTAACATTCTATATAAATGACTACCATACACTGTCGCCGGATTGCAACGGTTTTTGGATTCGGTAAATTCCCACCAACCATTTCCAGCGTGTTTTAATGTAGTTTTGGCTTATTCACAGACGTTGCGGCTAAATATGCGCTTTAAAAACTCCACCATTTATGAGATACTTAACAAAACTGAACATAACTTTTGCGTGTTAGCGAAATACCGACATACACTACATTTGTTTTGTGTATTTTTCAGATGTGTCGGACGAATGCAGGATGCCAACACGATGAGAGCATTCACTATTCGAGAAGCGACACCGAATGAAGTGTATGCCCTGCCGAGAATGAGCTCTTTGAGTGAGCAGGAGGTGAATCTCATGAAGTTCTCAACAGCTTAATTACATACACATCGTCGTATTTAAAATTTAGCACCTATAACATCAGCACTAATATTTGTCAATATATTTGTCTAACTATCTTTTTATCAACTTGTAAATAATTACAATTCGTCGAATTGATAAAATGCAAGTACGGATATATTTGGTAGCAGTGTGAATACATTCAACAAGCGCAAGTTTTGTGTACTTATCGGTGCATTGATGATGTACGCGGAACCTGAGCCGACTGCATTCCGTGAACAATGTAATATTTTATTAAATAAGTTTGCAAAGTAGTCATTTTTGGCTGGTAAGTTGAAGGCATGAATTTGCATTACGGAATGCAATACATTAACGTACACATTCACACGCCTACACACATTTTGAAGGTTGATTGGCAATGATTGAATTCAGTCAGTACCAAAGTTGGCGTTGCCAAATAAATAAAAAAAGTGCAAGTTGTTGCAGCAATTTGCGCGCATGTTTAATATGCCACCGGGCTGAGCGTCGGTGACAATGATTTTTCATTATTATAAGTGCGCAAAATAGTTAATCGGCCATTGACGCCCACGTGTTGTACAGATATCATAAATATTAAACTGAAGTTTATTCGTATCGAAAATACAATTACATTGTTCAGGTTTGATAATGTAAGTCACCATGTAAAAGCGCAATACTCTGCACGCGTATAAAACTCGGTTTCGTCAGGTTTCGCAATCGAGTCGCTTGTGTGAGATTACGTGAACTGCGACCGTTGGTCAATTCTACCGCGGCCTTTCAACAAACGCAAGCGGCTAGTTGAATGGCAAAATGATCGTTTGTTGCGTTTGACGCTACCTGACACGAAAGTCTCGTCAGTTGCGATTTCGACGCCGCGCTCAGCGTTGCACACCAGCATATCGAAATTTCGGTGTTTGCCGGTGAGTACCGGTGAAAATAACTTTACTATCAATAAACCAGCTTTAATTTACACATTACACATTTATATTTTTTGTTGAATATCGACAGCAAGCATTAAATGTCACTATTTAAATTGTAAATAATTGAATTCATCAAATTTGACAATAGTGTTCAAAAATTCGTGAGAAGAAAAGTCAACATCATCATCAGTTTCATGAGTGGTAGTTTCTAGAACACTTATCAGGTGATAAGTGCGAGATTTACTCACTGAAAGTTATGTGTAGTAACTTCAATGTTAGAAAAGAACGATGAACTTGCTTACTATTTAGGTATTGAATTTTAAAATTTCTCTTTGTTGTAGATCAAATTTCCAAAAACAAAGTGAACATAGTAAATCTATTCATGTATTTTTTAATGAGAAGAATAAGTAGAGTTGATTCGTGGATCACTCATTGATAAGTGAAGTAGATGTTACTTTTATTCGATCATAAAAAGTTGTTGAAATGATCTATCTCACTATGAAAGGCTTGCTCAGTTTAATGCACGCACTGTCGATCTCTCCACTCATACTCTAACAAGTATCACAAGCAAATTATTTACTGTTTCAATGTCATTTCTACTCGTTATAAATTATTCTAGGTGCATACAAACCCATAGTCAGCTTATATCATATCATCATCACTCATCTGTTACAATAATGCTTTATTGTTGTTTGTCCCATTTGCTAGGTCTGGTAACTACAAGTCAACTAAACTAAACTAAACCAAAGTCAACAGAAAATGGTAATGTTAATCACGGAGTAGGGAATGAAGCGCTGTTCGCATATCGCGCGTTCGCGTTGTGTATGTGATTAAAACCGAGAGTAATTAAATCAGATTTACAGTGGCAATCAAAAGATTTACCTAAACGCCTGATAACCACGCGAGAATTTCTAAAAAAAAACGTGCCGATTCAGTTCGTTGGATATGCATCAATCGTGCCTGAAGGTCCCTCAGTGATTTAAACATTTCGAAACTTTCAACATAAATCTGTGATTTATTGCAGCCAACAACGGACTTTTTTCGGCATACAAGAAAATAGGATCTAGGAATTTTACCAAATCTAAGCGCAAGATGTTTTGCTCGTTAACGTAAGTATCCAGCGCTGATAAACGTCAATGTCGAGATCATGCGTTTGTGTAGTTTTAATGTATAAACATACTTTTGTCAACCCAAATGAGGTCACGACAACATTGTAAAGAGCTATTAAATAATCAGAATAATTATTCTCGGTAGTTGACATCATTTTAATGATTATACTTAGCACGTGGATAATTATTTTTGTTAAAAGGCAGTTAATCCTAAAGAGTTAAAGTGCAGCATTTCCGCAAAACACTTTTACTCACGCCTGATAATTTCCGATAATAATCACAATGATTTGGTTGATGGAGACGTAAATTATGATAAATACGTCACTAAATGCCACTGGCTTAATTATAATGACAACAAAACTCCTGATAATGTCAATTTTAATCAGGTATTATTTAGTTCCGAATAAAACTTAACCGGAATTTCAAATAAATCATAGATAAACCTGCATAAAATACAGATTGTTTGATAAGTGTAGTTAAATACCACGGATTAGATCGTCAATCACATTGACAATTAGAAGTACATAAACTAGTTTTCAATTTCAAGGGTGTCAGTTCTCCATTGCGGTGGAGGCAAGTAAGAAGCAATTGAATAAATCCGTTTTCTGTAAACGAACTCCAACTGGCCAATACCATCCAGCAAAAATGTTATTCTTGTAAGACCAATATATCTTGCTTTGATTTGGTTTGGTGTAGTGCGCAAAAGGGCTACCTTTAAAATCGTTGTTAATTCTTGATTTGGTTTTCAGTAAAAAACAACTCATCACCCTCTTCGGACTGGTATTTTTCGGTTTGATTGTCACCGGTGTGGGAACGGTACTGTATATGAAACAGGACAGTAGTGTTTCCGGAAATTACAAACTAAATAGGAATCATCATGGCGCCGCCGTTACCAACGGACCACAATGTGCTGGTGTTGCACGGTACGTGGAAATATCTTACCAGTTATGAAACAATATCAATTGATACATTTCTGTATGGGTAGAGACATTATTTATAAGGGTGGATCAGTTGTGGATGCTGGCATCGCAGCTGCTTTATGCGAAGGTTCCTCAATGTCCCAGAGTATGGGTCTTGGAGGAGGATTCTTCGCCACTATTTATATTAAGGAAACTGGACAAGTTTATACGCTGAACGCGCGGGAAACTGCTCCAAAAGCTGCCACAGCTGATATGTACTTCGGTAATCCAGAAGCATCACAAACTGGTGGGTATTGAATGACTAAAAATAAATAAAATGTAATTTTTATCATATTTATTTGAAGGTGGTTTAGCAGCGGGCATACCTGGTGAGATCAGAGGTTTTCAAGCGCTTCATCAGAGGTTCGGTGTGTTACCCTGGAAAGAACTTTTCCAGCCTACCATAAAGCTGTGCCGTTCAGGATTGCTTGTTAATGATTATTTGGACTCGTTGTACCGCAAGAATAACGATTTTCTGAAGAATACTGAAGGTTTTAGGTAGGTAGAAGTTTTTTATGACGCTATTTTCGTTTATGATAGCATTTTCAGTGATTATATTGACCCGGCCACGGGTGAACCGTATAGGGTAGGCCAAAAAATACGGCGATTAAAATTTGCTGAAACATTGGAAATAATTGCCAGTGAACCAGATGCTTTAAATGCAGGATCTTTGACGAGAGGTTTTGTGAAAGATGTTAAAGAATTGGGTGGAATCATAACGGAAGAAGATATGAACTCGTACGAGTGAGTTTTCAAATGGCTTAAACGAAAAAGAAGTAAAAACTAAACATTGTTTTGTAGAGCTGTGTGGTCGGAACCTCTGACAATACCTTTGGGTAGAAACTATACATTACACACGTTTCCGCCGCCCGGTTCTGGAGTAGTACTCGGTCATATTTTAAGTTTACTTCGGGACAATATGGAATTTGATGAAGTGGACAAAGTCATAAATTGGCAGCGTATCTTAGAAAGTTTCAAGTTTGCATACGGCATGCGGACACACTTGGGTGACCCGCTGTTTCTATCTAGTGTTGCGACTGTAAGTGTCCTCACATTGTTGGCAACTTGTGGATGTAACAGATGTGTATTTACAGACTGTCGAACAAATGTTGTCCCCGGAGTTTATAGCTGAAACCCGTCATAAAATGCGAGATGACATCACTTTCCAAGATCCCACGTATTACGGTGCGAATGCAAGCAACGTGGAGGATCACGGCACTGCGCACATTAATATCTTATCACCAAATGGCGACGCGTTTACTTTTACGGGTACCATCAATTTGATGTAGGTGCCTTTCCTTTGTGATCAATATCATTTTGCTTTATATTGATTTACTTATAGTTTTGGTGCTAAAGTCGTTTCTAACTCGACCGGAATTATTCTCAATGACGAAATGGATGACTTTGTCACGCAGCCGCCGGATAGCTATAATGTCGCCATTATGCCTGCTAATCAGATCGAACCTGGAAAGAGGCCGTTGTCGTCAATGTGTCCCAGTATTATCCTTGACGAATATGGTAACGTGCGAATGTTGGTTGGTGGTGCTGGTGGGTCCAAGATTACTACCGCAACGGCGCTGGTCGCCATGCGGCACCTATTCTTCAACCAAACTCTTGTTGATGCTATTAATAGCGCACGTATGCATCACCAGCTTTTCCCTATGCAGGCCACCTACGATCCGGAGTTTGAGAATGAACTTATTGATGGGTTGCAGCACATCGGGCATGTGATGAAGCTGGAGTCACCGGATGGTTTCGGTGCCATCACGGCGGTAAGCAACCGGAGTTGGACTGTGGAGGCAGCTTCCGACAAGCGGCGAAGTGGCTCCAGTGTGCTGATATAAAATCGTCCAATTGTAATTTAACTGACTTGTAGTTAAATACTCCACGTTGGTATCTGTGGTGGGCTCTGTTGTTGAAAGATGGTGCCAAAATTTAAACTGAAATACATATCAAATTTATGTGAAATGTTATACAAGGAGAGTTGCAACAAGATCCCCAGTGGCGGATTATGCTTCAGTGGGGCCCTAGGCGCAAATCAAGTTTGGGGCCCCTAAATCCGAAAATTTTCAAAAACGGTTATTAGCCCAGTAAAATTAATAATTTTAGCGTACGGGCGCCGCAAAGTCTACTTCAATATTCGTTTGTGCCAAAACTCATTTCCACACCACCATGAGGTAGAGTACGTGGCGCGTTTTTTATCGTGGTATCCCCAGCAGGCCTAATCCACACGCACTATTCCAAAATTTAATGGATTATCTTCCGATTCGCTCTTCGCGATGGACCAGGTGTTGTGCGTTAATTGTTTTCAGAACCGATCGAAATATCACAGGTAAAATTTTCTGCCATACTATCCGCGATGGGATTATCGTTTTCAATGCTATCTTGGTTCTCGAGTTCATCGTACGTGTGCTCAAAAACGGTAATCGTATTTAAATACAAATTACAAATTTACTTTTCTTGCCTTCTCTTGGGCAAAGATTTCAATAATTTTGTCGTACCTTAGTTTTTTAAAAATATCATTTTCTATAAACATTAATGCGAAGTCATTTAAGTGCTCTTGTGAAAGAAGTTTTAAAACTGAAAATGTCCTTTCTCCACTTGCATTAGAAACGGGCAAGGTCAAAAAAATTTGCAGTATTGTGTGTATATTTGGAAAAGTTGATTTTAGACCATTACTTAATGTTGCATACATTTCATGTGGATCTCTAATATTTTCTTCTTGTATGTATTTTAGAAAATGAGTTAACTCATCAGTGAAATATTCTGGCTCAATATCTTTTTCATACTTAGACAATAATCGCTCTACACAATTATTAGTCTCAACACGGCTTAATTTTAAATCAAAGAAAATTTTAAAATCGTTAAGAACATTGATATAGACATCGCCCCTTCGAGTAATTTCTGATGTTAATACATCACATACAATATAAAAATGTTGACAATAAAAAAATTTCTTGACAAAAATGCTGTATCATTTTTGTTCGTTTCATCATATGGATATTTGCGTTTTCTTTGTCTCATCTCTTTATAAGAATGATGAGCTGTTAGGGATTTAGCCTCCTCTTCAACAGTTTCGAAATTATTTCTGACCACTGTTATAAATTCGTTTAATGATTTTAATAAACTAACACTATTAAGAATATTTGTCTTTGGTTCCTGTAAGTATTTGCTGGTAATTTCGATTCTCTGTAGGAGTTTGTTCCAGAAAATTGTTAACAGTGCCGTCTCAAATTGATCGAACTCTTTTGAACTCTGTTTTTTTAATCCAACTACCACCCCAAAAATCTAGATAAAAATTGTAGGAGGATAAACGTTGGTACAACGTGTTCCGCAGATGTAAAAAATGATAGAAAGACGAAATAATTAATATTCCAAAAAAGAGAGTTACCCGCTATTTTACAACCTCAATGGAATATTCCTCAACTCATCTCCTCCACAGATGTTCGAAATTTAAAAAAATTGGCAATATACTACTCGCATTATAGCTACAACTTTCTAATGCAATATTCAAGAAAAGGTCACAAAAATTCGTGGCAGAAAACATCCAAATTTTATTTTAAACAGTTTGTCATAAAGAAATAAAATCGGAGATAAAAGTTTTAAGTCAGCTATATATCCGTGACGGTTGCTTTGCGGACACGTGTGAAATGCCGTTTTGGGCGCCAAGTGAAAACCAATACGCTATTCATAAAGGCTGAGGTCAAAACCAACTGATGAAGTATTTGTGGAATTACTATGTCTATATGGGACATATAAGTGCCAGGGGCCCCTCAGGCAGCCGGGGCCCCCCAGGCAGCCGGGGCCCTAGGCGCGCGCCTAGGCCGTAATCCGCCACTGGCTTGTGTCAAATTTATCGATGTGCAACATATTGCGAATTTGGTTCATAGATATTCCTTTTTGAAGACTAAGACTAACTAACAACGAGATGACGGGATCCTAAATTGAAAATTGCAATCCACTGCATCCTCGTACTACCTTTTCTAAATTGCAGTGTTTATTTCTACCAAACTGTACGACACTAACTTAGACAAAACATATTTACTACGGAAACTTTATCTATGCATTTCAACGCTTATCTACATTCTTGCACGTCGCGGCTCCAATTACGCTTTGTTTCAATGTAATTTATAGATATTCGGAATAATTCTGCATGCAGTGAAACTCAGCGAATGACTTGTTGTATGCTTGTTTTCGATTTCTATGATTATTTACATGACTATGACCATTTCTATGAGTTTAACAGCCAAATGTTTATAATTACATTTGTTTAACAATTTGTTTTAAAAATACTTCAGTATCCTCAAAAAAGTTATTATTTGCATTCTATACAAATAATTAGGTAGGAAAGTATTAATTGCTAACCATTTTCAAATCTCACAGTTTGGTAAGGAGCAGACAGTGCGTGATAAATATTTTCAGTTCCCAGAAGATATCTCTCGTTGAAGAAGGAAGTCAAATTTTGAGAAGGCGGTGAAATTTTGTGCAAGATGTTTTGCAAACTCACGTAAGTATCTAATAATGATTGCAATTTGTTCAACTTAAACTCACAAGAGTACTCTTTCAATGCTAATTTATTGTGTATTGGCAGCAAAAAACAAACTACTATTCTGATCGGAGTGGTATTTTTTGCATTGATTATCATCGGTGTGGGAACGGTGCTGTACGTTAATCAAACACAGCAAAAAAGTCATCAGATAAAACGTCTTGGCGCCGCTGTTACTAACGGACCAGAGTGCGCCGTCATTGCAAGGTGTGAAGGATTATCTTACAACTTGTGAAACAATGTAGAATGATTTTTTTTTGTGTGTGTACAGAGACATTATTAATAAGGGTGGATCGGTGGTGGATGCTGGCATAGCAGCTGCTTTATGCGAAGGTGCTTCAATGTCACAGAGTATGGGTCTAGGTGGCGGCTTTTTCGCCACTATATATATTAAAGATACCGGAAAAGTTTATACGATCAATGCGAGGGAGACTGCTCCGCAGGGCGTCACTGCCGATATGTATTATGGTAATCTGAATGCATCAAGAACTGGTACCTTATTTATAAATGCAATAATTTGGTTGTAATTTTTAAATATTTTATGAAATCGTAGGTGGCTCGGCTGCAGCGGTCCCTGGATTGATCAGAGGGTTTCAAGAACTTCATAAGCGATTTGGTGTGTTACCTTGGAAAGATCTTTTCCAGCCTACTATAAAGATGTGTCGTTCTGGATTGTTAGTTAGCGCATATCTTGATGGTGTATACCGCAACAATGTCGATTTCTTAAAGAACACCAAAAGTTTTAGGTAACTAGATATTTCAGCAGTATTATTTTATCATTGTTTATGATCGTATTTATTTAGCAATTTCATCAACCCTAAAACTGGTGAACCGTTCACGGAAGGTGAAAGACTACTGCAATTAAAGCTCGCTGAAACGTTAGAGGTCATCGCCAGTGAACCAGACGCTTTAAATGCAGGTTCTTTAACAAAAGGTTTTGTCCAAGATGTTAAAGGCCTGGGTGGAATCATAACGGAAGAAGATATGAATTCATACAAGTAAGATTTCAAGTGACGCAGACTAAACAAAACTCTCCGAAACAATACCAAACACATGTTTTAGAGCCCTTTGGACAGAACCTTTGGTAATACCCCTAAGTAATAACTATACGTTGTACACAATTCCTCCGCCGGGGTCAGGGGTGGTACTGGGACATATTTTAAAACTGCTTAGCGAGAATTTAGAATACGATTTACTGGACAAACTGAATAATTGGCAACGCATTTTGGAAAGTTTTAAGTTTGCGTACGGCATGCGGACACATTTGGGTGACCCGCTGTTTATGCCTGAAGTTAAGACAGTATGTACCAATAATAATATCATATTGGTAAAGTATAAGTTACAGATATGTATTTACAGATTGTTGAACAAATGATGTCGCCGGAGTTTATATCTGAAACCCGCCTTAAAATGCGTGATAATACCACATTTCAAGATCCGGAATATTACGGTGCAAATGTTAGTGCGGTGGAGGATCATGGTACTGCACACATTAATGTCTTATCACCAAATGGAGACGCTTTCACGTTCACAGCCAGCATCAATTCAATGTGTGTTTATGAATATTTTAACTGACTCAATTATTCTATCTGTTTTTTTTTTTTGTAGTTTTGGGGCAAAGGTAATTTCCAACTCAACTGGAATCATTCTTAACGACCAAATGAACGACTTTGCTACCCAGCGGTTGGACAGTGTTGGCGTTGCTGTTGCCACCGCCAATTTGATCGAGACAGGTAAAAGGCCACTGTCATCGATGTGTCCCAGTGTGATCCTCGATAGTGAAGGTCATGTTCGAATGCTTGTGGGTAGTGCCGGCGGGTCCGTTATCACGACCGCAACAGCGCTTGTCATTCTACGCCATCTTTACTTTAACCAACCTCTGCATGAGTCCATTGGCAGCGCACGCATGCACCACCAGCTGTATCCTATGCTTGTAACCTATGATTCTGGGTTTACCGATGAGCTGTTAGATGGTTTGCGACACCTTGGGCATAAGATGCAACTCTGGTCACCGGGCAATTTGTTTGCGTCTGTCACGGCGGTGAGCAACTACAGTTTGACGGTGGATGCATCTTCGGATCCAAGACGTAATGGATCCCGAGTCATGATATAGATTTATATATAATGATCTGTAAATTTAAATTTGTACTTTTTTCTGTAATGCCTTAATGCCCTAATTACAATATCAGGAAATTCTTGGGCCGTGACAATACACATAATCGCGTATTGAACAATTTATTTACAGTCCAAGTGTAGGAGAGGAGAGTTCCGGACCAGCGCGAGGCAATGCAAATTTGTTAATTATATTCAAACAAGATGCGTTAAATTACAACTTATTCATAGCGATCATGTAAACACAGACATGACATATGATGCATTCAATAAAATGTGTGCACACTGTTGGAAGGAACAATATGGTTTTATTGCTATTAATTAAGATGAGCAATTAAAATGATGCATATTTGTGATAACAGTTTAGTATGTCACTAAGGTGGCAGATGGTCACTAAACCATCGCGTGTTTGCAGCACGTGCTAGTGTTAAAATTACCATATCAGACTGAAGCAGTTCTTCTGACATATGTTGTTTTTCATAAAACTGTTTCCTGTTCGTCCAATTCTTTTTTAAATTTCTACATTAACGGTTTTGATGCAAATTTAATGTTATGCTGTTGCTTTTTTAATTGCTTTTACGCTTGCTCGTGCAGCAAACACACGCTTGTATTATTATCAACACTTGGCGTATCACGAAAGCATATCGACAAATAAAAATCTAGAGGGTAAAAATGTAATACAGTCGACTCTCATTGATTCGAAACTCGAGGAACTCTTAAAATATTACGAATTATCGAGTGTTTGAAATATCAAATGGTTCGAATTTGTGAGAGAAAATAAATAAAACGTCGAAGTGTTGATCAGCAGTTTGAGCAGCATTAATTTTCTTTTTGTGCTTTATTATGGTTAAGTGAGTACTCAGAGGAATCTTAAATTCTTTTGAAACATCACTTTTCTTATCAGCTCTACTTTCACGATTAACTTCTTCTTTTCAGCAATCGTCAAACCTTACCAAACACACCAATTCGTGCAAAAGTGTGTGTCAAATAGTCAAATTAATCGTAACAACAACAAAGGCTCGTGTACGTTGGTACAAGTTTGAACTTATCTACTTACAATCTTTCCGGCTCTTTCTCTCTGCAACTTTGAATTGTCAAGTGTTGGACGCCGATGAATTCGAATTAACGCGTTGTTTTGTTGTATAGCAATGATTTTTTCGTTCGAATTACCAAGTGCATAAAAATGTATTGATTCATAATTAGAGCTTGTTAGAATTAGAATTATAAAGAGGGATAAAACAATATATGTGTGGATTATCCCATGTCAGTCGTTAAAATGAATTATGCACATAAGCATAATTGAAAAGAAATGCAAACTTATGAAACGACAAATTTTAAATACGTACGTATTGGCCTCAATCAACAAAGCATTTTATCAATCTCTGTTTTATTCAAACGGGATATTGCGGTTTAATGTATTTAGTTTCAGGACATATTTAATTAGTGGTTCAGTGATAACAAAAAACAATCGTGATCAGGTACGAACGAGAAATATTTGTATATAATTAGCACTTCCTGGTGATAAAGAATTAATTTGTATTGGATGAATAACTGCAACTAAATCAATTATTAGTAAATATGTTCTGATAACTGTTCTATTCACTGAAGACTTCTGAAAAGTTTCAAAGTGTTAACCAGTTTTGTGTTTTATATTTTGTTTCTTATCGTTGCATTAGAACTGCTTCTAAATAAGGCGAATATAAGTGTGTGTTACGTCGAAAAATGTTGAAACAGGCCGCTGTAAAAAACATCGAAATCGTCTAGCAAGCATTCACGCGCTGAAACGAGGGGAGGAAGGTGCTTGTGTTTCTTTTCAAACCACAGTCTACTAAATCACCTCTTCACCTCTCCTCATGGACACGCCCGGTTGGCAGCGGATCGACACAATTTCAGTAAACGTGAAGCGTGACATTATTGTACCAACAACGCGAGAGTGTGGCACGAGACAGTGACGCGTTTTAACCCAGAATATTTTGTTTATTTCGGTGAGTTTTGTGCATATCACTTTACATTTTAATACTATAAGCAAATCAAAGTTATGCATGTTCTGAACACTTTTACCACCAACCAATGTTAGTTTTGTTGCTAATTAGTTGCGCACAAATTTATTTGTTCATTCGACTTGAAAGTCAGTCCACACGTGGTCGTAGTATGAAATGTCTGGTTCACTGTAACTAAAATCGTGGAGTGTTTTCTGATAGTGTGAATCACAAGCAGTGCAATCTCTGAAGATAATATTTAACATGCCAGTCAACTAAAATTTATGGTATGTTACCAGACGTTTAAAATTACCAAAATACTTTAGAAACGCAAACGATAATATAATCAGATTAATTATTGCTTTTGTATCTGCTGCAACTATGGTATCGTTTGTAAGATGGTCACTGCAGCGCAACAATAACTTGGTAATATTCTACATATATAAACTACCTACATATAAAGACCACTAATAAAAAAATAAATGTGAAACTAGTGCAAGAAGTGAGAAAAGGTTTACAACGGAATATGACAGAAACACATACCACTTTACTTGAAAAGACTAGAGATAACAAGAAGTAGGTACTTCACTGACCCATATGAGAAATGTGGGCTAAATGCTTTCCTCTACCCAATTTTTGGGTACAAAAATAGGACTACATAACTACGCACATTCAGAATGTTTCTTGTGTCTCAAGCTATTGAAAACACCAGCAAACCCTGCTTAAAACCAGTAATGGTACTGCTGTTCCCACATAATTCGTATTATACTACAGTTTACACAAAATAGTAATTAACAATAAACAGGTGAAAAGTAATTACTAACATGTAAGAAAATCTCAGTGCATCCAAGAGACACACAGAAAATATTAGAACTACAACAAGTTATTGCGAAGATTTTTGTTATTCGTCCATTAATATCATTATTTTCATTCAGATTAAACTAGTTTTCCATTCTTAGTGTTTGTCTGCACTTAGTACGTGTCATTATCATGCTTATTGTTAACCATCAATACGCATTCAACTGCACTTAGTTCACCACGTAGCTATCTATCTAGCCTTATCTAATTTCACTATGAAGTTAGGAATCATATTTTCATCGTGGCTGTCTACTTCCAAGCCCCGAAATGTAAGCACGTTCGTTGTACAAGTGGTAAGCTGACAGATAAAGACATTTTGGTGGTGTTGGAGTATTTAGCTGAACGTTACGCTGGGTTTAATGTGTAAGCATTTAAAGTTTATTTGCAAACTATGTTTATAAAAAATGGCACAATATAACTGATTGAAAACAACGATGTGGGGAAGCAATTGGCGCAATATTAACGATTGGGTTGAAAAAACTAACTCTAAACGAATTGTCTTTCTAATGTTGATATCGAACTTTTCATCTTTTCGTTCTCGACCCTTCTCTTCATCACCAACTCACTTAGCAAGGGTAGGAGTTAGGCGGTTGCTGATTGGTGGATGAGTAAGGGTAGGATTTGGCGGTTGTTGATTGGTGGAGTATCGGAAAGTTGGTTTAGCGCTGACATCAATTTGGCGACCGCGCTATTTGGAATTTTGGAACGTCTAGTAATGTTGGGAATTTCAAGAAATAAGGGATGGTGCAATAAGATAATAATAAAACAGTTGTAAAATAATAAAACGGAGTAATTGCGGATAAATTGGAAATTTTTGGAACATGTGGTGTTGTAGATTCCCACAAGCTGTTCATCAGTTTAACGAAAACTTTTGACCTGTGAAGATCTACAATTTTTTGACTTCAAATACATTAAAATGTCAGCGAGTGTGATTTTTAGTGATAATAACCCAAAAAAGAGCGAAAGATCAAACGAAAGTGTAACTAGGACTGAGGTTTATCAACCACCTAAAAAATATAATTCAAAATTTGCAAATTTCTATACACCTATAACAATTAATGGTGAGAAAAAAGCAATATGTTTAGTGTGTGAAAAATCCAAAGTGACAAAAATTATTAGCCGAAAAGATAACAATACTTCCGGTATGAAGAAACATTTACAGTCGGCTCATTCAAAGGCGTACGAAGAAATTTATGGAAACTTAACTTCACTTCAAAAACCAGTGCCATCAGCTCAAAAACAATTGACAGATATGTTTTCTGAACAGGTAATTTAATTTTATTTCAATCTCAAATTACTTAAATATTGTTGATAATTTTTTATATTTGCGGCAATTCATCATTTTTGTTTTCGTTTTCAAATGTAGTTTTTGGGAACAAAATTGTCTTTAAATTTTAACTTTATTAAAGTGGTGTAACTCAGGATAGACTGGAAATTTTTGGATTTGGGAATTTTTATATATGTGGTTCGTTGAAGACTCCCATAATCAAAATCAACACAACTATAATTATCGTTCAAATAACAATTCAAACTATAATTTGAAGTCTTCAAAGTCCACATGGTTTTACAAATGCAAACACAAGTTCTGCAAGTACAAGTTCAGGGTCCAATAATAATCAAATACATGTAAACTCAATCGTCTTAACAAACAATGGTACTGAATTATCTGTTTGACCGTTAAAACTTCTAATGTGATCAGATATTCGATAATTTGGCTCATCTTCATAAGCAAGGTAATGTCATACATTTTCAATTCCTAATTGACACGAGCGCTAATGCATGTGTCATTAAAGTTGACAAAATTAAGCAAACAAAGAATATTCTTCAATCTAAATGTAACCATAATTTTAAAACGGTCTTAGCAAGAATTCACCAATTACAACAGATGGAACAATTGTCTTAAAAGCAGAAATCGATAACTATAACTTAAATATCAAATTTAATATAGTCTGTACCAAACTATCTTAGCAACTTCCTACCACCACGTACCTACCATATCACCACCATGTGATTTCTTTCGAACCATAAATACTGCTGGGTACACACAACACAAAAAGAATATAGACATAACACACAGAACACCCATGTAGTCAACTAAAGTACATGTTACTTGACACTAGGGCAATATTATTTTCTCGGAATGCAATTTAAAAACTTTGCCAGCACATTTCTTATATAAATCTTAAACTGAGCAGTCATAACACTTATTGTATAAATTTTGATTGGAGCAATCAGCATATTACATTGAAAAAGAAAAAAAAAATTTTCTGCGGGCCGGATAAAACAACTGAAAGGGTCGAATCCGGCTCGCGTGCCGGCTTTTGCCCACCTCTGTATTAGTATACAATGGAATCCCGGTAATCCGATATGTTTGTACTTTAGGATTTGTACTTTGTCGGATTACAAGATTCTTTTTTGTAAAAAATTCCGGACTGTAAGGGGTCTTAGGCACTTCTCTATAATCTGGACAAATTCGCTCAATGGACACTGCCTTGCAAAGTGATTGTCGGATTACCGGGATTCCACTGCATATGTATTTTCTGTCTTTCTTCTTTCGTCTTTCCGACTTGATTTAACGTGTGGGCTGAATATCTTAAAAGAAAATATAATCACAGTAAGAATATCCCAACCTTTGTACTGTGACTTCAGCGAGAAACTAATGTGTAAGCACAGAGTAAAATGACGCTTATTGGGTAGCTTTTATCAGCTTACGAGGCACGAACGAAAACAAAGCATGATATTCATTACATTTGGGGCTACGCAGTACTTATGCCAACAAACTGAAGTCCATGTCGAGTTACGTCCTTCAATGCGCGCAAAAACCACCAGTACCACCCAAAAGTCGCAAAAGCCCGGATGTGTTTTGTCATTATTCGAAATCGATCTCTGTAAGATGTATTCACCAGCAAACGATCGTTTGCAGCATTTCAGACGTCGAGATCATTCTATGGCAAAGGAATATGTACACTGGGAGTACCACAAAAAGCAAGAGCACAATTATTGGGTAAATAGAGATGTAGTATGGAAACGGGTGACTTATTATGAGCCTGGTATTGACGAGCGCATCACAATGTACGTGGAGGACTCGGACAACAGAGTTACCCAGATTCTCGATGAGGACTACACGAGTGATCAGAACGAAAGTAACGATGATACGTTTCAATTTAAGCGGAACTTTGACCGTGATTCTCGCCGATCGTACCGAAAGCATAGACGACAATGCGCGGATGGAAGTGACAATGACTCTAGGAGATCTTTTCGTGAGGGTAGCGAAATACTATACAATTCGAAATATCATCAAAGCAAACATGTAAGTTCATGCTTCAAAGTTTTGCTTGCATGTTATTTACATAGGTATTTCCGAGGTGCTAATTCTTCATATTAACATTTGTAAATACGTACAAGATATAATGATAAGATTTATTTAAGAGCTGATCGTAAATCATTAGTCTTTAGGACACGCAATTGCACTATATTAGCGTGTTTTGCATAATAGAATTAGCACGTAAACGCTTAATCCAATCAACTCAGCAGGTAGAAGTGTTATAATCTTCGGAATATACCTGGAGCAATGTTAAGTGTGAAAATAGTCTTCCTGAGTGTTTGTTGGCGCCATGCTTCTCCGCGTAAGATAAGCATTTAGTGTCAGTTGCAAGTTGCAAGATGCTTAGCACGGGAACCAGACCCAAACATGATTATGAATCCACATCATGTTGTGACAAACCAAAAGCTTGGGACTGGTGGGTGTCTAGATTCTAAATAGCGGCTATTTTGATGCTTCTGATGTCCAGATTTGCAGATGAACCTATAGTTTAATTTGATATGTAATGAGATCTTCAAAAGGTGTATTAAAAAAAAAAGGGGTGCGAATCGTCGTATTATAACTGTTGGCACTCAAATGTGTCCTAAAATGCCGAGGGACGTTACTAGAGCTTGGAAACCTCTACCACCAGACTAAATAAAGCGACTTTCAATATCGGGCTTTACATGCGACTCACTTTGCGCGCCCACAGTGCTGCTTGGTCGCTTGCGCGAACTTGCAAGCTTTCAGTTTTCATTGTATGACCGCGTCTGTATATTTAAGATAGCAAATGCCCGTTACGGTTTTTCTTTTGTTACTGCAACAAAAATTTTTAATTCGTCATCCATGCCGATTGAATAATAAGTGAACATCACGGTGTGATGGATTACCATTGGAAAACAAAGACTTTTAGCGGCAGCAGGAAGTTTCAGGTTTGTTCGTAAAGTTTTTATAGATCGAATATTATTAAATAAAAAGTAGAGACCGACCGAAATTTCGGTTTCGGCCAAAAATTGGCCCAAAGTTTCGGCCGCACCGACACTCAGTGTTCGTGAATTTTATTATAGTTTTATTTTGAAGTGACACACGAAAAAAGTTTGAGGGATTCCTCAAACAAACATATGTTCTAAAAATTTCCAAAACCAAAAATTTCCGATCTATCTTCAATTACTTCACTTTATTGCTTATTACTGTTGTAAATAATTTTCTTGCACCATTCCTTAAATCTTGAAACTTAAATTAAACATATTTTTATGTAAGTTACAGAGTCGGCCGAAACTGAGGCCAGGGCCTAAATTTCGGTTACGGCTAAAAAACCAGTTTCGGTCGGACTCTAATAAAAAGGAAGCTAACTTTAACGATATTTAACATGTGTTGGCGCATGACAGCGGTGCTGAGTGTTAGGTCCAGAAGAATCTACTTATTTTCTTGTGTCCCATCGGAACATTTTCCGCCAATCGGTATGTGCGAATCGGTAATAAAATTTATATCATGTCGATTGGTTGTATAATACGGCGTAGAGCAGATAGAAAGATAAATTTTCTCTTAAACTAAGTTCAAAACATCATCGTCATATGTTTTTTTATTTGGAATTTTGAACACAACATGACTATAATTAAACATTAATTGACCACTTTTCGTTTTCTTAATTATATGATAATCATATGATTCCCACCGTACATCTTAATTTTTGGCGATTAAGAATAAACACTAACTAAAGTAATATTTTCAGGTCAACCACAAGAACCTTCTCCACCTTCATCCACCTTCTCGGATGGATGTTAACAAAAGGTTGGTGATATCAGTATGATTTACGTTTCGCGCTTGTCTATTAAGTTTAATTTTGTAGTGTTTCTAACGACAGATCGTCCCCTTGCCAAAAACCACCTGAGGTCAATTTTATTCGTTCCTGTTATGGCCTTAGTAATGAACTGGAACTGGACACAAATCAAAACATCAACAACATTGACGATGTTAATAAAAATGACTTGGCATCAGAGCATGTTTCTGAAGTTACAGAATATGCCTCAGAAGTTTTGGAAACAATTACGCCCTCATCGTTTAAACCGGAATCAACTAAAGAGAAAAGCATGCCTCTAATACCAGATTTTGTAAACGAACTTTCCTATTCACCTGAAGTGGAATCTGAAATAGGTATGTTATTATCATGGTCACCAAAAACAAAATATATGATAATTTATTTTAGGAACAGCTTCTAACACGGAATGTAAACGCACAATGGAACTGGACACAAATCAAAACATCAACAACATTGACGATGTTAATAAAAATGACTTGGCATCACAGCATGTTTCTGAAGTTACAGAATATGCCTCAGAAGTTTTGGAAACAATTACGCCCTCATCGTTTAAACCGGAATCAACTAAAGAGAAAAGCATGCCTCTAATACCAGATTTTGTAAACGAACTTTCCTATTCACCTGAAGTGGAATCTGAAATAGGTACGTTATTATCATGGTCACCAAAAACAAAATATATGATAATTTATTTTAGGAACAGCTTCTAACACGGAATGTAAACGCACAATGGAAAACTTAGAAGCTGTAAGGGCGGCTGACAAATCTACAACAAAATTAAATTTAGATTTATCGAATAGGAAACGTCACAACAGCGTCTCTAACTGTGAAAATGTGAAGCCGAAAAAAAAATCCAAACATCGAGATCGTGACACTTTGAAGTCATGCAACAAAACAATATCAACAGCACAAATTAAGGAACTGCGTGTTGTTTTACAGAGATTAGATTCAACGATGTTAGATGGTATTCGTGTTTCTACGGGACAGTGTGATGCATCCGAATTTAAAACGCATCATAGTGATCAAGCGTCCTGGACGAACGGGCACAGCAGTGTCTCTAATAAGCACATGAGCGATGTTTCAAAAAAGGGCACTAATATCAAGCTTAACGATAGGGTTCCTGTGCTTCCCCATAGCAGTGTAGATGTCGTGAGTGACCAGTTCGCATCGAAGAAGTCTCATTGTCATAAACAGGACAATTACAATTTAAAGAAGAGTGAATTGAAAGCCAATGTTAGGCGTACCGACAATGATGAGAAACGACATCTTACTAAACATGTCAACGGTGGCCAACGTGAAGTGAAGTCTCATCATAAGAACAAGGGCAGTGATAAGAAACGACATCACAGTACTAAACATGTCGCGCGTGATCATACCAAGGAAATTCGACGTTTTTGTCTAATGGTAGGACCAAAATACACTAAAAAGTGCCAGCAATATGGATTTGCATGTACGAAATCAATTCAAACAGAACATCGTTCGGTATGGCAAAAACTAAAGGCATATATAAGAGAATCAATCAATTCGAATAAAAGTCCAGATGAGATTGAAGGAGGAATTGATAAGCAACTAGAAGAAGTTGTTAAAGCAAAGAAAGAACTAGTTGTTGTTCCCAATGTGAAGAAACAACACGAAATTAATTTTCTTCGAAAAATCACTGCAGGGAAAGTTTCCAAGGGTTCTGTTACTATCAGACCATATAAATCTGTAACTGCTAACTGTATTTCGTTGACAAAAATGACTGATCTCCCCTGTCATGAACAATTTTATAGCCTACTCGACCAAGTCGACTATACCAAAGAAGTGGACACTTTCGCATCACTAATTCCTTTTCCGAACCAGACTGTGCCGGAACCGGATTCAGCTGACGTAGTAATAACAGCTGTAGGACAACCTATCGTTTACGAAAGATCTGCTTCAAGTTTTAGCGACGCCTCTACTCTAGTTCTAAATGCTGAAGACGATAACCAATTGGTTATTGATGAAGGCGAACCGGTGGCAAATGTGGAGGAGAATCTACAAAGTACCTCGCGGGATTTGAACGATATTTCTAGTGAACAGAATATTCAACAGACAACTTCGAATTTGGGAGATCCCGTCCTTGGTAATGTGCAGACGACATTTCCTGGCACGAGTGATGATGTTATCAGTGATGTGAATAAACAACAGACTTTTCTGGGTTTGAAGGCTGCTCCCAGTGATGTGCCTATACAACAAACTCCTCTGGGTTTGAAGGATGCTCCCAATGATGTGAATATAGAACAGACTCCTCTGGATTTGAAGGATGCTCCCAATTATGTGAATATACAACAAACTTCTCTGGGTTGGAAGGATGCTCTCAGTGATGTGCCTGTACAACAGACTCCTCTGGATTTGAAGGATGCTCCCAATTATGTGAATATACAACAAACTTCTCTGGGTTTGAAGGATGCTTCTAGTGATGTGCCTATACAACAAATTCCTCTGGATATGATGGATGCTCCAAATGATGTGAATATACAACACACTTCTCTGGGTTTGAAGGATGCTCCCAGTGATGTGACTATACAACCAATAACTTCCTGTTTGAATAATCTTAATGAGAGTGCGCATCAAATACCCCTGGGATTGAGAGATGTTTCCAGTAAGGTAAATGTGCAAGAAATCTCTCCGGATTTGAACGATGCTCCTGGTCTTGTCAGTATACAGCAGATAACTTCGGAATTGTATGATCTTCTCAATAGAAAGGTGCAAGAGTCATCTTTGGAGTTGATAGCCAGTGATGTGAATATGCAACAGACAACTCAGAATTTGAACGATGTTCTTGATGAATTGACTACACCACATATCTCCCCTGATACAAACAATGTTCGTGATGCCGTGAATGCTCCAAAATCTTCCTCGAACCAAGCTCCCAATGCTGCATTGCTGTTGGAGGAATTATTTGGAGCAGCGACCGATATAGAGAAATCGTCTTTCCATAGCCAGCAAAGCTTTATGATCGTCCCAGCATCGACTATCGTAGAAGTTACCCATAAAAGTAACAGTGGATTAACAGAAATTAGAAAGGATACTGAAAGTACCCAAGTTGATACAAATGCGGTTGCTTTGACTTCAGATGTTGACAAATATTTTGTTGGGAGATATTATATGGAATGGACTTGTCTATTCCGTTTTGAACATCATGAAAGTGACACCACCTGCACGCTTGTCAAATGTACGACACAGTTAGTCAGTGTTTTTCATGAATATCTGGTTCACGAGGCACTGTTCAATAGAAATCTGTTTCCAAATTCTCATCCGCTTCCTGAGGGAATATCGACAACTCCTTGGAGATATCAGTTGAATCTTCAGAAATATGCAGAGACATTTTTAATGATTACTCGCAAGTTTAGTATTGATGATAATCCAGATGCGTTTCTTGAGATGGTGCTTGGCTTGAAGACGGAAAACATGTGCGTGTATGCATTCTGTCTGTTGCGCCTGATACAGTCGATGCCTGCGATTAATACGTGGATACGTAAAATTTTGGACAGATTGGCCATTTTATATTATATAAATGCGAAAGCGTACACTGCCGTACTTGATGAGTCTCTGAAGAGATTGTCTCCGACCGATGCGAACAATTTTCTGAGCCGATTACGATTGGTCAATGAGCAAAATTTGAAAATGAAAGTGGATGCAACCAAGCAGCCGATAGATATGATTTTGCGTGAACTTCTGTGCGGGAACCGTGCCATTGGTAATCCAGAACACCTGCTCAGGTTTGAAGAAAGAACCGTTCTAACATGCAATGAGATAATATCGGCATGGAAAACATGGAGTTCGACGAATCCAAAAATAAAGATAAAAACAAATGTGTTGGCAAAAAGCGATCCTACCAAAATGGTCGTCAAACCAGCCAATAAAAGTCCCATTGCTCAGTGGCAATACAGAGCTCCCCAGAAACAGAAGAAGCAAGCCGGTACACGTGTCAATCCAGATCAAAATACTCCCTCTTCTCAATCAAGACAAAACCCAATTCAGGGGTTGCGGACAATGCGTCATTCGTACCAACCTGCGCAGAATTCTCAAAATTATCCAAGGCAATACAATTCAGGTGTACAACAGTACATGTCGTCATACACTCAATCCCCTGGATACAGTTCCGGGGATTATCAATGTCCTGTTTCTATCAATTCATCACAGCAAAATGCAAATCAATGGAATTCATCAATGCCATTAGCCGCTAACTCATTACCACCGAGAACCATTGTTAATCAACAGATAATGCCTCCAGTAACTGGCTACACCTCGAGGGCCCCAAGTCACTGGGGGGTAGTGCATTATTCCGGTGGGCATGCACAGAATCCCTCTTTGCCATACATGCCAATGGCTTCAATTCGGCCTACACAAGGCTACAATCGTGATGATGTCTATTGCCACACGAGGCAGTACCCTCAAATAGCACCTATGCCTGCTCCGCACTTCGTTCCAACATATCGGCAGGAAGCTGACCGGTCTGGGACATTGACGCAGGCTACCCCTCACGCAAAATCTTTAGTACTTATTCAAGGTCTAAACGTGAACCCCGAACCTGTCGGCTCTGTCCAGAGACAACATACTCCCACAACAATCTGTGCACCGAGATATATACCAAAGCAAATAGTTTATAGTAGTCAGTCGATCAACCGTAATAATCAACCGCAGATGTGCGCGCCTCAGCTTACAACCGTTACTACAGCTGATCCATCACCAACTACCCAGCCTTGTATGATTAGGGACTTGATAGCCTCAACATATGCCAATTCTCGTCAACCCAATGAAAACGTGCCATTGGCTCTACCAGTGCCTCTGACGGCCGCATGGTACAGCAACAATTCCTACCAACAAAGAGAAAACATGCCATTGGTTCAGCAGGTACCGCTACCGACCCCAACGTACATCGACAATTCCTATCGACAACGAGATAGCGTTCCATCGACCCAAGTAGAATCTGCACAACCCGTTATTTCTTTAGTGGCCGGTACTGCCGATAAAGATGTTGAACCAGCTACTTCTACTACTGTCAATGTTTCCACGCCTTCGTCAAGCGAGACACTAACTCAATCTGCAGAATTCTACATTAATCGCTTAGCGTCTTGTATTGAGCAAATGAGTAAACAGGGAATAACATTGCCTGTGGATTTACAGAAGAAAGTAGCCTCGCTGAAAGATCGTCAACCCTGTGAAGAACCGGACTTTGATAGTACTCATTTAGGCATTATTGCAAAAGCGTTTCAAGCGATGGTACCGGTAATGGAGAATATTACGAATCTATCGTTAAACGCTGTCAAACCGATGAAGGAGGCAATCGAGGTGATCGAAATTGATGATGATGATGAAGTGAAGGTTGAAGTGACCGAAACAACTGTCAACATCGGCGATTGCCAGTCCCAGGTCATCATTTAATTTAATTTTAAAACGTCAGTTAGGTCAATTTGACCTTTTACTAATTTGTTCCTTTTATTTTTAGACTTTAGATGAGATTCAATTCCCTCCGAACCCGTATGAACTTACCGAACCTGTTGGTTCCGAATTGACCGAGTCCAATGATTGTGATGACATTGAATACCAGTGTATCTGCGGTAAGAAGGCCCATGTTCGTTGTAGGTGCAATGCGGCGATTTATTGTTCGGAAGAATGTCGTTTAGCTCAAATTGAGGAGCATAGACCCACGTGCATGTTAAATTTGGGCGGCACCAGTCTCTATAAGCTATTGGGGCCCAGATAAAATTTTTTTTTATTTAGATGTCAGAATTTTATATAAGAGTCTACCAGAGCTGAGAATTTCCTTTACTTTATTGCCTGATTAATGTTAAGTTAAGATGCACGACGGTCAATTCACCATGATCTCAATATTCCAGTTATTACTATCAAAGTATTATTTTGTGATTCAGCATTTTGAAGAATGGCTATACGCAATAATTCGTTTTGATTTGATTTCTTTTACATTGTTCTGCATTGGAGAGATAAATAAAAACTGTTTAAAGTTCAGTAGGTTAAGGAAGTTATTGAATAAATGTTAATTATATATTTATATGTTTTCTTTGTTCAAATGAATATTTTTTACTGGAAATTTTAAGGCAGAATGCTATTTTTTTCGTTATTCATCTGCCCTTTTTTTCCACGTTTGCGGAATTATATAGATCATTTAGAGTCCGACCGAAACTCAGCCGAAACCGAAATTGAAGGGGGTATTCTACTAGAGGCATGAATTTCATGTGATTTTTGAAAGGCCGTAAAAAAAATCAATTAATATTTTTACTATCCATTTTTTTAACACTTATTTATTAATGTTTTGAGAATACAAAAAAAAATAAAAATTGAAAAAAGTTCAAAATTTTAAATTCCAGCAGGTGATGAAGTGGGAGGTTCCAAAAAATTGGCACGTGACCGTACCCATGATTTTAGTCCTCCAAATGATCTGTATTAATCTAGAATAATTAATTATTAATCTAGAATAATGTCGCAATCATATGAACTACGGACAAGTGAAAAAAAAAGTTTTTCACAAAATGGCGACTGTTTGAAAAAATAGTGATTTTTTTACCCTTATTTTTTGATATTCTAGATTTTTTTTGGAATATTTAAAATCGGAATTTGGGGATAAGCGTAGTTCATCTTAAAGAAAAGTCTATAAAGAAGACTCTGTAAAAATTTCAAGTAAATCGGTTCAGTAGAAGTTGAGAAATCGTGGGTACCGTCTCGAAAAATACAGTTTCGAGAAAAACACGTTTAAAGTTTCGCGTCAATGCGAACCAGTATGGATGCCGCGTCACCAAAACGGCTATATCTCGGAAAATAATTTAAATTTTGAAAAATCCTCTTGTACACGTATTCTTGAATAGTTAAACTTTGAAAATATCAAAAAAAAAATCGATTTTTTGAAACCTCTAGAGTAGAATACCCCCTGAAATATCTCTTTCGTGTGTCACTTCAAAATAAAACTATAATAAAATTCATAGACACTGAGTTTCGGAGGGGGCAAAAGTTTCGAGCCGAAACTGGCCGAAACCGAAATTTCGGACGGTCTCTAGTATTTGGTAGTTGTCTAGCTTTAACTCGAGAAGGGGGCATCTCTAGAAATGTCAAATTAAATTCTCCATGGGGTTGTATTAGTTTGTTGCAGAAGTTGCGTCTGCAACATGAGTAAATTCAAAAATTTGGTGGTGCATTTTTTTACTTGAGGGTTGAAATTGTTGGGATTTTTTTGATATACGAGTAGAACTTCCACTTTTTCTTTGAGTCCTTTATGTTATCTAAGTAGAATTACTGTTTACAACTGTTAACGCTCTTGAAGGCGTCTTAAGGAACGCAATTCTAATTGCTTATATTGATTGTAATTTGTATGATTAGCACACGGGAAACCTCTAAAAAGATAATTTTTGTGCTTCGATGTACTGATTTTTGGTAGTTTTAGGTGTCTAGCGGGCGAACGAAATGTCATAAGACAACGATTCTTTTATCAGATTGTAAGTATTGAATTTGTATATCATTTACATTTATACTTTGTGTGATTAGCACACGGGAAACCTACAAAAAGATCATTTTTGTGTTTTGAAGCAGTAATTTTTGATTGTTTTAGGGATTTTGCACATGAGTCTGATATCGTAGATGGACCACTCTTGCATCAGATTGTAAGTATTTCATTTCTTCATCATTTTTGTAAATAACTTTTGTGATTATCTTACAAATTAACCACCAAAATTGCATTTTTATATTCGAAGGACTAATTTTTGCTGCTTTTAGGGATTTCACTTAATTATTTAGGATTTTTGGAACACAAGCCGAGCGTTACTCAAATCAAATTGAATGAATCAAAAGTAATAAGTATTACCCTGATGTTTTTCATTTTGTTTTGTGTCTGATATGTTGCTTGTGCCAGCGCAGCGCGTCAGTTTTCTTGCTTATTTAGATAGTACTGGCAGGGGCTATCTGCTTTGTTTACGCCTAATATCAATTCTCTTTACACTTTAGTCGATCGCGCGCTGTGCTACGGTTAGCACGTGTTTTGTTCGTCAGTCGATCTTCGTAGGTCTCCCGAAATACTCAGGCATATCAACAATTTTTATGGTGGGGGATCATCCCCCGAGTGGGAGAACTCCTTATAAGGACAATCCTTATATTGAAGCCACCCTTGGCTCCGGCGCCCTCTAGCGGCGAATCGGCTACGAGCACCGCCGACTAGACCGCGCTAAGGACGCTCAACTGGAGATCCTAGAGTGCTAGGATCCTAGGGAGCTATCCTCATGACAAGCGGCAGCCCACAATGACACTCGCGCTTCCGACCTCACTAAGCATAGACACCTTACAAGCGAGCTCAACCTCTCAGAACAGCGACATCCTCACCAACCCACCAATACCCAAGCCCTTCACCACCGCTGACAGACAACCTACGCATCAATATCTTGTTTAAATATTTCCGAGTTTTAAGTCGCCTCAAGAGAAGTGACACTTAAAAATATTCTTACAAGTTCTGACCTGTAGCTGAAATGAAAGATGGAGTAAACAAATCATACAGGATACCTTAACAATTTTTGTAGTGGGGATCATCCCCTGAGAGAGGGAAATGTTCCTGAAATGATAGAAGGGGTAAACACAAATCAAAGAAGTCAATATATCATACTATTTCTTTATTAACAATAGAATACAAGTTTAGATTTTACAAGTCAACAAAATAATGCCGCCATATTGACACAGAACTTATGACCTGCATCATCGCGCACATATAAGCAAGTAACACGTCAAAATGTTCTACCGGGATAAAGAAATTAGCAAATTGCCCATTTTCTAGGTGATGGAAAATGGAAACAAATATACAGGGTGTTACAAAAGAAAATTTTTAAGTGCAGACAGGAAAACATCTAAACACTCAAATATCAAAAAGAAAATTCAAAGTGCAAGAAGTTAAATTCTAATAACAGTCAAAGCAAAATTTGATGTGAAGGAAAACGATTATACAAGGTGTCACAAAGAGAAAATTCAACCATGAACGTTAAGAGTGCAAAAAGAAAGCCCTAAAATCACAGCTTTTCACAGACACAAAGAAAAGCGAATATACAGGGTGTTCCAGAAGGAAAATCCCAAGTTTAAAACAAAGAACACTCAAAACTTACAAATAAAGGCGATTTACTACATACTGTCAGAAAAACTAATATACAGAGTGTTACAAAAGGAAAATTTTAAAAACTACAAATATGGTTAATATTCACATCATGACGAGAGAAATTTATACGGAAACAACTATATCCCTACTAATATTATAAATGCGAATGTCCTGATGTTTGTTACACTTTCACGCAAAAACTACTTAACCGATCATCATGAAAATTTGTACACATATTCTTAGTGGTCCCCGAATGGTTATAGGCTACTTTTATTTAAAAAAATTATTTTTTAAATAAAATAAAGAAATTGTTTAGCCAATAATACCTCGGCATCTGGCTATTTGACTACTTTAACGCCATCTAGCATTCCAGCAATGAAGCTCAAACCTAAGTACTATAGTACCATCGCACTGTATTATCACACTGTATTACCGACAGCTACGTCAACCTCAAATCCAATGGACTACACTATGGAGACTGTACACTATACTTCCATAGACTATACTTTCAGCCATTTTAAACTTCCCGCCATTCAACTTAATTGTTACTTCTTCTGTGACTACAGACGCGTACGGAAGCAATTTCATTATTTTAGATATTCGCGAGCGAAGCCGCGGGTTAAAGCTAGTTTTAACATAAATTCAAAGATTTCACCCGAAAATCATCGGAAAAGTTGAGTAAGAAAGGTGCTACAAGAATAAAACACTTACATTTTAATATATTGTGTATATATTTACCATTTGATGATAGCATCAACTGCATAAGGTAACAGACGGGTAAAAGCAACATCTTAAATTGATAGAACATCCAGCGGAAAACATCCAAATCAGCAGACGGCAAGCGACGGCGCGTGGTAATACTGTAGGTAAATACGATAAAAACAACTAGTTACTTGCAAATATTAAGATATATGGAGACTATGATAGCAAAAAACAATTCAACGTACAAGATTTGATTAGATCAACAAGAAACTTTTAAATTTAATGATGCTAAGGAGTGTAATTCGATTAAAAACGTTTAGCGAAAAGAGGAACGAGCCGACGATCGACGGTAAAGTGAGCGTGGTCGACCACATGAATATTGTCATTTTAAAATCCTCAGATACTTGTAATAATTAAATCATGCATGATATTTTCGGAAACAGGACTATGAATTCAGATAAAAAGTGCAACCACGTGTTTGTAATTTGCAAAATTAATATCCCGCAAATGGAATAATCAATTTAATATAAACCGTCTTAACTTCCCGCAAAAAAATTAATTACACAGCTACCAGTGCAGTGATGAAAAGATTTTAGATCCAGGAATATATCTTATGAACTGAAAACTCGTGCAGAAATTAACAGACACTTATTTCTTTCTTAAGAACACTCTATCCGCCACAACTCATCAAACAAAACAGCCACACATTGTCGTTACGAATATTTTGCTGATGATGAAAATAATACACGACGATTAATAGAATAATTGAAGTCTGCAAACGCGTGGCTAGTAGTGAGATGCGCTCCCGGATCACGCGGTGAAACGACTGCCGTGTGCGCTGCGCGTTTCTAGGTACGAGACAGGTACGTCGCGATAGTACACATCAGTGGAGCAAAAAAGTTGTTTATAGACACACGTAGTGGTAATCACGTACTTGAGAAGACGAAAGTAAAAATTCACAATATTGAAATAACACACATACACGAAATATACTTTTACTTTCAATATTTCTCGGCATAAGAAAAATATATTGGTTTTGCGACGCAATAAGAATTTTAATTCTTTAGAAAAAATCGGCAAGGGGGTTAAATCATTTATTTCGACGACTTTCGATAGCAAATATCTTCTAAACTAAAAGAGATAGCAACCAGAAAATTATAGATTATGGAAGATTGGAAAATTCTCGATCGGAGAGAAATTTAAAATAATTTAATTTAATGGGGTAAAAGGTCTATAATCGCGACTGAAAGAGCTCAAAATTGCAATTTTTCAATTTTTTCAAAATTTAAGAGATGAAAATTTAATTCATAAGAAAAAATGGGCAAGACCCCCTTGAAATGTGATAAAATATTTAACCGAATAATATAACTTAATTATTAACTTACCAATGCAGCGCTCAACGGATTGCAAGGGTACGGCAAGTACTATAAATAAAAGAAAACATAAATTAACATTTCGCACCATATGATAATATTATATTCACACCAGGGAGAAAACTAACTTTCTGTGCTGAGTATCGCAATGGTCAGATAAAAGTAACTTACTCAAACACGAATAATTTTCCGATTGATCTAGCGACCGACCACTTCCCACAATAACCGACAATAAAAACGCAGCATTGTAATTTGAAATATAAACATCAAAAGCAAGCAAAAATAATATTTATGCACATTAAACGCACAACTACTTATTAAGAAAACACTGCAGATGCATATTACGACTAAGTCGATTGATGACCGAATATAATGCAAACTTTGAAAATATAAGTCTGATAAAACGAAACGCAATGCGCGATATACGTCAGAGACCGGCACGAAACTAGCTGCAATCCATCAATAGAGCATTCCGAAACTGCGCACGGAAGGATGCGACAGTTCACAATAAGAGACCCTGTGCCTGCTGCATAAACCCGGCAGGTAAAAGGAATAGATGCGCAAAGCCAGCGCGTCGAAGTTACGCGACCTTGTGCGCGAATTGCAATAGACATGATACCTGTGATAAGAACTAAACTAAAATGTGCTGCATGCGACAGCGCGACGAGAATCTTACGCGTAGCATCTCGCATGGCGAATGCGATAAGAAAGTGGTTTATTCTCAAACGTTGATATGATTCAAAACGAATACAATTCTATTTTATGCTTTTTAGTTCATACTAGTGAACTAAAATTTAAATCAAGAAATTATGATTTATGATTTGAGTTTAATTGAAGCAAACATTTCCGCAAAAGATATCAATTTTCTAATTGCAAGAAATCAGGAAAACAGATATGAATGATAAAAATTTTACTTACCAGTGTACCGAACACCGCAAATCAATTGTGAGTAAATACTGAAATAAAGAAGAAACATTAGTTACACAATTTCAGACAATGAGTTCCGGCGAAACCCAAACTTTACCATAAATTTCGTCTTGTTCTCCATAATTCTTTAAATTAGTATTCGTATAAGGTAGCACATTGAGCCAACCAGTTGTGCAGAAGTCAAAAATGGTTCGTAACAGTCCAAAATATTATTTATAATCATACACTAAATTTGCCGGCCGGCGTCCGACGACAACCACGCGAAAATGTAATAAACACACAAGATATTGAATTCCAAAGATTACATACGCGATAAATAGTTACCGAATGACCGAACACGGCAATTGTCACTAGATTCAATAAAATACGGTAGAATCCCGGTAATCCGACAATCACTCTGCAGGGCAGTGTCGGATGAGCGAATTTGTCGAATTATAGAGGACTGCCTACCTCTTACAGTCCGGAATTTTTTTACATAAGAGTACCTTGTAATCCGACAAATTACAAATTCTAAAGTACAAACATATGACATATGACCATGTCGGATTACAAGAGGTGCCGGTTCAAGCCGGGTCCGGATTACCGGGATTCCATTGTATAACGCGATATACCGAATTTACAACGAGAAACACGGATACTCGAGGGAGTATTCTTAACTACCGTATGAAGTAAGAGCTGCGTGCCGGCATCACAACTGCGCACGTCGACTTTCACACGCAGGAATATTTTTAGTTAAAACATGCATCGTTGCGCTGCATGAGAATACTTTAATGTACCTCCAGAAAATACAAAGCGTTTCAAAAAGTGTGGCGTACATATGAGGCAGTGAGCGATTGCCTATGTATCAGTGAGTGGTCACGCACTAAGTGGCCGTGTCCGTATATCGCACGTACACGAGACTGCGCAGGCACTACCCTATCTAAACAAATAGCAATTTTTACACATAACTCAAAACTCCTAATATAGGAGTCAATAGAATATACTTATTCAAACTAAATGAATCTAGTTATAATAGTATTATAATTATTATTATATTATTAATTGATAGGTTTTATCGACGATTTTCGACAACGAATATCTTCTAAACTAAAAGAGATGGCAACTAGAAAATTGGAAAATTCTCTATGAAACGGAAAATTAAAATAATTTAGTTAGATGGGGTAAAAGGTATAAAACCGCGACTGAAAGTGCTTAAAATTGCAATTTTTCAATTTTTGATGATTTATTTCAATTGCGAATATCTCGTAAACTAAAAGAGATAGACAGGAACAAATCGCAGATTCTTAATCTACAGAAAATTCTCTATAAAATACACTCGTTAAAATGAAAATATAATTTTTAATTAAAAAAAAAAATCAAAATGTTTGCAACGGAAAAGTAAAAGAGGAACAAAACATAACAACAGAACATTTTTATTTTTAATCATGTAAATTGTAAAACAACTGGCGACCAGCCCGGAAAGCCGACGGAAGATCAATAACTTGCAAGGGTTTTAATTATTCACATTATAGGAATGATGAAATACGCGTATAAAACAAAATAGTATCCGACGGAACATCACTCACGCTTTACGTACCCTCGTACCTCCACGTATGTACAATCAGCGTTTAGCGAACGCTGCACATCACTCGCGCACAATCGCGAAAAAGCATAGAAATATTATGCCACAATGCGAGGATAAATTAAGGAACTCAAGAATAATGAAGAAAATGTGCGTACACAAGCCAACCGCGTGGCGATCGCACAACAATTGCCCGAGATAAGAAAACTTGTTTGTTTGTAAACACTGATACCTTCAGTGTGGTAGTGCAAAACATGAGAAGAATTGTACTCGTACTATGCATGGTACTTAATTTTAATTTCAATTAACTTCTGAATCGGAAACCAGTAACACAATTACATATTAAGACCCTGTTGGCATGTCTAAACAATTTTTTTTAATTAAAATTGAAAATTGAGTCTAAACGATCAATGATATTATATTAATAATAATTACTTATATAATTACTTAAATAGACGATTATGATTTAAAATCTTTTAAAATCCAAAAACAGAATTTAAAAATTTCAATTATTTCAGATTTCTCTTTTCTATCTTTGGAAATAAAAGTTGGAATAGTTGTGGGCAGTGGGTTTTCCCGGAAAAAGCCGCCAGAGAATTAAGAACGCAGCCTACGGCACGCGTCAATCTTAATCTTTTTAATTTGTACATTAAATGAAAACGAAACAATGGATCGAATACGTAATGCAAATCGACGGTGGGTATTGAAAAAGATACAAAGTTTATTTGTGTTAAAAACCACGCGGTTGAAGTAAAAATAAGAAAAGTCAATAATGGATTTGATTTTCACATGGCTGAAGAAATGCGAAAACATACCTTGATGCAACATAAGTTTATGTGTTTTTAGCATATCCAATAAGTTGTAAGGATATTAATTTTGCACATTGTAGGAACAATGAAATACGCGTATAATCCAAAAAGAGTATCCCACGGCCGAATGATCATCACTCGCGATTTTCCTCTGCTTATGTATAATCCACGTTTAATGTAGGGAGCATTACGTAATAAATCGAAGGAAAATTAAGGAACACAAATTATTGTGAAGAAAATGTATGTGCAGATCATCTGACGATAAAAATAAGACTAACGTGGTGCGCAAGCCAACCGCGTGACGACCGTACAAAAATTGCAAGAAATACGAAAACGTGTTTGTTTGTAAACACTGACACTTTCAGTGTGGTAGTGCGGAATATGAATAGAATTGTACTCGTATTATGCATGGAAATTAATTTCGATTAAATTTTAAATCGGATACCTGATAGATAATTTAATTCTACATCGATTGAGACCCTATTTACAATTTTAGAGAAAAATGCAATCGTTTTTCGTAGACCTTTTTGTTCTTTGTTCCGAAAAACATTTTAACAAAATAGTTCGACCCCGTTCTTTGACCGAACAAATTTTAAGTAAAAAAGTTCGACCATGTTGTTTGACTAAAAAAAATGTTGACAAAAAACTTCGAACGAAAAATTTTAAGTAAAAAAATTCGACCCTGTTGTTCGACCGAAAAAATTTTAACAAAAAAAGTCGAACGAACAAATTAAAAAAAAGACCGAAAAAAGTTTACAAAAAAATCAACAAAAAAGTTTACAAAAAATATCGACCGGAAAAAGTTTCCAAAAAAAATCGACTTAAAAACTGTTTACAAAAAAATTCGACCGAAAATTTTTTTTAAAAATTCGACCGAAAAAATGTTTACAAAAAAATTCAACGAAAAAGATGTTTACAAAAAAAATCGTCAGAAAACATCAAGAAACATCAGGAAAGACGTTCAACCCTGTGATTCGACCAAAAATAATTATAAATTCGATGTTTTTCGACCAGAAAATGAAATTTATTGCACAATAATAGTTGTTTTTGAATAGCATTTTAGGGAACTTTTGGAAGGGTTAGCAGATTAAAATGGTATGCATCGTGTAGGTAAACTCTAGAACTCTAATTTGACGTTAAGAAACTTCAAGAAAGTTTATTAGTTCCCGAGATACAGGGTGTTTTCTACACAACGTTTTTAATTTTTGTGAAAAACAGCTATTTTGAAGAGCATTTTAGAGCACTTCCGGAAAGGATAGAGGATTGAAAATGGATGCATCGCGTAGATAAACTCTTAAACTTTAACATGACGTTAAGAAACTCCCAGAAAGTCTATTAGTTCACGAGATACATGGTGTTTCCTACACCATGTTTTTAATTTTTTTGAAAAAACAGCTATTTTTGAAGGGCATTTTAAGGCACTTCCAGAAAGGATAGAGGGTTGAAAATGTATGCGTCGCGTAGATAAACTCCTAAACTCTAATATGACGTTAAATAGACTCGTTGAAACGAAAATATAATTTTTAATTAAAAAAAAAATCAAAATGTTTGCAACGGAAAAGGAAAAGAGGAACAAAACATAACAATAGAACATTTTTATTTTTAATCATATAAAACAACTTTCGACCAGCCCGGAAAGCCGCCAGAAGATCAAAACTTGCAAGAATCTTAATTATTCACATTATAGGAATGATGAAATACGCGTATAAAACAAAATAGTATCCGACGGAACATCACTCACACTTTATCTCCACGTAGGTATATACAATCAGCATTTAACGAACGTTGCACATCACTCGCGCACAATCGCGAAAAAGCATACAAATATTATGCAACAATGCGAGGATAAATTAAGGAACTCAAGAATAATGAAGAAAATGTGCGTGCAGATCACTTGACGACAAAAATGAGACTAACGTGGTACACAAGCCAACCGCGTGGCGATCGCACAAAACTGCAGGTGATGAAGAAACTTATTTGTTTGTAAACACTGATATTTTCAGTGTGGTAGTGCAGAACATGAGAAGCTTTGTACTCGTACTATGTATGGAACTATTAATTTTTATTAAATTTTTAATGGGATTCTGTTAGATAATTTAATTCTACATCATTTATTTTAGTAACTAACATTAACCGTTTAGACCCTACTTACAATTTTAGAAAAAATGCATTCGTTTTTCGTAGACCTTTTTGTTTTCGACATAATCAAATATTTTAACACGTTAGTTCGACCCTGTTCATTGACCAAAAAAATTTTAAGTAAAAAAGTTCGACCTGGTTTTATGACAAAAAAATTTGAACAAAAAATTCGACCAAAACATTTTAAGTAAAAAAGTCTGACCCTGTTTTTGACCGAAAAAATTTGAACAAAAAAATTCGACCGAAAAAATTTTAAGTAAAAAAAATTCGACCCTGATTTTCGACCGAAAAATTTGAACGAAAAAATTCGACCGAAAAAATTTGAACAAAAAAATTCAACTGAAAAAATTAAAAAAAAAATTCGACAGAAAATATTTTATGAAAATAAGTTCGATCCTGGTCTTCGACTGAAAAATATTTATTAAAAAAAGTTCGACCCTGTTATTCGACCAATGAAATTTATAAGACAAAGATAGCGATATTCGAATGGGATTTTAAGACACTTCCAAAGGGTTTATAGGGTTAAAAAGGTATGCATAGTATAAAGGGTCTCTCGAACCTTATCATGACGTTAAGAAACTTTAAGAAAATCATTTAGTTCACGTGATACAAGGTGTTTTCCACACTATGTTTTCAAATTTTTCTAAAACTGCTCATTTTTGAAGGGCATTTTAGGGCACTTTTGAAAGAGGTGGAAGGTTGAAAAGGTATGCATCGCATAGACAAACTCCCTGACTCAATTTTGGCGTGGAGAAACTTCCAGAAAGTCAATTAGTATCGGAGATACAGGGTGTTTTCCACATCACCTTTTCAAATTTTCCTAAAAATGCTAATTTTTGAAAGGCATTTTAAGGCGCTTTCGAAAGTGCTGAAAGGTTGAAAAGGTATTCATCGCGTAGAGGAACTCTCTAACCCTATTTAGGGCTGGAGAAACTTTAAAAAGTCAATTTGTTCACTAGATACAGGATATTTTCCACACCATGTTTTCAAAATTCCGCAAAATTGCTAATTTTATAGGGTACTCATCTTGTAGAGGAACTTTCAAACTCTGTTCTAGCGCGGACAAACTCTAAGCAAGTCAATTAGTTCACTAGATACAGAGTATTTTCCACACCATGTTATCAACTTTTCCTAAAATAGTTCATTTTTGAAGGGCATTTTGGGCCACTTCCGAAAAAGCTGGTAGGTAGGGGTGTGCATCTTGGAGAGGAACTCTCACGCTCTAAAATGACGGTAAAAAACGGTAAAACGTGAAACAATTTACGAGATACGGGGCGTTTTCCACACCATGTTTTTATAACGCTTCTTGAAACGGCTACTCTTTAATTGATATTAAAAATATTGATATACCTACCTATACAATTATCGAAATAAAAACAAATGTATCTGCAGCACGCGAGTGAAGAACGCGGATCAGCCATCGTATCAGCTGACAATCGGCCCGAAACTACTAACAGTCCGCTAAACTGTCCTCTCTCCCGCTCCCCTGGCCAGTATGGTGAAGGTCGTGCAGGTATAGACCGGATAATACGTAGTACCGTAATCTAGTCTTCAATGCAATAAAAAGTATAAACAAATAAACTTAGAAGTATTCACGACGAATACTACTGATAAATATAAATATACATTAGGATATATTGGAATTGGAGGCTGGAAGCTTAGACAATATAATATTAAGGTTTTAGAAAGAATAATATTTGATACAGTTTATTATGTTTATTGATGAGTTAATATACACTTGAAATGTAATAAGCAAGAAAACTGGTTATTAATATGACAATGCAAAAAGGTAGACCGATCGTCTCGGGTAGACAGATGACACTGACGATGACCGCTGACAACCCAAAGTACTGAGAGTACCTCAGGTCATAATGTCCCTTTCCAACATTACTCTATAGTGCAACTATAGTGTAACATTACTCCTACATAGTATCGTTGCTATATTTTCAACACGCCTCCTCAACGATACCTGTTCATCAAATGCTAATTTGACAAACCGAACTTCATGACCATTGCCTTAAGTTTGATGTCCCTGACTGGCTTAGTCATAATATCTGCCAACATATCCTCTGTCGGGCAGTACTCGAAGATGAAGATTCCTTTCTCGTACATTTCATTAGCATAATGATATTTGGTATCAATATGCTTAGTCCTATTACTGAATTTCCTATTTTGGACCATCTTTATGCAACTTTGGTTATCTTCGTA
This sequence comes from Dalotia coriaria, assembly GCF_025399875.1. Classification (NCBI taxonomy): domain Eukaryota; kingdom Metazoa; phylum Arthropoda; class Insecta; order Coleoptera; family Staphylinidae; genus Dalotia; species Dalotia coriaria. The sequence continues at coordinate 2,810,459 of NW_027045443.1, read as the reverse complement.
CATCTTGACTGGTAGTTGACTCTGGTGCTGTAGATCTTTTAACAGACGAATCAACCAAACTCCTTCTTGACATGCCTCTGCTAGCGCCACGTACTCAGCTTCCGTTGATGAGAGTGAGACACAGGCTTGTTTTCTGCATGCCCAACTAATAGGTCCTCCAAACAATTTGAATAAATAACCGCTGTTGGATTTTCTATCAGTTCTGTTCTCGGCCCAATTTGCATCCGCATAGCCGATTAATTGGTTCATTTCTGAATTGGTATTCAGCTTTAACTTTACACTCTTCGTTCCTTTTAAATAGCGTAGGACTCTCTTTACCTCAGTCCAATCCGTCGTTGATGGTTTTACATTATACTGGCTTAGAATATTTACACTAGCTGCAATATCTGGTCGAGTGTTTATTGCAACGTACAGCAAAGCCCCTATAAGCTGCTGATACCTGCCACTGTCCGGCATTGGGTCCTCCTTTCTTGCTTTCAGGTAGCCCGGATCCAATAATGATTTTATTTCCTCATCCATGGCCTCCATCCATTTTTCTTTGTTTGGTCCCGATAACGCTTGTCCGCGAGTTCTTGGTTCTTCAATTGACAGTTTCGCACTGGCCACAAATAGCGGGGGTGGAACCCCTTTATTTGTCCTCTCGGAACGTCTCGGTTGTGGAGCTTCTTGTCGGTCTCCTTCACCATCACCATCCCCTTGACGTTGATTTTCCTGGATGTCTTGATCTTCTTGAATGGGTTGGTTTTCCTGAATGCCTTGAACTTCTTGGATGAGTTGATTTTCCTGAATATCATTCTTCTTTCCTCGGAGAGTTACAAGAACTTCACTCGTGTCGTCCTTACCAATGTCTTTACTAATCCGTTCGTTGATACTCGTAGATATAGGAATTACTCCTTCACTCTTCGGGTTACTCGCTTTCTCGTCCAGGAAAACGACGTCACGACTGATTATTATTTTATTGGTACTTTTATCTAACAGACGATATGCTTTAGATTCTTCCGAATATCCAGTGAAAATTAGTTTCTTGGCTTTTTCATCTAATTTTCTTCTTTTTTCTTTGGGAATATGTACATACGCTTCGCACCCAAACTGTTTTATTCTAGTGAGATCTGGGATTTGTGAGAACCATAATTCATATGGTGTCTTTGCTGTTGTCCTGGTCGGTAGTCTATTTTGAAGGTAATTAGCTGTTGCTACTGCTTCACCCCAATACTTGTTATCTAGACCCGCATCTATCAGCATACATCTTGACATTTCTAGTAAAGAGCGGTTTTTTCTTTCTGCAACTCCATTTTGTTCAGGTGAATAAGGTGCAGTTAGTTGAGTTTCGATTCCTTCCGCTCTTAAATAGTCTTGAAGATTTTTATTTACGTATTCCTTACCCCGATCCGAACGAATTATCCTCGGTTTTCTACACTGCTGTGTTTTTGTAAGTTCAACGTAGTTTTTAATGCATGCTGCCGCTAAATCTTTTGTTTCCATCAAATAAATTTTAGTATACCTACTAAAATCGTCAATGAGGGTCAGTATGTATCTTTTATTACCTGGGGTCTTTGTCTGCATTGGCCCACAGACATCTGTATGGATAAGATCGAGAGGCTTCTCGGTCTTATTTGTAGACTCCTTTGGGAAACTTTTTCTTGCCATTTTCCCTTTTATACAACACTCACAAATTTTATCTTCTTTGCAGTCCTTAATTATTATTCCTTTAGCTAGACCTTTTTCGGTTAAGCTCTTTATTGCATCCAAACTTCTATGCCCTAAACGTCTGTGCCACACGTGTATACAATCTTTACTGCAATTTAGATTTTTTGTAATCAGGGCCTTTTCAGCTGTGTTCAGCTCATATAAGTCGCCGTAGGGTTTTACAACTGCTTTCAACTCTGGACCCTTAAAAATATTGCATTGTTCCCCTTCAAGAATAATCTTGTACCCATCTCTAGCTAGTTTCTTTATTGATACTAGGTTTGAGCTTAACCTGGGAACATACAACACATTGTCGATAACAATTTTCTTTACTTCGCCGCTGTTGAGTTGACAATTTATGACACACTTTCCAATCCCTTCGACCTTAACATTTACATTTTCATCTGCAAGACTAACAAACCCGCCTTTTTCAAGCTTTAGTGTAACAAACAAATCCCTTTTACACGCCATGTGGCTAGTTGCTCCTGAGTCTAAATACCATGTATTACTCTTCTGTGAATTCTTTACGTTAAAACATGCATTTATGACCTTCGGGGACGACTCTGGGTGGGCTATTACCATGTTACATTCTGTTACTTTATTGGCACTCGAAATACCTTGTTTCTTTTTCCAAGCTTTCCATTTGAAACAATTTTTCTTGAGATGCCCTGGAATCTTGCAATGAAAACATGTTTTATCACTGTGGAGCTTCGTACTCTGGATCTTCATTGCTGTTTCCGAGGCTTCTGTAACTTTAAGTTCTGCATCTTTAATCTCTGCAGTGTTTTTACGCCTCCTGTATTCCTCAAGAATCAATTCTTTTGCAAACTTTGATGTGAGTTCAGTGGCTGACCCGCTGATACCCATTATCAGCGGCTTATAGGAATCTGGTAAACTTCCAAGTAAAATTGCCGCAAGTATATCATCCTTTAGTCCCGAACCACATCCTGATAACTTGTTAGCAATCGCTGACAAATCAGTTATGTGTTTTTCAGCATCCCCTCCTTCCGACAAAGTCGATCGGAATAATTTATAAAACAGATAAATTGTGCCTGATGCTGTTGACTTACGATGATGATTTTCAAGCGCTATCCACGCTTCCTTGGCTGACTTGGCACCCCTGGTGAACTCCATCTGATCATCTTCGAGTAGAAGTCCGATCGTTGCTCGAGCGTCATTATCGGCTGTCGTCCATGCCTGTGTAACCGTTGCAGGCTTTTCTTCCTCGATCACATTCCACACCTTTTCTTTAAGGAGGAGTAATTCTAACTTACTTCTCCACACTTCATAATTGTCATTGTTCAGTTTCTTAATACCCCAATGCTCAGGCATTTTCACGATTTAAACTTTGAAACAGAGAGATAAATGTACTTCACGCTTATCACTCCCGCACTGAATAACTCCCGCACTAAATATTGTCTTTCGAAAAAACTTTAAAAACCTTTACTCGACAAATATTATATTTTCTAACAGCCTGGGCCCATAACCTATTGGAATTGGAGGCTGGAAGCTTAGACAATATAATATTAAGGTTTTAGAAAGAATAATATTTGATACAGTTTATTATGTTTATTGATGAGTTAATATACACTTGAAATGTAATAAGCAAGAAAACTGGTTATTAATATGACAATGCAAAAAGGTAGACCGATCGTCTCGGGTAGACAGATGACACTGACGATGACCGCTGACAACCCAAAGTACTGAGAGTACCTCAGGTCATAATGTCCCTTTCCAACATTACTCTATAGTGCAACTATAGTGTAACATTACTCCTACATAGTATCGTTGCTATATTTTCAACAGGATAAATATACGTTAAAGTTTTTGAAGCAATCATATTAAGTTATGGAAATAAATTACGTTAAACGTTAATACGTTAATCAAAATAATACCAGGTATAAATAGGTTTACTTTACGTTACCGGAATTTTATTTTAAATGGCATATATAGTCAAAGTTTAGAAACTCAGATCATACAGTATTTAAACCTTTTAAAATACTTACTAGACGAGAATCCGTCTAGTGGAAACTCATGCCCAAATACACATTCATGTCTGTTAACGTTTTTCAAAAATTCGAAACGTTGTAATTAATTGTTAATTAATCAGTAAACACGTGTGTTATCCATAAATGAAGATGCTGAAATGAATTGTAATGCACCGAACTGCAATCCCAACAAATATTACAAGTAGAGTCCGACCCAAACTACCTTTTCAGCCGAAACCAAAATTTTGGCCCTGGCCTCAGTTTCGGCCGAAACCGAAACCGAAATTGGACCTTACATAAAAATATGTTTAATTTAAGTTTCAAAACTTAACTATTTAAGGAATGGTGCAATAAAATTATTTACAGCAGTATTAAGCGATAAAGTGAAGTAATTGAAGATTGGAAATTTTTGGTTTTGAAAATTTTAAAACATATGTTTGGTCAAGGATTTCCTCAAACCTCTATCTTGTTTCATTTCAAAATAAAACTATAATAAAATTCACGAATACTGAGGTTTGGTGCGGCCGGAACCGAAACTGAAGCCGAAACTAGATTTCTTGACCGAAACCGTAACCGAAATTTCGGTCGGTCTCTAAAATTATTATCGCCAAGTTTTAAACTAGAATCAAATGTGTCACTTGTTTCAATGAATTAATAACGTTTTATAACGCAAGGAGACATACAATAAACAGTTAATGATAATGCAACCCTTGAAACTTCCATTTCAGATATAACTGATATTAGGACTTTAATGGGACTGATAAATAACTAATACTTCTATTGTTTTACTTTAAATATCAGTTTAACTCATGGACGACATCTAGAACATTAAATTCTGCGAATTGATACAGGCGAAAATGAATATTCCACACACCCCAGTGCTGGATCCTCTTGAAACTAGAAGTCTTAATTTACCTGACGATGTTTCAAGACGATGTTTTACCTTGCCGAAAATGTATTTGTTGTGCATAAGCATGTTTCCATCCAAGTTGGCATCACGTGGCAGAAAATTTATATTTTATATTTATTTGGGGTTGATGGTACTGCTGGAATTCACGCAAGTGATGCACCTGGTCATGTACCCAATGGACGTTACGAAATTCACGTTGATTTTGTCAACTGTTTCTACTACTCTGCAGGTATTTTAATAATCTTTGTTTCAACGGACGTATAATATGACTTAATTATATTCTTGTTAGGGCATTGCTAAAATGACTTTGTTGTTCATTAATTCGCGACGCCTCCGAGTCATTCTCGATCAATGTTTCTTTACCTTCTGGCCCTCAAGTCTAATGGGAAACTCGCTGGAAGCGTCGCTCAAATTTTCATCGAATTTTGTTCAATTTAACATGATGTGTGTAACTGGGAGCGCCGCGGTTTTTGCATTAGGGTTTCTATTCAAACCGCTGTTTGATGGCGCAAGGGAGTTGCCCTTTGCCACGTGGTTGCCCTTTGACTGGCGTGCTCCAGGCATTTACGAATGTGTCTATACGACGCAAGTATTCACAAACCTCTTTCTGATAATACTTAGTATTCTTGGGCATGACTTCATTTTTCTGGCATTAGCCAGCAATGTAGTCGCACAGTTTCACATTTTAAGTCGAATGGTCGATGAATTGGGAAGCGGAAGAGACCGGGAGCTTAACACTATGCTACTTTCCCTAGAAGGAGTCGTAGAAGGTAAAAAATATAGCGAGGAGCAGCAACTTCTTGTGAAGATCATCGCTCACCATCAAAAATTATTATTTATTTGTGAGGAGATGGAGAATATTTTTTCACCAACGTTGTTTGTTCAGCTCGCGACGAGTTTGGTGGCGATATGTGTATCCAGTTTTCTATTAACAGCAGTAAGTCTCTTTCCGATCCTCTAGGATAACTATTTTTTGCATCCAGTTATCCATAATTAAATATATTTTATAGGTGGACGAAGTTGAAGTTGATCAACTATACCAACTGGCTTCTTACTGTTTGGGACATGTTCTGCAATTATTCATCATTTGCGCGGCAGGTAGCGAAATGTCTCACCTAAGTTTTAGTTTCTCTCACAATGTGTATACTTGTTACTGGTACCGCCACAAGTACACCGAGATTCGCAAAGCCTTGGTACTAGTTATCCTACGAGCCCAAAGAGCTGTTCGCGTAACTGCACTTGGCGTGTTCGAAATGAACTATGAAACCTTTGTTGCTGTCATGCGTTTGTCCTTTTCATTCTATACCCTTTTGACAGGAATTATTGAAAATATGGAGTAGATATGCTTAATTTTTTGTTTAACAATTAAAACACTAGATTTGTATGTCACGGCAATGACATTTTGAATATATTAAACTTCACAGTATTTGTGTGTGTTTTTATATTTAGCTACCCAAAAATGCAGTCTTTGGCAGTTCCTTATATAAACAGAATAAAGGCACGAGTTGCCGAAACATGCAACGTTCGTTTCCGGCTGCGAAACCTCTGTAACCATTTCATAGCTTCAGCTACTTCTACTAAATGCTAAACTCCGCATGTTGTAGCTTCCGATAATCTACTGATTGAGGAGTTAACCACCAGCTCCATGTGGAAATGTTGTCACAGAAATCAGACCTTCACTGTTGAAGCCTTGAGTCAATGTCTTTCAGATATGTTACGGGCATGTTTGGCGCACCACATGGATTCACACGAGATACATCGCAATCGACTGAAAGGTATACACAGGTAACATTAGTGTTTATGTTCCAAACCTAGGGGTAAATAGTTCTTCAGGATTAATTTGACGATTTGACTACGGAAGTAACAAACCTAAATCTTATATTATTCATAAATAGGAATTTTTAATCAGGTCACAACCGAATGAAATAGAAGTCATTGATTGAATAATAATTTATTACCATTTTATTTTCTAGGTGTAAACCTGATCAAGAAAATTGCAATGCGTACGAATTACAGCGACTTGGCTGTAGCGCAAATTGTTGCCCTCTTATGGTCCTGCTTGAGTGTCGTACATCATTTTCATCTTAGAGCCATAACTTCACAAAGCTGCAAAACGTTATACCGCGCGTAATGCTAAGTGTTTTTGGTCCGATAATTTCATTTCTAATTTTTATGTTTTTTGTTTTAGGCGAGAATATCGTAATGCGGTTATGGTATATGAAAGAATTTTGGTCATGTTACTTCCACAGCTCTTTAGCACTGTGGTCAAGACGCTCATCACGTTTTTCAATGAGACTGGCATGTGGGAGATGGAGACCTATGTCACAAGTTGTATCAAAAAGATATTACTAATCTGTAAGGATAGCCACGGCGTAATCAACTACTTGCTGGATATTGTAGAGATTAGTGAAAATTGCCCGACCGCCAGTGACATACTAAAAATTATACAGAATTTATTCACTTATGGGGACTGGGCACACATGGACCACTATTTACTGTATAGATTTTTAGAGTTGTACAGACGCAGTACCATGAACGAAGAGTTTGAAAGTTTGCGATGGTGTTTAGAATCTTGTATCCGGCAAGGATTCACTTGCATGAAGAGGAATGAACTTGTTACAGTCGTAAGTGTTTGACAATTCAAAATCATATCAAAGTGCAATTGAATAATATTCGGTATTTTATGTTGGTTGTGAGAGATTTCCGTGATGATGAATTGGGTAGTTGCCGTCAACCCGGCCATGACATTGAAGTTTGCAAAGGTGATGGAATATGCAGCGGGGACACAAAACAGCGAACCGTATTCGTTGAGTCTAGAGATGTCCTTCATGTATTCTTTGCTGGAACTGATTTCTTCGCCAAACAGATATTTGAGTTTACTAGGTTGTCGATTGGTGTTTTTAACACTGGACCGTTTAAAAAACGGCTCGGATTTATTACGAGCCAAGATTTTCTTCCCCACCGGCGAATTTCCCGTCAAAATTGGTCAATATGATGAACGGGACAATCGTTTCATACAAGAAATAAACGACGTGTTGCAGACCAGTCTTCTGACAGCATTGCTGAACCATGGTTTTCATCTGAAAAGTGTTGAGATGATATTTGGTGTCATCGCAGCAATTATTGTGGAGGTACCGAGTTCGTTCAGTGCTGCAGTTGGCGTGTCGTTCGCAATGGCGGCGCAGGAATTAGTTTTAACTGCTCCGGACGATCTCGAAGAAGCGGGTTATCGAATACACGCCTGTGTGGTTTTTCTAGTATCTCTCGTTTGTTATGTGCATAGAGCTGAGGTAAGTACAGTACATAATATCAAATTCAAATTTAATTCCACTTGTTGCATTGTGTCAGGCATTCTATCTCTACTTGTCGAAAGTGATCGAATTCCGTGCGAAAAATGCACCGCAACTTAATCCGCCAGTCACGACCTGTTACGACGAACATCCGGTGGTCCTGGCCCGGCGGGAGCTGTACCTGGAGGACTACGAGGCTCGCTACGGCCTGCTGCGCTGTTTCGCCTGCAGCGAATCCTGTCGCAGCGAGCATGAAGTCCAGCAAAAAATCAGCGCGATCAACAAGCAGATGAAGCTGCAGTTCCGGACGATATTTACGCGCAGGTCACGAAAGAGCAGCGATTTGGTGCAAAGCTGAGGTGCGTTTTGGCGATGGACTCGTCGCAGCTCGTACCGCTATAAATACGTGCGTTCTGCACTCGCATTCGGTTTCGACGGCGCGGCGGCACGGCGGCGCGATCGCAATGGTCGCGGGGATCGAGCGCGGCGCCGCTGCCACCGCCGCCGTCGTTCCTTCGTCGCGACGCCTGCCAGCCGACGGCGGCGTCGTATTCAGTCCGCGGTCGTCGGTGCGTGCGCGCGGTACGCGAGGGCATTGCCGGCGCGCAAACTTTCGCATTGTTTTGTACACGCTGAACCGTTTCGTACGCGGTCAACCGCGTGGAACCTGTTGAGCGCGTTTTACAATGAAGATCACGAAATTATCGCGCGCTTTTGCACGTACACTCAGCGCAACTTTTTCGAACTTTGTCCAAATTTAACACTTTTCATGCGCCTGGGGGTACGAAATATTTGGAATTTTTCAACTTGATCTTTATTGTATACTTGTCGAACGAGCGTCAGGCAACAAGCAAACTTCGTCGAGTCGCTGCCAGCTAAGCTCTTCACTCACCGGCTGATTTGCATTTGCAGCCGCGGCGGGAGAGCTTTCCCATATTTTTATCGAATCGGGGGCGCGCCAAGTTGCATTCAAGAAAGCCATCTAACGTAAGTACTCATATAATTTAACACCGTGGAGCACTTACGCTCCGCTCAAAATCAACTGTATTAAAATATATACCTATCGGCCTGAATTAGCACATTTTAATGTCATAAACGTAACGGAATTCAACGTTTTCAATTTTCTTCTGGCGGTGCGCTCATTCTTTACGTTCGCGTGCGACCCAAGCAAGCAGAAATTGATTTTTTAGGGTTGTCAATATTTGTCTTCTATTTTTGTTTGCAATTTATTACAGTCGTTATGACAGATTCGTTACAAAAGCGCGCATTATCCAACGCATATTCATCGCTACAGCAGACCCTGAATAGCAAACGTCGCGAGCGTTAAAGTGCGCGGCATGAAAACATCAAATATCAACCACGTTCCACTTTTTTGTTATAAATTGTGGATTGGCACAGTTGATAAATGTGCTTCCTATTGAATGTGAATAATCGATAATATTCTGTCCGCCTGGCGTTAAATTGAACAAATAATACGTCTGGGCATTAGAGTGTACAACGTATATGGAAATTAAAACGAACGAGTGATAATTCCGAACACAATAATTCATATTTTACAATACGTTTCGACGACAATTTTTCTATTGCGTTCCTATTTTAGCCGCGAAAAATATTTACACAATATCAAATCCATCGGAAAACATGTTTTATGGTAGCGCTTGCTGGTAATTGCCGCAGCGACATGGGCTTAAACAGTTTTGCGTGATTTACTCGTTTACCGAGATATATTAACAAATGCAATAAAGTAATGAACGCACGGACAGCGCGGCGCTCCCGTTGAAAATTGTTTCGTTTGAACTATTTCTGAATTATTTATAATTTAAACCTCCAGGAAATCTATCATAAAGTCTAATAAAGCTGCAACCGCTTTACGAGTACGGGCACATTTATTACATTTTAATGCTTAACGCGTTTTTCTTTGCGAAGAAGTAAAAAAAGTACTGCTTATAAAGAACGTAATCGAAACCGGCGCCTCCTCAGATATTAAATAATATATACACATCATAAAAGTGGGGAATTGGGGCACACACTGCGCGCGGGAAATTGAACTGATAACGAAAACAATACAATGTCACCCTCTGTATAATGGTCACCCCTATGCACAAGACACAAATTTTATCGATGCGTGCCGCACGCGCTCCCATAATGTATCTGCTTGTTGTATTCGGGTAACTACTATCTCTGCATTTCAAAATTAAAACGAAATAATCAGCGAGCGCAGTGAAGCGAGAGCTTCTGCATGCATCCATCACTGTAACTGGCAATGCGACATACGACATGTGAGAAAGTTCGTAATGAATCGAATGCTATTGACACATTGGGGTTGAATACATGGAACTTGTTAATTATACGCGCGAGAGAGCTCTCAGTGTAATTATGTTTTGGTGACGTTGGTCACAAATGAAGAACGCATTACGTGCATCCATCGCCGAGAAGAAAGAAGATCTATGACCGTCCACATAGTCATTTTACAAAGCGTAACATGCACGGAAAGTCAAGTCGCTCATGCATGCGTATTTTTGAAATAATATCACTTGCAACCATTTTTTATTCATGATTCGACGTGTATGATAGCTGTGCACGTTCCTGGTCGTTGATTGTAACTCGTGTGTTTGGTGATCGGTGTTTGCTGGTGCTCTTTTTGTCGTTGATCCTTGAGGACGCGGTCGGCACTCGCTGGGATGATGGAAACGTGCCGAATGCGAAAAATAAGTGAAAAGTTTAACGAAACTATTTACTGCACCGCACTGATTTTAATTGTTGCTGACAGGCGACGCAAAAGACTAGCACAGGAAATAATTTAATTTTATATACGTTCGATAATTACTAATGAAATATTCGATGCGGAATATTCGGCGCAAGTGCGAAATGCACATTCAATTTGGAGCTGGGCCATAAAATTGCTCAAATAGATACGTTTTATGCGAAAAACTAATTATAATATTTCTAAATTAAAAGCAGTTAGTTGTGTTGCAAGGCCTGCGCGCGCAGGATATTAAATTCGTTGGGAAAATGTGTGTCAGTAAGGTAAGACGAAGATGAAGTGAAATCGCACACAAAATGCGCAAAATTTCCAACCCAGAGCGTTTAATAGGGTTTGACGGCTATTCGACAGTCCGGCGCAATTACTGTCACGGAAAATAATCGCAAATAAATGAGCGGTGCGTGCTTTTCCGTGGGAAGAATCACTGAATAACACACCACTTGCCGCGTTTGTTTTGATATAGAAATTTTTATTACTTTTGACATAAAAATTTAATAAAAAAAAAACATCGGATTGTTTATGTTGTCGGAGTTGCATGATCTGATTGCATCTGAACGATGTGAACTCGTAGACAACAAACACTTTTTTACACTTTTTATTTTATTCTTTTTTTGTGTCAAATCTACAAAAATTAAAGATGGGACGACAAAAAAATCAGAATAAAGTCACATACCTTCACTTAATGGGTTTCAATTGCCTTCAGTTTTATTATGCATACGTGTAACAAGATAGTCACCAGACATGGAATGTTCTTATGTCATTAAACGATTGAATAAACGATGAGAGTGAATCGATTCAGCGAGACACGTCGCACTCGCTGAATAAAAACACCTGAATGTCAAGGTCTGCTGCACGGCCAGCATTTCGGCGATTTCCACCGGCAAAATAAGCAGAAATGTTAATTTTTCGAGGACAGACGTTACCATATGTCCTCCGCGATGAGTGATTGACATTGAATTGTGCGGCTGGCAGCTTGGAACGTTTTGGAATCGTCAAATCGTCGTACAATTGTGTTTTTTTAGCGTTTGCTGTGAGGTTTTAATTCAATTATAAGCAATAGCGCGTGCGGTTGATTGCGCTTGCTGTTCATATCGAACAATTTATATGGACCGTCGATAAGCTGATATCGCACTCGCGTACAAATAAAACACGCTGAAATACGGTGCGCGCATATTAATCGAGGGAAGCGGCGAACTTTTCACGCTGACTGCCTTAAAAGATTCACAACTTCGTGAAGAGAAGAATGGCAAAGATTCCGAACGACGAGGAATTCCCTGCGGAGTGCGATCTGTCGTTGCTCTTAACCCTGTGTCCCCACGTTCCTGTCGACACGAACGCCTGTGTGCACAAAGTTGATGACTTGTGACTTATTAAGTACATCGCCGCGCGCGCGAGATGAAGATTCCCAGATGCCGGCGAAGTGTGGAGGAGCCGGGCGGTGAAATAAAGTATTAAGCACGAAATCTTGGCCTAACAAGGAGGCGATAAATAAGTACGTAGCAAACAAGGCGGGGAAATTTGACAATTAAGAAATTCAAAAAACTTACGCAGAAAATTCACTTAGTAACGAAATTTTTGAAAGGTTTCTTGAATAATTGTATCAAACCTGGAATATTTTACATTTATCACTTCTGCACATTGTATCCAATCACAATAGTGTGGACAGATGATAAAAAAATCATTCAATACGAACGGGCTTATGAAAGCTAGCAACGTTTAATTACATTTTAGCGCGCTTTTTAAATCCGTTGTAATCCATTGATGCGCCGCGCCATGAGTGGCATTGCACTTAACTTGCACGTGCACTGATAAAGTTTCATCATGATCCGAGTGGGCGACTGGTTGATATCCACGCTTTGATGGGATGAGTCAAACACGCTGTGTGACTCTGCGGAAGCGAGAATGTGCGAAGAAACATCAAACCGGGCAATTTAACATGCTAATTAATAATTGAGCGGCGATAGGCAGACGGCCGCAGCGTGAGGCAGGAGGGGTGGACTGCCGAGCGCAGGTATGCCGTGGGGCAGACGTGCAGCATACCGTCAGGGGCGGCAGACGCAAAAGGAGAAGTTGCGCCAACTACGTTAATATTAGTTGCTTGTGGCTGGATAGTTTTCGCGCGCTCCCCCGAGGACAGTGTCGGATTTAGACGCATGTCAAGCGGAAAATTTGTTGTCCGCGCGCAATCGGAGCAGGTAACCCAATATTATTTACTGCGCTATGAAAAAAAAAAACACGCGCTACAACCACAACAGTGTATTAGGATTAGGAATAGAGGGGAATAGGGAATGGGCGTTAATAATTGATTGACAGTCTGATTGTTTTGTTAAGAATTCAGAAAGTAATCTTCCGTTCAAACGTAACAATCGCAATCAAAACGCAGCGAACTGACGCGTACACCTGACTTTTCAATTCTTCGTGCGGTCAACGCAGAAATCAATTTCATTTGACATTCAGCCATTTCAAAACTATCTTAATAACCGCTACCTACATGAAAGCAAAAAAAAAAAAAAATTTTCATTCTCGTTTTCCGCTGGAACATTAAAGGAATTGAGGCAAACTTTTACTCTGTGTTATCGATTAAAGCGCAAACATTTCTTCACATCACTTTTCGATCACATTACTATTCTGCGCGTTTGTAATGGAAGGCAAAATGAGGCAACGCTCGTAGGTCAAAAGACAAAGCAAAATGTAAATGTCAGATCGCTGTATTCCCAAATACTAGGGCATTATTTACCTGCAGATCGTATTTCGCTTGGGGTCTCCAGTGCATACTCCATCATTTCCACCGTTAAGTGCAACGGTTACAAACTCTTAACACATATCATGTTTGTAAATTGGATTCGAACTCTTGAGGGGAATTTGATTTTTGCACTCTTTTTCCGGCAAAACAATGATTTATCACGTATTGTGGAACTTTTTCAAATAATAACTAACAAACTAATAGAATTTAGTGAATTTTGCTGTTATGTGCATCAGAATTGATAAAGTAGATTAAAAGGGATGAAGAAGTATCCATTTTGCAGCGTGCAAAGGCTAAAATGTTGAAAAAAAAAAGCTAAACAGTTTTAAGTGCACTAAGAGCATACACGGTTTTTGTAAGACCCGCACCGGAGTTGTTTGTGCACGTTCACTTTTTCCGTTAAAACCAATCAATATATTAATTAATCAATTTTTTTAAGTGTGCATACTTTAATGAAATTACTGCCTGTATGAACTGTCTCCGCTATTGCATTTAGTAATTGCTTCGATATTTATATGAAATGTTGCGCGCTGCATATAAATTGATTGTGCGTTTAGTTTTTCGTCGCGTATCTGCGTCTATTTTTATCTATCCAGATCGAAAAATTGGTGACATCCAAATAATTCGCAAATTTTGATGTTTATTAAAAATACTCGCGCATTTATTTTAAATTAAATTTTCCGTTTTGTTTCACGGTACGCATTTGAGCGCGACACGGTCTTTGTCAACAGTGCAGTACATTTCGAAATATTCAATTATTCGCCGACAGCATCCGATATTTTCGTGCGCGTCGAATGCAAGGAACAATATTGATTCGGTTGGCTCTAAAAGGTAATTCCGATAAAATGTTTGAGGAATGCTCTTATTCCCGCGCCAACCGTGGGGTGCACGCCTCCTAAAAGGATGCGTCCGACCATCGAAACTACCTGCCAGAAACTATATGAAATCGTTGTCATCGATGTCAATGTCGTTCCATTTTCCACTTTCCACATTCTTCGCTTTTACCCTCGCGTGTTTTCTTTGGGTCGCGCGCGCGTTTGCTTTCATGCCGCTTCCTTGTATTTGCGCGAAAGCGGGCGCTATTGTCAAGGACTCGGTAACCTCACCGGCGAGATTTGTGCCTTCATGTTCGTTTGCCGGAATTGACCACGCGCGTTTTACGGACGCGACAAAGACTAGAGGAAGTGCGCTAGATATGGTAAACGGGGAAAAAGGATGTGTGGGATAACGCGTAGGAAATGTTCGCGCAAAGTATGAAATGTTCGCAGGAAATCTGAAAAGCTAGATTTATTCCGCGCGTCTTTTTCATTGTCGCCGTTGCATCAGCATGTCGGAAGTTCGCCGCAAAGATCACATCACCATGTTACCCACGCCGTGCATATAACGAGCAACTCTGGAAGAAAGACGCCCCATGTGTGTGCATTTGGCAATAGAAATATTTGACATCATTACCCATTGTGCCACGCGAGGCAACTATCATTACTCGAAATAATTAGCTATTCAAGAACGAGTGAATGTCAATATGACATGCAACTGGATCTTCGGATCGAAGCATGTATGATACGCGTGCATAGATACCACCCATACACACCCATTGAACTACATTTCCAGCGCGGCTTTCTCCGAAATTATTATTTGCGGCAAATTAAATTTATTCTAAACGCTAACATCATTTTTACTCGAAGCGAACATTATTTGGATTAAAAGTACCGACAAACATACTTGTCTGTAATAAATTCTATACACGAGAGCACAATAAGCATTAGTTATGCTCAGAATGTACACAAGCATATGTACGCTGGGAATTGGTGGCAAATAACAAAGTGGGAGACTGAAGTTATAGATCTTGACATAACGAAGTGACTTTTTCCATGTGGTCACACGACGAAACAAACGCCCGCCGATTCCGTGTAATCAACGAACGTAAATTCACCTTTTTCTGTTGGTACTACGCGCCAGTTGATTATTTATAGATCAGAAATGCACCGCGACACTCTTTGAAATATTAGCATTATTTGGAGTGGTGGTATGAGGCACGCATGTTAAGTTTGTTGAAAAACATCTTAAATTGGCTTTGTAATTGCGTTCGACCCACAAAACGCGACGTGAAATTAAAATAAGCTGCGAAAAGCTCGTTTCCGATCGTCGAGTGTGTGTGTGTACGGCCGCCGGCCGCCTCCCGCCGCCTGCTGGAAAACGATTAAGTCAACACCTAGTTTAAAATATATCGCTACGTTTCCGCGCGGCGTATTTACGGTGTAAATACTCATAATTTCGTGCCTTAAACAAGCAGTTACTTAGTTGTAATTACAGCGCCGTGTGTAGCGGTTTGTTTTCTACGAGTTGTTCCTGGAATAAATGATACGAATGATCGATGAGTGCGCGCGTAATCGATTTCGGAAATAGCTGAATAGTTTATTAACCACGCCGCGACGCGTGCTTATTAGCGCCGGCTGACAATCAACATTAGCGACGACATTGAGTTATTAGTTGTTAGTTATGAGTTATGAGTTCGTATTAAATTATTTACGCTAATGATGCAGAAAAACTCGCTGGATATTTTTGTATTCAATTAAACATTCGACGCCGGAGCAATGAGCACAATTTGTTCACGCCGCATTTAATATTCATGAAAACAAAGTTCGTTGAAACCGCAATGGAAATATGTTTGAGTGGCTCGCTTGAAGTAAAACTAATTTATTATGATGGTCACGTCTGCGTCGCGGCGCGCGCCAGCCGAAATCGATCGTATCGTGTGTATCAATTCGGGAAAATCGATGCTTGATGAAAATTCGGTGAAGAATCGAGGCCAAGAACGCATCGTGCGGCGCCACGCACGGGCACAGCTAATAAAGCCCTGAAATTTTTATTGATAACTGATGGGTTTCTCGCATTATTGCCGTTATTATTATGCTCGCCGGAATCGAATTCTATTTGGTCGAAAATTGTCGAGTTGTGTGTTTGCCGGATAAAAATAAACTCGGGAAAAGCGACGATGACTTTCGAGCCGGTGCGTCTAGGTAACGCGCTGCGACTAATAAAAGACCAGCGCTCAACCTCAACCTCAAGATGCTAAATATATTTTTCATAATGTGTATTAAATAATCACAGGCGCGCATTTTTTTCTCTGTTGCCGCGCCGCGCGCGGTTTGCGGTTCTGAAGGTCCAAGTTCGAGTGTTTACCAGCACCGAGCGCGGTTCTGTCGAGGACACAATGCATCGTTTGAGTGAAATTAAATTTTGCACTTAATTTATTCCAGACTTTGCTCAAATCCCAACATCCGACATCGTTAAAAGCGAATTTAGCTTAATCAAGTTAACGGTTGACAAACACGATGCCAGGCCGTTGCATCAATTTTATTTGAAAACTTTCGCGCGGGGGATCTGCGCTGGTCAGATCCGATATTAAAGTTTTTTTTTTTTCTCTAAACTCTCCAGCACCAAGTCCAAGTCCAACATGAAGTTTAAGTTTAAGCGTAAGTATAATAAACCTAGATCCGCGTTTACGAGCAAAACAAACACAGCGCGCCGATTTCTTCTGCATTGAGTTGTGTTTTATAACATTTTGTTTATTTGAGCGGAACGCAATCTACTCACGAACAATATAAAAACGGAAAAATTTAGTTTTATTAGGTTAACATTGTGAAGTTTTGTAATTTTCTTTACTAGCTGTTTAGCAGTTGATGAAAAGTTCGCGCTGGCTTTGACTGAGGGTGAGTGCGGAAAGAAACTGAAGGGAGCGATGAATAAAGTGCCAATAAAGGCAATGCGTTTGTAATGTCCGCACCGGATGCAACCAGTGCATCCACCTGAATGCCTCTTTGTACCTGGCCCATTTCACTGCTGCACATTAGAAACATTGTATCGAATGGAGTGGAAAGAAATCGAAGTGGCGAAACAAACAGCAATCGAGCGAGCGCTTATACTTTATTGCATGTTGCATGTATGGATGTGAGTTTACGCGTAAGACGAATACATCAATTCCTAATTAGCGTAGGTTTTCGTTTCACACGAGGCCGAACGCCCGCCGTTAATTTACCATGTCGTTTCGCCGTTCATCAAAATAATTGCACGAATTTGTTTCGGTTGTTTTTGCGCTTTAACGAGATCAGAGATCGCCGCTGTTGGCGGCAACAATAAATTCCGACGCTTGTACCACATGACTCTATCGCTCGTCCACATCAAATTCCCCTTTGTCTTCGTTAGGCCGGCCGAATCTGGCCGTAATTAAAGAACCCTTTATTTTTCGAACTTCAGGTTCGTCCTGGCTGCTTGCCTCCTGCAGCAAGCCACTCTCGGCAGCCGTTAGGTTTACTGCTTGACCGACAGTGGCCATCAACTCTGCTTTTATGCTCTATTATTATATTTATTTTCAGACGCGGCTATTTCGTTTCGATTCGGACATCGGAATGCTAACGGCTCATAAAATCGCGGCGTTTTACGTCCATAGCCTATCAGCGTCGAAGAACTAATTTTCGGTGGATTACGCGTCAGGAAAAGCTTCTACATTTTTACACCTAAAGAAAACTGGAATAAAACAACATTGTATTTATGTTAGGTTTTTTCCGTGCGTTACTAAAAGTAACATTGTGATTAATCAACTCTATTAAAGTCATCTAAATGTTATTAAACAAACAGAACTGCACGATTAATATTGCAACTAGTTAGTTGTATAGGCTGAGCGTTATTTAATGCCTTGTTTGTTTATTTTGTGAATCACTTATGACAATCGTGGATCACCTTACCATCTTTCTATACAATGCAAAAATTAATCTATCAGTTGATGTCTAAGAGTCAAACGCATCGATTCGCATAACAAAATTGGTGCAGGTTCATAATTAAATTGCGTAAGTGTTTTATTTTCTTTTATTTCGATAATTCAATTATGTAGAAGAGTTATAGGGAAATATGTTTATTAGATTTAAGTCCATACGGTAGTAAATTGCAATATAAACTAGTAAAAACTTTGCGAACATACATGTCTGCGTAATGAAGGCTTTGATGCCAGATGGAAAAGTTGGCGAAATAAAATAATAACCGAGCGCATTGTCGGCTCGCGCGAAAATCCGATTCGGCGTGCAACAGATGAGCGTGAATATAAATAATGTGCAAAGTGTGTGTGGTATTAAAGTGGTAATAATTCATGTCAGGGCGGAGGAAGTTCCAGCCGAGGGAGAGGAAAGCTGCAAGTTTGTAATTCCACTTTGCGTAATTGCTTTCACGTTTTTCCCACACGAATACATTTTTTGTGTGGTCCGTGTGACGAGTGCTGATTAGCTTTTACAGAACGCGTCAGTAGTTTTTTTTTTACCTTCATTTGCAAGTAACGTTTCGTTGATATTTGCAAAGCATCTGTTTTCTTTCCACATTAAACATACAGGAGCACATCACAGGATTGATTAACACATTGAATTTATGGCTGTAATCAATTCCATCGATCTGTATTCGTTTATTAACACATCCATCCGCAATAAAAGCACGATTTCAATGTTTGCGAATTAGCAAACGCGCCGCAGGTATAAATTGAAGTTCAAGCAAACAAAACTTTCGATTTTCAGACACATTAGATGTCCTGATTCACGCAGCTGCGCAACGTAAACGCAAAAATGCGCCTGGTTTATTTAAAGAAAGCGCCGAAATGCGCCTTGAGCGCCAAGTGAAGCGTAGTAGTATTATTGTATCCCTTTGTACGCACATCGCAATTACCAGCCATTGCACAATCCGACTTTGTTTTATTCTTAAATATACAATGTGCTCGCATTTGAGACGCGTGGGTGATTTACATAATTCACTAAATGTAGCATTCGGTACCATTTACAACCACCCACAATAATTACGTCGTAATGTCGTTATGTCCCGAACGCGAGCGCACGAAGAGAAAATAAAAAAAAATAATAAATGAGGGGCGCGGGCAGTGTAAGACACACGAGCACGGGGAAAATTAATTACTCCGCCCATGTGCATTGCGCTCAAGGTGAGGACTAACTTGCCGGCAAATTGTAATCAAATTATTCAACGTGACTCGGGGAAAAATTGCGGGAGACAAAAACCAACACGAGAAAATTAAATATGACGAGTTAGTGGAAAGCGGCTGATGAATTAAAATAGAGCCAATATCGTGACGTGCTGATGACTACTTGACTAAAAACCCCGCTGTGCGTTTTTTTTTTCTCTGTTATGATGACAATTTGTATCAGTAATCATCATTTGAAAGGTTCGATCGATTTCCAATGTTTTCATATTGGCCTTGCAAGTTGAAATTTTCTACCAACGGAAATAATTAATATAGAAAAATGTTCAACGCTGCATGTTTCATTAGTGCACTCATTATTTTCAGCTTGTCGGTTAACTGAATAAACTATTTATTAAACAAAACCTTTGATTTGCTGGCCATTAAGTAACGTTTGCTTGTTAACGTTATTATTTTGATTACAAAAGGACCTCATTATTAGGATTTCGTTTTGATTAAATTTGCTTCGATGCAGAAATGGATGAAATAGAAATATTTAGCAGAGATATTTTCGTTATCATGTAGGTACATGTTCAGGACTTTTGTGGCGAGAGATAAGAATGAAAAAACAACACTACCGCATTAGGATTTAACTGCAAACGTATTTTTATTTTGTAACAAAAATACTAATGGTGATAGATCTTTTAATATTTAATACAATAGCTGGAAGAATTTGAATAGAAATAATCGGTATAGGTTTTCACTCAGTATTTTTATACATTTTCTATTTATTGTCAATGCAGTTGCATAAATATATTGGATATTGACTGCATTTCTACACATTGCCTTTAAAGTGTAAAGAGTAAATATAAAAGAAATCTTATTGGAATCAGACAGTAGTTCTACTAGTAAAATTAAAAAAGCAACAACTAGTGGTGGAAAATATCTTCAAAGTTTCAAAAAGTGTGTAATTTTATTACTATTTTTTAATTATTCGTTTGGAGGTGTATTTTGTTTGCACAAATGTTTTGGAATCGTCTGAAAATGAACTCTATAAGTTTATTGAGTATCTATGCCGGAAAATTCGTATCAGCCAAACATGGATTAATATTTTTTGTTTCATACGCGCTAAAAGTAACTCCGCGTTGTTGCGAATCAAAGGAATTAGCGTAAAACCGACAATATGTGCTTTTATCTCGAAGTAAAAAATCGGCATTGCACAACCTGATTGCGCCAACTTTTTGCCCGGTTTTTCCCGATTGTGAGCGAATTTGTTCGGCGTATTAACAAAACCGTTAATGAGCTTTGCGCCGCACTTGCTTTGATGTGCCAACATACGCTAAATACTAATTATGTAACACAATGTCGAAGAAAAGATGTCGGCAACTATGCGAAGGCCACCACCGCCAAAGAACACGATCGAGCGCACGCTGGCGCTCCATTGTACGACGCTTTTTCGGCACCCACGTCGTCGTCAATGCCACCCGCATAACTGCCGCCGCCGCGCGCGCCCCATCATAATTACAAGCATAATCCATTCTTTTGCGTCTCGCTCGCACGCCGCATCATCCACCTTTTCCAATCCGATCGCTTTTTGGTCGCGCGCTCGATTTTCATGCCCCAGTGCGAGCTTTGATTTGGTTCTAATGAATTCACCAAAAAAGCAGAAAGAGAATGAGAATCAAAATCGATAGGCGAATATTTAAATTGTCTTATATATATATATATTTCATACAACGTAAAGCAGTCGTTTATATTTCATTCGGATAAACTTAATATTTGGCTGCCATACGAAGCATTTGTAAGCATACAATGAGATGTGAAGAACAGGGGCGAAAATTAGAAAGCAAATTGTAATTAAAAACTGATCCGGAGCGTTAAACGATCAAATAATGCAATTAGGTCAGGCGGGGTGCTCGAACGTCGCGTTTGAAAAACTCATTTCGCGCGGTTCCATTAATGTGCTTGGCGGTTGCACACGTTCAACATGTGCGCAAAAAAATATTTCATTTTGCTGATGTCGCCGGCGGGATAAGTGCACACCTGATAAAGCTTGATTTACTCGACCTTAAGTCCGGCAAAAACAGATACAAATAATCCGACCACTAATGCATCCGGAGTGTTTTCCGGCGACTCGCTTGTTATAAGTTATAATTAAAAATAGAATCAAAAGACTTACGATGCGTCTATTCCTCAAACGGATTTTTTGCGTTAATTAATTAAAAACTTCATTTTGCGTACGGATTTTGCGCAAAGTTTCAAGTGGAACACATTTTTCACTTAGTCGCGCAAAGGTAAAATGTGGGCATCTGATGAAAGCAAAAGATCAGCAAAGGTGTTGGAACAGGCGAGATTTATTGCTTTTGCCGCGTCGATATTCGGTTGTCTACCACTTTCCGGGAGCGCACTGGGCATTGCATTGAACGTTTGTCCTTATAGTCCTTTCGTTTCTGATAATATCCTTTCCGGCCCCGCTCGTCGCCGCCCGCGATTTCTATTTATATTTTCACTCTCGATCACTGTTCCTAGCTTTTTTTTCTACTTCATTTTTTTTCGCCTGCCTTTCAATTTTTTTCCTATTTTCCACACTCGCTCGAAATATTACATATTATTCTTTCCTATTCGGTTTTATATTCACTTTCATATTGCTCAAGGGCTAGAAGGATTTTTTTTATATCGCCACGAAATGAAAAAAACACACACGCCAAGATTCCGTACCAATACCTACTTTCAATGATTACATCGGCGATATCAATATCAAAGACTTTTTTCCAATGAGATCAATTTATCCATAAGATGATGAGACGATGAGACGCTAGCAGGGTTTTTACGACGTGTGTCGTGGGACGGAATGCTCAATTTACATTTCTGCACGCTAAATGGTAGAAAAAATATAATTGCTGAAATTGATCTGGGGACGAGTGTGCGGATAAGAAATGTGCGAGACAGGCGGAATAATCGCTCCATTTCGACGTGTGGCAAACGTATATTAGCGTAGTTCATTTGGCAGTCGGAGTTATTGAGATCGGTGCTGGTAGTCTTTGATGATTGGCAGTTGTAGAGCAGCGGAATGCAGTCGCTTTTCCAAGAAGTCTCTCACTCGTTCGTCGGTCTCCATCTTGATATGCCCAGTGAGGATCTTCCGCAGCGGCTGGGTCAGCCACGTTAGCGAACCTAAATTTGAATAATCTATTTCGATATCCCTGCAGAAACAGAAGGAAAAAATACATGAACACAATCACATTATGCGGAAGGTTTTGTTTTTCGTTACCCGACTTTGTCGGCGGTAAGAATGACCGCAGGTTTCTCGCCCACCCGTTTGATCACCTCCAGCATCCACGTGTTGCGATAGATCTTCGCTGAAATATTGCCGGCGAAGCCAAAGCCTTCATACTCGGTGGTGTACTGATAGTTGAACTGAAACGAGGAATCGTTAGCGTCTTATCGCGCCCACCGAAAATCAATTACTTTATAATCCGTAAGACCCAGCTCGCCATAGACGCGCAGCTCACCATCGCGCTCGCTCATGCTGCAATCCCGCAGACGTGTGAACGTGTGCATGCCGCCGATCTCTCCCCTGGCGATCAACAAGTGTCGCGTCGTGGCGTTAGCGCGTCGATAGGGCAGGACGACGCCGGTCGTTATTGCCTCGCTGTCGTCGAAAAGGCCCGTCGTCTTCGCTCGGTTAATGACGCTGTCTATGAGCAGATTTGCGCGCAGCGTTCGCCGGCCGAGGTACTCATCGTACTTGTCGATCTCCTCGCTTTCGTCCAGCAGCAGCTCGCTGGCCGAAAATTCAGTTATCACGTCCATCTGTCGCTTTATTTTGCTCGACAGTGCCGCATAGACGCTTGCCTGGAGTATTCTGAATAGTGATACGTCTAGAAACAGGCAAATTGAATTACTACACATATGTTCGATACTTGTACGTCAACCCAAAGCATTGGTCATATACCTACTATTTTAGATAAAACCAATCAAAAATCACATACCGTTTTCTCTGAAACTTGTAGTTTCGGGCAGTTGTTGATCTTCTACGAATTGCTAAAATTTATTAAAGGATTCATCAGTTTTCCAATAATCAAGTCTAAAATTCCAAATACTAACCTCAATTTCGCCCTTTTCGAAATAATATAAGTTTCTATTGTTTTTTGCTACAAATGAGTCGCCCACGCGGAAAAGACCCGCGGAACCTGTGATGTTCATCTTGTGTAGAGTCCATCTAAACAAAAAATTAATTTATGTATACCAACTTATCAAATTCCACTCAACTAATAATACTCACTGCAATTTCGCCGCAGCGTGCACATACAATCCTTTGAATCGTGTGATAGTGACGTTTTGTAGTTTACTCCGAAAGAGCAATTTGCCCACAGAGAGTTTATAGTTGATTATACCTTGTTCCAAATCTATGTTCATATAATTCACACGGAATTCCGGGTAGTTCAATTTGATGTCGCTCAAATCACTGGAAGCAGAAACTTCTATAAACATCTCCCCGAATGCGCACGCCGCTGACATGCGTAGGTAATAAATTAGGACTTGTAATTATATCCAGTTAATAAATGCATTACTGCGAACGCCACTGCAATGAATCGGTTTTAATAATGGAAATTCCGTCCAACGTAACCGTATGCCAACTTTGGTATAAATTAGCAGTGATGAACTGTGGATGCATCTTCGCTGGAATTGTTGCTACATGAGCATTTCGTGGTTAATTTGAGCTGTATACACGCATGCATGATAAACATAGCATTGGCATTTTTAAATTAGTGTTAGTTGCGCTGGTAGGTACTCACACGTAAATGTTGTCGAAGGAAAAGCCAACATTTTCCAGCTCGATTGACTTGTGCGCCTTCCTCAATCGAATGCCCTCGTTGTTAAAAGCCTGCGCGGTTTTTCCGAAAAGAAAGGCGAAATTTCATTACAGACGTGCGTTGTGTACATGCGAGCGCACACGCTCCGGCTTCCATTAGCAATTAATTTAGTTAACTAACAAGACTAGCGCGCTGAATACGCAGCTAAACAGCGTGATTCGAGGTGTGCGCGCTGAACTTTCGTGGTGCGATTGCGTTCTTCACGAGTGGAAGATGGAAGCGCGCGCGCGTTGACTTCCATCTGCCACTTTAGAGAAAATAATTATTTAGCAATTACGCGCGGCTAATTAATCGCCGCATGTGTGTGGCACTCACCCGCTTGAAGTTGTCCGCGAAGTTGTTGCCGATGCGCTGAATCTCTTCGGCGTAGTATTCCGGCAGCTGATTCTGCGTCGACGTAGCCATGACAACTAATCGAACACACGGTTTGCGGTCGCGTTTGAGTTAAGCCAAGTTTCGGCGCGCACTTTCTTTTCGGCTCTGGCTTAAGCATAAACGCTCCGGCAGAAACCACGAGGCAAAAAATTGAATGAAAACAAGCGATGAGAGTAAAAGTAGGCTGCGGTTTTAAAACGTGGAACCAAATGCGACATTGTGTGTGCGCCGGCAGGTACACGTCGCACGCGAACGCGCTGGCGATAAACAATAATGAGTCAAAGCGCGTAATAAGCGATAAGGTATCGTCGCGCGGGCAGCGCGCATGCGCGCCGTACTCAAGCACACTTCAATGCATGTACTATCAGTAGAATTAACTTAACAAGCTGTTTTTGTAGGTCAATAAAGCGGAGAAAATATTAAATTAGGTTTGATCGCTGCTAAAAACCACGTATTGAAGGATTGCACGTCGCAGATTTCATAGTACATGATATTACTGCGTTCCAGTAAAGCTTCTTAATAGCGTTCAAGGAATAGTTTGCTGCCAGTTTCTGCCGATGATAGGAAATAGTTGCGTCTTGCGTCTAAACGTTGAAATGTTTAATATGTGTCCTACGCGGAAGGAAATCCTAAACTTACATGCATATTATTTAAATCAGCAGATCGTATTCAATACTGCACCAAACTAATTGGGCGCAGGTCTTGGAATTTTGTAATATATGCAAAAGTCTCGAAACTAATTGGCTATTCGGGAAATTCGTGCGCGTGCGAATGATAATTAATGTCAGGGGCTAGAGCTTAATTAAAATACTATCTATAGATTGGAACAAAGACGGTGTGCGGCGGAATGATAATGGCCCAATGAGGATGATAATGATGAGCGTGATGAACAACGGCTCTTAAGTTGCCTGCATTGCACGCGTGCGTTTTCAGTCAGATAATTAACTCTTATTTTGTTTTCTGAAAGGTTGCGCCACTGCTGGTTTTTAAGGGATTCGTCTGCTGTTTGACGCGCTCGCTTAATTTCGGTGCGTTCGAGGCGGGCAGCATTGCAGACTAATTAAGTAATTTCAAGCTGTGCTAATTACCTGATTGTAAAACAAATTGCAGGATCGCGATGCGGATTACGCGCGTTCGGCGGCTGATAGAGCGATGCATCTTTGACAGTTGTTTATTACGAACTACAGCAGTGGAGATTACCGAATTCGTTCCATTCACTGGCGTCATTTGCTGGCGATAAATGAAAGAGGTTGCCAGGGTTATCAATATTGAGTTTATTTGGTTTGATGTTGGATAATCATCGGTTTTTCGCTTAAAAAAAACTGCGGATTATTTTTTGGTTGAATGCAATTTCATAGTGAATTTTGGTTTTGAAAAACCGGTTAATTGATTATTAGCAAAATAGAAATTTGGGTCAAATTATTTGAGTAAAAAAATATATATATATATATTAAGAGTATGATTAATCTTTTGGTACTAAGGTAATACATTTAATGCAGTAATCAACTTTGCATTGTTTATATTATTGCTGAACTAAAATCACATTTAATTGCGGCTTTTAATCATTAGGCAATTCCAGTTCAAGATGCTGTTTCCATCTTATTAACTTCTCTCTTTCAGCGCGCATAGTTAACATCCTTTTTCGTGCACAATTCGTTGCCAAATCTTACCCCTAAAGATTATGATGTAAAAGATACCAGAATTCATCAGCTATGAAATAAAAAAATGTAAATACCGCTTCCGCTTGAACTCCGCCGCGTCCCGAGCAAGTAAGAAATTAAAAATTAAAGCGCTGGCAAAGAAAAAAGAAACGAAAATTCGCCGTTCCGGCTCCATTGTTTCACCGATATTAAAAGATGAGGCTGAAAAACCGCGAAAGTAAATATACAAAAAGCCGAAGACAGACAGGAAGACAGGAAGAAAAACCGGAATAACTCGAATTTATTAACTTCTTTGTTTTGGCCGTGCTGCTTCGTTGATTTTCGCTAGTTTCACAGGATGAACTATATTAAGATTAGCGGGAATGACGGCGGGAAAGTTGCGTGGGCGCTGCTGTCCGCGAATATGAGCATTTCAAGACCAACGTTTTTAATATTATAATGGACTTTTAGTAAACAAAATAACTTTTTCTATTCTTTTGAGTTGTTTAATGAACAGCGTTCAAACAAGCTAGAAAGTATCCTGAGGTGAACAATGCAATTTCCGCTGAAATGAGATTTTATTAAAGTTTTGCCCCCGAAACATCCTACGAGAAAATGAGCGCATGGCGGAGGGTTTATTAAAGTTTCTCGTTTTTGTTTCGTTCCAGATGGATTTTCGAAACTGGGAATACACGCCGCGGCACACTGTGTGTGAGTTGCATGAGTGCAGCCTAGCGACTCTTTTTGGGCAGTCATCTCGCAGGTTTCACATGCAGGACTCTTTGAAATACGACGGCCGTACAACGGAGAAGATTCCTTACATACTTCAATTAACAACCGGCAACCTGAAACAACATTTGAATTCGAAGGAATATGCATAATTGTACCGACGAGCTTTTGCGACCCGAGAAAAAATATTGAACAATTATATATTATATACCCACAATATTAAATTACATATATAAACATATATATATATTCATATATATCCATATATTATACATTATACAAGGAGGCACGCTTGGTTGGAGGCGCATCGAGGAACACTAGGCAGGAAATGTCTAGCGCATCATTATGGTTCCTGATACCGTTGACGTTCGCTGCACTCCTTGGAATATTAATAAACTCCTATGTGTTACTCGTCGTACTATTCTCCCGCCAGGTAAGTGCCTGTAATTACCACGTGACTTGCGCTGATCAATATGGATCGCATTCTTTCAGCACACATCCGTCAACCATCTCCTGCTGCTGCATTTAGGCACACTGAATCTATGCTTAGGAGCCACTTTTCTGGCGTTTTCGGCGCCAGGCTTGGCGCACGACACATGGCTGTCCCATGGGACGCTTTGTAATCTGCACGGTTTCCTCTTCACCATATTACATCCGTTGGTGCTATGGACCGTGTGTGGTTTAAACGCCGATCGCTACTATGCCATCGCTGCTCCTCTGCATTATGGCCACTTGGTCAATCCGAAAAAGGTAAACACTTTGGCGATCGCATTGTGGATATTTAAATCTGAATTTTAGGTCTTTTTATGCCTGGGGATTGGATGGATTATTTCGCTGAGCTTCACTGTGTTCCCGTTCGTCCACATCGCGCCGTTCTCGTTCAACCGCGGCCTCGGAGCATGCGTCCCGAATTTCCAGACGGGACGCACGACTCTCTGGTACTCTGCCGCATACACTGCATTTACTTTGTTACTACCAATTACGTTGATTATTTGTTGTAATGTTAAGGTAGGCATTAATTAAATCGGCGAGTGTTGGATGTACTACAGCGTCGAGTTTTGTTTGTTTGACAGATTTTAATGATAGCGCGCTATCATCGTCATCGGATTGCGTCGGCGATTTACGAAGTAACGTTGTCGGCTCAAGTGACCATCACGCATCAGCGCAATCCGTTTTTCGTGCCCACGGTCACAGCGCCCAGCTCGGGCGGTCCGAAATTTCGCTCTCGGTCGCCCGTCTCGACCGTTCTCCAGCTGCTCGGGTCGATCGTCCTCCTCTACGTTCCTTACTACAGTATTATTTTGTGGGAGTCGTGCATCACATTCCTCGAATCTGATTCAGGCATCGACGACCATATTGTTCTCTATCAGGTGGTCCTGGTACTCTTGACGGTGGCACCAACCGTGAATGGTATTCTCTACGGGCTGAAGAATAAGCATCTCCGCAAGACATTCCAGAATTACTGGCGGAAGAAGATCACCAAGAGTGAAGTCAATCAGGAGATACAAGCGCGCACACCATCAACGTGTGGATCTCGAAGGCAAAGCCTAACCCCGCTTGGGTTTTTCGCCCGTCCGAATATACAGAGACGTCTCTCCGAGACACTCCTAGACGGCAGAAGAGAAGAGTCAACGGATGCAAAATTAAGAATTAAACGGATAGCGTCTGAGTTGTCATGGCGACCGCAATGTCATGCTGAGTTTTCTATTCCTCCTAGTTGTAGCACAACACTCCAAGTGCCTCATGCCAATATTTCCGAATGTAACTTGGAGATTGATCTGGAAAATCTACAGTTGGGAGGGAAGAGCCCTATGGAAACGACGCAATCAACCAAAGAGCAGATGCAGCACAAAGAAAGCCTGCACTTGCCGATCCAAAGCGAGAACCACCGCGACAACTCAGATCCCCCTGCAACCAAACGAAAAAAAAGCTTTTTGTATAAATTCTTCGGCGTCGATGAGAGCAAAACTCCAAAAATCCTCATCACCCGTGCCCTCTCCGAGGACGATTACTCAAAAGGTGTCCGAGAATCGAACAAACATTCCCTATCGGTAAGCAGCTCACTCTCCAAGTGGTACCATCACTCGGATTACAACCTACTCAGAGCGCAGACTAAGCACGACACGCACGCGATGACCAAACTACTTTGGAACAACAAAGACCCACCGGAAGTTGAATGCGCATATCACTACGTCCTACCCGCCAATCACCTGGAAGATGATTCCGACTCGGATGCTTGCGACAACTCCGATAATTCCAGCGGGCTGTACATGAATCTGGATAGTTTTGAAACGATACGCACGCAGTCCTGCGACATCGATATGCAAGACATGGAACAGATTGAATCGATTGAAACCGAGTTTGCGAACTGTTCGTATGAGGAAGACATTGAGTTGCAGCAGAAGTTGGCGGACTATTCGTCCGCAAACCGCAGCATTGATGACGCCGAAAATATCCGCATTGGCAATGGTGAGTTGAAATTGAAAGGCAAAGACTTGAAAGCAATCGACAGCGCGAAGGAGCACTGCAATGTCGACGAATTGGTCGAGATTAAGCAACAAGAAGTAGTTCTGTGAAACAATGCGCATGATGTCAACGAAATTGGTAGGCGCGCCAAACTTTGATTATTTGTGATGTAAATCGTATCGTAATATATATTTTTGATGTGATATTAACTAAGTACATAGTACATAGGCAGATAATACTTGTTTAGCTTTAAATCTATATACATTATATTGCTGCCGCTTGCCGCGCTGCGACAGCGATTGATGTAACTATATTTCACATTCACATATACACGTATAGATTAATTAGATAAGAATGGTGCATTTGAGTCCGTCAAAGTAACAGCAACAGCAACAGCCACTACAACGTTATTATAGAGATCTATACTACTATTTTTGTTAAACGTTAATCACTAAGGATCTAGTCTAAATGATATTCACAATAATGGCAACCTGTTAAGTGTTAGAATAGTTCTTCTGATTGATCAGACAATGAGATAAAGCTAGGCCCGGCCGACAGAAATGAACAGTGTATTTTTGAACAGAGAAACTTATTTATTTTTAAACATAAATACAGATATATATTGTACGTTAAATAATAAAGCAGATATTCTAATTAGCAACTATAGTCACAGTTAGTAGCAATAAGCATAGCTAAAATTTATTTATTTTTCTAAGAAGCACCAGAAACGATTACAAAATCACAATAATACAACAATAACGATAACAAATGTACAAACTATGAGTTGACGTTTAGATGAAATTATACCTTGGTTGTCATTTTGGCCACTTGTTAAAATGTATTTGGTTAAATGCTATGTTCCGTTGATATTGGTTGAAATATATAAGAGTTTATCGCTTGTTAATTGTTTAAGAGATCAGATTTAAGACAAAACATATATAACAAACCAAGTATAAGATAACCATAGACAACCTAAGACCATATATAACAATAAATGTCAAGAATTAACCGTTGATGTTCGACGTCTAATGCTAGAATCAACCACGACTACAGGACTTACCAGGATACTACACTACGATTGACACGAATCGAAACAATCAATGAACAATATACAGGGTTTGAAGGACAGTTTTAACACTGCATTTTCGACAATTTTGCAAAACATTTCGACGAGCATACGATTTTAATTGCGGTGGCAGCGACCAATTATATACCTACAGTGGATAGAAAAAGAAGCAAACAATTATTCAATTATGGCTATGAATGTTATATTAAATCATAGATTTATTGGGCGCTATTGCTATAGCAAGATATATTAGATAATCTATAGTTTCTAGTTTGATCTTCACGTGCAGTTTGCGGCCGATGTGGTAATCCGAGAACGTAAATGTCCCTTCCACGCTCATACAACTAAGAATCTGATGTGAAATAAATGTGAAACAGAATCAAATACGGTTTATCAACAAAACAAAAATGTAACAATTCGACGCTGTGTATCAAAAAGTAACCAAATTTTCGGAAATAAATATATTTTTGATGTTCTTAACCAACTAGCTGTACTGTTGGTGTTTCTTCTTAGTGGGGAAATAAAAGCGCTTATTAATCTGCTACTTCTTAGTTTCGGCAAACGGTCATACATATCCCCTCTCTTTTTATGTGGTAGCAGGTATCCGCATCTTGTAGCTTCACGCGTTTGCGCCATGTTAAAGTCACCTTCCCGCACTTCTTTCCTGCCTCTGCAGCTTGTGTTTTTGCCTACATATCCCACAGTGGTACATTGCTCCCCCACCCTTTATTGCGGGTGGAGTACAGGTATAAAAGCAGCTCTCTAGGTTCCTCTCTCACATTCACACCAACTACAATTTTAAATGGATTTAGGACATAGTTAATTTATTACTACACATACCAGTGTATCTGGAAAATCTCTAGAATTCAATATCATTGAGCCAAAAATTACAAAAATTTAATAAATAAGTTTTTTTTGTATATTCTTCTCCAACTAGTTGTCCGGTTGGTTCTTCTCCGAGTAAGGAACATTTACATCGCAGTTTCTGCCTCCTCAAACGTTTCTGCTGTGAGCTTGCACAACTCTGTCATAAGTGACTCGATCTCATCACATTTCTCTCCATGGTCCACTGCGAGTGTGTCTTCGATAATCTCCTCTAGCAGGTCCAGAAAACTGTCGGCTACATCACTAAGTTCACTATCGGTGGATTTGAACTCCGTCTTGGTGTCCGCAATTTGTTTACACGTCATTGCATCGTTCATACGCATCTCGCTCACGTCCTGGAATTGCTTTATCAATGAAACCAAACAGGAGGACGTCTTCAGTTCAACCATGTGATGCTCTTTGTTCAAGCGGACGTATTGGGCAGGTGTGATGGGTATGGACTTTTCAACGTATTGTAAACGATGCAACCTTCCGGGCGATACCCGATCATGGTCGCTATGAGTATCCACTGCCTTATGCTGTTCCATAACACAACTCATTTTCGACATTGCATCTCGCCGTGAACGTCGTGGTATTTGATCCTTCGGCCTGTGGGTTTGCTCTGTGGCAGTACCAATGCTTTCTGAAAAATGTTGTACCATTCTACTGAAAATGACAGTTTTAACAAGATTGGATTAATACCGTAGACCTCTGATTGTATGGCTTGACTGGACTTTGAAATGGAACTGCGCTCCATGAATTCTCCTATTTTCCTCGGAAGCAAAATGTACATTAACGTGAGGGCCATTGATATGACTAGCAGGACCATGATCCACTCCCAAAAGAAAGCAATCAGTACGGTGTGGATTTTCGTCGGATGCTCCTGCAGGAAAAGCAGGTGCGCCAACCACGTGTCCATTTTAGGGTGGTAATGAGTAGGAAAATCAACTTCGTACCACGCGTTCTCGGCTGCAACGCGCGTTTTTCGAAAATATTTCGGAAACGCGACTGATATAATTGAATTTTCACGATTATATGAGAATTGACATCTGTCTCACAAATATTTACTACAAAGCAAACCTAGATCAATCAAAACTTTTAATATTTTTTAGTTTTATTGGATTAGAACATACATTTTTATTAAAAACTTATGTGGACATAAAGTTTTAAATACCTACCTACTCAACTACATCAATAAGAAACAATTTAGTAAAGTAATCAAATACAAATTTTCATTAAATTGCTGTGAAACTCATTAGTTCCAGATTGTAAAATTCCTAAACACAAAAGAATTATTACTGAAAAATAGTACAAACCTAATTTTTAATTCATCATAACATTGCTACTGGACCTCACGATTATATTCGCTTTAACAACAGGTTAACCTTGATGCCGCAGAAACCGGCATTACAATTCCAATTAGAGTTGTTGTAATCGAATTGCAAACAGTGTACACTCGAACACTCCGGCACATCAGTCAAATTCTCGTAATATTTTAATCTAAAATCGAGACCAAAATAAAGAAACACGTGTGTATTATAAGAATTTTATTTATTTCGGTGCCATACTAAAGTTCACATTGAAATATTCTCTGCATCAAACAATAACAAACTCCAATCCGTACACGACTCGTCAACGCGGCTATCTGTCGCAGCAGACAACGACTCGTCTTCTTCAGTTGCTAACCGACATCAGACGTTGATGGGTGTATAAATAATCACTTCAAGTTTCCGGTAGGTAGGCGTTTTCGAAATCCACCATCAACGAAAATTTAACGTTTTCATAAATAAATTTCTACTTATGGTAATATAAAGGTAAAGGTTGTACAGTGCGCGCAGCGCACAGTAAATTTCGTGCATGCTGTAAGTAATAATTTAAGCAAGTATCGCGCAAGTGAATAAGTGCGATAGTGTTCGACCACGATTGGCGACCGCAATCACGACGTGGAGATTGGAGGTGAGGCGACTAAGGCACGAATGTATCAGGTGGCGCACAGTCTGGTTACATCAGGCATTGTTTATAACAAAAAAAAATTCACTGATGATGAAACCGGTGTGTGATTTTACTCCGTACTCGCCGTGTTCATCCCATTGTAATTATCATCTCGTTTGTGGCTCGCGAATAGATGTAATCTTTTCCGGGTATCGTGCGCATTGTGTTATTGTGCGTCGGATGCAAGAGTGCGGCTGCGGCGTGTGCAATAGTTTCAAACATTATTCATAATTCACAAATCGCAGGTAAGCCGATATTCAAAATGTTTCGTTTTTCTGCCAACAAATTGTCTATGAATTTGTGCTATTATTGCGTCTGGTGCAATACAATGAGGTAAACAATAAGTACTTGTTTGACAATATGTGGTCAAATTCTGGTCATGTTACAAACGGGTAATTCCAATATTATCAGCATTGTTTAACTTTAACATCGCTAACTGTTCTTTACAGTTTACAGTTGTAGCGATTTAATGTCTCCAATAAATTAGACACCGCAGTCAGTCGTCGTTAATAGACTTGTTAGGTCAATTTCGTATGGTGTGCAAAGAAACGTTTTTAATACATTAATTACAGTTTGGATAATCGCGTGCATAAATCGAGGACAAATTCATTGCTGTCTTGTGCGTGATCGAAGACGCGTTGTTAACTTGCGGATTGAGTTTGAGTTTCGATTTAGTTCTGAATTGTTTCAGGAAGAGGAAAGTGCCAGAACAAAACATGGTGTTATCTATGTCAATATCAGACGATGGCGAGAGAGATAATTTTTGGTAAGTTATCGTTTCCAACTGCGTAAGATAAAAACTTTCTAATATTATTATTATAGTTAATAGATCATTTGTTATTTTAAAAGTGTGGTGTCGAAGTGTTAAGTTAATGTAGGCAACTTGTTGAACACGCCAGGACAACGGCATTCCTTGCATTCTGCATTCCTGTACAATCATCGCGCATTTTTCACAATAATGTATCGATTCACCAGTCAATATAGCATTGTTTTTGTTGCTCGGTAGCAAAGTTCGACCTGATGTGATTGTTCCTATTGTAAACCGTAATTAAAGCAAGCTTTTCCGAAGAAATTTCCACGGAAAATTCATAATATCCTCGAGGAAATGTCGGTAATACTGGATAAGTTCCAGAAAATCACCACGCGAATGGAAATCGGGCGGCATACCGGCCAAAAGTACCAACGCGTCGGCAGAGAAGTTTCACCCGAAAGGTTAGTCATGCATCCTGCGAGGCCCCGAGTAATCCTGGCCGATCGAAACCAAATATTTACATCGATCATCGCAATGAACGGTATTACACTATATGTAACGGGACAACGTGTTGCGTCCGACAATGTGCGCTGGCGCTGCGAGTCCTGCCGGCGTAAACCTGCGGGGGCTTATCGATCCTTTGCTGAGCGTGGCACCTCTCGCCGGTTGACAATGTCAACATCTCTCGGATCTCGGTAATGCACGTTGCGTAAATTGGAGGTTACGGGCGTCCGGTGGTGATCTTTCCCAGCGAGTTCCGCGATTTTGCCGCGCCGAAGGATGGCAGAATGGCGGAACGCAAAGAGGACTCTCTGGACTGCGATCGCAGGTGTCGCCGGCAGTTGATCGTGCGACGCAATCGCCGCTATCGCAATCGAGCAGAGGTCCTGCAGGAATGCACGGCCAGCCACGCGCGGCCTTCCAAGAAGAAAGAACGTCTTGTTGGACCGCGGCATGAGTAAGTCCTTGAAGGGCGGGCATTCTCCGATGACTCCTGCTGTGTGTTTGAATTGAACATAGCTTAATTACTATGTCAACAATACGTGAATTATACATGTTGATATGTGACAGATCAGTTTTGGCACCGAGTGCCGTCAAGGAACGGCCCAAATTTCAAGTATCCTCTCACTTACAGGTCCCGCAACCATAAGAAGCTCCTCATCGCCGGCGGCGCGACTCTCTGCGTGGCCGTGTTGCTGGTGGTGCTGTACGCAGCGGGCGTCTTCGATGCCGCTGGATCTGGCAGCGGGAACAACGACGGCACCACGGGCAAGCTATCGCCACCGAATGTCCTGAAGCCGCTGCCGCCTTCCTTGTCGTCGCTGCACATCTTCAGGAAGGCGGCAGTTTGCGCCGATGGACCTCCATGTGCAGAAATTGGCAAGTAAGTACCACCACACATCCCGTAAATCTTAAAATCCAAGCTGTTTTTTTTTTGTTTTGTTGTATTTCAATAACTCATGCATGCACCAGCGTCACATTCGCTTTATTTGCAAACAAATGTGAATCATGGTATCTGGCTATAATTTCTTATCGCGTAATTCAACAAACAATGGCCTGGAACTTTTTTTTTAAACTCCGCTTCATACTTCACTACAGTCAAACGCATAAATATCTAAAAAATATATGTATCCAACTCCTCCAAAACTGATAACGGTATCAAGAATAACTTTAAATCTGTCCCAATTACCAAAAATATAAATGTCAAGTGTTATTCTGCCGTTTTTAGCTCCGAAAAAATGCGGAGCAGCTTTTTTTTTAATATTTTATTATCGCTGTGATTGTTGACGTATATTCTCGAAGTAATAAACTTTGCAATATTTGAGCAAATTGCAAACGTATTCAAACATTGCGTCCAATAATGATATGCGCCGATAAACGTAATTAAAACGCGCGGATTAAGCAAAACAATGCAATGCGCCTGCGAGTTATCATAAATGTTGCGTGATATTTCTGTTAGAAGACGAATGCGTCGATGTTGGCCTAGCGTATAAATAACTTGACACCGCGTTACTGTCTACAACAAACAACGCGCCTGAATTACAGCGGAAAAACGCAACAAAAACGCACGCAACAACAAAAATGACGCCTGGTTAACTCAAATTCATCATTTAATTACCACTAATCTGACACGTGTTGACGTGTTGGAGTTTTGTTTCCGAAATTTGGAATTTATAAACAACAAGTCTATAATTTTGTTGTTTTATCAAACGATATTCGAATACAGTAGTTTCTTTTTCTTTACTTTTTTTTTGTGTTGTTGGAAGACAATAAAAAATATTCAACTGATTTTGAATACATTGAATATACTGCGCCGCGAAGTGTGAAACAGTTCGAATCAAGTGTGTAGCAGGCAGGAGGATCGAAGCGCGAGTGCGCATTTCACAATCGCACCAACACCACATCGATTCCGGGCGTTCGCCGAGTAAACATTCGTGTATTTGTGTGCGTGTGTTCATACAGCGCGAGTGATTACATTCCTGCCGCGCTGCCGCTCGTCGCCGGCTATAAAGAGCGAGCGCGCGCGCAGCGCCCCAGGAGAAACGTTCAGTCCATCCTGCTGGTCAGCCGAGTCGTTCGGCACATTCGGTAGTTCCGTCAAAGTGTATATTAATACAATCCCACCACACTACATACCCACACACACACACACACACGTATACACCTACACAGAAATAGCCTACCGGCAGTAAACAAAGAAACCGAGCCGTCGAGAAGTTCGCCCGCACTCAGCCGCCACGGCCGTCAACCAGCTGCTCTTCGACGAAGACGTCAAGATGTCCGAGAGCCACTTCGATAAGTACGAACATTACAATTTCGACCATGACAAGCACCTCTACTCCGGCCACAGCGGCAAGCAACGCACGAAGAAGGAGGCGGAGGAGCATACCAACCACTTCGACCCGAGCGGCCACAGTCGGAAAATCGTCACCAAGCTGATGAACACCGAGGCTAACAAGAAAATGGAAGAGAAGGCGAAGCAGTAGTGGGTTGCCTGCCGATTCTACGAAGATTAATATTGTCATTTAGAATATATCACTATCCAGAACTCAGAAGGACGGGCTCGTGTTGAATTTGAATTCGTGAAGAGGAAATTTCTACAAGGCTGTTTTACGTTAGAATTATAATTAATTAATTATATATTTGAATACCATGTAAACGATTTTGTGATTTGTAGATGTTGATTTGCTAGTAATTAGTTTGTTTGAATGCGATTTTCTATCAATAGTATGCTAAACGTGTGCTAAATATTGGATTATAATTTTGTAAGGATTATAGCATATTCGGCGAGTGAAAACTTAAAGTGAAAATAAAGCTTAGTACAAAAGCGTACGGTTTTTTTTTCTCATATCTTATACATATTGCGCAACGATTGTTTTGGTCCGTGAATATTTCGATTGCCTGATTATTTCCAAGGCCGTCTGATTATGCATGCGCGCACACATGTGAATCGAAAAATGATTTTCGGCCGCGTTTTGTTGCTTACTTATTGCGCGTCTGCCACAGAGCCGGGCTTCAATCCGAGAGGTCGTGTTATTGACGTCTTATTCGCTTTTATCACGCGCTTGTGAGCATGACATTCAACAAGTTGGAAACACTTGGGAAGATTGCTCACGTTGCACACTAACCTTAAACATATGCTGCTTCGTTTTCCTCCAAGCAAGTCGGTAAATTAGGTCACTTATTACATAAAACTCGTTAAAATAAGAACACAAAAATACATTAGGAATATCTCTCGAACGTGCTGCGTTTACTTTCGCCTCACTTATCGAAAGTCGAAATTAAATCAACCGTAATGTTTTCCTCGACTTTTCTATCGCAGCGCACGTG
The DNA here is from genome assembly GCF_025399875.1 of Dalotia coriaria. Classification (NCBI taxonomy): domain Eukaryota; kingdom Metazoa; phylum Arthropoda; class Insecta; order Coleoptera; family Staphylinidae; genus Dalotia; species Dalotia coriaria. The sequence continues at coordinate 2,772,537 of NW_027045443.1, read as the reverse complement.
AGAAAACGCATATATGCGGCTTTGTTTAAACATAAATATTTACGTTGATGTATTTATCGGTGCGGCTGTAATAGCACTCGAAAACGTAGACAAACAAACGGACGAAAATAACGCTGATAACGCTTCACTTCGAACTTATCACTGCTAAACGGTGGCGGCTAAAAAACACGCCTGTGTGTTGTTGTTTTTTTTTTTCGATCGTTCGCGTCTCGAACAAACTGTCGAGGTAGCAGAAACATCAAAACAACAGGATACACGACGTGATAATGTCACAGACCTCCGACCGAAGTCTGTTGCTTCAATCGCTGCGTTCGCAATTTATTAGCGACATTTTCATTGCAGTTGGAGAATTATTTTCACATATACAACTGGTGCCCCAGTTGCGATTCCGTAGACTAGATAATCGTGTAATAGTTTTAATTGCGTTCGGAATGCGTTTCAGCGAAATGTCACGGAACCTGAGTGGTTATTAATGCATTGGGGTTTATTGTATTATGCGACGGAGATACAGCATGTTTCGTAAAGTGCGCAACAACGTCACCCGCATGTCAGACATTCTAAGACCCAATAAGACCTAATAAGAATGTGCTTGTTTACTTGTAATACATAATTTGTTTACGTTATTATACAATCGTTTGGATGTTTTGCGATTTGCGAGGTTCTGTTGACCTTGTTGTTTATTTACGTGCGTGAACGTACCGTCGGTTCGCTGCGCGCGGCTTCTACCAAGTTAAATGCTAATTTATTTATCGACGCATGCAGCTCACTACTCACTCAACACCACTCAACTCAACTGCCTGTTATGTTTTTATGATGAAACCGAATCGATTTGATTCACCTTGCTGTGGAAATAGATAGCGAATTGTGTTTTTCTTTGCTGTTTCAGACAGATATTGTTACGAAACGGTTCGGCGGTGGACGCGACAATCGCCGCGCTCTTTTGCAATGGTCTTGTCAATATGCAGAGCATGGGAATTGGTGGCGGGTTCCTGATGACCGTCTATAAAAAATCCGAGGGGAAAGCCTATAGTCTGAACGCCAGGGAAACTGCGCCCAAGCTGGCCACTTCGGATATGTTTATGAATCGAAGTCAGCGTGCATCGAAAAAAGGTGCTTTGTAATTTTTTTAATCAAAACGCAAAATTTACCATTAAATGTTATTTAGGTGGCTTGTCTATTGGGATACCTGGAGAATTACGAGGTTATTGGGCGGCCCATCAAAAATTCGGTCGCTTGCCATGGAAGGAGCTGATTCTACCATCCATCGCCCTTTGTGATGAAGGATATAAAATTAGCGTTGCACAGAAAAACGCTATGAATATGTCTACAAATCTAGCAAAAGGATTATACAAGTATAATATGACCGCGTAGTTTAAAATATTTTTGGATTAACTTTGATTACTCTCTAGAGAGTGGTTTTTCCATGAAAATGGTAGGATGAAGAAAGCTGGTGATCTCGTCCGCCCTCGTGAATTGTGTAAAACACTGCGCATTATTGCTGAATTGGGCGCTGATGACTTCTACACTGGAAGTATAGCAAGTCAAATCTTAGAAGATCTCAAACGCGCTGGATCGATCATCACCGCCGAAGACTTGGCGAATTATAAAGTCCAATGGCAGGAACCAATAACGATAGATTTAAGTAAAGGCGAACGCTTATTCTCGGCGCCCCTGCCCGGTTCCGGGGTGCTGTTAGCTTACATTTTGAAGATCCTAGATGGGTATGGTTTCACGAGACAGAATATTGATGGCATTAATAATACGGTGCTCACCTACCATCGGATGATCGAAGCCTTCAAACATGCCTATGCGAGGAGAACTGAACTAGGCGACACTGATTTTGTGGATATTCAAACGGTATTGTATTAGTGGTGATATTTTAAGCATATAATCAATTTTAATTTTTAGTTGATATCAAATTTACTCTCGCCTGAATACGCGGAGCATACTCGGATGCTCATTGATGATACCAAAACCAACCAAAACCCAATGCATTACGGAGCTATTTATTATGACCACACAGGTCAAAATGGCACCGCTCACATATCAGTATTATCCGAGGAAGGAGATGCGGTATCAGTCACAAGCACCGTCAACTTATAGTAAGTGGAATGAAAGTTTGTTTTTTTTAATTTTTAATTTTGATCAAATATCTCCCGCAGTTTTGGATCTGAAGTAATCTCGGAACAAACCGGCGTCACATTCAACTCTGTCATGGACGACTTCTCCACACCTGGTATGATAAATTACTTTGGTCTACCTGGAAGTCCCAACAACGCTATTGCCCCCGGCAAACGGCCCTTATCTTCAATGTCCCCATCGATTATGATCGACCAGGCAGGGGATGTGCTGCTGGTAATAGGCGCATCTGGCGGTACCCAGATCACTACTGGTGCAGCCCAGGTCATCTCGCGCCTGTTATGGTTCGATCAAAATATCAAGGAAGCCGTTGATGCCCCGCGCATCCACCATCAATTGTTCCCGATGAGTGTCGGCTATGAGTACGGTACTCTGCAGCAAATTGTTGATGGATTACAGCGTCTTGGGCACAATACAACACGACTGACGGCTTATTCGGTTGTGTGTGCCCTGATGAAGAAGGGTGAGAATTTATTTGCCAATGCTGACCATCGCAAGGGAGGCGATGTGTATGGTATCAATTAAATCACCAATGCGAATGATGTAAAATTGAAATCTCTTGGTTTGCGAGCGACCGTTTGTGATATTTTACTCAATACCAGTTGGCGAATTTTACACAATGTCTATCTACTAAAAGTAACCGTAAAACAACGCAAGCGTGATATTACAAGAAATTGCTAAGTAATTAATTGTACATAAAGTAACATAAACTGTTTCCATTTGTGCACGAACTAGCTATATTGAAATAAAAGTGTTTTCTTTGAAATTAAATTGGAGTTATTTTTGATTTTGGGAAGTTAGTCATTTATTTCTTAACCTATGAAGGTGAATATGTAAATGCGCTATTACCCTAAACAAAAATTCAACACATCTAAGATTATGCTTATGAATTTGTAAGTTAAATATTATTCAATATTCCTATAATAGTTTAATTTTAATTTAAGAAATTGAGTGCACAAATTTGAAACACACTGAATTTGAACGTAAATAAAGTTGCCTACCTTTGCCCACATGCGCATCGCGCTAGTATCGTGTACATTTACACAATATCAGTCCGTCGTCGTAGCCGTGGTTCTCGTTTCTGCGCCAGTCGAAACCGTCACAAAGCCGTCAAAGCGTAGCAAATATTGTCATTTGTCGAAAATGTGTCAGGGTTCGAGAAGCAATATCTAATATCACACGAAATTTTTCTTTATTTCCAAACGCAACGCATCAGCAAACCGCAAAGCACAGTGCCCGCCCGTAAACACCATCCGATCGAGTAGTTAGCAAATTGATCAGTGCGGCGATAATCACGCTGGGAATGTCGACTTGGTGCGCGTATTAAGCGCACGGCGAGTGTCGACCTACAGCCCCCAATGATGAGACCAATAATACAGCAATAATAGAGGTGAGCGTTCGATATAACCGATCCCACACAGTCGCTAAACTCGCCGATCTGTTTCTAGAATGGACTCAGACTTATACTCGACCGATATATGCAGGGTGTGCAGGTCGGAGGGTCTTCCCGACCGTCCGCTCTTCCACCCCTGCATATGTACGGGCAGTATCAAATGGATTCATCAGGAGTGTCTGGTGCAGTGGATGCGTTACTCGCGCAAGGAGTATTGCGAGCTGTGCAGCCATCGCTTCTCGTTCACACCAATCTACTCGCCGGACATGCCGCGCCGACTACCGTTGCGCGATCTTGCCAGCGGCCTGCTCTCCTCCGTGATAACAGCGTTAAGATACTGGCTACACTTCACGTTGGTGGCGACCGCCTGGCTGGGCATTGTGCCGATCACATCCTGCCGCATCTATCGAGCGCTCTTCAGCGCCAGTCTCGAGTTTAGCATCTCCGAGTTTGCGTCGACCGAAAATCTAGCGTCGGATATTTTTCACGGATGCTTCATTGTCACCTGCACATTGTTCTCATTTCTTGGTCTGCTTTGGCTGCGCGAGCAGATCCTGCTCGGCGGTGGGCCAGATTGGCTGGAGCGTGACAATCAGCTGTTGAACCCCAATGAGCCCGAGCAGCAGGATGCGCAAGGCGAGCAGGAAAATCAAAACAATAATGATGTGATACCCGAACGGCCTGAGGAGGAGATCGCGGCGCAGAATAATCAGGATAATCCAGGTATGTTTTTACATTGAAAAATACTGAATATTCATGCATGACTAATTTATGGCTGATTTAATTACATGCATGATATGTAAATGAATGCCGAGGAATTATTTAAATTTAAGCAACAAAAAAATCATGCAAGAAGAAATGAAAATATTGCTAGAATATAAGCATTATAATATATAATAAATAAATTACTTTACAGCGCCAGAGGAAGCGGCGCCTGCTGCAGGTGACCCACCTGCAGAACCACAAGCGCGAAATAATGATGAACAGGAAAATGCCAACGATGACAACAACTGGATCCCAATGGAATGGGACCGAGCAGCCGAGGAGTTATCATGGGAAAGATTGCTCGGACTCGATGGCTCGCTGCTCTTTCTCGAGCATATCTTCTGGGTGGTGTCGTTGAACACACTCTTCGTGCTCGTGTTTGCGTTCTGCCCGTACTTGATGGGCTTCCTGTTTCTGTCCGTGATGAATCTGCGTGAGAAAGCGCTTGCTAGTCACTTCGAGGGATTGCTGACCACGCTGCTTGGATACTGTCTCGTTGGTATCATCTGCCTGGCACTACACCGGATAGCTGCTTGTTTCCGTCTGCCTCGCACGCGTAGGATTCTAGGCCTTTGCTACGTGGTAGTGAAAGTAGCAATGCTGAGCGTCGTCGAGATTGGCATCTTACCGTTAATCTGCGGCTGGTGGCTGGATATCTGTAGCTTGTCCATGTTTGATGCGACGCTGAAAGACCGCGAGAACTCATTCCGAGTCGCGCCTGGCACTTCAATCTTCATCCATTGGTTGGTTGGCATGGTGTACGTGTACTACCTCGCCAGTTTTGTGTTACTGCTGCGTGAGATCCTCCGGCCCGGCGTTTTGTGGTTCCTGCGCAACCTGAACGACCCTGACTTCAGTCCTATTCAAGAAATGATCCACCTGCCGATCTTACGACACATCCGCCGGCTGTTGTCGTCGGCGGTGATCTTCGGCAGCGTTGTCCTGCTGATGCTCTATGTGCCGATCAGGTTACTTCGGTATCTGTTACCGAACTTCCTACCATACACGATCTCCCTTAGTGGAGATCTGCAAGTGAATGAACTCTCATTGGAGCTGCTGCTGTTGCAGGTCATCCTGCCGGCGTTATTAGAGCAGGGTCACACGCGAACCTGGCTCAAGGGATTGATCCGTGCGTGGTGTAAAGTGGTATCATGGTTCTTGGACTTGCATTCATATCTTCTCGGCGACGACGAAGAGAGCCAAGAGCGACAACAGCAACAACGGCAACAACCGGAGCCGCAAGGTGGCTTGGGAGCTGCGCATCAAGCGCTACTCATCCGAGACGCTCCAACTGGCTTTCGTCCGTATGACCGACCTTCGTTTTTTGTAATGCGGATTGTTTTACTGCTGCAATTGGTTTGTTTTTCGCTGATAGCGTCGAGTCTAGTTGCGCTGACACTACCGGTTTGGATTGGGCGCAGAGTAATGGCACTATGGTTGGTTGGTGCACCACCACCAAGTCCGCAGATTACTCCGTCGGCGGCGCAAACTGGAGTTTTGAAAGTGCATGAGTTGTACACGGCTGCATGCGGTACATACCTCTGCTGGTTAGCGTTACGAGCGATTAGTCTCATCGTCAGTTGGCTGCCACAGGGACGCGCAGCGATGATTAACCGCCTGCGGCATTGGTGTGTGCTAGGCGCGAAGACCATAGTCGCCAGCACGATTCTCCTCGGTGTGATTCCACTCCTCCTTGGCCTGTTACTTGAACTCGTCGTCATTATACCACTACGTGTACCTATTCATCAGACCCCATTATTGTTCATCTGGCAGGATTGGGCACTAGGCGTGCTTTATACGAAAATCGCCTGTGCGATCACAATGATGGGCCCGGATTGGTTCCTGCGCACCGCCATCGAACGCGCATACCGTGACGGCATCCGCGAGATGAACCTGCGCTTCATCTTTCGCGAACTCGCCGCACCTGTTGTCATCAGCTGTGGACTGGCGCTCGCCGTGCCCTACGCAATTGCCTACTCAGTGGTGCCGCTGGTTGTAAGCAACATGTTTATGCGCAACATCATCGCGCGCCGCATCTATCCGTTCCTGCTGCTCGTCGGCCTTGCGCTGCTGGTGATTACGTTACAAATACGGCAGTTCCGCAAGTTGTACGAGCACATCAAGAACGACAAGTACCTGGTGGGACAGCGCCTCGTCAACTACGACCATCGGCGCTCACGTACACGTGTCGCGTCGAATTGACCGGCCACGCGCGACGTTTCGGCCGCACGCTTGGACACTTGAATCGGCCACGATCGCGCTCAAAGAATTTAATATTTTTGTGACTGTTTTTGTATGTTTTGTATGTACATTTGCGCTTCGACGGCGTTAGCGAAATTGATGGTGCACGGAGGTGGATGATTGCGTGGGGAGCCTTGTAAAGGTAGTTCGGTTAGGAGAATTTATGAAGGCGGTGATGATCATTTAGACCGGTTGTTTTTTTTTTGTTTGTTTGTTTAGTTCTGTTTCTCGAACATCACTTTTGTTATCGGTACATTTTTCGGAGCATGGGGGATCTTAACTACTTTCTGACACTGAAATATGCAAGCTGATCTTATGGAGACTTCTTTTCATTTCTGGTAGTACATTGTAAATTTGTTAGTACTATTTTCTGTCAATCAAATTGATATTACTTGATACAGCTTGTATATGTGATAATTCTTTGTGTAAAATAAAGAAATCCACTTGAAATTCAATCAAAATGAAGAAGAATCGAGGTCATCTAGTTTTTGTTAGCTGTTCTAATGCTAGTAAACGAGTACAATTAGTTTATTTTGAGAAAGAATTTGCCAGTCAACGTTGAAACAATATAAGTCCACAGTGAGACTTCCAACTTCCACGAGAATCCCAAATACTGCAAGAAGGTTGTTGTTAGAAGTTGGTCGTAATAAGAAAATTGTGTTAACGAATGAAAAATTGATCAACACCTTGAAAAAACAACTATATTGGTAAATTAATGCTAAAACACAAAACAAATGTATGAAATCTTATCAAAAACTAACAATTTAATGAAAATCAAAATGGAGGACGCACTGAATACGAAAAAAAAATAATAATGAAACAGTGATTCAAAACTTGAAAATCTTTTTGAACGTGTCCACGAGTTTTCCCTTATTACTTGCCTTTTCTTTAAGAGTGTTCTCCTCGGTAGCGTCCACCACTTCCTCCCTGCTGGTAACTGTGTCTGCCACCCGAGATTCGTTATTTACATTCTTATCGGTCGATTCATAGAATCGAGTCTGGTAAAACTCTGACAGATCGCGGCTGGTCCGGTCGGTGCTCTCACCACTTGCATGATGAGAACACGCGCGTCCCTATTGTTTCTTCGGCTTGACAACGGCAGAAAGACGAGAGTGTGGCGTTCGTGGCTGCGACGCGTGTCGAACTAAGTCTTCGTGGCCTTCAGCAATCATGCGCTGCTCCCATTCTTTCATCTGCAGTTCATAACGCTTCCTGTCGTCTTCAAAAAGTTGCACATATTTCTGCTTCACGGCGTCCGGCAGGAGTTGAAACTGTCCTTTGTACTTCTGCATTAATACCACCATGTTCTCCTTCTCATCTTTAGACTTTTCCATGAGGAACTGCATGTAGGGACCTAGAGGTCGTTTTGGTTTGTGTAAATCTCTTGATTTCTATAAAAAAAATAACAAATTTCACAACTTCTATAAGGAATGAATATAAATATTTATACCTTCTTGATCTCCCTCTTCAGTTTGCTGGCAGTTTTGAGCCTTCTGATCTCTTTGATACTTTCTTGTTGTTCAGGTGTGAGTTTCGCATTGTACGCGGTCATCTTCACAGTGTACTCCTCCAGGTCTTGCTTGTATTCATTAGTATACTTATCTTTGATGCTAGCATGTGCCTTTGCCCAGTCAGCAGCACCCATCTTCACCAACTCAGTGGCTTTCACCTCTGGATTACTCTTAATCTTATCTTGGCGGTAATCCCTCAGGAACCTGAAGTAAGGAGTAAGTGGCTTCTTTGGTTTATCCGGGATATGCATATCACGCAGACGATCTTTGCAGTCCTTAAGCGTCGCATGATTGCGACTGGTAATGTTTCGACTGTAAAGTAAACAAAATGTGATGACGCCATGCGTTAGTATTTTTGATTTAATTGATTAAGTTATTATTATTATTAAGAGTCTTTACCTGGTGGTTGTTTGCAACGCGCTGCGCAACCCGCTAATAAATTTATATAGTGCCATTTCCACCCGAAAGGAAACCAGAATCGCAAAATTTGATTGATTTATGCGTTCGCGTTCGCGTTCACGCCAGATAGGTTAAATCACGAATTCGTCGAATATCCAATGTCGGTTAGGGAAAAATGGAAGGGAAAAGGGATAGGAACGCCTGGGATCGCCGCAACCAACAAAGATTTCTCCAGAATTCCCTTAACGTTTATATGTAATTACTTATTTATAGCGTTTGCTATTTTAAAAACCGTTGTTGATGACATAACGACCTTCAGATTACAAAAAATAGTTTATTAATAAATATATAATTGTTTACAGTTTCTGCTCGAAGCGATTGAAATTTTTATTCGTGAGGAGATTATGATAGCAAGTATCAAGTGAAGAAACCGGCCTGAGAGTATCTTTCGAAATTGTCGCTTCTTCGCGTTTTATTTTAAACGGTCCTCGGATAGGATTCCACATACTGACACGATGCTTATTGTGCAGCATAAAACCCATTACAACAACATACAGTCCGATTTCGTCGGTTTCGCGACGTTCTGACCATTTATCCATTAATTGTTGCCCTTCACTGAGACATGTACAAGCGTGCATCACATCTGTGAGATCGCCAAAGTAACGCAAATAATTTTCATGCAAGAAGCCCATAAAAGTCGTCGGCTGCGTGCTGAATTCATCCACAAGCACACCTATATCATGGTGAATTCTTTTCGTGTCAGGGTCGATCTTCGGGTGTAAAACACGACCGACAGAATGGAAAAGTCCGAGCGATTCGTCTTTCAGCTTAGCTTTCAATGTAACACTTTTCGTGGCACGTTTTCGCTTTGTGCCCGTTTTCGTTAGAGTTTCTGTTTGGATATTCACAGCCATTTCAGTTGAACCTTTGATTGCAGCAAGATAAAACTGAAAAACACAGCATCGAATATCTCCTGTTGATGCAGCACAAATCGCTTCGATGACATTATCGGAAGGCATATTGAATAGGTTCGAGTTGCATTTCACCAAGTTTTGCGCACATTTCATGGCTCCTTTCATCAGTGTAGTCGCGCAGGCATTAAACGCAATTACGTCAATATTGAATTTTGTCTTACTCACATCCGGAAATAGATTTCTTTCGATGCTTGTAGCCGGATTTCCATCATCAGTCGATACAAATATAACGCGTACATTAGGAAAGTCAGTGATATCTCTGCAAACAGAAAATTAATGTCATAACTCCCAAGAACCAAAAAAAATACTAAACTTACTCTAAAACTGTTGTAAATGTTTCCGGATTTCTCAAGAATTTGTTTGGAAATTCTCTTATTAAACAAACATTCCACTTTTCACCAGAACACAACTTCTTATAACTGCATTCCTTCACAAATTCAGTGAATTGTGAAACTTGATTAACATAGTTATCATCATAATATGTTAGTTTATCAAACATATAAGTAGGTGCATTGAGTGGATTGAACCATTCTGTGATTCCAATGCCTTTGCTTTTACATAAGACTTGAATTGCAGATGATTTTCCACAACCTGTGGGTCCAGTGACTAGAAGCAGTGATGTTTCCTGCCATGCATTAATGACATACTTCTCTAACCAGGAGTCTAGTTCAGCAATTTTCTTAGGATGCACAGCTAAATCCTTTACTTCTTTGGGTTCTAACTCCTTAAAGAAGTCAAAACTCTGGCATTTAAATGCAGTTTCCTTTGATTTATTATCTGCCTTCTTAGTTTCTTTTGGTTTCTTTTTAACAACTGCAATTGTTTCAGCAGTTTTAATGTTTGTAGATGTTGTAGATTTATTTGATGTGGTTTGTTTGGGAATGTTATCAAAATCAAATAAATTCCATTTCTAAAATAATCAAATTCATATAAAAATGGTATCTGGCCACATTTCAGTTAAATATAATGATTACAAGAAATAATAATATTAATATATTAATTGTAAACATAGCTTACCTTCCTTTTAGGTGGATTCATGGTAAATTTGCTTTAAATTTTAACGTTTTCAGATAACCTGACTAGTTTCATTCATCTGAGGTTAACAGTTGCACACTTTAACTTTTTTTAATTAAACTGAAATTAAAAAACGTCAAAATTGACAAGTAATATACTCGTGGAATAAAATTTCATTATTTATTTAATTGTTGCTTTACTTACTTTCAAAAGGTAGTCATAGTTTATTTATTTATTTAAAAAAATGAATTTGAACGTCAGTGTTACCAACCATTACCAACCGTACATCTGTCAAGAATTTTGACCTTCGTGTTTCCCCTAGCGCTGCGTGCATAACTGCCCGGCGTCGCTTCTAATAAATGAATCAGAATTCTTCCTCCATTTAATGCTTTGAATGCTAAGAACTCATCCGTGCTGTGCCTCTTAGAACAAACTGCAAACGTTTAACACACGCCTGCTTCACGAGCAAAATGTAAGTAGAGCATAATTCTGGAGTTTACGTAGTTAGCTATGAACTAACCTCCACGTTGTCCGTAGGGCTAAAATTCACCCGGAGAACGAAGATAAAGAGAAGAAGAAGGAACGCAGTAAAGACAAAAAGAAGAAAACGGATGATAGCAGCAGTAGTGATAGCGATAGTGGAAGGTAATTAATTGAATAGTATATCTAATTTGCTTAAGTTTCGCACTTTTACACATTCAAAACATCAAGATATTGATTAATTAAACTTCATTGCCTGCTTTTAAATGAAAACAGTGTTATAGTAAATGCATGCATTCATTAAAATAGCCTGGCAGTGTGTTAATCACAAGCATGCAACTTTTATTAACTTAAGGATGATATATTTTAATATATTTGTAATATTTGTGGAGTAAATTTTGACTAATTTGTGTTTCATACTTCCCAGTTCAAGTGGAAGCTCATCTAGCAGCTCGCGGTCATCCAGCTCGTCCAGTTCGGGCTCAAGCTCGCGGTCCAGCAGCAGTTCATCCGATAGTTCATCATCTAGCAGTGATCACAATCGTTCGCGCCCGAAACGCCGCTCGCGCTCCACGAGCACCAAGAAAAGCCGCGACAAAGAATCCAAAGCAAAAGGCGTCAAAGCCGAAAAAGAGAACAATCGCAGCCGCGAAAAGGTAAAAGATGAGAAGGAAACCAAGCGTCGTACGCCATCCAAAGAAGGACGAAAATCACGTGGCAAGACACGTACAAAGTCACGCTCACGTTCACGCTCACCACGTAACAAGCGCCGTCGTCGCTCGCCAACCCCACGCCCAACGAAAATCCATATCGGGCGCTTAACACGCACCGTTAACAAGGACCACCTCCTCGAGATATTTTCCATGTACGGTAAGATCAAGAACATTGAGTTCCCCAAAGATCATGTGCATGCGAACATCGGACGCGGTTACGCGTACGTCGAGTACGAGACCGCCGACGATGCAGAAAACGCGATGAAAAACATGGACGGAGGGCAAATTGACGGGCAAGAAATCACCGCGGCGCCTGTGGTTATACCAATGCCGCGAGCACAACCACCAAGACGAAGCCCACCGGTGCATCAACGTCGTCCACCACCAATGCGTCGACGCACACCGCCGCGCTTCCGTCGGCGTTCGCCTTTCAGACCGCCGAGGCGCAGCCCGCCTAGGCGACGACAATATTCAAGGAGTCCACCACCACGTCGCCGCAATCGCAGCAGGAGTAGTTCCCGCAGTAGCTCGCGTTAATCTACGTTTAAATTTAAATTCGATAGACTTTAATCTTACATATTTTGACGATGTGTGCTGTCAGACGTTTTGTATCCTAAGTTTTATTGTATGTAATTTGAAGGATTACTTTCAAGTCAATTTCCCAAATGTGTAGGGTGGTAAAAAGTTTGAAAGTTGACGGATGACTCCTTAGTTAGAAACATTTCTAGTTGTAAAAGGCAAAAATAATTCGAACTCATGCAGGATTTATGCATTTTTGTACCATTTCAAGCTAGATTATAATAATCACAGAAATTTTCAGCCACTGGTCATGAAGCTACAGAGTAAATAAACTGTTAATATCTAAATCTGTGTGCAACGGCGAATAAATACATTGAAAGCAGAAAAGTCATGCAAGAAAACTTATATTATTGTATGAAACACATGCATGATAAAAAAAATGTAAGCTTGAAACTTGTTTCTGTACAATTTATTTATGCAAAAGTATTTTATTCGGACACAAAAATAAAAAAAATCAAACAACATCGTCGTCCACGCGGAAAATCGCAAACACCATGTCCAAGAAAATGTAAGCAAAGAAGTACACGGCCACTTCCTTGAGGAACCGAAGCACATGATTCGCTGTAATCACGACGATGCTCAGGCGCCGCCCCGAGATATTGTTCAACATGAGCATCAAATTGAGCGTCTTGCTCATCTCCACCGTCGGCGGGCAGACAATATACTCGGTGATTTCATAAATAAGAAACGGCACGAAGATCATGCTCAAATGCAGGTAACTCAGGTCGAAGCCGACGATCTCGTCGCCGTTCTCAAAGATTAGATTTATGTACCTAACTGCAATGCCCAATAAGAGGATGATACCTTTGCGATAGCTGGTGAGTTTCTTTGGCTGTTCCAGGCCGGTATCGGTGGGATTGCTGGCGAAGCGTGGACCAAAGAGCTCGTCTTCGTTGAGCGCTGGTGGCACTTCGAAGTCATCGTCCTTACCGAGCGGGTCTTTGTCTTTCAGCGTTGTGAATTCGCCTCCAGGATTACTTTTGTCGTCTATAAACTCCCGGTGAAAAGGTGAGTGTGATTCGCGCAGGGCTACTGTTGTGAGCGGATCGGCGACGCTGGCGGCCCGGACGGTTTTCTTGAGATTTGTGAAACATTTCATGCGGCTCTCAGCATTGTCGAGGATCCTGCGGCGTCTTCGCTCCCTACGCGCAGCCAGAGCTTCGGCATCAGCCATCTCGTGCACTGGTTTATTTTGCAGGATGTTCGCCGAGAGATTTTCCCGGGAATTATTTGACAAAATAGAATTTGACAGGCGTGAACTTCGTGCGCACACGAATATTGCCGAGCATAAGCAGGATTGATGTTTATTTTGATTTTATTTATTTTATTTGGTTTATTATTTCTTTCACGGAAATAATTAAACTGAATAATTCTTAAAAGAAATGCTTGGTTATATGCTTTTGTTTAAAACATTATAAGAGCATTGATTACATTCCTTCTTGTATAATGATAATTTTATTATTTTAAGCATTTTGTAATGTCTCAACGATCTGTTATAATTCCTGCACCGCTGAATATTTACTTCAAAGTATTTTGCATCAGTTGCATAAGTTTATCTTGTTTATGTTATATTTGTTGGGTTAAATAACCTTGGAACCGCGCTAAACGCTCCAAATCAGCTCAAATCAGCTGTTCACAGCAAAATGGTTATTTATAATTCTCGAATTCGCATGATTTGCTAATCACTCTTTAGTCGTCCTACTAGACTAGACTGTAGAAATAGAAAGCATGTGCACATAATCTAAACGCTTATAAATTTAGCAGTAAGTAATATAAAACGCTCGATGAAGTTTGCGGATTGTATTCCGCTGTAACATAAATATTTACATTAATTTGAGCTGTGACTGAAAAACTTCGTGCCATTCATTCACACTTCATCAAAATGGTAAGTTATTATTTTAGTTCTTGTTAATAGTGCATTATAGATATATATTTTTAGCAAGTTAGAGTTAATCCTGATGGGAGCTTCAGGACTCCAAGACTTATTCCACAAGGAAGATCCAATTACTTTGAGTACTGCATTGTGGCATTGTGTGCAGTCCTTTTTGGAGGTAAAAACAAGTTGACTTGGTGGTAAATGATCACTTTTCAATTGATTTATTTGAATTTTCAGTCGTTTCCTGCTACTATGACATGCAATATGTGATGTTTTGTGGTGAGTCATAAGTTATTATCAATTTTTTGCTGATAATTTGATATCATTTTCACACATTGTGCTTATTAGTTCATTATTTCAATAGAACTTGTATAAAGAGTTTTATTATATGAGTATCTTCATTACAATCCAAACTAAAGTTTAACAACAAAATGTTTAATTATAAAAAAAAATCATTTACTGTTAATGGACAATTTTCAACAAATTTTGAACAATCCCCCCAGATAGATTCAAATTCCCGTTTAAAATCGGCGTAAGCGGTTCAAAGAGATGTAATTTATGCCCGGGTACATCAAAATAAAACTTTCCCACCGCATCAACACTAACATGCTCCCCGTAAACTGTCTGCTCGTTAAAATTACAAGCGCCTCGCTTGAAATCATCATAACTATCACACTTCGTCGCCAGATCGCTCTGATTGTTTATCGATGCGATGAAATACATGTAACTTTTGATATGACTGCAAAATCCTAGTTGTGCTGGTTCCAACTGTAGCATTTCAATATTAAACGGCTCACAACCCGGCTGCGGACGGTGTCCCCCATTCGGATAGAAGTCAATGTGTCCTGTGGCTTCATCCAAGCCAAAATAATTACCATCCGTGTGCGTAATGTCAACGAAAACAGCATCATTCGCTGTTAATCTATCAGCAGGCACAAGATCAAAGTGTGGCCCTGCAGGATCTAAACCGGTAATACGTGCTGGCACTTGACCAGTTTGCTGCCGGATTGTTTTTCCAGCGTGTCCTGCTGCATGCGCTCCGAGCGAATGTCCGATAATATGAACCAGTGGCAAAATGTCTTCAGTTGAACTTTCTTTGAGTTTTATTATCAATTCACCGACGTATCCTCCTGAAACAATATAATTTATAGCTAAAAATGTTCTTTGTTTTAGTAGTGGAGTGTCTTACCAACAATTTTTGTGTTTTCAACAGCTTGTAGGTACGGTTTACTTGCCAATGTATTCCAGTCGACTTGAACAATTTGCACGTCAGCATTAATCAAATATTCCTGTGTCAATTGTTGGAAATATGCTTTTTCCGAGCTTTCTCCCCATCCGTGGATGAAAAACTTAATTGGTTTGGATGTTTCGATTATTTCCAGAAAGTTATCGCTTGTCAGCGGCTTCTTTTCGGTGGGATAGTCCCGACTGAAGTAAAACAACTGTGCTGTTGCATCGCCATACACTTTTAGGACTAAAATCCGTAAATTTTAGTAATAAAAGCTTGAAATTTCAAAATTATTACTCACAGTTAATGACAAAATAGAGAACGACGACTGAAAATTTAACAGGGAACATTTTTAAAGATATAAATTGTTTATAAACTGCATTTTATGTCTACAAGTTTATTTATAGGTTTTATTTATTAGAATTATTGAAATTATGTTATTTAAAATAATATATTGTGATTGATGCGCAAACGTGCTCAATTTAGTTATCAATTTCCTACAATTTAAAACAAATTGCATCGAATTATAGCGAATTATCTTCGAATAGAACTTACGCATGTTACATTTACGTAGATACATTTTATAAAAAGTGTTTTTCGTGCATAATTCTAATTTTTTTTTAAATATATTTTGTTCTAGTGTCAACAATGATTTTATCAATGGTAGTCGTGGAAATAATCCAGCGTTTGGTGATGCTTGTCGAAGAATACTTCAGTTTGCAATCTCGCTATGACAATAGCTACAAGAAACTTTTTCTATGCGTGTTTTCCAGCACCATTCCGACTGTCTTGTTTGTAACCGGCGCTCTTATTATTACGAGTTTCACCTGGAACAAACAAACCAAAGAAGCTTGGTTCTTCAACTTATTAACCATGATTATCTATGTGACAACCGAATATCTACAATTGGTAAGAGTTAATGCTTGTAAACAAGTGTAATACTTAATTAGTGTTCATGAAAATGCTAGAAAACAGCACCAATTTACAATTCAATCCAAATATCAAACCCGAAGACCATGGACGTGGGCGCGGGCATGGCAATAGGATTCTTCCACGGTTACCTTCGGATTCTTCTGCCGAATAATCCACAAAATGATCGTGGTCTGAAACATGTCATGGAAATTTATGAGGCGAAGGAACGTATCAAGTTCGCGAGGAGGGCACTCTATATTTTAGTGCCATTGTCGTTGCACTGTCCTTTTCGCCTCACAGACATGTCTGACATCATGGAGGAGTCATCTGTACGTGAAGCGCTTATTAGTATAGTCGATAAACGTACTTTAAAACATGTTTTCTAACAGTCTTTAGCTGCGATTGAAGAGGATCGTGCTGGAGTCAAAAATCGCAATTATAAAAATTCTGTGTACAAGATCAAATGTCAACGCCCCGATGGCAAAGAAGGACGGATCTACGTTGCCGCTGAGTATGCCTCGCCCTTAAAGACTTTCAAAGAAAG
Organism: Dalotia coriaria; assembly: GCF_025399875.1. NCBI lineage: Eukaryota > Metazoa > Arthropoda > Insecta > Coleoptera > Staphylinidae > Dalotia > Dalotia coriaria. The sequence continues at coordinate 2,755,769 of NW_027045443.1, read as the reverse complement.
CGTTGAGTCCGACGGGAAGTTTGCCCTTCACTACCAACAACACAAAACGGATATTCTGTGGAAATTCTACACGACGATTGTGCAACTTGTTAAAGAAGATCCGCTAACGGATGGGTTGTGTGAATTCATTTATTACGCAGGTATTGTCTGAAATTTGAGGGTAAATGAAGTTTTTATCGATTGTATTTGCAGATTTTGATAAAAGGGGCGCTCGAGTTGATATTGGCAAAGTTCTGTTGAAACGGCTGCATGCTGATATTGCTGCCGATAAGAAGAAACAGGAAGAACAATGATGCAAGTACAAAGTAAACCCAAAGAGTGTTACATTTGATTTTATTTGCGACTGATTTACATCATTAAGTTGTTTTTTATGCTGTTTTGTCGATAAAATTAACGTTTTGTAGTTTTATCATAAGTTTTTGTTTGTTTAACATTTCTTGACCCCTCTTGAAAGTCCCTGGCATACGTAGAATCATAGATGGATGCGTGATAATGTTTATTTTTATTGAATGGTTAAAGTATTCTCTGTGGGAGACGTAGGTAGTTGTTCTGGATGTTTGGTAAGAGTGTAATTGTGAGCTCACTATTCACGCATGATAGGAGTGGATGTGAGAACGTTTCGAACTGGACATCGTAATTCGTCGGGTTTGCATCACGTGAGCGTGTATTTAGGGGGCGATTGCAGCGCATTATAAAGCCGGTCGACGTCCTTCAAACGACATAGCGTCAATTTGTTTCCACGCTCGCAGCTCGTCCCGACTTAACGCAGTAATAATGTAAGTAATAAAAGCACTCATTAACCCGAACGTATAGCAAACGCTTCATTAACATAAACCGCGAATATTTCACTCATTCATCGCTTGAATTGAATACAGCGATTGTTAATAATCGCATGAAACATGCGAGGGATTGGCTACCGGCTCGCCTGTCACGTTGACCTTCATTCGTCCTCTCGATTCCTGCTGCGCTGCAATCGGTTGAAATGAAATGGAACAAAAACCAAAATACCGGCAACGTGTTGCTTCGTGACAGGGCGTGTTTTTCTTATCATTTATCGTGAATATTTTGTTTGCAGCATGTCGAAGATTGGAATCAACGGTTTTGGCCGCATTGGTCGCCTTGTATTGAGAGCTGCGACTGAAAAGGGCGCGTCGGTAGTCGCTATCAATGATCCCTTCATTGGCCTGGATTACATGGTGTACCTCTTCAAGTTTGATTCTACTCATGGTAGATTCAAGGGACAGGTAGAGGCTAAGGATGGCAAACTTGTTGTCAATGGTAAAGCCATTGAAGTGTTCCAAGAGAGGGATCCTGCTGCCATTCCATGGGGCAAAGCTGGAGCTGAATATGTGGTGGAGAGCACTGGTGTGTTCACTACCATTGACAAAGCTTCTGCCCACTTGAAGGGTGGTGCCAAGAAGGTTATCATTTCGGCACCATCGGCTGACGCGCCCATGTACGTCTGCGGTGTTAATTTGGATGCCTATGATAAGAATAACCAAGTAAGTTGGGTGTAAATTTGTTTTTAAGTGTAAAAATTAAACAAAATTTTATTCTCAGGTCATTTCTAACGCGTCCTGCACAACCAACTGTCTTGCCCCGTTGGCCAAGGTAATTCACGATAATTTCGAGATTGTCGAGGGTTTGATGACAACTGTACATGCCACCACTGCCACTCAGAAGACCGTCGACGGTCCCTCAGGTAAACTGTGGCGTGACGGCCGTGGTGCCGCCCAGAACATCATCCCCGCCTCAACTGGCGCTGCCAAAGCCGTCGGCAAGGTAATTCCTTCATTGAACGGCAAGCTTACCGGCATGGCGTTCCGTGTACCTGTTGCGAACGTCTCCGTGGTGGATCTCACCGTCCGGCTGGGCAAGTCCGCCACCTATGATGAGATCAAGGCGAAGGTCAAAGAGGCTGCCCAAGGCCCCCTGAAGGGTATTCTTGGCTACACCGACGAGGAGGTCGTCTCCAGCGATTTCATCGGCGACACACACTCTTCTATCTTTGATGCCGCCGCCGGTATCCAGCTGAACGACAAATTTGTTAAGCTCATCTCGTGGTACGACAACGAATATGGCTATTCCAATCGCGTTGTCGACCTGATCACGTACATTCAGACCAAAGACTAGGCGACATTTTATATGCCCCGAAGTTTTAGTCCGTGGAAATTTTATATTTGTTTGTAAGCATCATATATTGTCTGTCAAGAGAAACAGCATCGAGTACTAATTATGTAAGACGCTGTATTATTTATGTACGAAACTTCCAAACTCCAAAACATTTTCCACTGAAACTCTATGTACAATTAACATATTTGCCTTAATTATGTAATGTTTTCGTGGTTCATGCATGTGATTTACTCGGGGAGAACATTTTATGCATGTTTGATCAAAATGCATGATAAATTATATAATTTAGTTGGTACTCACGCTTGTCACATTGGTTGCCTACTTGTTTTTTGTTCTATTCAACAGTTGGTAGTTCCGAAAAATCAAAAGTTGCGTGGCGTCTGTTGCGTTTGCTTCTTTTTGCTGTTTGTTCAACGCGGTGTGAAGTAAGTACGTTTTTCAAACTCCATTTGATTTAATTTTATTGTCAGAATATCGAATTAAGTACATTTTTCATATGGTTATAAGGTAGCAATAAGTTAATAAGAGAGCCATAACTTTTACAAATGATTTTCTATCACAGAAAATTGATATTCTACTCGTCAAGTGTCTAAGCAACATACATAAGTTTTCTTGCATGTTGCAAACGTACTTTATAGTTTTTTTTTTTTTAAATGTTTTTGGAAAAGGCATTGTTCGTTCTCACTGAAAATATTACTTTTTTTTAAGACGCTACGTAAAATGGCGCGCGCAAACTCGCCCGATTCTAGAGTAAAAGAAATAAATTTTCGCGGAAAACAAGTTTCTCTCCGTCGGCGGCTGCGCGTCGTCACATATAGACGAATTGAAAGATCTTACATGATGTAGTCAACATTCGTAAATGATTCAATATAATATAGATTAACATTAACGCAACTCTCTTCGCATACGTGTCTTACATGCGGTCCTTTCGGCAAATCGTTGGGCCGCGATTCGAAAGTACAAGTATAGAGGCACCGATGCATTATAAGTTAATGCGGGTATATCGTTGATTAGACTACGAGTATCGTTAGAAATGCGCACGCGAACTCGCGCCGATAAGTAAATCGAAGATAAACTCAAAGGAAGGACGTTAGATTTCTCTTTGTTTGTTTGGGTGGGCTGTTTATGTGTTCTTGTTGTTCTGAGTGTGGTTGGTCTATAGTCTAAACGATGTAGTTCTCTGCAGGTTTGGCCGGCAGCTCCAGATTAGGGCTGACGGTGTGCGTGTACCCGCCGTATGCCTTCACGACGATCTTTTCCTTCTTGGGCGCCATTGATTTGCTGTGATAGAAGAGCAGCACGTCGTAGAATACGACCGCTACGGCGAAACACTCCAGACACGCATCGACGCCTTTGTTGTCGATGGGGATCTTTGTAAAACGATCCATAAAGAGCAGTACGATGCCGAGACAGGCAAGGTTTGTGCAGGAGAAGATTATCCAGGCGTAGATCGCCTGCGCTTTCTTCGTTAGCAGACCGTAGAGCAGAACTATACAAGCGCACGAGAGTTGGAAACCGAAACCAGCCACGATCAAGCAGATTGATGAATACACTGCGATGGAAAGCAAAAAAATGTAAGTAGATATTTTTTTCCAAGAAAATTTTTGTTGAAAACCAATTTATATTGGTTAAAGAGGTTTTAGACAAAGATTTTTAATGTTTCTCAAAGTTCAATGCGGTTTTATCATGATTAATCGAACTTTTTTTTACTAAGAAAAGTTTTAAAGTTGATGCAACGATACAAATATTTCTTTAAAATTGTTTCACCGCCGAGCGGAAGAAAAATTGATATGAAAAGTTGGCACTTTTCTGATTCTTGGCATGCCTCCATTCAATTTGATAACAAATCACTCATTTCTGGTTGTTTTGTTTGTAAAACTTACTCGTTTCGCGATCGAGCGACTTATTCAACTTCTGAATATTCGCCTGGTTGTGCAACTTGTGTTCGATGAGCATCTGCTCCTCGTTGATGTCGGTGGTGAGCAGCGCCCATACATAGATGGTCTTCATCACGCCGAGGATCGCCAGTGTCGTCACCAATGCGATAGTGACCTAAAATCCGCGCGGCACATCAATAAAACCATAATAAACACCGTGAAACTCGGCCGGGTATTTGAACGGTTATAATACTCACGAAAAACACGATGGCAATCAGTATGCAGGTGATGCGCATCACCTCACTCTGTGACTTGGGCCGCGATGGCAGCTTCTCCAGCATCTTCTGTTTGCTCGGAGAGCGCTCCAGTATCGCATTAATAAACTTCCGCATCTTTTTCTTTTTGCTTCTTTTCGTATAACTTGAACAAATTATATGACTGTTTAATTGATGAGTTGTTTATCTCGTGTGACGCTTTCTTTTTCGCTAAGGGCGTCCGGACCGTTTCGAGCACGCGCGCGGCACGTCCCGATCCGTCCGCTTCGTGCGCCGCCGACGACGCAACTGCAGCATTGGCGGCGGCGGTTCGTCCAGGATTTTTGACTACGGGGGTGGCGGGGGTGGCGCGCAATGCTCGGTTCCGCGGCGCCTCGGCCTAGTTCGATATTCAGGCACGCCGCGCGCCGCCGGCACCTCTTTCGTTTTCCGCGGTGCGGAGCGGCTAATGAAAGGCCACGCAGAATACCATCGTAAATCTTTACCGCGCGCGGCGGCCTTGGCGTCGAACACCTAGTTTTCGCACACGTATATGCGAAATGCGAACCGCCCCGGGAATCAGATAAAGAAAATGAACATAACAATCGCGCGCGCAATCGCCCACGCTTTCTCGCGCTATTCTTAGCGTTTCACGAGCGCGTCAAACCTTCAAACACGATTTGTTTCAGGCGTATTTCACCTGAAACTTGAACTTTTGTCTTTTCATTCGACCAAAAGCGAAATTCTTCTAGCACCTCATCTTTAATTCGCTTTGTGGCACACAAACACGCTGTTAGATTCTCCATCATGAATAAACCCGCCACAAAACTTTCATGAGAACTCGTCACACTAATAAATAAATTCAGTTTCTACTCCCTGACACTACATAGCCACTCTTTTTGTCTTCGTGTGTTTGCTCCATCGTGATTAAATGCCATTTAGTAATGAGATATCGATTCGCCAACAATTCCACACACAAATTCGTTTAGCGTCGGAAATAGACAACAAACACGAATTAAACTTTTTAGTAGCATAATAAATTTCATCGTTAACAATCATCATCATTAGGCTTCGTGCAATTACATCGACAGGGAATTCTTCGAAAAGAAAGGGTTTGGAAGGCGGTATTAAGTGTAATTTGAATTGATTTTTCAATTATTATTGGTGAATGCGTGTCAGTGTTAGTGTTATCACTTGAAGTAGTGCTAAGGGACACAGGAATATCCCTTTCTAACGATTTTTTGTTTGTTTATGCAAAAGTATGACGTTTTTGCTAAAAGTTTTTTTTCTTTTTACTGCAAAATAGTTTTTGGGCATTTTTTTAAACGCTAGATGTCACTAACATGCAGTTACTTAGTGTTTTTTTTACATGATGAATGAGCGGAAATTCCAGAGAATCCACATTTTTTTCGATTATTGAGATAATTTTCTTCCTCAAACAAATTTTCTCGCCCAGTCATTTAACCAATGCTTAGTTCTGATCGTTTCATCGCTTCATTATTCATTACACACTGTTCGGAGGACGTTGATTTAACTGCTTAATTATTGATTGCATGAGTAAACAATCTTTGTTGCCGCGCGCGCCCCCGAGGTGCGGCGAAATGATGTGGAAAACGCAATCGTAAAACATAAAGCACGCCGATGGAATGGAATTAACCTTGCTGACCTGGTTCCACACGTCGTGTCATATCCAAGTATACGAGCAATAACTTGCATATTTTGCGATAATATTACTGCTATTACACTTTAATACGTTTTCATACACAGCGCTTGTTTAATATTCATAACTTTTTTTCATTCGAAAATTTTTTATTGAAAGCAAAGTTTTGATGCCAATACGAGATGGAAACAAGCGCATTATTTCTATCGATCCGGAAAATATGTTCTGTTGTTGCGTGTCATAACAAATTCATTACTGGCCGCAACAAATGCACGTAAAGTGCTCGAATTCGTTCTACTTCTCGACGGCCAATGCTTCGATTGCTTTGAGGCGCTCGAGGATTTGCAACCGGATCAATCCACGGTATTTTCCGCCTTCGCCGAGGGCCTCCATTTCTTGCAGCCAGTCTTCGCGTTCTTTTATTTCCGCTTTCACTGCAAACAGAGATTGTAAAAGAACATAACTATAAAAAAAAATCATTTGATGAATATTTACATTCTTCATATCGGTTTATTTCCTTAACGGGTTTGAGTTTCGAGTTCGATTTTTGCATCTTTTTGGTTTCCGGTTGAGCATCACGCATTTGCGCCATTTTATCAATCAGGGCTTGTTTCACCTTCTCGCGATCGGGTTTCGGCGGTCCAGGTCGATACACTTCCCTTTCATACGCACCACTTTCACGAATCTTATCCAGCGATCTGCGTTTTGAGCTTCCGGGCCGAATAAGCACTTTGTATTTCTCGTGACGAATTTGTGACGGTGTCGGACGGCTAATGGCTGGCAATGGCTCATTGTTCCGCAAGGAATATTTCAATTTATTGCGTTGTACTATATTCATTCTGCTTTCGTTAATTAAAGCTGTTTTGTTTGGCAAAACATTAAATTAGTTATGTATAATTCAGTACATATGTGTCTGTGACTTACTCTGCATGAATTCTCTTGTTTCCGGCGTATATTTTACGCGTGCATTATTGAATATCCCACCTTTGGGCACGTTCTTGCTGGGCCACTCCATAACACCAAGTAAAACACGATATAAACCTGTAAAATAAACAATTTTTTGCCTTTCTCAAAGAGGTGCACCTCTGCGTGATTTGTGACTTGTTTGTTTTCGGGAAATGTCAGTGTCAAGTTGAGGCGTAGCCATGACAACCAAAAAGTGTTTTTTTTTAGTAGCGTTAGCGTTTATTGATTCGTTTTAATCATCAAATCGATACAAAAATATTCCTTATATAAATGCAACACAATCACCACGTATACATAAATCATTTATTATTTATCACAATGTTACACATACGATAATCATATTACGTTTTTGACCCATGAGTTAAATTCACCAAAGTTACTTGTAAATCGAAGTGACCTAAAGCAATGATTAGCTGCTTTCTACCGTCAGTTATGTATTGTATCACCATAATGTGTGCTTGCACGTGTGAGTGACTTAAAAATAGTTTCTATAGAATATTTCCGTGCGCCTCCTCCTACCATTCGCCCTCTTTGTTCGCCGATATCTGTTGTTGGTCGTCAAGCGTTTCAATTAAACCACGACGAGAACGTGCCTTTCTGATAGTGATAAGCCGTCCACAGGCCCAGTGCAAATGCGATCAATTGCGAGAGGAATGGAAATCCATACCCGGTTCGTTTGGAGACGAGAAAATCAAGCAGTTTCCTCTTCGTTTCGCTGTACGGTGGATAACGACTGGATGCAAGGGCTTCACCGATCTTGTTGAATGACTTGTAGAGACAGGGTTTCTTATGCGTGAAAGTGTCAAGTGTGTACTTCCCATGATAGGAACCCATTCCACTGCCGCCGACACCGCCGAATGGAAAACCGTCCACGGTGAATTGCAGCATAGTGTCATTGACAGACACACCGCCAGCACTGGTGCGATTGAGAAACTCCCAGATTTGCGCGTCGTTTGAAGAGAACAGGTACATTGCCAGGGGTTTATCGCCGGAGTTTATATAATTGATCGCTTCTTGGTGGTTTGCCACTCTCATGATAGGCAACAGCGGGCCGAAAATCTCCTCCTGCATCACAGGATCGTTTGGTGATACACCTGCGAGTATTGTAGGTGCAATGTACAGCTCCTGGCTGTCCATTACACCACCAAGCACGGGTTTACTGGTCTGCACCAGGTGTGCCAAACGCTTGAACTGGCGCTCGTTGATGATCCGGCCGAGATCCGCGGATTGCTTGTGGTCTTTACCGTAGAAAGTCTCTAAAATACCAGGCGCAGCAGCGAGGATTTTCTTTTCCACCGCTTCAGTGCACATGATGTAATCGGGCGCGATGCAAGTCTGGCCGACGTTGACAAACTTCCCCCAGAGAATTCGCTTCATCGCAATGTTGATATCCGCGGATTCGTCAATATAGACGGGGCTCTTACCACCGAGTTCGAGAGTAACCGGCGTCAAATATTTGTTCGCTGCTTTATGTACGATCTGTCCGACTGTGCCGCTGCCGGTGTAGAAAATATAATCGAATTTCTCAGCGAGCAGTTTGGTAGTCTCGGGGATGCCTCCGCATACGACTTTGAAACACTCCTGATCCAGATACTTTGGCACTGTCTTCTGTAAAAAGTCGGCTGTGGCGACGGCATTCTCTGAAGGTTTCATGATGACGCAATTGCCCGCAGCCATGGCTCCTACCACAGGCAGAAGCAGTAACTGAAGTGGATAGTTCCAGGCTCCTATGACTAGCACTACACCAAAAGGTTCTTTCAGTATGTACAGACTATCAAGCCAGTTGGCAAAGGCTTTTGATGGCCTTTCAGGTTTGGAATATGATTCAAGGTTGGCAATGTAATCAACCAGGTCGTTTTTGATCATTTTGATTTCCATGAGGAGTGTTTCATATCTGCCTTTGTTCAGATCCTTCTTGAGAGCCACTAGAATCTCATCAGTGTTTTCCTCCAGCATTCTGAGGACATTTTTCAGCTGTTGGCGGCGATAGGCGATTGGTCGGGTCTTGCCTGACATGAAGGCAGCCCTGGTTGACTCCACAATTGCATTCATGGTGCTCATTTTACGAATTACTGCTGCAATAAGTAATATAATATTAAGAAAACATCATAAAGATGCACTTAGGTTATTGTGCAATGAAAACGACAGTCACAACATATTTATATGAGTAAATTAACAAGTGAAGGAAGTGTAGAGAGTCAATTATCATACTGTTTTCTTGATTCGGACGTCGAAATTGAAGCAATTTTCAACCTGTTTTGCACTAATTCCAGCACGTCAGTGTGAAAACAATGTGGCCACGAACTAGAACACGTCGACCTTCCACTATATAATTCGTAAAGGATGGCACAGCGGCGCTGAATTCTATTGCAATGACGACTTACAGTCAAGGCGACGTACAGCTCACGATACCAACGCGACAATTCTACTCGACTACCGAAACACACTAAAAGCAAAAGTAAAACTCGAACCTCGACCCGCTACTCGAGTTGTTACTTGCCCATTCCGCGCTCCTCTCAAGCCCGGCTGTCGATCATGTTCCACCCGAACCGTGCTATAAAAAGCTGAAAGCGCTTTTGTATCGCATCGAACAGACGATACGATAAAAATTACATCGAATCGACTAATGTCTCGCCTACAGACATATAAAAAAAAACAAAGTGCAGTAACAGGTTGTCACAGACACGATTTATGTGTACATATGCATAGCTAGATATTTGTTTATTTGCGAAAGTACACAGCAGAAAGCATAAAGTAGCAATCAAACATTACAAATGCAGTTTCACTCGCCGTGAATCAATAGATGAGTAAAACTCGTAATCGTAACCATAACTAGTAGCAATTTCGTGCCATAATATTAACTATGCAAATCGAAATAATCAATATGCACAATGAATATTTAATTTTTATTTCTCGCAATTCCGCTCATCATCATAGGGTTATCAAAAGATATTTTTTTTTAATTTTACGATTGCATTTATTTTACTTCGTTAAAAAAATTGTTTACTCGTTTCGCAACCTGGAGATAAGTATATAAATAGATTATTATTTTATTCCTAATGAGTTTGCAAGTCGTTGCGTGCAGCCAATAAACCGCAAATGGCAAATTTAATGAAGTTTCCATACGGGAACAAAAGATGCGCGCGTTATGCGCGAGAGCTGCTCAAAATATTGAATAGTAATGCCACATAAGAGATTACGCAGCGTGATTGCATAACGAACAACTTCAACGCGATGCGGAAGTCTTACTAATAGTGTGTCAGGTGTTCAAGTGAAATCTAAAGAGTGAATTAAAAACATCCAGCGTCCGACATAGTAAAAATTAGTACGACATTCGAGTGTATCGTAGGCAACCAGGCATACAAGGGCAAAGCGACGCGATGTTTTGACATTTCAACAGACTCCAAATCAGTTCAACTCGGTAGCTCCTTACCGATTTTTGTTCCAAATTAAATTGCGAAGTGCATGCGAGGCAATCAAAATGAAATTGTTCGTGAAAGTTATTCGTGGTAACGGCTGTCTCGTGGAGGTCACAGAACAGACAACGATTCTTGAAATCAAACAAAAAATTGAAGTGGAGCTGAAGGTGCCAGTGGCACAGCAGACACTCGTTTATCTTGGAAAAACCCTTCTCGACGATAACGTGGTCTCCTTCTACAACAAAATTCAAGATGGAGCTAAAATACATCTGGTGATCAAGAAGCCTGAGTCGCTCAACGTTGTGCTGGAACGTTTCCTGCGGAAATTCTACAATGATGAGCAATCCAGGCAAATACTGGATGAATTCATGACAGACTTTTATCAAAAAGTGAAGAGTCTTAGCTTGGATGATCTGGAGCACATTGCCACCAACTACCTCAATGAAGATCCTCCAAAATAGACAGACTAAATTCTAGCTTCAATTAATGTTGATATATTAATAGTGCTTTTACATATTAATTTGTATATGATAAATCCTAAGTAATTTGTACACTGTGTTTATTTATACAATACTAGACACTAGGCTGTAGACAAGCCTTTGAAGTGCCTACCAAGGAGGAATATTTCAGCACTGTCACTTCTACTGGCCTGTGGTTTTACAACTTTAACACTTTCGTAAAATCTGCACATGTCCTGTTCTAATTTTTTTGCTTCTGCACATTGCCACAGTTTAATCAAAAGACATGCATCTAGCTCACTGACTGTCACTGCAAATTTCAGCACTGAATATCCTAAAGTGACTATGTTTTCACCATCCATTGACTTGATCCCTGTTGCATTGGGTGCCATATCTGATAGGACAACATGCACCTTCTTATCATCCAATAATTCTTGTAGTTTGGCATGTGCAGTGGTGAAATCTTGATTGCCAAGAATATGCACACCTTCAATTGGATACAGTTGCAATTTATCAATGGCTATAATAGTGCTATTTGGCCCTGAATATTTCTTTGCAACTTGAGACCAAGAACCTGGTGCTGCGCCACAATCTATAATGACTTGTTCCTTGTCTGGTTGGAGGATTTTGAACCTTTCGTCTATTTCCAAGAGTTTAAAAGCACTACGACATCTAAAATATTACTTAAAAGTGAAATAAAACAGTTTTTGTGCTGAAATTTATGCTATAATCTACCGGTAATTGAAAACATCTGCTTTTTGTACATATGGATCATTCAGTTGGCGTTGTATCCATTCCTGCGAGCTCTTCTTTTTGCCTTTGAGATTTGTTGCCTGTACTTTTCGCAGGTTCGGCAGTGTCGTTGATAGAAATCGTTTGCAAATTCGTTGCATCTTGGTGCATGTTTTGTATACAACCAAATATCTAACCTGTAAATATTTTCTTGTTACAAATATCAGCAACCAATTTATTTGGATTATTTGAACATATATTAAGTAAAAAATAATTTTATATAAATGTATTATTTTTGTATGTTGTAAGCAGTATAAAAACAAAATTTTCGTGTGACATTTATTTTTAGATGGTTGTATTGCGTGGTTGCCTACAGTGGATGCTAGTTTTCGATATTTTTAATCAGATGCCGAAGATAAAAGGTTTTTGATGTTTAGTACAAAAAGTGAGTCGTTGCAGTCATCACCCCATTCTCCCAGCAAGGCGTAAAAAGTGAGTTTTTAAGAACTAATTATTAAAATAAATTGTTTTAATTGTTTATGTGCTATCAAATGCGTACAAAATTCATATATTGAATATTATTGTAAAACGTGTAAAACACAATTTTTTGATTGCAAGAACACGCGACATGCGTATTTTGGCTGCGTCTTCTTATCTCTTGTTTTGGTAAATACGACAGGTTTTTCTATTGACACAACGTACATATTGCAACATTCCATAACTAAAACATTTTTGTTTTTTCATGGATTTATACATCTTCGGCTGTTTCTCAAATATATTGCGTCTAGTTGTTACGCAACACGAATACTTCTACGCACAGCCCTAAAAATACAACATTTATGCAAGAAGGGATCAAAGTTGTCGAATAACGAACGCAACACTTGTTTGTTTTCATGCTATTTTATTTAGTTCATTATATTTTCGTTCGATATCAATTTGTTTACAACTCGTATTGGCAAGACGCTCGCATTGAACCAATACACAGACACACATCGCATCGAAATGATACATCGCGAAAGATATAAACATCAACATTCATAATTCCTAAGAAACCAAATGGTATATTCTTAAGTTCATAAACGATTACAAATACTAATTAACCAACTGAAGATGATCGCGCGCGCCGGCGATCGCAATAATATTGCAATAATAATACAATATAAACTCTGTTACTATTCTATTTTGTACACGAATGACAATCATAATACCTACGATTCATAACAATAATAAAGTAAACAATCAGCAATAATAATATTCGTGTTCGCGGTATGTATCAGACTGATTTCTGCAGCTTTGTTGAAAAATTTTCATGGTTTATTAAATCGTATTAATACATGTGATTGGTTAGTAATATTAATTTCAGTAGAAGTATAGATACAATACATACATTTTACATATACATATATTACATACGCGCTATTTATTAGGCAGATAACATTTAATTGTAGACTCGTTAATTAATAATACTTAGTTTTGTGTTGCGTGTGTTCGATAATTGTCGAATAGTTTTTATCGAATGTCAGCGCCAACACGATAGAAAAATAAAACTGAAAATATTAAAATTTATCTAATGAAATTTAATTAAAGCAATCAGTGAGGGTTGAAATGTGTAAGTGGTACAGTAGTGTTTGGCGCGACAGTTTGGATAGTGATGCATATAAAAACAATTCAACAAGTCGGCTACGATTACGAATGGATACACATGAATTAGTTTATATTTGGTTACAGTTGCTACGTATTTTATGATGTAGGCGTACAAATTCGAGCAGATATCGCCGATTTTGACGCATAAATAAATAAAATTTACGTTAAACTTCGGTAAGAAACGATTGTGCGCACCATTCAGCAAGAATTCGATTCAGGGTGTATTTGCCTGTATTTGTAAGAACGTCCCTGAAATGACCAGCACATACTCCATTCACACAATAATCACGCATACACATTGAGCACGTTCGCGCACACAATCACCAGGACTCAATATCTCCACCTGACTCCAGTCCATTCACAATACCTGACGCATTCCGATATGTTCAAATCAATACCGACGTAGTTTTCATAGTATAATATAACCTATCTGCAACGCCAGAGGGTAATTAATAATCACAAAGTAATAAATAATATGTACAAAAGTAGGCTCGGAGGATGGCGCGTTGGCGCTATCGGCGCGCACGGCGCTGGTCCTCGAGGAATCGCGGGAAGAGCCATCGATCTCGATTGCGGTGGTTGGTGTAGAGCGCATCTTCACTGCTCGTAGGCGCGCTCGTCTTGGTCACGAAGCGGCGATTCACTTGTTTCTTCATGTCCTGCAGGAAGTCCTGGAAGAGCGCCTCGTCAAACGCGGGCCGGTCTGGGAACCGTATATTATTGGCGTGCGTTGTGGTCGGCAGCGTCTGGGAATCTTCGCTTTCCGAAAGTGTGGTACTTTCGCCCGACGCGGAATCAGGAAGTTTGAAAAATATGGCTTGTGGCTCCTGAGATTCGGCTAGGAGCTCGTCCTGCCCTTTATCGAGTATCGTTGTCATGTCTGTCGGTTCAGTTGTAATGGTAGTGGGATCATCATAGATGGTGGTCGGTATTGTACTCGTTGGTAGGTTGATTTCGTCCGGTCTTGTCTCGCGGATGGTCGTCCTTGTCGTCGTGGTCAACACCGGCGACGTCGTCGTTTCGTTCGTTTGCACTCGGGTGAGATTTTGATTTTGTTGGCTGCCGGATGCGTCGGAATCATCACGAATGTTAATATTCGTAATAATTAAAGGTGCGTCGAGTGGACTTGTCTTCTTGTCAACGTGTTTCATTGTATCCTCCAGTTTCATAGTATCTTCAAAGTTGCCGTTGGTAGGCGCGACAATAATTGAAATTTTGTCCTTTTCGGTATCCATGCCTAATGGTATGTTGAACTGGAATGGACCTGGCGTTGGCAAAGCTTCATCACCGATCTCCCCGCCTTCGTCATCGTAATCTTCGTAATTACCGAAGTTTTGGTTTAATAATTCAAGCACGAATTGTTCGTGTGCGCTGGTGTCTAGTTTGACCACTTTGACGCATCTGCCATTCGCGTCTAGGGTGTACCCAGTGCTGCAGCTTTGAGCGCCGAACGCGGGCGATATGAAGATTGATTTCGGGGTGATTTTTCTTCGCGGCGACGAGTCGCTTTGCTGCTCCTCGAGCAGCACCCATGCAAATTCTGTCGAGCGTTCGTTGAGCGGTCGTGCAGGCGCGGATTGCACGCAGAAGAACGACGTCAGCAGGAGGAACGTCGATGTCAGATTGCCCAAATACGAGATTTTCATTTTGTGAGTTTAATAATGCCACAATCTTCAATTGAATCCACTGAGGTTGTTTTTAGTTTTACCAGTGCGTTGTTGTTTCGGAAATCTGCAACATAAGAAGAAAATTGTTTGTTATATGCATCTATAAAGTTGATTGGGCATAAATCAAAAGCCTCAAATGTTACAATTTCAATTTTATGATTGTAGTATGTTATTAATTTGCATATTTATTAGTGCGGTAGTGAAAGGACCCACCGAACAACATGCTGCTCTCCAAGCAGGAACCTTTCATCGCACACTATATAATATCCATCGCGTCATTAGTATTAAAGAGTCGTAAAGTTATCTCAATCGCAACGATTCAAAGCGCAATAAACACCAAATTATGTGAAAATTATGTGTCAATCCTTCAAAATATCACCGTTAACAAGCGAAACAATATTTTCGTCTAAAATTGCCAGCTCGTAATCACTTGCTTTACGATAATAATAGCTGTTATCTAAGATAGCATCTTGGATACGATCGATAGCAGTGACAAACCGCCTCAACCTTTCGCCAATAAGTCGTATCGTTTCGCGTGTTTGTTTGTCGACATGTTTTCGGTCTAGGACGACGGCATACGACTGAAATCATCGCGTAGTCTTTTATTGCCCTCGATTTCGTGGCGTTACCGTATGATCATCGGACGCGTTTTGGACAAACGCCAACAGTGCATTCGATGTTTGTTTCGATTTTGCCGCCGACCGCTGATCGGCCCGACCATCGCACGCACGATAAATATTAATACGAAGGCGACGTTTCGAATGCAATGATAGCGTCGACACCGCCTCCTGTACCGTTGGAGCGAACCGTTCCCCTCAAAAATGCGAAATTTACATGCACAAAATGCTTAGTAGTTGGTATTAGAAGCGTATAATTTAATGCTTCGATTGTGGAGACAACTGCGGGTTGGCTAAACTTAATATTTACCGCGAGTACGTCGTTGTTGGTCGATGGTTTCGTTTTGGTTTCGTGCTCGCCGATCCGGCGTTCCAGTGACCTTTTATTATTATTTGATTTGTGCTTTTCGCGAAGGGAAAAGAAGTGCGAATGCGCTCGCCAGCTTGCATTTCACTGTAGGTCGCTTTCAACAAGCACCAGCTACAAACAATCACGACCAACAACAGAGAGTTGTAGCTTTGCATTTCGTCCATATTTAGACGAGATATTTGTAAAAATTGTACACTTTCCAATTTGGTACCCGCTGCGTTGAAAAGTTTATAGAAAATGAACTCGGATTGAAAGTCGCGTAATGACTTAATCGCATTGACGTGTTGTATTTATTGTCAATCATAGGAAATTATTTCATAATCGCCGAGAAAAGGTGCAATTAATAACAATGTCTTTGTAAATAGCAGAGAATTGTTGCTGTTTGGTAAGTGAGCTAACGGTTTGGCAATTAAATTTGTGAAATAAATGAAGCGGAATTACCGACAGTCGCTTAACTTTTAACTATCACTAAACGCCGAGTTTACTTAAATTTCAATGCTGGTTGTTAAATTTTGATGGCTGTAAACTGCGGAAAAGTTTTAGTACCAAAATAGTGCATCAAACACTCCACATGCAAGAAACAATACTTTTATGGCGCCTTCCTTTAGCTGTAGTCAAAACAATCTATAAATAATAAGTGTAAATCGGGCCTAGACTAAATGCATAATTGGAAACCTACTTTTCTTCCAGCACAATCACAATTACAATCCAATCCGAATGAAAGCACGCCGAGTTCGGAGTATTATAAAATATTAATTGCACGTTGGGTTCTTTCTAGTTCATCTCGCGTAATGCAAAAAACGCGCTCATAATTTCGAGCGTTCATAATTATGTCGCCGTCAATTAGTCTTACGCGCATGTTGCGCGTTCATTCATCACCGGCGAAGTGCGAGTTGAACGGTTCCAGGCGCAGCCTTAATCCTATCGGCGTTTAATTGTTGCGGAAACAATTACTCAATAAGCGATGTACGGCTGTGAGCAATGTGCGATGTGCTCTTTCGCGATGCCGGCCGAGCGAGTTGTTTGGTCAAACTCGATCTTCAAAAGTTGGTCATCCGACGACCTAAACGATCATCTGCTCGGACGTCTCGATCGCGCGTTACGCGGCGGAACTGAACCGCGATCGAGCGCTAAATACATCGTGCCATCGTCATCAGCAAGCTGCTGAATCTTGCCAAGGTCGGGTTGTATAAGACATCGTGCTGGATGGATGACGCTCGGACGTGCGCAACCCAAATTCGGTCGGAAGATTACTTTGATTTTCGGTTTTTCGTGCGATTCTCAACGCGACTAGACTCAATTCGCCTCAAACTTGTGACCTATAAGAAGTGTTGCAATTTTCGGAACGTGGTCTTATCGCAGCTCGTTGTGCAATTGAATCGAACCGACAATTAAACAATTACTCGCAGTCGAAACTCGGCAAACAATACAAATAATAAAATGAAAAAAAAAATTGCATTACGATGCAAATATGCTGCAAACAATGCGCATAATTCGCATTTATAATTGTAACTTATATAACACCCACTGAAACAATGCCAAAAAAAAAACAATCATAATAAATTTAAATTACGCATTGGATATTACTTATGCGCTTGCGGTTTGAGAGAAAAAGTAACAACGCGAGCATTCTCTCAAAAAGCACACTTTACACGGTTGATTGTGAATTTCGGTCCGTCTGAACCTTGATCCATATGAAGGTTTCACGTGTCATTCTCATTGCGAATTGAATTTTGTTCGTGCTCTTGCGAAAAAGGGGATTTATCTCTCGTTAAGGCGCATAATTTCCCATGTGTAATGTGAACGCGCCGATAATGAATTCATGCATTTCTAAAAAGGCAGCGAGTGCGCGAAAATAGATAAAAATAGACGCATTATCGATGAAAAACGCTCGCGAACGTTATGTGAAAATCTTTTTTCCCACGTCTGGCGGTGATCCGGGGATTTGAGCGCATTGTTGCGCGTTACGCACGGCGCAAAAATCCGCAGATGAATGAAACGATCAAATACGCGATGCAATGTTCAATTTTAATCCACTGGCGTTGGCGCTTTGTGCCCGCTAACAATGCGCTAAGTGAATATTTTTTTCTTAGGATAGCCATGAGATAACAGAATTCCACGAACTAATCCGAGTAATCGGGTCTAGACAATACTTTAGTCCTGATTAATGTTTCCTCTTTCTTCATACGTCGCGCAGCAGATAAGTTTCGTAAACGCTGGAAACTTTTTTTGTATTTTATTCTTTTTATTTTTATTGTTCGATGGCGACTCGCGCGTGTTGTAACGAAATGCTGTGCGACTAATTGTTCGCCTGGCCATAGCAGGTCGGTCTACTAATCAGTGCGATTTAATGAGAAAACGTGTATGTGCGGATAATGTAATGAAATCGAACTAATTGAAATAGAGAATAGAGAACGATCGCCAAGGTGAGTCGTTGAGTCGCCGCCGTCCACCGCGAATCAGAAACACGGCGTCGCGCGGTATCACTCCGGATTTGGCGCGGCGATTAAAAGTCAATCAGCATTCACTTTACTTTTCTAATGAAATTTGCGCGCGCGCGAGCAAAACGCGGTGGTCATTGTGATATGTAACAATTCGCTGCTCGGCGGGTCTAAAGTGCACTTGTTTTCTTGTCGCATGGACATTGCCAAAAAGTCGCAATAAATTTGCGCTGGTGGCAGGAGGCGCCAATTACGCTCGTGTGTCGCGCGCTTTGATTACACAAAACACAAACTAAAACGGTTTCGCCTCTGCATCGTCTAGCAGCGCGCGGTTGGGTCCATTGGTATGGCAAAACGAAGCGAAACGAATGGTTGAATCGAGGTTAGGTATTTAGATCGATACTAAATGACTTAATTACCGCGCCAGTGTCTTTGAACGTGTTTATCACATATTTCTCGAAGATTAGTCCAGATCGGATACATATCGTACTTACGATCACGGCGAGATGCTCCGCGATGCTGCACGCACATAAAGGAAATTTCTCAATTTCGTAACGCGTCTCGTAATCCTTTAATCTTTCTTCGGCGGCAAGGGAAACCGAAAGAAAGTGCCCGGATGCATTCGCTTCGTCAGCGTTTCTCTGGTCATTCGGACAGCGGCGTTACATCTGCATAATAGACGGCCGAGAAGAGTCGGCCTTTATTGTCGCGACACCACATCGAAATCTCTTTTATGCGCGGCGTTATTTCACTCGCTGTCGATCGCCGATGCGTTGCATAACAGCATGACGGAACTATATGCCGGCCGCATCTAGGCCTCTATGAATTGTCTAATGATGATAAAGCGATCGTTTTATCGCCGGCGAGTGGCGCATTGTCGAAAGTGAGCCTGAAAGGCATCGAAAGTAATCTCCACAGATCACAGGTGTATAATATAGGTCTGTGTGACATACGGAACATTTACGATTTACATAATCCCGAACGCGAGGACGAGGATTACCTGCACGCTGGCATTTTTTTAAGTCCCCGAAAAATGACACGCGATGACGTTGATGAGTGGTGCGAACATCCTGGATGGTGTAATGTTGCGAGTTATAGGTTTCTATTCGTCGCACATCACGTTTGTTTGAACTTTCTTCTTTGGACATCGCATGCAAATCCGGGTGGGAACACACACGACGCAATCTTTCTCCAATGATGAAAATTGCGATTGGTAATTTAATTTCAGGCATGAATTATGAAGAGTCGCGTGCGTAAATCAAACGTGATCGTGCTAAATAGCGCCGCGTGCAATGTGTGTGCGAATCAGTGTCACATCGATTCGCATGTCTCATTATTTGCGCGCCGGGATATTGTTCGCGAGGTTGCGCGACGAAGACATCGCGGCGCGACTTCGTAACCGCGCTCGAAACTTGTCTCGGCCGCCGCCAGGCACACCAAGCACCAGTGTGCGCGTGTAGAAAGATACAAATATAATTAGTGCGTTGCGACACTATGGAACGCGGATCTCGGGCGTCCCGACATCAGCCGCGCACCTTTAACAACACTCGAATAACTCGACAGCGCTGACTTTACAATGTAACTCATAATAATCGACAAGGATCTGAGCCAGAGCCACGGACGGCTCCTGAAGCGTGTTGGGTATTAATATATCGACGCACGCACCGCACGCGAAAATTGCCGCTATCAGGAATCATTCGAATGAAACATGATGAGCGTACGTTTGATACGAAGAGATTGTAGTGATTTGTCGAGGCCGTTTTGGTTTCGGTCGCGATGACCATGCGTGAGCGCGCGCGCACGGGTCAGTTCCAGCCGGACCTTGAGTGAAAGCGCATTAAACCCGGGCCGAAATGAAAAGAAATGTTATGCGCGCCTGCCGAGCCATTAAGTCGCTCGTAAATCCGCTTGTTGATGGTAGTAGTTCCGAAAATAAAATAATTTCAATCATAAAAATGTTTACTAATATTACGAGCAACGTTATGATGAGCATTATGTCTTAGAAAATTACAACATTTCATGTTGGACGCCGTTCTTGAGTCTAATCGCAAGTATTTTCCAAAGAAACAAGTCGAAAAAAGCGCCGCGCAATGCGTTGGCTGTTAGATGTATGTTTTCATTCGCGTTGATCGGTGGTTCGCAAGTTGCAATTTATTAATAAATGCATAAATTAGTGAGCGTGCGTGCGTGGAATGCGTGCCCCGGCGTACGACCAACAAAAATATATATATTTCACTTTCCCTGTGGCGTCGGCCTGAGTGCATCCGCGTTGGTCTCTTCGTTTTGTCTCTTGGTCACACTGACAGTGTGAGTGTTTCGTTTGTTGTCGCGACTTTCCTTATAATGCGCGACTTTTACGCGTTGCGCCGCATTAATCTCGCCCGGCGCTACCGGCCTGCAAGCGATGCAGTCAGTGTGTGCGCGGACGAAAAAGCGGACGGCATTCCGACAGGTCGTAGGTGTCGCAATGCCATTCCGCGTCCGCGTTCGGCCCGCCTAACGCGATATAAATTCATAATGACGCCCGTTTTTTTTTTTATTACTTTCTTTTCCTTCGCCTGCTTCTTGGACTAGAATCCGCACGCGTGCATCTTCATCATCTTCACAAACCTCTCGCGACACGCGATGCTGAATACCTCCATCGAGTTCCTTCAGATTCCGCCTCGGTGTGGAATTTTCGCGTAAGACGCAGAGTAGAAAAACTCGCGGAAAAACAAACAATGCACAGATAACAAACAATAAGCACAATAAAATGTTGTTTTTTTGATTCGTAACGTTACGCACTCGAGTGACTCCGTTATGTGACTTAAGTTAACTCAGCTTTGCTTTACTTTTGTTTCCCGCTTGGTGCGCTACAGTTACTCCGAATTAGTGGCGTTTGAAACAAAAAAAAAGTCCAACCAAAGAGCGCACGAGGCACCTTAACTCTTCACCTCTACCTTGGAATTGCGGCGAAATTTGGCTTACTGGCTCAATGCCTCTTGGTGTGGCTATTAATTTTTTTCGTTAGGAAAGCCCATACCTCTTTTTATTTCAACAATCGCATAATTATTTCATTATACTCATCTCCCCGACGTCAATCTAAAGATCAATGTTGCGCGGTAATTTTACTCGTAATAATGTTGAAAGTTGAAGGTTGAATACATGCTGCTAGTCATGTAGTAAGACAATAAAATATAAAATTAGAAAACATTACTATCCGAATGTTTGGATTGATTACATCTTCAAATATTAGATTCGTCGGGCGGTCGCTAAGTCAGCGCGTAAATAGCTAAAATATTCAAACAAAAAGTAAAAGTGATCGGCGCCACCGCGATTATTAAGTCGAACTCGTTGTCTAAACAAACAAGAAACGTGTCGGCGTCCAAACTCCTAATTAAAAACGAAGATATTCGAGGCGTAGTGGCGCGTGTAGAGCGACAAACGACTCTACGGCGAGTGACCAGGACGTCATGTCAAGCCGAAGCGTTTTGCGGCGCTAATTGTTATTTTATATGCTCATTCACGCGACGCAGCGACTAGGTGAATGAATGAACAATGGCGACGGAAGACAATGCGAGCGGACGCGAGTTGTACGCGTTTCGCACGAAAACAGACGCGATGTGATCGAACGGTATCCCAGGTGGTGGTAAACGCTGACCGTTCGTGGACGAGTAATTCACGAAACAAACGAAATTAAACACAAACACACACATACAAAACACAAAAAGCCGATGGACTTGAACGCATTCTCTGCAGTTGCGCGCCGCGCGTATGTGCAAAAGTACATTGTCCGCGGCTGGCGTGGTTGCAACACCATTGTTCGCACAACAAAAGATTTGTCTCAATCGCAGGATTCGTCATAATCCTGTAGGCTGGATGCCTTGCAACGGTAACCACGAATTCGTGGACTCATCACGCGGTAACACGTTAAATAACGCGATGCAATTTGTAATATACTTACCGATTGTTTAGAATAATCAATTTTCTTCGTTGTAAGACTTGGTGCAAACAACAACAACAACAGTATTAACAGTACTTCTTGTGTGAATTACTTTATTTGACTTGATTTCATGCATGAATTTACGACTTTTCAACTATAGACATTTTATTGGTAAGTTAGCATGCGTTGAAAAGTGTTGAAATCGTCGTTTTCGTTGCTTCTGCTCGACGAAATTCTTCATTGTCAGTCTCTGTGATGGTAATATCTTCTCGTTCCACCTTGGAAGACACTACAACTACAATGAAAACAATAGTAGTGGTTAGTGTATTGCTTTGCGCGATGTTTGCAATTTTTATTTATGGTTCTCGTTGTATGATTTGGTGTCACGCATCGCGATTATTGCGATCGGGAAGCAGTGACCACCCCAGGGTCATTACCACTGGTTATTTAACTGACAGCCGGATAAACGGCACGAAAATGAGCGCACGCAGCGGTGATTCGCGACGTCTCGCAACGTGTTCAGCAGTGATTCGCTTTTTTCTTCAGCGGCGAAATAAAAAATTCCAACACGAAGCATCGAAAAAACCAGCGAGGTTGAAATCGCTGCGGATTCGTACGAAAGCGAATTTCATATACAATACCATGTGGAATAACACACAAATACGCCGGAAATAATAGAAATACCTGCCGACCTGCCGCACTGACTCGAAACGAAAGCAAAAGTTCGTATTGAGTGGTAAATGGTCATAGGCAAGGTCAATAAATACCAGAGTGGACGTGAGGACGAATTTGACCAAATACCTATAAAGGGCTCGTCGATGCACATCGCTTGCTAATGAAGTCGATTGTCCTCTATCCTCTGTCCTCATTACTTCCGGGCTTTTCGACATTGGTTGTCTAAACAACACGAATTTCGCGCGACATCAACATCCGCGTCATTATCAGAAATGCTGTCAACATCTGCCAATCATGGCCGAACCGCACCATCATCACTTCGGTAGCTGGTCGCTTGTCACCCTAATCGTTTCTGCAAACGTTTATCACTCGCCGGATTGGGCCTTTTTTTCATGTCGCGTGCGTTCGTATCTCGCCGCATCTATTTATAAAGATAATCGCCGGAGCACTTCTTGTAGCGCGCCCGTACGCGAGGGTTAACGTTCTTTCATAACAGTAATTTGCCACTAATGCATTCGTCGCTGGTGTGCGCAGCGGCGTCGTACGTACATAACGCACACTTCGACACACACCGAGCGCCGACCAGAGCGCGAAGAGAGTAATACAGAAGCAATTCGAATTAACGCGAAGAGACTACCAGAGAGTAGTAGTACTACAATATGTGGTGCTGCGCCATCACAACCAGCAAGAAGAGCTTTAGTGGGAGCTCCTCGTGTTGTTACCGAGGCTGGTCAGTACTTGCTGCTCTGCTCGATCTAGTACTACTAGTACTTACTAATCTAGTAATGGTAGGTAAGTACAAGAAGTTACATCCAAACTGAATACGCGTGCATCGATTGATCTCAACTCGGAGACTCGTTGTGGCAACTTGTATGGATTTGTACATTATACCAACAGATCAACTAAGGAAACTCTGCGTAAATCAATAAAACCTGTAAATATTAACATTAGCATTACGCGCGCTTCATTCTTTCGCTCTTGATTGTCTGTTTATTAGATTCTGTGTGACCTGTTGCTCTTCTTCTCGATCTTTATACTACTTAGTGTAAGCCAATGGTCGCTCGTTAATATCGTTAACAATTTGCAGCTTCACATAATTTACCACGTTTGTTACTCGGAATGCATTTTTCCGCGGCTGGCATCGCAAATAAGTTCCGAGGCGCACATAATAACCGTATTATCGTTGCGATTAATGCGCGATCCGTGCTCGTCTCTGGCATTTTTCAATGGTTAATTAGCGCGGCGCGCATTATGTGCATCTCGGATGCACTTGACTTTCATTATTTAAGCGAAATAATACTGAAATATTAATTTAAGCTGCTTATGAAAGAAATAGGTACGAACGAAAGAATGGAAATATTTTAATTGCGGAAACGTTTATAATTACGGTTAATTGCAGGCAAGCGAGTGAAGTTCTGCTGTCGCTGATACAGAGCACGAGGTGTTTATTGTAAGTTTCATAACACGCATTGCACAATCTCTTTGCGTCTTCAGCGAGTGGAATTTTTGATGCGTTTTTGGGAAATTCCTCGATATCATACGCAAGTAATCGATAGGTCTGGAATGTATAGCATCTTTGGATTTTATTGTCCAATTAGTGAGCGATTGGAAAATTGTATGACTGGACGGTGGGCAGTCGAAAAATCCACATCATGACAACTGGATTTAATTACAGGTTGCGGCTGTGGTCACGCTAATTCGGAGGTAAAACGGAATAAGTTAACATTCCTCGTATTTACTACTCGATTTTAACGACTGGATTGTCAGTTTCGTGTTACACCGCACCGTCCGAAATTCGTTTGACATTCCAAACAGCGATCGATGTTGCGGTGGTTCAATTTCCAATATTTGTGCTCGTTCGCGCTCGCTCGCCTGATTTGAATTCTTGCGTTAAGTTGATGAACAATTAAATCATCCGAAATGCATCATGCCCCAGTCGCGTGTGACCACACGAGCTGCGTGGAAGCAGGTTGAAGGTTGAAATCTGAATGGGCGCACGAACTTTCTTCCTTTCTTCACACATACGGATTCATTACGCGCTGCGGCCGGCAGCTCTAGTTCGTGGTTATTAATATTGAGCGAACACTTCAAGTTCGATTCACTTAGCTCGATTTTCCAGTCACAAAACAGCGTGGAAACACGTTTTACATCCAAGTTAACACTCGGCTGTCGGCTCCCTACAGATGGATATAACATTAAGCGCATGAGCTGCGGAGTTCGTTGATTT
This sequence comes from Dalotia coriaria, assembly GCF_025399875.1. Lineage (NCBI taxonomy): Eukaryota > Metazoa > Arthropoda > Insecta > Coleoptera > Staphylinidae > Dalotia > Dalotia coriaria. Next base: position 2,730,707 of record NW_027045443.1, on the reverse strand, counting down.
ATTAAAGACTTCAAAACAAACGCGATCCGAAAATATTGACTTTTATCTTCGTCCCGAGACGAATACCAAGAGTCGGAGCCGTGTTGGAGTGCGGTTCGGGTCGATATTGAGCTCAAGCATCAAGGATTCGGGATGGGTTGGGTTGAGTGTGGAGTCCAGCGGAACAACACACTTGAGATTCAATTTTGTTGGATGTTTCCTTGAGTGTACACGGATAATACCTCGCTGGTAACAATGGTGAAAGATGCATTATTAAGTAGTTGCGTTTTTTTTTTGTAAATTAGTATTTTGTGACAAATTGCCGTTTCGAAAGTATCCGCTTTAATTTTTCTCTACGCGTGGTCTTTTCGCCTCGTCGCGTTTTTTTCGGCGCAGTAATACCTTCTGCATTTATTATTTTATTAGCGGCAATTCGATGAGCCGCAAATGACACGCGGCCGCGCTGATACACCGCTGGCCACGCGTGTGTAATAAAACGTAAAATTATAGTTCATAAAGGCGTTTGTCAGCGGCCGAAAATAAAACATTCGTGTCTCACATGTCGAACAGCTCGTTACAGAAACGCGACTTAGCTGCACGAATTAGTCGCAGTTTGCGGCGCTCGAAAACGAGCGCGATGAGTTCGGGGGCATCGCAGATGAACACGACGCTCGCGCAAGCCGCGGAAGACGAGATAAGCGCACGCCGGCGAATCGAAGACTCAATACAAGTCCCACTGTCCTCGATTTTTATTTAATCGAAACCGAACGGCGGCGCGCACGGTAGACCAGCACTAAATACACTCGCGCATGGATCACAGGTGTGGATTATAAACGCGCGCGTTCGCAATTAGCATTAGGACTGGCCGCACTTTCGTCCGCGAGATATACCGGCGGGAAACGCGCGCCTGCCCTGGTTCAAATTCGATCAATTCGATTTTCACGCGACTACTGCGCCTAATTGAAACATTTTCGAGAATGCGAGATGGTCGATTTTGTCAGCGGCGCTTATCGTGATCTTGCACTGAACTAGGTCTCGTTATACTTGCAAAACTCGACACTCGCCTGCATACCTCAAGAGTGCGTTATCACATCGACATCATAATCATAATCGATGCATTCAAACGAAATTTTAGCTCGATGCGTTGAATTTGTTACAGTCGAGAGGATTGTTCGCGATATAAATTGCGATAGTCAATATGTTATATATGTTAAATCGTACACAACATCGCCGCGAGCGCAGTTTCGTACACATTTTCATTCCTCATTCTTTAATTTACATCCATTAGACATGAATTCCACGGGCAGAGCGTGAAGAAAGCTCCGGCGACTCTCGGTGTTACTCATTCTGCATAATTCCGAAACTCTTCTATTCTAATATCATTTATAAACCAGGTGTTGAAGTAATAATTTATTATTGTTTTTTATATAATAAAAAATTACATGCATAAATTAATCATGGGATAAAAGTGCATTGAAGAAGTTTTAACCGATGTGGAAAAAATCGTCAAGTTTTGGTGGACTTTGAGTGCTTTTAAGGGCTAAGTGAGTACATCCTGTGTAGAATCGCTGCAGGTGGTAAGGCTTTTTCGCTGGCAGGTATTACCTTCACCTTTGTCGTCGATGGCTGTGCGCTCCTAGGCTCCTGCGGTTCTTGCGCGCATGAATCACCCGTCGAAGATTTCGTGCATTAGTCATGCCATTAATGGCTGTAATGTTTAATGCATGCGCGCGCGCGCCCGGTAAAGAATCGCGCGGCTGCTGCTCGCCTGCACGAAAATTAGAGGAAAATTTTCGATAATGTCAATTAAAACATGAATTACATGCGCGCGTGAGATCGTTTAAGCGCGCGTCGGGCGCGCAATTAACGAAACAACAGAACAGATGCTTCCGATATATTAATATCGCGTCGGCAAAAAGCTTCATGCACGTGATCGCAAATTGAATAATTTCGTTTGCCCGCACGGCCCGGCCCGGTCGATTTAATTGATTCGTTGATTTACGATGACGACGACGGCCGCAACGTCAACGACTGCGCGCTGGGCTCGATTCGTTTTAATTTTAATTACTTGTATTGCGCTCGCGTTTTTTTTTTGTTGCTTTCACGCTCCTCTCGCTCATATTATCTGCTGCGTCGTTTCGTGTTCTATCCAGAAACATGTAGCACACACCGGAAAAATTCCGCACGACGTACGAAATTGTTTCGTTTACGTTTTCTACTGGTGAGTTTGGCACAAAAGATCAAATTAATTGATCCGCGAGCCATAAATTACCTACATACAGGGCGAACGATTAGAAATCCTCGCACAAATACACACATTTTGTGCAGCAAATATAAACTAGTCAATGAAAGACTTTGCGTCGCTCGTAGTGCGCATTTTCTGCCTTTAATTGTTTCATTTAATTTTCAGCCGGTTGGAACATCTGTTTACTTCAGTTATGGCTCCGAAACAATTAAAAATATGATCAGACCTTGACTGTACATTTAGTTAATCACTGAATTTGTTCTCGGCGCGCGCGCGATTAAACACAATTTCGTTTAATCGACACGAACGCGATGCTACGATGCATTCGAACAATAAATAAATAACAAATAAAAAATACGTACACTTCCAAATCGAGCGCTTAGTTCGTTCGTGCCGAGTTAAAGAACTTTTGTATCCGAAGCAAAGTTCACCACATCGGTTCTAGTCGAACACACAAGGCAACATCGAGCATCAAACTGGATGTCAAACACAAAGTGGTTTAAATGAACGAACACTTGTCAAGTTTTAAATATCAAATGCCAACTAATTAATGAGATTAATTTTAGTTATCGCTGCTCGATAATTATGAGCCACACGTTGGTGTATACGACGATAATGCGATGCGATTGTGGATTTGCAGATATTTTCGGACTTCGCGATGATTAATGCCATCGGGCAAGCTTATCACACGCCCGAATGTGCACGGTTTATTAATATTCGGCTCAAAACGCGCTTATTAATAAATTCGGCGAGTAACCTGCATATTTGCGTTAATTTATTCTTTCCGTGTTTTGCGAGATTTACGATCCGCGAGCCGGTTTCTTCGCATTCCGATTTGTAACTTTTGCTTACTTTTCCTTCGAGCATCTAGCGCGGAATTTATGGATCATAGCGAAACAAGTCCGAATTTCTTTGTATCTGTGCGTGTGTGGTGTGACACTGATGAGGAAGATCGTTTACGGTCAAATTGCAAACCGATACGCATTTAAATAATAATGAACATCAACTTTTGCGATTCGCGTTAAAACGTAATTCATTTGTTGGAATAAGCACGAAATTACATGGAAAATTAATCAACGATAACCTTGTGGTGCGCTAACATGGCCATAGCGCAATCAGACGTGATTGAAAACTTGTCTATTGCTCAATTCGGATGAAAAATTAATCTTAACGCGCTGCTCTTGCCCCCAGGAAATCAATAACCATAGCCGAGTTGAACTTTTTATGTCTCGGCCACTTTCTGCGATGTGCTGTAACCGTTCAGTAGACAAGCGAACGATTAACTAACGGATTCAACCAAAATATGTAACAACATTAAAGTTTTCCAGAGGTTACGCGATTGTGGTTGGTGTATTTGTTTGATTTTGCAATCAAATTGGGAAAATTTAGAAATGCGAGGTCACAAGCATGAATTATTAATTGCGCTCGTCACTTCTGAGTTTGCACGTGCGAAAAAGCTCATAGGAGCTCATAAGAGCGTGCTGTAAACATGTGTTATTTATTTGATTTTATTATGTGCGAGCACATCATATTTACAACTTGTTTATTGCAATTTAGCGCGCTCGATCTCATTAATTTTCGTAATTGATGCGATCGTGGCCGATTAAAAAGCACAAACTTTGCTTTCATGTCAGTTTCTGACGATGATATTCATTTGAAATGTTTGAAAATATTGACGCTGTTCTTTTTTCGTGTTTTGTTTTATGCGTTTTGAGGAGCGTTAAAGTTTAACAGGTTTGTTTCACTCCGCCGGGATGCTGCGCACGAGCGTCTGCATCAGTCAGTCGTCAATTGACTAATCATTACGAAACGTTCAATGATTCGCGCGCGAACGCATCGCGTGAATTGCAACGGACCCGATTGCACATTTATTGTGCTCATTACGCACGACTTCTACTGTCGATTTAAAACATTATTACTTATGCAATTAGCGCCGGGCGGAATGCCAATCACGCATTCGATTTGAATGTCACGTTCGAGCGGATCGTCCGCCCTGTCGGCGAATTCCTCATCAACACCTCCGGTCATAATCGTAATAATAATGTGTAACAGCACGCGTTACGCACATTGTGCACAATGCGAATCAAAATAAAGTCGGTAACTTTACAACACACGAATTACCAACAACAACAAATTACAATTACGTGTAATAGTTGTCATAACAAGCGTGGCTGAAACTAAAATATTTATTATTTTAAACACTTATGGATATGTGAATGATGGTCGTATATTCAGTGCGCTGCAAGGTTGCGCCTTTTATTTACAACTTTTGTTTTTGCTCGCTGATGGCTGGTTTATGCGCTGCTATCAGTATCTCTCGGCCGCCTGCTCCCGAGTGGCAATGTCGACGGGACGGTATTCAGTTGCGTATCGATTGGATAATTACTTTCGAGTGCATTGATCTTTTTTTCATCGTTCATCGCTGCACTGTACTGCACCCGGTCGCTGCCCAGCCAGCCGACGTTGGCTTTGTGATTTGTGAATGTTTAAATTTTGACTTTAACCGCTCACATTTTGGTAACAAATGCGGTGTCACCTGCCCGATGATTCACCGCACTTATTCCTACGAACAATTAACTATTAAACGTGTTATCACACATGAAAAATCCAAAACAGCCCGGCCGACTGGTCATACATGATCCGGTCTATTAATTAATCGCTAGGCTATGATTACATTGCCAGCGATCAAGAAAAACACGCAGTAATCGTGCCGAGCTCAAACAATTCCTTTTCTATCGCGGGTATTCATTGCTTTTTGACATTGTTAGTTTTTTTTTTCAATGTTATTGTCATAAATTCAAATGTTTACTGATAATCCTGCCAATACCGTGGATATTATTGGCGATTAGTAATTTGCCTTTGATTAGCATTTTTGCTGCTACGTCATGGTAGTTACTTACTCGATTTTTAACATGCGGTCGCGAGCTGCACATCTTTACGGTAATTAGCTATAAATAAATATAAAGGTAATCGTTTTTTTCCTCAACACTTATTACGTTCTAATCCTCTTACCACAATTGCGAAGACGGAAAATGCACGACGTTATGCATGAGACTTTCTTTTCTATGCAGCGAATTTTCTATATGAAAATATAATTGTGATTTATCTTATAGCAAAGAAATAAAATACGATATAATCCTAGATTGACATGTTGCACAGATAGACATTTAATCTGTTTGTGAATTCTAAAAATACACCTGCAGTTGAAACGTGTATAATTAATGTATATTTTATTTGTTTCAGTGGCATGCCTAGTGATCACCTCAAATGTCAGCGAAAGGTAAGATTTTTTCTGTTATACCTACTAAAATTAAAAGTTGCGGTTGCACAGCAGACTATTACGTCTAACGAGTTTTATGATATTGCGTGTAATTTACTTGTTTTTTCGCCCACCTACATCGTATAAAATACTTCTTCGAGATATTTTTATTTCAATGAAAGAGGTAGCATGATGAAAAATTTAAAGCCCAAGCTATGGTAGACAATATACAAGATTCAACCTCGTTGTAATGAATTACTTCTCTGGGGGCTCGCAAAAGTCCATCGTAAAGTGCGGCCTAGACGAAAAATTTCACTTGCGATAAGACTCGACCGACCGCAGTCGAAACCCTTCTGGGGATATGTTATTGTTTCGGATGCTTACACTGTGTAGCATGTAATAGTGTCCCCACGGGCCCATTTTCGGCTGGGTTTTTGGGTTGCGACATCCGCGTACGCATGTATTCTGTGTTTGTATGTTTGTATGCCCAACGTTTTGTTGCGGTCGGCAAGGTGGTGCCACACTCGTACGGAAAGCTCGTGTGTGTTTCCAGCTAGCCTTGCCGGTCGCCTTCGTCGCGGTCGCCGGAATCAATACTTGAAGCCCTCGACGTTTACAAACAGAGTGTCGGCGTGTGTCTGTTCTGGCGAACGTGCCACCCGCATTCGCTGCTTTTCTTGCTGGCGACCGAGGCGCAAAGCGCACGCACAATTTACGAAATGTTTAAATAACGCCGGCACGACGGAAATGTGCGCCCGACCGTGTGGTGGTCGAAGCGGAGAAGCAATGGTGCGAAGGGTGCTTTAATTGAAGACGAAGGAACAGAAAGAAGGGACGGGAACTAATCCTATTAGCACAACGTGTGCATGACGTTTGTTGTGTTTCCAGATAATTGATAATGACAAGGATACTAGTGCAATGCAAATGGAGAGGTAAAAGTAAAAGGCACAACAAAACGTACTATTTCCATTCTCCTCAATATATTAATATTCAGATGTGTACCGCTGTTTTTCTGGAGAGACTCAAATATTTGCTAACAATGTCTTAAATATCTACCGTTGTAAATCTTTGTGGAATTTTTTCAACATTTTTTGAATGTGAAACGAATTCCAATTATCGATTTTCACACCACGGTGCATTCAGCGCGTCGCAGCCGGTTGTATTTACTCGAAAACACAATGAATACCGTACATTATGACATGTGTAATGTAACATATTCCTATTTAAATTACGTATCAATTGCATCTGTGGAACACCAGCCAAATGTTCCGCGCGCTCGTGCGACTTGCAACATCTCGCGCGTTGCGAGCTGCTCGCTATGTAAATCATCGTCGCACGAAAACGTTTGTCGCCAATTTTGCAATTGCGACGAATGCAAAACGGCGCTTTCTATTTGCCAACAAAAAACGACGCCGCCGAATTTTCCTCACGTTGCGCGCTAGCATGCGATGTGATTCTCGCAATCGAAACGCAGCAGCGACACTTTTCATTCGCTTCGCGCGCGATGAATGAGTCCGGGCGCGTCGGCGAGTGTTTAGAAATTGTCAATTCGCCAAATTCAATTTACATTCCCTCGGCTACTATAAATATTGACAATCCTAATACGTTTCGTAAACAAATTGTTCAATTTGTGCGCCGGTTGCGGTGAACCCGCTCGCTTTCCATCACTGAGCCACATACATAAGTAATTCGACTTGGTTACTTTTGCGATAATTTCGAACTTCCTAATGCTCTCCTAATTTCTCAAGCGTTGTAAAGTATCTCAAGATGGTTTAATTTTGGCGATAAAAACTCTTCGTGTATTTGTGTCACGCGGAGAAGACACGTTAATCCATGACATGACATAAATTCGCGTTTTTTTTCGGAGTACTTTATTTGAATTGTGCGGAGTCTAGATTCCACGCGGACGTATTTATCCGATCCATCATAACACATACATAATTATAATATGTAACAAAATATAACATCAAATTACACGTTAATTTGTTTGGCGACAAGCCGGCGCACTGCAATTATCATATTTTGTTGTTTTTTTATTAAAACATTAATTAGTTCCCGATTTTGTGGCAGTAAGGCAATAAACACACGAAGAGTAATAATAATTACGCAACGCGGTCATAACAAACTGACGAGTGTAAAACATCGTCGATAAACGTCATAACGTTCAATTACTATTAAGTATTTCGATAGCACATTACGCGAGCGTGAAAATTAGATATCAAATTGTGAAAATAGGAAATGAAGTGGATTTGTAACATGTCAAACGCGCGACTGGAAATAAATAAATACTATGTAATACTCACGTTCATAATATGCTTCCGGCGTGGTCCGGCGTTATATCCGCACGCTGATAAGGGATCAATTCACCACTCAATTATTATTTTTCTGGATTAGTCCGTACGCACCTTCGGCAATTATTCGATTCGAACAGTGTTTTTCTTTTCTTTTGGTGTGTTTATTGCGCTGATATTTCAGCACGAGTTCAGCATGAGATTTATTAACAAACACAAACTTTTTGTCAGTTTCTATCGAGTTGATATCGTTGCATTTGAATCTCGTTGCGAGCAATTCGCACGCAAGTTACAAGAAGCAACACCAACGAAAAAAAAATCAAGTTTCTCACAATTATTCGCACACCAATGACTGGGAAACTTGAGCTTTCCCTACGATGTTAAAGTTCGTTGCGCAGTTCGACGATTGTCATTCAAAAATTTCCTAGCGTGAAAATTTCACAGCGTTCGAAGTTTTCGAAGAGACGGAGTTACGCGCGTGGCCTGGCGTGCCAATCGGCGGTCGGCGATGTTTTGACGTGCTGTCGCGGCGCGCAGTGTTTTCGCAGTGCGGCTAGGCGGCAACTAGACTTCGTCCGACCTGACGGTTGCGGCAGCTACACGAAATGCACGCACCGACATCGAACGCAAGAGTGGCCGCCGAGTCGCCGTCTGCGTTCGCCCGCCGTTCGGCAGCTCGAGTCGGCGAGGCGCTGGGCCCCGTCGGGTGCGTTCCCGTCAGCGGCCGCGGCGCAGCGTACCAGAACGACGACGTCTCGCGGATCTCGCGAGTTGTGCGTTAGTGTAGTTGAACTCGGGCGGCGGCGTCGTGCGCTAGGAGCCACAATTCTTGAGTAAAGTCACTGAGAACTCTCTATGCTTCAATGTATGCTGCGAGTTGGCAAGAAAATGTTTTCCATTCTGAAGATGAGTGCGAAATAAAAATGCGTACGAACTTCCAGATCAAGCAATTTTTGTAGTACTCGGAAATTGACGAAAAAGACTACCCCCTGCAAGGCTTGAATTAGCAAGCTCTGGTTTACGAGTGGTAGAGCACTGCTATCACTTAGCTAAGAAGACTCGATACATAGTTAATTAACCTTTTTTATTGCAATTTATTGATTTGTCACGGATTAAAAATAAGTTATTTGGATCTTCTCCGCGGATTATTCTTTTTATCAAATCACAGTGATTTTAAAATAACAGTTCAATTAATATTTAATATTTCCTACAAAAAAATTAATGACTTTTATGCTGGGTAGAAGCAACAGTTGCTTAACTTCTAATCGTTAATGCAAAAACTTCTTTTCTCCTGAGTTAAAAGGTCGGGAATTGTTACACACTTAAGGTGGTTTTACTAAACGCAGAAATTGCCAAAAACTCTTGCCTCCTGTGAGGTTTGAACTCACGACCCCTGGTTTACGAGACCAGTGCTCTACCACTGAGCTAAAGAGGCTTGATGCTTATTTAATAAACCCTTTTATTGCAGACTATTGTTGAAACTATTGATTTTGTATTGTATGGAATTGCTACAGATTAATAATTTATAATTTGGATATATTCGGCGAAAACTTAACTTTCGTGGTACATAAGTGTTACAAGCAAAGTTTATTTCGATAAACGTATTTATTTATCATTCTTCAATAGATATCATCCCTTGACTAAATTGTTTGCTAATTGTTACTTGACTCTCGTTTGAAGGAGCAATATTTTGCCGACAAGTTAAAAAACAAAGAGTAGTTAGAGTTAGTGCGAAAGTTATGTCATTCTGAAGTTGGTATAACAGATTCCAAAAAGAGGAAATTCGTTGCCTCCTGTGAGGATTGAACTCACGACCCCTGGTTTACAAGACCAGTGCTCTGCCACTGAGCTAAAGAGGCTTGTTGCCTATTGAATAAACCCTTTTTATTGCAAATTATTGATTTGTCATTATTGGTACTAACTTGGTTAATCCGACATTAGTGAATTAATTAACTCTTTGTTATGTTTTATGGATTTGCCACAGACTACTAATTTGTAGTCGCGCTCTTTGCGGCAAAAGCAATGTGCTTTCATGAAGTCCAAGTGTTATAACAAAATTTAATTGGTGAAACGTATTTATTTATTATTTTTCAATACATATCATCGCTGGACTAAACCGTTTGATAATTGTCACTTGATTCCCGTTTGAAGGAGAAATATTTTGCCGGCCAGCTGAAAATATAGAGGAGTAAGAGTTAGTGCAAACGATATTTCATTCTGAAGTTGTTATAGCAGATTCCAAAAAAGAGGAAATTCGTTGCCTCCTGTGAGGATTGAACTCACGACCCCTGGTTTACAAGACCAGTGCTCTGCCACTGAGCTAAAGAGGCTTGTTGTTTATTTAATAAACCCTTTTTATTGCAAATTATTGATTCATCATTTTTGGCACTAACTTCGTTAATCCGGCATTAGGGAAATAATTAACTCTTTGCTTTATATATAATGGATGCTATAGAGGCTTGTTGCCCCTTTTAATGAATACTTTTACTGTAATTTATTAATTTGTCATTTTTGACGCTTACGATATCTTCTGTGGAATTTGGTCTTCACCGAAGTGAAGTTGTTTTAGTTGTTTTAATTGTTTCAGTTTTGACAACAACGTCAAATTTAAATTTTAAAATTTTAGGCCTGTTTTGCATTAGGTTGTTGTCCCACTTATCATTTCATCATCAATAATAAAAGGAGAAAAAAGGAGTTATCCTTGCCTCCTGTGAGGATTGAACTCACGACCCCTGGTTTACAAGACCAGTGCTCTGCCACTGAGCTAAAGAGGCTCGTTACCCAGTTTATAAACTCTTTTATTGTAATTTATTTATTTATTTGTCACCTGTGGTACTTTGATACGAGTATTACAATATCTTCTGTGATATTTTGCATTCACCAGATTGCAGTTGTTTCAATTTTGACTCTAGCAAATAATCAAAATCAAGCAAGTCTCTGGGCTTGCTGGAATGCATTTTTGCTTAGTTCGTTATCTCATTTTATATCAGTACGGTCAATAATAGAACAAAAGAAAAGAATCTTGCCTCCTGTGAGGATTGAACTCACGACCCCTGGTTTACGAGACCAGTGCTCTACCACTGAGCTAAGCAGGCTTGATGGTCAGCTGATACACCGTTTTGAGGCCGAGTTTTGGTTACTTTTTTAAGGAAAAATAAAAAAATATATAATATAATTATATTAATTATAATAATTTCATCATACACGACACATTGTACCGACGAAGTATGGACAAAATCGCTAGGTATTTTATTCCTAACACCCTTCAACCTTGAATTCTTAAAATTCTTGATAACAAGAAGGTACTTGGAATGTTTCTTATCAACAAGTTGCTGAGTTGAGGACAGGAATACAAAAATGTTGAATGTGGTATTTCACTTATTGACTCATCCGAATAGAGGGGTTAAAAGGAAGTAGTGGTTGAGAATTACTCTTTTCAACGTCAACACTGGGGCTAATTCGTAAATAGCTACAATAAAAGCCGTGCGAATTTTATATGGTCAATTAACGATGGCAGGAACTTGTTTGTGTTCAAATATTCTCAAGTTTTTGGAAGATTTTATCACATTCGCAGTGACCATTTGCGGTGCATTATGACGTTTTCCGTTTTACCATCACTAGTATCACTTTTACGATGACCAATTTTCTTTTTCACTTCCACGTACAGACGGCAAATCAAATTCGCTGAACATCTGGAAGCGATCACACCATCCTCACCTTCTCCGTCAATTCAAATAAATTTTATTGTTTTATTAGCCATTGGGCGGACACAAGTGCGCACAACTCTCCGACGATTCCATTCGAGTTATGAATCGTAATTTTACATTTCCGATAAAGCCTTGTCAAAATATGGAAGTTAATAACAACATTGATGACTCTGTTTTATTACTACATAATTCTACGCGCCGCGGTACTCATAATAGACAATCGTTTAAAGAAAACGCCAACTTTCAGATCGCGTAACGCTCTATCGAACGCGCAAAAGTGTGTGGTGCGAAGGAGAATAAAACGAGTTTATTAAAAAATTTCTATTCGAGCCGAAACAATGAATTCATTGAGTGTGTTCTACTGGTTCGTGATGGCATTTACTATTTTTGATAAACGCTGCCGTTCGATAACGTCAAGCAGGCTAGAAATGAATGGATTAATGCGTTGGCCGGCTTGCCGAAACTAGGTCAGGATTTGGATTCATAAATCATGTCGAGCGCCGTTTTCGTCTACTTTCGTGCGGATAGCGGTTTGCCGTGGCAAAAAGGGATGACAAATGAATTGCCCTGATTGCCTCCTGTGAGGATTGAACTCACGACCCCTGGTTTACAAGACCAGTGCTCCGCCACTGAGCTAAAGAGGCGTTACGTTTGCGCTTTTAACAGCACGTAAGGTGGAGCACCTGGCTGACACTTTGTGTAATTCGCGCGGATGTATTGGCCAATCGCCGCGACATAATGCAACGTGTCCGCGCGCCGACCTAGCCGAAACAAATCAATTTGTTTGGCGAACTTACTTTCGTCGCGCGGACGCGAATATGATTATTATACGCCGTGTTGCGGCTTGCGTCAATCGTAAATAAAATGCGAGCGCATCGTAAACAACAAATTGGTGCTTGTTCCGTCGTGCGTTTGCCACGAATTCTGCGGAAAGCGCGCTGGCTGAGGGCAGCGCTATGGCAGCGAATAACGAATAACATACGAGTTTGTAATTATCTCCAGATGTTGCTCGCATCGCTTAACTCCAGTTTATCTCGCCGATGCAAACCGGCGGCTCGCGCACGCCTCTGAAATCGGTATCAAAGGCGGCCGCCGCCGTCTCATCGCGGCTTGGGACGCTCCAACAACAATTTCTACTTTATGCGCCATGCGAGGCAGCGCGAATTCAAATGGATGCAGAGTGCCGAAAGCAAACGTGCTTGCAAACTTTGGCCGGCGGAGAGAACAAAGAAAGCGCGAGCGGGTGAATTTTGAATTTGCTCTTTTTCACAGCCCAAATATCTCCTCTTTGCTGTCGATGTTCATAGTTTATTGTCGCTCGTCGTGCGGCTTCTATTTCAGCACGTCCGTGCTCGATGCGGTCACTTTTTTACTCCACCTCCGATTCAATGGCCAATTGTCGATGACAGAGTCAGTCGCGAACGAAGCAGTGATTTTCGCACGCCCGTACGACTATATGCGAATAATGCGGTGACGAGAGGAAGAGTCCATTCAGAGAGGAAAATAAAAATCTTAAAAACCGAGAAAGAAGAAATTCAAACAACTGCACGTCCGGACGTTCGGCTGCGTGTTTACGTGACGGATCAAAAGAGATATGATTTTTTACAACTCACGTATTGCAAAACATGCAATGCGTTGCGAACGAGTCGATGCAGTAGGCACCACCACCATCAAAACGATTCCCACACTTTTATTTGAGCTTTCGCCCAGCATATGCGATGTCCATGAGCGATTTATTTCATTATATTCGTGGTGAACTTGCTTTTACAATAGACAACCAAACGTGCTTCATTAAAACAATAAACTTTTCAATATACATGAGTATCCAAGTAGTTGGCGTTGGTAAATAAATAAGTATGCCGGCAGTGTAAAAAATAGATTTTCGTTTCGGTCGGAATGTGAAAATTTCGCATTTTATTTTCGCGCAATAAATTCCAATCAAATGAAGCCTTTCTGAGTAAACAATTTCGCGATTTCGCGATTTTGCGATTCACATTGCGGTCTTATATCGTGCGCAAAATTTGTATTGGTTTCGTTCTGTGTTGAGAATGTAACCACAAGTGCTTGAGTTTCATCAATATTTGAAAACGCTGCGCCCTTCAACCTGATATGGATGCATCAGCAAAGTGCAAAAACGGTTCGTGCTGTAAGAAACCAGTACGTAGTATATGCGCTCTATTGAAAACGACGAAGACTTCCACCGACAACGATGATAGAATCAGAAGCAAGGTTCGACTCCCTCGAGCAATGTCCACCATCGTAGAAGAAAATCTAAGCTCACAGCTACGCGACGTTCATCAGAGTGTTTTGGAGTTGCTGGATGCAGCAGGACGACGGGTAAGACGGTGTGTGAGTAACGACACGACGCTGGTCGCATCAATTAGTCCTGAATCGAGCACAACTAATAGCAATGCAACCACCACAACATCAGCAACGAATCCAAGTGCTACATCACACGACATCGACAGCATCACCTTATGCAGTTCCAGAAAGTCAAGAAGCTGTCATTTTACTACGTCCAAGCACTCCTTAGTCGCGATAGACGTTGATCACCCTGAAATTTGTCGTTATAAGCGCAGATTGAGACGTAACACAATTGTTTCCAAGGTTTTAACTAAAAAATCTCATAGCAACAACGAATTATACAATCCACAGTATTCTATATTATCAACTCATCTAGAAATGCCATGCCTTGTGCACCGGGGAAAGCATGGATCATCATCTTCTATATACCGCCGGAAAAAGGAGATACTGTATCGGCAACCTGCGCTTTTGACGGAAATTTTGCGTAGGTCTGCGGCGCAAAATAATATTAATATAGGTACGAAACCACCTGTGAAACACGTGCCTCCAGAAAATTCTACACTTTCCCAAGCTGTAAAACAGGCCGGACAAATAACTAAAATAGTGAATAACAAACGCAAAATATACTTTTTTACCAAGTCTCCCGAAAAATATAAAGAACATGCAAAAGAACGAGATAAATCCCATCAAAAGAGTTCTAAAAATAAAAACCGAGAAAGGCACAAAAAGGAAAAATACAGTCTGTTTTCACCTAGTAGTTCTTTAGAAGACGAGATATATAATATTCAAATAGAGAAACGCCATCGAAAATCTGAGGCAAAACGTTCGAAGGAAAAGCCTAAAGACAAACCCAGGAAATCAAAATCACCACGAAGAGAGCACAAGAAAAACAAGCACATGAAAAATGAAGCATCACAGTTTAGCGGTCTACACGTGTCTACTGATCCGACAGCAGAGAAGGCTACTAGTCCGCTGAGGAGCAAGTTAGAAAGGGTTCTGAAAGGTTCCTTTAAAGAAAAAGTCAATGATAACAAACCAGCCGACCGTAATGGTTGCAAAGTACGCGAAAAGAAAAAAGACAAAAAAGGTTCGAAAACTAAAGAATCCAAAGATTCGGTTATACATTTTAGCAACAGTAAATCAAAGAAACGCAAAGAACTTATCAAAGAAGAGCCTGAAAACTGCAGTGAACGTAAGAAAGTGAAGCGGGAAAGCAGCCTTGTGCGAATCAAACAATCCCTATTACAATTGGCAAGATTTAGCAAATTAGGAGAAAAGAGGCGATCCAAATCAAAGACTCGAAGTAAGACTTCAGAAAAATTACAACCCCGCACGTCTTCAAAAGATAAAACAACTCTCACAAAGTTTCTAATGCCTACCTCGCAAACGTTTAATATGGACATCAAAGTATCCACCCACTGCAAAATGCAGAAGTTTTTTGACCAGGATAACGCAGACTTAGATAAATTGTGTAGCTGTGAGCCCATTGCAACAGATAAAAAAGCAAAACCCACAGTAACGCGGGCCCAACTTGGGTCTCTAGTCATACCTCCTTTTAAACCAAAGAATAAGAAACGTGAGAGTCGTGGACGTCATCGTAGGCACAACAAGAAAAACGACTACATAACTGCTGATATTGGCACCATGCCATATGATGATATGTATCCTTTGAGTGATACTAAAGTGCAGACCGAAGACCCTTATCAGCTAACAAATAATTTAACAGATGGCGAAATTAATGTTAAAGCCCTAGGTGAGTCAGATCATTTATATTCGAAAAGTTCTTTGATGGTGCGTGGAACAATTGGTAGCATAAACTCTTCCTATGATTCACATGACACTATCAGAATCTGTGAAGATATATCCGTTACATCTTTACCAGACCTCAGTAATTTAATGGCTATATCGGATTTTGCCAACACCGAAGAAAGTATATTAGTAAACAATGAAAAAGATTTGAAGCATTTAAACCTGGCGCCAGAAGATTTATCAGGACGAATGCAGGGTATGAAAAATTTATTGGACTCATTGTGTGCACCTCAAACATTCGATAACTGCCCCCCCTTTCTAAGGGAACCTTATTGCTACATGACTTTAAATACGACCTTAAATAAACGCAAAATAAAAAACAAAAGTACTAATACCAAAAATAAGTGGACACGAAAGGACTTATTAATCGATTCTTATGCGGATGCAATTCAACGTGCCAAACCACATATTGAACAGCGAAAAACTCACAAAACTTCATTCAAGAAGTCTTATCACCAAAAACGTGGCGCATCTGGTAGACATAAGCAACGATCAACTGACAAAGAATGCTCTAGTGATAATAACGTATCAGATACGCAGCTTAATAGAGGAAAAAATCGGATTAAGAGCAAGATTCCAGTTTTCTTCAGTGATAAACGTATCTTGCAGTCCAAAAAGCACTTTAATTATTCTTCCGATGCTTCCACTTTTATCGAAGATAAAACTGAGAGAAAAGCAAGTCGGATTCCACGACGGAAGTATAAGAAAACAATAAAAAATATATCGGAAACTAATATCCAAGTTGATTCTACCACTAACTGTAATAACTGCAGTAGTGGAAATATTGATTTAGATTTTGATTCTATAGCGTTAGAAGAACTGTCTAAATCTAAGGATTTGCTTAACCTAGAGGAAGAAGTCCTTGATATTTATTGGAATGAAGTTGAGAATATGACCGATTTTAATGCCGTTCAAAAATTGGGTGAAAATAAGAGCAAGGATTGTATTAACATTTGGAATGTGGATAAGTTTGAAACTAGTGAAGAATCAAATACTTTGAGTAAAATTAAGGAAGAAGAATCGAATGAAGCGAATAAAAAAAGTGATAACACGTTATCATCCCGCGAAATATATTCTGCTGGTAATATAGCTGAGAAAACAAGGAGTAAGAATGAACGTTCATTTAAAACTTCCCACCACTCCGCTCCAAACAACTCTCGGAAAACGTTGCTTTCTGTTACTCGAACATGTTTAGACTCCTTTGCAAAAGCAAGTAAAAAATGCATATCTAGTTCTCAGAAGAAGAATCAAAATATGATTGAGGCAAAATCTTCAACTCCTATGCCCAGTGATATTCTTTCCCTGGCAAATATTACAAGTAAAGATATGACACAACCAACTAATACAACCACATTGATTGTAAACCTGACTGAATTAGACGACGCGCATATGAACGCTTTTAATTGTAATTCGAAAGCGTTGCTGGAAGATAGTCTGCGACAAATTAGTTCAAAGATTAATTTGGAGGAAGCTATGAGGCAGGTGGGAAATGGTGATAAACATTCTGTGTCTCTGCAAGTTATTGTTCCTTCAAAACATGCGAATACTAATACATCTTTTTCACACATACCAAAAAGTTTACCGCGGAAAAAGACTTTTCATAAGTCCAAACTTCCGCTTCCAATAGATCGTAGTAAGAAATCTGTTAAAAATAGTTACACGTTTCCAATCGAGATCGATTTGAGAAAAATTGGTATGGGTGATAAGTCCGGAAGTGATGTAAGTACGTTGGCAGTTCAATAGCTAAAAAAATTCGTCCTAACATTGACTTTGATTTAGGTGGCAACAGCGTGTTGTGGGAATCTGGCAAGTGGGCAAGCGAATGGTCCGATTCAGTTGCAGATAACTGTATTGTTAATGGGGAAACCATAGTTAATCCGGTGTGTGAAGATAAATTTAATATGTGTCTTGGTAACAACGTGATATCGTCTAAGCGTAGTTCAAAATTTTGGAGTTTGCATTGGTGGCGACGTATATTTTCTAAGAAAAGTAAGAAGGCAAACAAAGAAATTGATGTAATATTAAATTTCACTAATTTTACGGATATATTGGATGTGTCCTCAACTTACAGTTGTCAAGTAGAAAAAAGGAATATGGTTGCAAGATCGCGCTCTTTAATAACATTATCCAATTCAAGAACGGAAAGTGTAGTACCAATTTTAAGGACGTTGAGTATGGACAGTATTCATTCAAGTAACTATAACACTGCTCATTTCTGCATGAACAAAAACGCACTGATTGTTCAACAACTAGAACACGAATTAAATATAAGAGAAGAACTGACTGAGATAGATACACTTGTTAATGAGGAGGTGATAGCTGTGACAGATTATAATCAATCTGGTTCCCAGTTAGATGTTGCAAATTTGCCTATTGCTAAACGAAATAATAAAAATAAGTTACCGGGGTACAAAACTAAGAAGAGCAGATGTAAATTGGCGTGTCATAAAAGTCGCACAAAATCTGATAAGAAAACGAAATTTATATTTGACGTTCCTCCTGCACCTGTACATCATGAAAGCGAGTTTGAAGCAACCCGAATAATGATCAAGACAGCGAAACCTGCTATAAATTTAGAAATGCATCACGAAGGTAAAGAAGAAGTTGAAAAACGATTGCATGAGTATGAAGAACGAGTCGTCGAGCGTGAGAAGTTAATCGTTTTTAAGGAGGATAAACGTAAAATTGATAAAGAGATTAAACATATCAACCAGGAAGCTGAGCAGGGTCGGGGTGGCTATGAGAATATTTACACTCCAATTACTCGATGTGATTACGGCATGACCTACTTTAATTTCCAATCGGCTTTGAGGAATTTTATGGCTAATGCAGATACGCTACGAATTCTGACTCCTTGTGTGAAAGGGCATATGCAGAAAGCTCCAAAAGAAACACCTCCACAAGAGGTCCCGCCTGTATTGATTCATGTTGGTTCTCAGACTTGTGTACGTCTAATTAGCATTAAATTTATCAAATATTCCAACATTTACTTCTTTCCAATTGTCTTTTTCTTTTCAGGATCAAGACGTGACTACTCTTGTTGGTGAGTACATATTTCCAAACTACGAAGCTTTAATGGCAGAAGAAATTAATATCGAAGAGAAAGCTGAACTCGATTCTAAAACGAAAGACATCATTGAGTTGCATACTCAAGAAGAATTTTGTTTTGAAATATATCCAGACGTTAGTGTTGAAACTGAACCTGAGCCTATCCCTGAAGTAGTATCAGTAGGATCAAATACTACAGATTCTTGCCTTTGTTGTGATCCCAGCATTTGCAGTAGTGAATCGTCTGCAGAAGATGAATATACTATGAAGTTAATTTTGCAATCGGAATATCAAGAGATCCACGTAATTTTCAAAGATGACGAATTTAAAATCGTTCTTCCGAGGGGTTCTCGATCCTTTCTTCAATACTGTGATTGTGGTGCTGATGAGGATATAGAACGTGCCAGGGAACGCTTTTTCGAACTACTCTATGAAAGGCTTCGAAGAAACAGTAATTTTATACGAAAGCTTAGAAGCGTTCTTGTTTATTCAATGAAGAGTCTATTAGGTGTTGGAAAATACAGAGAATTGTCACGTAGGTTTATTAAAGATGTCACGAAGGCAATTATAAGCTACGAAGATATCTGTTACTTCCATGCGGTGACAATTACGATTATAGAAATAAAATATAGAAAACTATGTGTATGTGAGGCCGATTGTCCAATAAAGGAACGACTTGATACTATTAGAGAAGAACCGGAACCAGGAGAACAAATTGATGCGCCAAAGAAAGAACTATCAGAAGAATACACAGGAGATGAACAAAAAGAAAATAACGTTGTTCAACTAGAGAAAACTTCATTTACTGATATATTGGACTTGCACAGTTGTAGTAGTTGTACAAGTTTGGAACAAAAGTCAAAAGCTACCTCTCTTTCCTCTATTAAAGCTTTGAAACATAGCAAAAGTTGTATGTGCGTAATAGAAGATAGAAATACTCCTGAAACACGCAACAAGAAAGTTGGAAGGTGTTGCAAAGTTGATATGGCACTTGGTGATGATGGTTCAAAAGAATTGATACATTCTTCTAAAAAACGATTTAATCATAAGAGGTATCCACGCAAACATAAAACAAAAAAAGCAGGGTCTTCAATAGAATTGGAACGGTTTTATACGTCTGACGAATTTATTCCTCCTCCCGTTGTGGAGTTCTCCTACTCTTGTAGTCAAGTGGTCCTGCGTCATCCCCCTATCCTCTGGGTTCTTGCAAAAAAATTGGCTAAAGTCCCAAAATGGAGGAAGAAACATGGGAAAGTGGGAAAAGAACGTCCTAATCGCAATCGCAAAGTAAAACATGATAATCAATCAACAAGTGAAAGTAGCTCATGGCATAAATCATCTCATGAAGGTTCTTCTAAATCTTGTTGTGCCAAAAAGAAAAAACAGGCTAGACCCAAAAGAGAAACACAAAATTCTAGCTGCATGCCATGTAGTTCTTCTTCGGGGCGCAATAGCCAGTGTAAACCTAGAAAATCATCTTGTCAGAGAAAACCTAAACATGATGATGATCCTGATAAGCATCATGATCGCCATGTTGAATGTTTCCCAAATAGACGGACTAATACACCTGGGAGTTCCAAGCATGCAGGACCACAGTGCACCGACGACCAATCAGCGGGTTGTTGTCACAGTCGTTGTGGCAAAAATAAGAAAGCGGCTCAGGATCCTATAATTCCTTGTGCAAATTCTATTCAGTGTAGGGTTCACACGCCAGAAACTACACATGAAATGATGCCTAGTTCTAGTCACGCCACCGCTTCGCAAAATAATAGCTCCATCAACGATTTTTCTGCAATTCCAGACGACGATAAGGAAAATT
This sequence comes from Dalotia coriaria, assembly GCF_025399875.1. Lineage (NCBI taxonomy): Eukaryota > Metazoa > Arthropoda > Insecta > Coleoptera > Staphylinidae > Dalotia > Dalotia coriaria. The sequence goes on along the minus strand of NW_027045443.1, from coordinate 2,710,246 downwards.
CAATAGATAGCACCAGGTCAACCCATCGAAGACATAGTGCACCTGCTGTATTTAGACGAAAACCAAATTCTAAAAAGACTACTAGTGATTCGCTTACTCAATCCAATTCAACTCAATGTGATGCTTCGACTAAAGATCACAATCTACAAGATTGTGCTTGCGGTCCATCATCTCCTCTAATTAATGCAAGTTCGTCCATGAGTGACGATAAAAAAAAACTTCTAGCACCGAAAGACTCTACGACTGATACTTTGAATAAAGGAAAAGAACATAAGACCGTTTTGAATAATGAGCCAACTAAGAAGACACCGAAATGTTGTATCAAAGCAACAAAGAGGAAGAAACCTAAAAAAAATAATCATAAAAATAAAAATTCCCATCCTCCAAAAAGTACCACTGCACCATGCTGTAGTCCTAAAAAGGTCACTCCGAATTGTTGTGTGAAATCTGCTCCTTTACACTCGGTCAAAGTATTAACTACCGAAGAAGTGAATGGCGAAAATAAACAAGAAAGGAAACCTGAAGTATCAAAACGCAATACCGATTCTGATATACGCGTTCTCTCGACTGAACCTGCAGCACAATCTAGTTCAAAGACACTATCAAGCGAACATTTGAGTCCTCGAGATAAGTATATGTTAACTCCAGGTGAATACACAGCATATCCAGTGATGACCCAAACAACAATTCAACAGGTACAACCAATGGTGTCGATTACTGTTTTAACTGATGAAACTATTATGATGGATCAGGAATCGGCAACTTGTAGTTTTACCGACAGCGAGATTCAGACTTTACTATCATTTAGACCCATCAATTCGAAAAGACCAACATGGTTAAAGAAAATGACAACATTTCGTAAAGCTCACAAAAGAAATCATTCGATATCCTTTCGCAATTACGAAAGCTGGTTACCGGGCATAGCTCAAACAAGCATTACTCTTTTGCCAACATTAAATATTTCCCACGCTTTATTTGGTAGTAAGCGAAGGCACAAACGATTTCCTCGCAAGAGTAATGACAAACATCGAACAGGCAATGCAAAGAAAATTCAAGAAATTCTGCCAGCACAAAGCATGAAGATGTCTACGGAATCTTTGTTAGTTCATCTTGGGACACCGACAAGCTTGTCAAGGGCATCAATACATGCCAAGCCAAATCCAGCAATGCCAGAAGGAGCTTGTTTAACGGTATCTGATATTGATAACAAAGAAGAGCCCTTAATCAACCATTCTGGGGAAATCGTCAAATTGACCGCTTGTGCAGTGAACTCTAGTGATTCATACGATCTGACGTCGATTGTAGATGATGCGGCTGAAGAAGTAGAAAATGATAATACGCTACAAGTAAAACAAGAGTGCTGTAGGTTAAATGATACTTTAGATCCTGACGATGACAAACACTTAAAATGTCGGAAACAGGTGAATATTGAAAAATATACCAATGCAGATGATCTCTGTTTAATGACTGTGGAAGGTTTACCGGGCTCGATGACAAAGCCACCTATACCGTGCAGTAAATTAGATAAATTATATTTATTTGCACATTATGTGCAAACAGATTTTGATATGTATGTGCATACTACAAAGAAGCAGTCTATGAGTAATTATTTGCGGAAAAATTCGATTGCTCCCAGTACTCGATCGTCCGTTCCAACTGTTCGCATGTTTCACAATAGTGATACCTCTGTCATCGATATAAATATGGCACCTAAGTGTAATGAATGTAAACCTCCTGCAAAAGTAGCCGAGCACTCGTCTGTTACCCCTAAAAATCCTGATCATGCACCTCCAAGTGCATCAAATATTGTTAGATCTACTAGCGCTCTGCAACTGATGGATCAAGAACATGTAGTTGCACCTGATAAGATAGGTCCGAAAACAGATTCATCACTGCAAAGATGGAATAACCAAGAAATATCGCATAATACTCATGCGAATCATTCTAGTAAAACTAATGAAATTATGGCTGATCCTTATGTTTCCAAAATAAGTGAAAGAATTATTATTATTAGTGACTTGAATTCTGGAAAACGTATCGAATATGGCAACTCAGATAAACGACTGATGCCTATACAGTCAAGAGTTCCTGAAGGTGATAATGTTGGTACGGGTGAGAATGTAATCATTACACAAACAGATAACCCACATATGGTCTCAAAATTATTAAGTACTATTGTTGATATATTAGACCAACCAACAAAGAACAATGCCAATTTTGTTGATTTTGGGACTACGACTGGTGGTCCTGCAATAAATTATGCTGATTATAACCGAGATTCGAACTTAATAGAAGGTGAAGGAGGAAGGAGAGGAAATTTGAAACGTTCAATTATGTTCGATGATCAGTCAGCCCAAGTTACTCTTGTTAAACAAGGCACAAAATGTAGCCAAATTCCAAGGGGTAATAACTTATTAGAATGCTCCGATGGATCCTGTCTTAAAGAAACCCAATTTTTGCCGCGGTCAGCATCGCATGATTTTTACAGTGATACAGGTAATAATCGAGCATCCGTTTCAAACTCAATGCAATTATCTAATAATCTGCTATCAGGCGGAATTAAAAGAAAGTCCGGCGAAGATGAATTTGTTCCTCATTCAGCACCTAAAAGGAGAAAACATGAAGTCAAATCGTGTTGCACACCAGAAACCGAAATAATAAGTGTACCTACCACGAGCAAAGCTAATAATTCGAAATATGTTTCATCACGTGTTCAAACAATGCGTAGGGGACGGAATTCTAGAAATTCGAAGCTTGTTTTCGCTGAGACAAAGAATAATTCTTGCTGTAACTTAAAAGAGAGGACGGAAGTGAATACATCTACTGCGATTCATCATCCCAAGACTGATACTAAAGATAAAGATGTAGAAACATTTATTACAAAATCATTGGCAAAAAATCAGAAACCATGCTGCCAACAAAAAGCCTCTAAAATTGACAAAAAAGTTAGTGTTCGTCCTATTTCAGAAACTAAAAGAGATAGCTTTGCAACAAGAAATGCAAAACTTCAAACAAATTCACCTCCTCCTTTGGAGATGCAAGAGCAATGTTGCAATCCTAAACAGGTTCATGTAACTACCAGCCCTGAGAGAATAAAAACAAATGTCACTGCAACATCGGATACAAAGCCAGTAAGGATTGTTCAACCGAAAGAACGCCCTAATTCCGGAGTTAATTGTGGATTCACTTGTGAAAAAAAGAAAGAACGTAAAAGGGTGTTTCCAGAATGTTGCGATGATAATATCCGTAAAGATTTTGAAAATCAACCTCTGAGAGATTTTGTAGAAACCCATTCCCCTTGCTGTCTTCCCAATGAGGTAATTGAAGAAGCTAAATGTGCAACGTGTGTTAGGCATTGTAATGAAAAGAAATCAAATAATAATTCAACTTGCACCTCTGGAAAACACTGTGGATGGAAAAAATGTTGCAAAAAAACCAAGAAGCCTCCAAACAAGTACATTTTCAATGAGTGTTGTGGGGCTGACGTTATAAAAGATTTTTACAAATTGGGTGCTACAAAATTTACCAAACGATACCCAGAATGTTGTTGGCCTAGGATACTACCCCGTCCCTCGGCTCAAGTGGTCGATACTTATTATGATATGCAACCGTCTGCCTCAAATAAGCCTGCAAAACATGAAGATCCTGCAGAACAACAGCCTAAGTCAAATTTAAAGAAACGGTTTGAATACGTATTTAATGACTGTTGCAATGATAAAACAATCGAATTATTTCATAAATTAGGTTTAGAGAACTTTAAAAATATATATCCTGAATGTTGTTGGCCACAAATAATTGAAACGGATATCGTAGCACACGAAATGTTACCTCCGAATCATACCGACAAAGATAAAGACAAAGGTAAAAATATAGCCCAGAATAACTCTCAGGAAACATCTGAGTTAGTGAGGAAATATGAGTATGTTTTAAAAGATTGTTGCGGGGATGATGTAAAAGCATTACTGACCAAACTGGGTTTTGAAGAGTTCTCTAAGTTATATCCTCAATGTTGTGTTCCTGAAAAGGTTGTAAAGGAAGAAGTTCACAAATCTCCGAAACAACTAGATGATGATAATTCTAAAAATTCCGAATCTACATTTAAAAAATGCTTCTTCAACTGCAAGAAAAAACAATCTGACAGCAAACCAAATGTCTTGACAATTCCAGATATAGATGAGCAATCTCCAAAAGAGAGGAATAATCATATGCCTATTTCGGAATATAAATTTAGTGAGTGTTGTGGAGAAGATATAAAAGAGGAGTTCTCCACTCAAGGAGAACACGAGTTTAAGAAAACTCATCCAGAATGCTGTTGGCCTACACGAGATGAACTTCGGTGTTGTGAGCGTGATTCGGCTCATTGGCACAGTTTTCTCCAACAATACAAAGAGCGCCCGGAATTGATGGCTACATTACCGGGATGTTGCATAGAACATGTAAAAAAGCTGTTAGCTGAGTCGAAGGAAAAGAACGAAGTTGTATTAATGCAAACAAACAATGATTTTCCTCAAAACACCGGAAAAATAGATTATTTTCCTACATCTGCAGGATCCTTACCTTCACCGTCACAACCATCAACGATTGAAAATCTAATTTTAGCTGAGCATCCAGAGGAAAATGAACAAATTCGCTTGTCTAATAATATATCCCTTAATATTTTACCTGAACATACTGTTAAAAAACCAACAGCATATCGAAAGCTTGGAGGCAATATCGGATTAACTGAAGAAAAATTGACATCAGATTTGCACCCTTCAAAATTGAGAAGCTGTATTCTTGAACGCACAGATAATAAAAATGATAATAGTACGAATCAGGTAAAATCTGCAAGAACTGCCTCAGGAGAAAACGTGAACTCGGTAAAGCCCCTAATGGGAAACAAAAATTCTTCAAAAGATCACATATCTTCATCAAATAGTAAAAACTGCAAAATAGAAACAAGTAATTTGTTCCATAATAAAGTACTGAAAGAGACCTTGGCATCTCCTGGATTGGTCAAATTACGTCCGTCTTCAAATCAAACTGAATCCAAATACTCTTTGTTGGATCAAATTGATATCTGTTTTGGTGCCCCAAAATCAGTTAGTGAACCAAATCTAATGGTTTTTGAATCCGATGACTACGATCTATTTAAAATCAGAAACCCGAAGATAACTAAGGGGCCGTTACGCTTCAAAATCTTTGCACCAACGCGTCACAAAAATCCAACCAATATTTTAAAAGGTATTATACCATTCACAAAATTTAGCAAACCCATCGACAGTTCAAAGAAGCCATCCACACTTCAAACTTTGGAACCAAAGAAGCAAATATCTTACGTTTCGGTTAAAGTGTATGATCCACAAATAATGTCTATTCATTCTAGAATACAAGTTCGCGATGATGATGAATCGTCATCTGCTCAACTGGAAGAGGAAGATGAGGTAGATGGCAGGTTAACAAGCACAGAGTACTCTGACCCGCTGACTCTTAAAAGTCAACCTCACAAGCCTATGCCACAAGATGAAAAGAACATTAAATTTCTTGAAGAAATTGAATTGATAGATTTCAAAAAGCTTAGAAAGGGTAAAAAATCATCGTATAATGGGAGTGGTACATCAGATTCAGTATCACGAGATGTAAGTGAAGATGAATCAGGTATAAGCACAGAGGGATCAGGAAAAATAAACGAAGCCCGGAATGTTTCATCAACTTCGATATCACCAAAACAATCAGACCCAATTATTGCTGAGGACACATCGTCGCCTACGCCAGAATCACCCAAAGCCTTTTTGGCAGATAGAAGATCAATAGATAGTCTTCCACAAGGACAACAAATGTCAATCCCGAGCTCACCACCTCGGCGATCATCTCTATCATCGGGGCGATATTCTGAACTGTTGCACGGAACAGCCCCCCCAGTGACGCCACCTTTATCAATTGAAAAAGAAACACCTCGTCCAAAGCCAGTTATAAGAATATCGTCTGCATCATCACTTAAATTTGAAGTCGTACCAACACGAATGTCTGTTGGTCATTCTAGTACTTCAGGCATGTCCCTGAAGAAAAATAAAACGGCTATGGAGCGGTTCGTTTCCAAGTTTTATGACAATGAAAAACCACCTAAGGAAAAGAAGTCTAAACACAATGGAAACATAATTTCAAAACTTTTCGGCGAAAAAATGTTGTGTAACATCATACCTAAATGGCATAAAAGTCCCAGAACATTTAAGTGCGGATGTACTCAAGCAAGAGGAAAACCGTGCAAATGTCATGGCCAAACCAGATATTCATGTCAGTGTAAGCAAGAGGGACCACATATAATTGGGTACAGTTTTGTGGACAACCCTATTTTCTGTTCACAAAATAAACAATCGATGAGCAATCTCAAACAGACAAGTTATTGTTCTTTATTTGAAACTAATAGCGAAAGCAATGATTTGAAAAGTGCAATGAATGAAGATTACAGCACGGGGTTTATTGACTTACTTGGAGAACAACAGTGTGTGATAGATTCCAAATGGCGGTTGGGCGCGGGCCTAAATGAAGAAATGATCGGCTTTGGTTCTTCCGTCACTAACAGTCAAAATAAATTATCAACTATAGTTGAACATACTGAACAAGATCATGAATACGAGCAAGTAAAAGGTACGAGTGATCATGGGTACTCAATAAAAAACAGGCATGACATTATTGGTGTTTATAAACGTTTGCATCCTGGGTCGCGTTGTCACTTTTCCTGTTTGCGTCAGAGCTTAGGCAATCGATTACCGCATGTTTTGACCAAAACTGAATTTAATCCAAAGTTACATGCACTCTCGAGTGCTATTGATTTGGAGCGTAAGAAGAGTAAGTTAGATCGATTAATAAAACGAATAAAATACTCGCTCAGTAGGTGGAAAGTGCGTAAGACGAAATATAACGAACCTTCGGTATCGAATTCAACTGAAAACATACCGAACCGCACTTACAAGAAAGATACAATACGTTATAATCATACCTATAAAGTCGATAAACGCCCAGATGACAGGCGGAAGGAAGAAATTCGAATTGGCGGAACAAGTTACCTTATACGAGCGCCAAGGGCCTTGTCTAAAAGCGAGACCTTAAATTCGCAGCGTACTATTGGTTCGGATATTCCCTCATTAAGATCATATGAAACTCCTAAACATATAGATGTTGCCAACAATGTTGACTTGAACACGACTATTTCAAATTTTAACGCAAGAAAGAATCCAATAAAACTAAATAATTCTGATCATCTGCTCAAATTGCAAGAAGAAATTAAATGGATTGATGAAAAACTTGCAGGAAAGTATCGGGAAGCTTCCTTAAAGATCAAACAGGAATTGCAAAAGAAAGTTTCTAAGGAACCGGTTAGTTCTGTAGCCATATCAACTAAACCTTCAATATCTGAGAAAGGTACAGATGCTGTCACAAAAAATTCTCATTGTGTTATTAAATCTAAGCAAGTAAAAGTACTTAAAGAGTCACTTTTAAATGAGGATGATTGTAATAATTGCTTTTCAATACAAAGTTGTTACTGTAACGTCCAAAACAAGGTCGAAAGAACATTAAATTCAAGCCCACAAGAGGAACTAGTCGAATTTCGAGAGCTTATTCGTCGTGAACGGGAACGTATTCGAAGGGAAGATGTGATCAGAAGGAAACAGGCTGTTTGTGAAGCTATGAAAGTGAGTAAAACTTCTATAGATGAAGAACAGAACAAAGCAGTGTTTGCCATCGATACTTGTGCATTATTCCGTGGCCATACGTGCAGCAAATGTATGCTAAATGATGCTCCCACAAGGGATTCTTCTCAAGAAAGTGTACAACCAAAAATAAGTAAGTCAGCCCACTTATTAGCGCATAATATTAGCTCAGGAGGTGAAGTACTGCTAACAAATATGAGGGAAAAGCATGGTATTCTAAGCACGTATGTCCCGACCGTACCACCGGCTTATCCAGCCATGGTCAGATCTCAAATCAGTTCGAAAATAAATAGCAACGGATTGTGCAATAATTTTAACACAGAAGATGTGATAGTGCAAACACAAAATGATATTGTTAAAGCTGGCTCGTCGAACGCAACATCTCCGTTCCCAATTTCAAAAGTGCGTCGTCCAACGGAAAATCATATAATGAGTGAAATGATCAAAAAGTTACACTATGAATCTGAACAGGCTTGGAAATGTCGAACTTTAATTGTAGAAGAACCATCAATTGAGCCACTAACCCTTAGAGTGCAACCACCCAAATCCGTAAACACAATACTTGTACCATTCAATACTCTGTGGAAAAGGGAACCCACGGTTATGTTAGTCCCAGGTACTAATTGCTCCAGCCAGTCAAAAGGCCAATCATACCATCCACGATATTCAGAGGACGGTCACAACAAAATCAAACTCCGCCTGAAGTTTAAGTCACCTGCCAGTGAAAATTTCAAACCAAAGCGTCCATTCCAATCGTATGTCTTGGAAAAGTTAAGCAATTCTTCTTACTCCTCCAAAGACATTGAATATGTTCTTAAAGTTCATGATTATAACACTGAAACAATAGGAAGATGTCAACCGAGTTCTCCACAACGGCAAATGATTGAATGTGCAGGTAATTGCAATATTACTGATTCTGAAAGTGAATGCGTTCTCTTAGATAGACACCGTTATCACAAGGATACCAACAAAATAGAAAATTATTCCAAAGATATATTGGGTGTGCCTTGCAGCCATAATTCCAATTCACGACCGAATGCCGCCACCAACGTTAGTCATCGGAAAACCAATATTGGTCATGTAAGCGAATACTACAAGTACCAAAAATGAGTGTCGTATTACGCGATGATTCACCATTCGCTGATAAGAAAGATTATCGTTTTCTAACTAATATGAACCTTTGTACTTGTGCATTACAATAATTTATATGAGTAACGCGAAATTAAAGACCTATAATTCGGATATATTTAACGTGTTTTATTACTGTGGATGCATTACTATAAAATATATGAAATACATGCATGATATTGTAGATTAACAAATAGTAATAAGTTGTTGTTTTGCTTCAATTTGGAATTCAAAGATATCATTTATCTACTTACTATTCTATGGTTCAACAAGCAACGTGACGGAGAGGGGCATACGATCTAGCGTGGTAAACAAATACTTTATTATTTAGTTTCTATTTTTATTTCGGCTGAGATCCAGCCTTGTACTAGTTTACGTGTCAGCTGCAACCGTAAATGAAACATAGGAATATATACCAGGAGTATATAATTTTATATTAGAGTAAATATATATATATATATTAAAAACAAATCGAGTTACAAAAGTAATGTAAAAAATGATAGATTTTGTGTAAAAGCGTATAAAAAGATAGACAGTTTTGCGCAGTTTACATACATTGACACATGGACTTTATCTGCACATCATGCAAATTTGAAGCACAATATTAGCAAATACGATATAAAATAACTTCGATTATATATCTTTGGTCGGAGTTAATCGTAAAAATATTTTTAGGAAGTATCTGAAAGGCACAACATTGAATTTCGCGTATATAAATATTTGTGTTTGTTCGTCAATGCGACTTATCAAAATGGAGATGGTGCTCCTTATCAAGTAGATTAGTACAATATACAGAAAAAAAACGGGTAAGAAACATTTAACAATGGAAATTGTTCAATATTGACATCAAAAGCGGCTTTACGCGCGCATCGCATAAAAATGTGTTAAAGTTAGAAGCCACTAGCGGCATGGTGGCACCCAAACTTTGGCGACGGAAGTGGTTTAGTACTCGCCGCGCCATGTAAACAGCGAATCAATAAGAAAACAGGCTCCGTTAATAATTGACAGTGATCCAATAGCAAGACCGTAGTCGCGCTTTTCTCCTTTCCATGTATTCTCATAGTACTTAATGTTCAACGCACCGGCGGCAATAAAAAGCGCGCATCCAACTAGACAGTAGAAGACGTCGATTCTTTTTGTAATTGGTGACGATGCCAGATGTCCTGAAATATAAGCAAACTATTAGTACCGCGGGCGTGTGTCTCTGCTTGATAACAACGCACCACTGAACCCTCCAATGAGGATGATCACAAAGCCGACGAAGGTGCCGGCGCTGACCAGATTAGTCATTATATCTGTTGTCATGTCATTTTTGTAGAGCAAACCGGTGCATACAATCGCAATCGCCTGAAAACAAAAATGCAACATTTCATATTTATATTTATCCATGCGTTCATGGTCGTTATCTTGTCATGTTATTTGTATAGCACGTAGTGTAATTCCTGCATGATGAGTAGTATTTCGCTATGAGAACACATCATGAATACATAAATATAAAATTACGTCATTGTGCTCTCTCGGCTGTTTTAAAAGTAAACAGCGTATAATTTTTGTAATTTGTTTATGAAGTCACGTAGCTGCCTTACCGCCCAAAAAGCGAAAAATAGTGACATAGCAGGTTGCGATTACGCCATGACATCACGATCAGACGCAATGTATCACCGTCGGTTATTTGCGGTCCGCACGTTCATGCATAATAGCCGCGGTGACCTCATAAAAGCGATTTCGGCGCGTAACTCAATTACGTCATTTCTATAGCCGGTGCAAATTGATCTTTTCGAATATTCAAATTATTAATGGCCGACCGACAATAACGTTTCCGTTCGCGCTGCTTAATGCCAGTATAAAAAGAGCAAGTATGTAAAGCGCACAAGGCCAATACAACATAGCTATACAATTATGCGTTGGGCCTTCAGTATTTTAACGCGAGTAACACTCCTTGAAGATACCATGCTTACGAGGAGATCCTTGTGAAGGGCTTGTGCCGCGTGCGCAATTAAATAAGAATGCCTGTAAACGAGGGCAATCTGGCTATTCTCCCGGTGACCGGAAACCCCGTGGGGAAGTTAATGCGCAGTTTATATATACACTTTATAGTGGTTTATTTACCGGCTGGTTGATGTATTTGCAAGTACGCGCGGTATCACATATCGATCCTGGGAGTTTTAATGTTTATTTTTTGTTGAAATATGTATACTGGATGGGTTATTTCTGGGCGTGAGCGCAATAAAAATTTGTGCATTATGACTAATTATATCACGCGGCCGTGTTATTGCTGATTTGTGAATAGTTTTAAAATATTGGCTTGATGACAAATTAACCGGTGAATGAAACATACTTCTACATGAAAGTTTTACTTGGGGTCCAGTTTGGGTCATTATAGCGATAAGATAAGAACATCGAAAACTGACTCAATGCAGGAATATTTAACCATTCGTTGAAATACATATTTTGAACAATCGGGAGCTCTTACAATGACGCATACGCTCGTGTATATTTATAGAAAAATTTTGGAGTTTTACTTTCGTTTAAAAAATAGAGTAAATTGCACTTACGAGTTCCAGGAATTTAATGATTGACAATTTGCTGATGGCCATGTTGCTAGTTGTCGGAACAAGAATGCGTTGAGTTGATAAATTTGTTATTTAGAAGCACCCACTCGGTGATTAATACTATCTTTAAACGTAGCTGCTGAGCTCCAAGAGATGAATGCTCCACGAACGTTACGAGAATGAGAACTGCGCGTCGCTAACGTGTCGGCGTCCCCAGCGCTCGATCGTCGGGAAGGCGCATCCAGTGGTGGGTCGCGACCTGCAGGCGCGCAGAAGCGCACCTCGCGCGATGCCTCGACTACGGTCGTGACACACTTTTGAACAATGAAGTCATCGCTAAAACAGATCAAAAAAGGAGTCCGCCGCGGTGTAGAGCAAGGTCGCCTCTTCGATGGTCGAACGTGTGTATTTTGTTTTCGATAGACGTGCTCATGTGCCTAATCAATGCGCGTGCAATGCTACAATACGAGTACACCGCTGCTTGTTAGTGCGGGAAAAATTGGGAATTTTCCTTATTCCTCTCCCACGAGTAATACTTAACGTTACTTAGTTCGGACATTTTTATTGCCGTAAAGTGGTTTCGTCCGTCTCGAATTATTTTTGTATTTACAGAAACATTCAGCAAGATTTTGTATGCACGCACCAAATTTGCTTTGATTTCCCAGGAAAACTGATGAAACTTATTATTTCCATATCTAGTTGCTCTACTACCGGTCTTTGTAATCAAAATGCAATTATTGTTTTTTTTTTATAAATTATCGAACTTTTAACATGATTCGCTAATTATTTTTTGGACTTGTTGGGAGTTAATACACTCTTTATTCATTATTGTAAACCAAAAATCTAAATACTTAAATAATAAGATTACATATATATTTTTGTTAACTCACTTTACATGAGTGTTGACTAGATTTCTATTTTAAATGTAATCGTTTATAGTTGCCGTGTAATGGCACACCGTGTACCGTTTGCCTACACTGCATGCGGCAGCCTCACAGCGAACATCATTTCCTCTAGTGATGTCTCGGTAAGTCGTGGCGATTAACAAAAATTAGTTATATTCATATATAGTGTTCTGTTAATAATCAAACATGCGTGTGTTGCGTTAAGAAATGTGCGGTGCGATGACATTGACCTTCATTAGAATTATACTGCCATTGTTTCGAAACATGAAGAAATTGGTAGGGTACGTAAGTAAGGAACATCAAATAATTATTGCATTAAGTATACCAATATTTCTGAACCGAGGTAGCAATTAGATATTATTTCGGGAACCGTTTGCACTATTTCAATGCCATTTGAATATTCTGATAGAACAAGAGCTGTTATAAACTATTGGATGCTGCCGGCAAGAGAATTCACGTACAAGAACCGCCTTCAAAAGTCAGCATATTTTAACATTTTCGTAAACTTGCTGTGGAAAATTCGCATTATCTCGGGAACCGTTTGCACCATTTTAATACCGTTTACCCCTCTTGCCGTCTTCGGAAATCACATGCGAAGTGCTTGAAAACAGCCCCCAAAAGTCGACAAGTTAAGAGATTATTCTAAACTTGCTGTGGAAATTGTTCATTATCTCGGAAACCATTTGCGACATTTCAATGCCGAGTTGAGAAAAGTTTTTATAAGCGGTGGGTTTCCGCGGGCCCCGAAAATCACGCAAGAAGTGTCTGAAAACCGCTTCCTAAAGTTGGCAAGCTTTGACATTTTTCTAAACTTGCTGTGGAAGCTTCGCATTATCTCGGGAACCGTTTGTGCGATTTCAATGCTGTTTACATATTCAGATTGCGCCAGAGTTGATTTATACGGTGGGTTTCCGCCAATCACATACAAAGTGTCTGAAAACAGCCTACAAAAGTTGACAAATTTTGAAATTTTCGTAAACAAGGCGTGGAAATTGCGCATTATCTCGGGAACCATTTGCGCTGAGCCATTTTAATGCCGTTGGCATATTTAGAGGGCGCAAAAGTTGTTCAAAACAGTAAATGTATTTCTGACTTGTTTGGTGTTCATCTCTACCCGCTTATCGGGGTTTGTGTATAAACAACTTTTTTATCGTCTTGAACCAGCTCCATGCTACGCTCGCGCTACAAACGTTCCCACGTTTTAGTCAGTTCTTACCTGCCCGTGGTCTGGCACTTTTCGTTCTTTCTATTCAATTAAATGAATTGCATACATTTTATCGATAAAAATTGGCATAATTATCAGCACTTAATAACAATAAACGTGTTTAGTGTTTTATTAACGATGATTTGTGCGTGAAAGGGTCATAAAACTTGTATCTTTATTTGTGCGTTAGTGGTCCGTCGGCTATTTCTAGGTGCTAAGCATTGGAATTGCAAATATGTATGGAATTGTTAATTTCGAGTACCTATAATTAGTGTCTGTCCTTGGCAGGATTTCACGGGTGCTTGAGAAAATTGACTTGCTCGCCATGATCGGATCATTGTGGATCAAAATACCACTTGCAATACAACACCATTATCCGACGGAACGGACTAAATAAGTGTGTACTCGTATCCTTAGTGCGAAGACTTATACCCGCGTTCTTTCTGTTTCAGTATTTTCTTTGATTGCCCGCTACATTAGTAAGTTTGTAAATATTAATACATTTCTATCTTTAATCGTATGTAACGAGAGTACCGTAATATCTCAAAATTGTCGCATGCCCTCGGATGCGTTTTCAGTCTGTCTAGAGAATATCGGTTTCACTGTGCTAATCGTCTCTTTAATAGCGCGTATTTTTCTCAGTTGACATTATTTGTTTGTATCTTTAATTCTGAAATCGCAGTGACACTTAATTATTGCTTATAAACTGTTTGTAAAACGTAATTTCAATGTCCTTTACCTACGCATGTGTGATGTCGTCGCTCGGCACTTTGCCTTGTTTGATGTGAATTCTGAAGAACGCGTCGCATAGAAAATTTTAATTTTGCAATAAAATTTTATATAATCGTGTTTTATTTTTATATTTATTTTGATTGGGTATCTTCCCTATCTTCCTTCTAACCAACTAGCCAAAGGGCTAGACTTTTGAAAATGCATTTTAAAAATTGACATTTTCCAAAATGTTTGAAAACATAGTTTGGAAAACACTTTGTATCTTGTAAATTAATTTACTTTGTTGAAGGTATTTGCCGTTATATTAGAGTTCTTTACGATTCATACCTTTTCAACCCAATAGCCCTTTCGGAAGTGCCCTGAAATACCCTTTAAAAATTGGTGTTTTCCAATAAGTTTGAAAACATAGTGTGGAAAACACCCTGCATCTCGGGAACTATTTGACTTTTTTTCAAATTTCTTACCGTTACATTACAGCTCGAGAATCCCCCTACCCGATGTATATATTTCAACATTCTATCCCTTTTGGAAGTGCCCTGAAATGTCTTTCAATAATAGCTCAAAAACTAGCTCAAGAAAATTAAAAACGTGGTGTGGAACACACCCTGTATCTCTTGAAGAAAGTCTACTAGTTTCTTGAAGTATCGTAACGTCATATTAGGAGTTTATCTACGCGATGCATACATTTTCAACCCACTATCCGTTCCGGAAGTGCCCTAAAATGCCCTTCAAAAATAGCTGTTTAAACAAAAATTAAAAACATGGTGTAGTAGACACCATGTATCTCGTGAACTAATAGACTTTCTTGTGGTTTCTTAACGTCATATTAGAGTTTATGAATTTATCTACGCGATGCATACATTTTCAACCCTCTATCCTTTTCGGAAGTGCCTTAGAATGCCCTTCAAAAATAGCAGTTTTTCACAAAAATTAAAAACGTTGTGTAGAAAAAGCCAGTATCTCATGAAGCAGTACACTTTCTTGGGGTTTCTTAACGTCATGTTAAAGTTTAAGAGTTTATCTACGCGGTACATACATTTTTCACACTCTATCCTTTCCGGAAGTGCTCTAAAATGCTCTTCAAATATAGTTGTTTTTCACAAAAATTAAAAACATGATGCGGAAAACACCCTATATCTCGGGAACTAATAGACTTTCTTGAAGTTTCTTAACGTCAGATTAAAGTTCGAGAGTTTATTTACACGGTACATACCATGTCAATCTGCTAGCTCTACCGGAAGTGCCCTAAAATGCTCTTCAAAAGTAGCTATTTTTGTGCAATAAATTTCATTTTCTGGCTGAAAAACAACGTATTTATAATTATTTTTGGTCGAATCACAGGGTTGAACGTCTTTCCTGATGTTTACTGTCGATTTTTTTTGTAAACATTTTTTTGGCCGAATTTTTTTCAAAAATTTTTTTGGTCGATTTTTTTTAATTTTCCGGTCGAATTTTTTTTGTAAACATTTTTTCAGTCGAATTTTTTTCAATTGAAATTTTTTGTTGAACCTTATTTCGGTCGAATTTTTTTGGTCGATTTTTTTGTAAACAAAAATTCGAGTGAATTTTATTGCAAACTTTTTTCGGTCGAATATTTTTTCAAACTTTTTTTGGTCGAATCTTTTTGAATTTTTTTTTTAAACTTTTCGGTTGAAATTTTTGTAAACTTTTTTTGGTCGAATTTTTTTGGAAACTTTTTTCGGTCGATGTTTTTTATAAACTTTTTTCGGTCGATTTATTTTGTAAATTTTTTTTGGTCGATTTTTTTGTTAACAATTTTTCGTTCCATTTTTTTTGTTAAAATTTGTTCGGTCGAACAACAGGGTCGAACTTTTTTACTTAAAATTTTTCGTTCGAAGTTTTTTGTCAAAATTTTTTTGGTCGAACAACAGGGTCGAACTTTTTTACTTAAAATTTTTTCGATCCAAGAACAGGGTCGAACTATTTTGTTAAAATGTTTTTCGGAACAAAGAACAAAAAGGTCTACAAAACGAATGCATTTTTCTCTAAAATTGTAAATAGGGTCTAAATCGATGTAGAATTAAATTATCTATCAGGTATCCGATTTAAAATTTATCGAAATAGTTCCATGCATAGTACGAGTACAATTCTATTCATGTTCTGCACTACCACACTGAAAGTGTTAGTGTTTACAAACAAACATGTTTTCTTATCTCTTGCAATTTTTGTATGGTCGCCACGCGGTTGGCTTGCGCACGTGGTCATATTTTCATCGTCTGATGATCTGCACATACATTTTCTTCACAACAACTGTGTTCCTTAATTTTCCTTCGAGTTATTACGTAATGCTCCCTACATTAAACGTGGATGATCATTCGGCCGTGGGATACTCTTTTCGGATTATTCGCGTATTTCATCGTTCCTGTAATGTGCATAATTAATATTCTTACAACTTATTGGATATGCCAAAGACACATAAACTTATGTTGCATCAAGGTATGTTTTTGCATTTCTTCAGCCATGTGAAAATCAAATCCATTATTGACTTTTCTTATTTTTACTTCAACCGCGTGGTTTTTAAGTACACAAATAATTTTTGTCTCCGTTGCAATACCCACCATGATTTGATGATTTGCATTACGTTCTCCTATATTACGTACAGACAAATCTTTTGTTTGTTTATGACGAAATCTTCTTTCAACTAATATAGTTTTTGAAATAAATGGAATTTTAAAATTTGAAATTTAAGTTCGATATTAAAATGTCCATGCATAGAACGAGTACAATTCTTCTCATGTTCTGCACTACCACACTGAAAATATCAGTGTTTACAAACAAACAAGTTTTCTTATCTCGTGCAATTTGTGTGCTGTCGCCACGCGGTTGAATCGCGTATCACGTTAGTCTCATTTTTGTCATCAGGTGATGTGCACGCACATTTTCTTTATTATTCTTGAGTTCCTTAATTTATCTTCGCGTTGTTACGTAATATTTTTAAATGCTTTTTTGATTGTGCGCGCGTGATGTGCGGCTTCGTTAAACCCGGATTGCATATACGCAGAGGTACGATTACAATTCTGCTCATGTTCTGTACTACCACACTGCAGGTATCAGTGTTTACAAACAAACACGTTTTCTTATCTCGTGCAATTTTTGTGCGATCGCCACGCGGTTGCCTTGTGTACCACGTTAGTTTCATTTTTGTTGTCTGGTGATCTGTACGCACATTTTCTTATTTCTTTCTAATATTTCTATGCTTTTTCACGATTGTGCGCGAGTGATGTGAAGCATTCGTTAAACGAGATTAAAGCGTGGCGCCTAGAGATGCGGAATTAAATTCACCGTCGGGTGGTATTTGTTTGCTGCCGGAATTCGACCTGCAACTTGCGAAAATTTGCAAAAAAGGTGATTTATTCACCTTTTATAGTGAAATGTTAGTATTTTTTCGGGATTGCAAAATTTCACTTTTGAGCACTTATAGTCTCATTTTTTGACTCTATGAAATTAAATCATTTTAAATTTTTATCTAATGGAGCTTTATCCAACCTTTCATAATCTACTATCAGATTTTCATTTTAGCAAGCTCATATTATAGGGGATTTTGCGTATATCAAGAATTTGAAATCCGTTCGTGTCTGACAAGTGCCGTTGGGCACCGTACGAGGCTAGCGGTCGAAGTTAGTCGTATTCAAGGCACCCTACGAAGGTAGCGGTAGAAGTGACTCGTGTTCAGGGCACCGTACGAAGGTTGTGGTAGAAGTGACTCGTATCCATAAAATATAGAATATAATTTGTGCTATTCGGAATTGAAAAAAAAACTGGGAAAAGGGGGTCGTACCGCCTCATGTATTTTTTTGTAATAATTTTTTTTCACTTCTTATTTTTCCGATTTTAATACTTTATTTTCTAGATAATATTTAAATTAGTCGCGGTGTTGTAAACATCAATTATTTAATTAACTAAGGTATACAGTAAACTTATACGAAGACAATAAATCATTTATTTGTATTGGTAAATTACAAATTCATGTTTTTTCTTATCCTTATCCTTATTGCGTATGTGTGTTATTTGAATGTTGTGAATTTTTACTTTTGTCTTCTCAAGTACGTGTTTACCACTACGTTTGTTTATAAACAACTTTTTTGTTCGACTGACGGGTATTATCGCGACGCACATGCCTTGTACCTGGCAACGCGGAGCGCACACGGCAGTCGTTTCACCGCGTGGTCCGCGAGCGCGTCTCACTACTAACCACGCGTTTTCTGACTTCAATTATTCAATTAATCGTCGTGTATTCATTTCATCATCAGCAAAATATTCGAATGAGCATGTGTGGCTGTTTTGTTTGATGAGTTGTGGCGGTTAGAGTGTTCCTTGGTAAGAAATAAGTGTCTGTTAATTTCTGCATGAGTTTTCAGTTCATAAGATATATTCCTGGATCTAAAATCTTTTCATCACTGCACTTTGTAATTAAAATTAATTATTTTTTTTCACGAAAAGTTAAGACACTATATATTAAATTGATTATTCCATTTGTGGGATATTAATTTTGCAAATTACACACACGTGGTAGCATTTTTTTTATCTAAATTCATAGCAATCTTTCCGAAAATAACATGCATGATTTAATTATTACAAGCATTGTTATAAAAAAGTATCTGAGGATTATTAAAATGACAATATTCATGTGGTCGATCACGCTCACTTTGCCGTCGACCTGAACGTTTTTAATCGAATTACACTCCTTAGCATCATTAAATTTAAAATTTTCTTGTTGATCGAATCAAATCTGGTACGTTGAATAGTTGTTGGCTATCATAGTCTCTATATATCTTAATATTTACAAGAAATTGGTAATTTTAACATATTTACCTACTGTATTACCACGCTTGCTGTCTGCTGATTTGGATGTTTTCTATCAAATTAATAATGATTATGCTTCACCCGTCGGTTACCTTATGCAGTTGATGCTATCATCAAATGATAAATATATACACTGTATATTAAAATGTAAGTGTTTAATTCTTGTAGCACATTTTTACTCAACTTTTCCAATGATTTTCGGGTGAAATCTTTGAATTTATGTTAAAATATAGTTGTTTCCGTATAAATTTCTTTCGTCATGATGTGAATATTAACCATATTTTATAGTTTTTAAAATTTTCCTTTTGCAACACCCTGTATATTAATTTTCGTAACAGTACGTAGTAAATCGCCTTTATTTGTGAGTTTTGAGTGTTCTTTGTTTTAAACTTGGGGATTTTCCTTTTGAAACACCCTGTATAGTTGCTTTTCTTTGTGTCCGTGAAATTTTTCCTTCAGCTGTGGTTTTAGGACTTTCTTTTTGCACTCTAATTTTTTGTAACACCCTGTTTATTAGTTTCCCGGAGGGAGCATCGGGTAAAAACGACCAATATTTGTAGTGTTTGGATGTTTTCCTCTTTGATGGTTGCATTTTCTATTTGTGACACTTTGTATAATCGTTTTCCTTCCAATCCCAGAAAATTTTGCTTTGAATGTTATTAGAATTTAACTTTTAGCACTTTGAAAACGAGCGATATTTGAGTGTTTAGATGTTTTCTTGTCTGCACTTAAAATTTTTCTTTTGTAACACCCTGTATATCTGTTTCCATTTTTCCATCACCTAGAAAATGGACAATTTGCTAATTTCTTTATCCCGGTAGAACATTTTGACGTGTTACTTGCTTATATGTGCACGATGATGCAGGTCGTAAGTTCTGTGTCAATATGGCGGCATGTATATTGTTGAGTAGTAAAATCTAAACTTGTATTCTATTGTTAATAAAGAAATAGTAAGATATATTGACTTCCCTGATTTGTGTACCCCTTCTATCATTTCAGGTACAGGTCTCTAAGAGAGTTCCCTCTCAGGGGATGATCCCCACTATAAAAATTGTTAAGGTATCCTGTATGATTTGTGTACTCCATCTTTCATTTCAGCTACAGGTCAGATCTTATAAGAATATTTTTAAGTGTCCCCTCTCTTGAGGCGACTTAGAAACTTAGAAACTTAGAAATATCTAAACAAGTCCTTAAAAAGATGTCCTTATAAGGAGTTCCCTCTCCCTGGGGATGATCCCCCACCATAAAAATTGTTGATATGCCTGAGTATTTCGGGGATGAAGCGCAGAGGCATCGTAGCTGTAGGATGGGCCGGGAGCCATAGACACATCGAAGCAGTGGGCGATTGACCTGTGACTGTCTTATAACGACACGTGCCAAAAAATTTAAAAATCTGATCCACTCCTGTTGTTCTCTTTCTTCCATCTCCTCCTCCTCCTCTTCCCTACTCTGTTCTTTTCCTTCTGTCTTCTACTCTTTTCTCTGCTATTCCTTCTTCTACTTCTCCTATTTCTACGTTCTCATATTGCCTTCACTTGTATTGCAATTTCTCTTATATTTCATTTGAGTTCAAATATGCAACCCAAACTACACCTGTTATTTTTAATAATTGAGAAAAATGCCTTCTGTACCTGAGATTCGATCCGTGCCTACTAGCATGCCACCAGGTGCACGTCTCCACTCGACCACCGAGTGTTTTTATCATTGCTATTTAATTCTTTAATATATGTTTTGGTTTTTATCATGTTGAAAACAACACAATTCAAGCAACAGCAACGCATTGCATTATATACTATAGTAAATCTATTGGATTATCCGTTCTTTAGTTATAATGGAGTTAACCAACACGACTTTCTTTTATATATATATATACTAGTTAACCGGGCAAACGTTGTTTTGCCATATAAATTATTTCAAGTTTCTAGATAAATTTTAGTGTAGACAAAAAGTAACTTACTTATTATAAAAAATAGGGGTTGGTGATAAGAAACCAAAAATTGTATATTTTAATAAAATTAATTAAAACACATTAAAAAATAAAACAAAAAATTTCGACCAAAATTTAAAAAATTAAGGGTGAACAACCCTTATCACTTAGAGATATGAAGTTACCGATTCTCAGACCTACTGAATACGCATATAAAAATTTTCTTTGAGCGGGATGAAAAATGATTAAATTACTAAAATGGCTATAAAGAAATAGGGGTTGGTGATAAAAAACTAAAAATTTAGGGTTGTATGTATTTTTTAATTCCACATTATAAAAAAAAATAAAAACAAAAGAATTTGTCCAAAAATTTAAAAAAGTTAAGGGTGAACAACCCTTATCACTTAGGGTATGAAAAATAGATGTTAGCCGATTCTCAGACCTACTGAATACGCATATAAAATTTGGTAAAATCGGTAAAGCCGTTTCGGAGGAGTATGGAAACAAACACTGTGACACGCAAATTTTATATATGAGCCGTTTATTTTGAAAGTGACCTAACTCCGTTTTTCAAATTTTTGCCGGTTACCATGGTTACATGTACAACTTCATGTTATTTATCAGTGACGCACTTCAGATTGCTTATATTCAGAGAAAATACGGTACATTTTTTACACATAAGTTTTCCGAATTAATTGAATAACTGAGCCGTGCAGTTTGAAAGTGGCCTAACTCCATTTATAGTTACATCAAGATATTTACTATTGATAATGTCGGAAAGCAGCGATGAAGGTAATTTCAATTAATTAGTATTTACAAGTTCACCTTATTATTGGGACAATTGCGTTGGTTAATTAACCTGTACGTTTAATTAATATAAAACTTAAAATTTAATATTAAATTATAGAAATTATTGCACCCATGAGGAAGAACAGAAGAAGACCACTTACTTCAAATAGTGAAGAAGAAATAGTAATTAATAATTTAAAAAAAAGCGAATAAGAAAAAGAATTATAGAACAATATTCCTCGTCAGAGGATGAAGATTCAAATAACAATGGAGAAAAGAGTGATGCACCATATATCTAAAAAGTGCGAAAGATTAAACAGAATTCAGGAAAAAGATATTGCAGTCAAACCGGAAGTATTGTTCAAGAAAAAAATTTCGTAAACAAAGATTGTGGTTGTCGGAATGCGTGCACAAAAAATTATAATGAAGAAGAAAGAAAGAATATTTTTGAGAAGTTTGGGGGTTTGGCAGACTATAACAAACAAAATGTATTACTTCACGAAGCTGTCTGTGAAACGAAGACGTTTTGTTTTTCAATTTGTAACATCTTAAATTATGTTGAATGGACTTGGGCACCCTCGAATTTTATAATGAATCTGGCTGTTAATTTTGAAAGTGGCCCAACTCCATTCTTGATAAGGAAACGCACGTTATTTACTTAATAATTGCCACTATTTTAACAGGAACTTTAAATTTAACATCCTTAGATACGCTTAAGCAGTATGACTCCTTAGTATCTTATACCTATATTTTTAAATTCATTGAAACGCAAAACTTTCAATATCTCGATTTGAAGATAAATGGAGTTAGGCCACTTTCAAAATAAGCGGCTCATATATATTCAACAAAGAAATAAGAATTAGTTTATAACATTACAATGTGTTTTATTGACAACATTAAAAAATACATATATCATTCAAATAAAAAAAAAACATTGACGAACCTCAAATCTCGTAGCAGTAAAAACTTACCTTAAAATGTGCGCATCTCCAATACTTCTTTCATGGATATCGCTGATTTCATGACTCCCATACTCAAAAACTGGGCACCAACGTTGTCTATCAGCAGGAATTAATATTAAATCCAAGTTTTGCCAATATTCGAGAAGATAAACGACTGCCGATGAACACGCATGCGGCGCACATAAAGATCAACACAGTTGCAGATAATTCCACAACCGAATAATATCTAGCGACGGCCGGCCGAACGAACATCCCAAGCGCACAGACGAACCGATGATTAATTCGGGTTGCGCCACATTACCCTGTTACGAAAGGCCGATGAAGGCAATTACAGAATTAAAGTAAGAAACGCGAAAAGTCGCTACGAAGATCGACTGACGAACAAAACACGTGCTAACCGTAGCACAGCGCGCGATCGACTAAAGTGTAAAGAGAACTGATATCAGGCGTAAACAAAGCAGATAGCCCCTACCAGTACTATCTAAATAAGCAAGAAAACTGACGCGCTGCCCCGGCACAAGCAACATATCAGACACAATACAAAATTAAAAACATCAGGGTAGTATTTATTACTTTTGATTCATTCAATTTGACTTGAGTAACGCGCTGCTTGTGTTCCAAAAACCCTAAATAATTAAGTGAAATCCCTAAAACCAGCAAAAATTAGTCCTTCGAACATAAAAATGCAATTTTGATGGTTCATTTGTAAGATAATCACAAAAGTTATTTAGGAATACGATAAAGAAATTTAATACTTACAATCTGATGCAAGAATGGTCCTTCTACGATGTCAGACTCAGGTGCAAAATCCGTAAAACCACCAAATATTAGTCCTTCGCAACACAAAAATGCAATTTTAAGGGTTAATTCGTGAGATAATCAAAAATTTTATTGATGAAAATGATAGAGAAATTTAATATTTACCATCTGGTGTAAGAATGGTTCTTCTACGATATCGGATTCAGGTGGAAAATCCCTAAAACCACCAAATATTAGTAATTTGCAACACAAAAATACAATTTTAAGAGTTAATTCGTGAGATAATCACAAAATTTATTAATGAAAAGAAGAGAGAAATTTAATATTTATCATCTGGTGTAAGAATGGTTCTTCTACGATATCGGACTCAGGTGGAAAATTCCTAAAGCCATCAAATATTAGTCCTTCAAAACACAAAAATGCAATTATTAGCGTTAATTCGTGGGATAATCACAAAATTTATTTAGGAAAATCATAGGGAAAATTAATACTTACAATCTGGCGTAATAATGATTCTTCTACGATAACGGACTCAGGTGGAAAATCCCTACAACAATCAAAAATTAGTGCTTCAAAACACAAAAATCTAATTTTAGGGGTTAATTCGTGAGATAATCACAATATTTATTCATGAAAATGATAGAGAAATTTAATACTCACAATCTGATGCAAGAATGGTTCTTCTATGATATCGGGCTCAGGTCGAAAATCCCTAAAACAATCAAAAGTTAGTGCTTCGAAACACAAAAATCCAATTTTAGGGGTTAATTCGTGAGATAATCACAAAATTTATTGCTGAAAATGATAAAGAAATTTAATACTGACAATCTGATGCAAGAATGATTCTTCTACAATATTGGGCTCAGGTCGAAAATCCCTAAAACAATCAAAAATTAGTGCTTCCAAACACAAATATCTAATTTTAGGGGTTAATTCGTGAGATAATCACAAAATTTATTAATGAAAATGACAGAGAAATTTAATATTTATCATCTGGTGTAAGAATGGTTCTTCTACGATATCGGACTCAGGTGGAAAATCCCTAAAATAATCAAAAATTAGTCCTTCGCAACACAAAAATGCAATTTTAGAGGTCAATTCGTGAGATAATCACAAAATTTATCTATGGAAATGGTAGAGATATTTAATACTCACAAATTGATGCAAGAATTGTTCTCCTATGATATCGGGCTCATGTCAGAAATCCCTAAAACAATCAAAAATTAGTGCTGTGAAACACAAAAATCCAATTTTAGCGGTTAACTCGTGAGATAATCACAAAATTTATTTATGAAAATGATAGAAACATTTAATACTCACAATCTGATGCAAGAATGGTTCTTCCATGATATTGGGCTCAGGTCGAAAATCCCTAAAACAATAAAAAATTAGTGCTTCAAAACGCAAAAATCCCATTTTAGCGGTTAACTCGAGAGATAATCACAAAATTTATTGCTGAAAATGAAATTTAATACTCACAAATGAATGCAAGAATTGTTCTTCTATGATATCGAGCTCATGTCCAAAATCCCTAAAACAATCAAAAATTAGTGCTTGAAAACACAAAAATCCAATTTTAGCGGTTAACTTGTGAGATAATCACAAAATTTATTTATGAAAATGATAGAAACATTTAATACTCACAATCTGATGCAAGAATGGTTCTTCTATGATATGGGGCTCAGGTCAAAAATCCCTAAAACAATCAAAAATTAGTGCTTCAAAACGCAAAAATCCAAGTTTAGGGGTTAATTCGTGAGATAATCACAAAATTTATTCATGAAAATGATAGAGAAATTTAATACTCACAAATGAATGCAAGAATTGTTCTTCTATGATATCGAGCTCATGTCCAAAATCCCTAAAACAATCAAAAATTAGTGCTTGAAAACACAAAAATCCAATTTTAGCGGTTAACTTGTGAGATAATCACAAAATTTATTTCTGAAAATGATAGAAACATTTAATACTCACAATCTGATGCAAGAATGGTTCTTCTATGATATTGGGCTCAGGTCAAAAATCCCTAAAACAATCAAAAATTAGTGCTTCAAAATGCAAAAATCCAAGTTTAGGGGTTAATTCGTGAGATAATCACAAAATTTATTCATGAAAATGATAGAGAAATTTAATACTCACAAATGAATGCAAGAATTGTTCTTCTATGATATCGAGCTCATGTCCAAAATCCCTAAAATAATCAAAAATTAGTGCTTTGAAACACAAAAATCCAATTTTAGCGGTTAACTTGTGAGATAATCACAAAATTTATTTATGAAAATGATAGAAACATTTAATACTCACAATCTGATGCAAGAATGGTTCTTCTATGATATTGGGCTCAGGTCAAAAATCCTAAAACAATCAAAATTAGTGCTTCAAAACGCAAAAATCCAAGT
This sequence comes from Dalotia coriaria, assembly GCF_025399875.1. Classification (NCBI taxonomy): domain Eukaryota; kingdom Metazoa; phylum Arthropoda; class Insecta; order Coleoptera; family Staphylinidae; genus Dalotia; species Dalotia coriaria. The sequence goes on along the minus strand of NW_027045443.1, from coordinate 2,684,374 downwards.
TTAGGGGTTAATTCGTGAGATAATCACAAAATTTATTCATGAAAATGATAGAGAAATTTAATACTCACAAATGAATGCAAGAATTGTTCTTCTATGATATCGAGCTCATGTCCAAAATCCCTAAAACAATCAAAAATTAGTGCTTGAAAACACAAAAATCCAATTTTAGCGGTTAACTTGTGAGATAATCACAAAATTTATTTATGAAAATGATAGAAACATTTAATACTCACAATCTGATGCAAGAATGGTTCTTCTATGATATGGGGCTCAGGTCAAAAATCCCTAAAACAATCAAAAATTAGTGCTTCAAAACGCAAAAATCCAAGTTTAGGGGTTAATTCGTGAGATAATCACAAAATTTATTCATGAAAATGATAGAGAAATTTAATACTCACAAATGAATGCAAGAATTGTTCTTCTATGATATCGAGCTCATGTCCAAAATCCCTAAAACAATCAAAAATTAGTGCTTGAAAACACAAAAATCCAATTTTAGCGGTTAACTTGTGAGATAATCACAAAATTTATTTATGAAAATGATAGAAACATTTAATACTCACAATCTGATGCAAGAATGGTTCTTCTATGATATTGGGCTCAGGTCAAAAATCCCTAAAACAATCAAAATTAGTGCTTCAAAATGCAAAAATCCAAGTTTAGGGGTTAATTCGTGAGATAATCACAAAATTTATTCATGAAAATGATAGAGAAATTTAATACTCACAAATGATTGCAAGAATTGTTCTTCTATGATATCGAGCTCATGTCCAAAATCCCTAAAACAATCAAAAATTAGTGCTTTGAAACACAAAAATCCAATTTTAGCGGTTAACTCGTGAGATAATCACAAAATTTATTTATGAAAATGATAGAAACATTTAATACTCACAATCTGATGCAAGAATGGTTCTTCCATGATATTGGGCTCAGGTCGAAAATCCCTAAAACAATAAAAAATTAGTGCTTCAAAACGCAAAAATCCAAGTTTAGGGGTTAATTCGTGAGATAATCACAAAATTTATTCATGAAAATGATAGAGAAATTTAATACTCACAAATGAATGCAAGAATTGTTCTTCTATGATATCGAGCTCATGTCCAAAATCCCTAAAACAATCAAAAATTAGTGCTTGAAAACACAAAAATCCAATTTTAGCGGTTAACTTGTGAGATAATCACAAAATTTATTTATGAAAATGATAGAAACATTTAATACTCACAATCTGATGCAAGAATGGTTCTTCTATGATATGGGGCTCAGGTCAAAAATCCCTAAAACAATCAAAAATTAGTGCTTCAAAACGCAAAATCCAAGTTTAGGGGTTAATTCGTGAGATAATCACAAAATTTATTCATGAAAATGATAGAAAATTTAATACTCACAAATGAATGCAAGAATTGTTCTTCTATGATATCGAGCTCATGTCCAAAATCCCTAAAACAATCAAAAATTAGTGCTTGAAAACACAAAAATCCAATTTTAGCGGTTAACTTGTGAGATAATCACAAAATTTATTTATGAAAATGATAGAAACATTTAATACTCACAATCTGATGCAAGAATGGTTCTTCTATGATATTGGGCTCAGGTCAAAAATCCCTAAAACAATCAAAATTAGTGCTTCAAAATGCAAAAATCCAAGTTTAGGGGTTAATTCGTGAGATAATCACAAAATTTATTCATGAAAATGATAGAGAAATTTAATACTCACAAATGATTGCAAGAATTGTTCTTCTATGATATCGAGCTCATGTCCAAAATCCCTAAAACAATCAAAAATTAGTGCTTTGAAACACAAAAATCCAATTTTAGCGGTTAACTTGTGAGATAATCACAAAATTTATTTATGAAAATGATAGAAACATTTAATACTCACAATCTGATGCAAGAATGGTTCTTCTATGATATTGGGCTCAGGTCAAAAATCCCTAAAACAATCAAAATTAGTGCTTCAAAACGCAAAAATCCAAGTTTAGGGGTTAATTCGTGAGATAATCACAAAATTTATTCATGAAAATGATAGAGAAATTTAATACTCACAAATGAATGCAAGAATTGTTCTTCTATGATATCGAGCTCATGTCCAAAATCCCTAAAACAATCAAAAATTAGTGCTTGAAAACACAAAAATCCAATTTTAGCGGTTAACTTGTGAGATAATTACAAAATTTATTTATGAAAATGATAGAGAAATATAATACTCACAATCTGATGCAAGAATGGTTCTTCTATGATATCGGGCTCAGGTCGAAAATCCCTTACACAATCAAAAGTTAGTGCTTCGAAACACAAAAATCCAAGTTTAGGGGTTAATTCGTGAGATAATCACAAAATTTATTCATGAAAATGATAGAGAAATTTAATACTCACAAATGAATGCAAGAATTGTTCTTCTATGATATCGAGCTCATGTCCAAAATCCCTAAAACAATCAAAAATTAGTGCTTTGAAACACAAAAATGCAATTTTAGCGGTTAACTCGTGAGATAATCACAAAATTTATTTATGAAAATGATAGAGAAATTTAATACCCACAATCTGATGCAAGAATGGTTCTTCTATGATATCGGGCTCAGGTCGAAAATCCCTAAAACAATAAAAAATTAGTGCTTCAAAAAACAAATATTTAATTTTAAGGGTTAATTCATGACATAATCACAAACCTTATTTATGAAAATGATAGAGAAATTTAATACTCACAAATTGATGCAAGAATGGTTCTTCTATGATATCGGGCTCATGTCAAAAATCCCTAGAACAATCAAAAATTAGTACTTAGAAACACAAAAATCCAATTTTTGAGGTTAATTCGTAAAGTAATAACAACATTTATTTATGAAAATGGTAGAGAAATTTAATACTCACAATCAGATGCAAGAATGGTTCTTCTATATCGGGCTCAGGTCGAAAATCTTTAAAACAATCAAAAATTAGTGCTTCGAACAAACAAAATTTCAATGTGTGTGATTCTTTCATGAACCAATCACAACAGTAATTTATTAAGTTATTTCAACCTTTTATTGCGGATTCCTCAAAAAGACGTAATAGTGAAGGCTTTATCTTAAAAAATATGCGCAAGTTTAGTTTAGTGACACTTTCTCCCATATGCGTCCAGTTTTGCAAATATTTGCAGGCAAAATTATAAGTGAATTTACTGAAACTGATTATCATTCTTCAACTAGTTTCACTACACGTTTACGAAAAAGAACTAAATATTAAGGTAAGTGAACATCAAGTTTACAATCAAGTTAAGCGGGAACAAAATTATATTAAATTAACAAAAACAAAAAAACATACTTAATGTAAACGTACAATCTAGTCATGTATGAAATGAGCAACAAAAAACTTTATTTTATATTTAAACAAAAATTCTTACGTGTATTTGGTTGCCTAGGTGTCTAAATCATTAAGTCAAAAACCATTAAAAACCTAACCGTAAAGAATTTTTATTCCGTATAAAGAATTATATATATATTTTAAAGAATTTTATCTATTTTATCAAATAATTTCCTGTTAACCAGCAGCAAACGCGAACCATTATGTCCATCGAAGACTTTTCACACGATAAAGCACTACTTAATATTTTAAAATGCTGCAAAACACTTCCTGAATTTCTGGATACAATATTTGGTTTCCTAAAGCGAAAGTATGTATAAATACGGTTGGATAGTTCTCTCACATCTTAATATTGTCGGGATTTGTTTATTTTAGTACTGATTTTTACGAGATTTCCGATTCACAAAACTCAAACATGGGACTCCCTCCTCAAATGGCAGAAAACATTGTGAAAACTGCCTTTTTCAAGTGGAGAATGTCTCAGAAAGGAAGAATTCCTCCTTCAGATGCGCCTCCAATATCCAGCAGTGAAGCTGAATTAACTGGTATTCCAAATGAAGCAATTGCAAGTTCTAGTATGGCTCCAAATGAGTCAAAGAAGCAAAACCTCTGTTTTATTTCAGCTGAATGTTACAATGGAGCTGTTACAGACCAGTACATGTGGTCACAAACAATAAATGATCTGGATGTTGCTATCGCCTTGGATGGAAACGTTTTACCTAAGCATTTGGTTGTGGAGCTCCATGCAAAACATATTTTGGTTAAGAATAAACTAACACAACAAACTGTTTTAATAGGGGATTTGCCACATTCTGTAAAACATTCAGAGGCAATTTGGTGGGTTACTGCCCAGAAACTGGAGATTCACCTAGACAAGATGCAGGAGAGATGGTGGGATAGACTGTTCACCCATGAAAAACCACTTGATGTATCGAAGCTAGATTGTTCTCGACCTTTCAACGAATTATCAGATGAAGCTCAAGCGAAGATTGAAGAGCTGCAGTACAATCAGGATCGTTGGCGGCAGGGTTTGGCGTCGAGACCGCACAAAACAATGGAGTCGACCCTGAAGGAAGCCTGGAATGCAAAAGGATCACCTTTTAGTGGTTCATATGATTGTAGCAAGGTGATTCTCGAAAACTAGAAGGTATATCTGAAAATAATCTCCAATTTACACGCTTGCTGTTTATATTTTAACTTTTCAATCATGTATGATGTATGCGATTTGATAGCAATAAAAGGGGTTGTTTCTTGTTTTATATAAAACGAAATGATGCGACATTTTAATTATCTTTAACAATAAAAACGAGATATTGAAACTTTTGTTGTTACAACCTATTCCTAATCAACATTCTTTTTCACCATTTTTGTGTAAATAAAGCTATTTATTTAAAGCTTTATATCTTTTTTGTTTGAGTTTTGAGGAATCGCTGTCGAAAGACAGGTTCGAACGTTTTTGTTTAAATTATTTCTTTAAGGTATTGTTGGTCCAAATCATTTAAACTCTTGATTCCATAATATTGAACAGAATGTGATTTTGAATACTTTGTCTTAAGATGTGTCGTTTTGATATTCATTATAATTCAATTCATTTTTGTGCAAATACCAAATTTTCTTTAAAATTGTTAATAAGGCCTAAACGATCTGTGTTAGAACGAAATTGTTTTTAAATAAATTAAGTAGAATTCAACAAACTATCAGAATCCAAAATCAGAATTTAAAAATTCTAATTTAACTTTTGATTAGAAAAATGCAAGAGTTTTGCCTTTTTTATGACAAAATCTTATCACCGGGTTCTTCACACGGATTTTATGGCATACATTAAAATTGTGAATTTAGAATTTCTTCCTTCAGATTCCTTCAGATATTTAAGGCTCAATCGACACTCGTGATTCAAATCAAATTTAACAGTTTTATGAAAATATTTTATAAATGATACGTCTAAATACAATAATGTACTAAAATATTTTATTCAGTAAATTGTCTTCTTTTATAATCTAAAATTAAAATGTATTATTATTTAATTTATAAAAAAATGCTAATAATTAACGAAAATGTGGCGGAGGCGCCTGACATTTTATTAAGTGGTTCTAATTATTTTTGATAACTAATAAAATCATTATATAGACGAACTTTTAATTACATTCTAAATATATGTTTTTACTTATAGTATATACCGTTTACCCTGCAGACGCATTTAAGGGAAACGTGTACTTTCAGCAATATTTAAATACCGCTTATCTCAGAAACTAACAGTGATAATCAAAAACGGAAAACTGCATTGCGATCAGCAAACACTTCTACATATGATCAGATTATAAAATTTTTACTTTTGAGACAGTGAAAAACAATTTTCCGCCGCGATTTTCTCGGAAACTATAAACGTTACCGCAAATGTGTTTGCATTTTTTCATGACACGATAACGTTTTATAAAATGGCAGATTTAGTTTTTTGATTCTTAGAAGTTGACCAAAACCCCCTCAAAATTAGTCAAGAGGTTACACTTGACTATTTTTTGGCTCAAAAATTATTTTTTATGTTAAAAGAAAATGGAAAACGCCAATCGATAGAGAATTACAAGGGGATCAAAGATATCCAGTAAATTTTCCGATAACGCCATTATTTCGGAAAAACATATTAAATTGAACAACACTTGAGATTTTTAACAAACTTTCAAACACCAAGTAGAATCAAGTCAGAAGTCCATTAATCTGGTTTTTGTTCCGCTATCTGAATTAGATTTCAAGTTATTGATCATTACCAATAATTGCGCAAGTGCAGCAAACAGGAAAATTTGAAGTGTTATATGATGTAGAATTCCTTTCTGCATACGGATATGAAAACCATTTTGGTATAGTTTTATTTATTAGTTTTCGAGAAAAATGCAAAAAACTGGATTATTCATTTTTTCTACTATTCATATGCAAAAAATAAATATTTAAAAATTGCACTTTTTATCACCAAAATCACAAGAAAACGTATTCCTGAATACTTTATCTTATTCACATTTTATTATCAGATTAATGGTTTAGATAATATGTATTTTTAAAAGTTTGACCCTGGACAGGGTCAGTTTGTTCCTGTCGTTCACCAAAATGGGAAAAATATTGGTATAAGAAGCGTGTGCATAAAAGTGTATATAAAGTGTATCATTCCACTTACAAGTCTAAGATTTGACTGTAATATAAAGGTAGTATTGGATAGCTAGGAAGAAAATTCCAGCTAACCACATGCTTTAGGCGCATTTATTTTTACATATCTATTAATACCCATTCATGCTGTCTTCACAAACCTGAAGCATGTTATAAATCAGGTGCTATAAAGTAGAACAGTGTAACGTGGTGCTTGCCATTAGATCATTTGACTTTGTTATTATGGAAGTTCTTTACAAAGTGGCATTTAGCGAGCCTTTGGGCCGGTAAAACAAAAGGTTTTCCTCAATCATTTTACTTTATTTGTTCATTTTTTAGTTATCTGATAGCGTCACGTAATATTAAACAAGGCGAGATAATAATGAAAGAAAAACCCCGATTACTCGGTAGTCAAATCGCTGCGTTTCCCATTTGTTTCAAATGTGCATCGAGAATATACACATCGTCGCCGCCTCCATGCAACGAATGCGGATTAGCGCCAACCTGCGGGCAGTGTCAAGGTACTCTGCACAAAAAAGAATGTATCTACATGAGGAAAATGAAAGAAAATGTAAGCGGCATGACATTGCAGTTCCTTTGCGAGAATCCACAAGTAACGATGCCACTAAGATGTCTGCTGATGAAATATTATGATCAAGACTTTTGGAAAGAGTTCATACAATTGGAGTGCCACTTAAAGGAGCGCCGCGGTACATACATCTATAATTTACACAAGTACCAGGTAGATAAACCTCTGAGGGACGCCAAAATAATTCAGGACTTACAAGATAGCGATGTGCATGCCGATATTTTGCCCACCATTTGCGGTATTTTAGATGTAAACATTTTTGAAGTACGTCCTCCTCAAGGCGTACAGGGACCAGAAGATTGCCTTAGAGGACTCTATCTTACGCCGGCTCTAATGGCGCATGATTGCTTATGTAATACTCACCTCAGTGTTGATGATGACTTCATGATGACCATTCGCGCATCTCTTCCAATCAACGAAGGGGATATGATTACATTTAGCTACACTAATGGTCTTCAAGTAACAAGAAAAAACCTATTTTTCAATCTAAGTTAATAACTACACCTAAAAATGTTGTAGGGAAACTTTGACAGACAAAATCATCTCCAGCAAGGCAAATACTTTACATGTGCATGTCGACGATGTCTTGATCCTACCGAGTTGAACACTGGCTTGAGTACACTAATTTGCCCAAAGTGTAGGCATGCCACCATGATTTTTAAGCATAAACAATGGCAGTGTCCACAGTGTAGTAAAAACTATAGTAATCGCATGATACGTACCACATTAGCATTAGCCAAAGATAAGGTCTCAAATATCCTAGAATTTGGTACCTTGAAAAATGCAAAACAACTTGTTAGTACCCTGCAGAGAACACTGGGCACTCATCACAGTCTCATAATCGAAGTAAATCAAAAAATCATTTCACTCTTAAGCCAGGAACCAGATATGACTTCAACTTTAGAGAAAATTGCTTTGTGCAAAGACCTCTCTAAAATATTACAGGTTTTAGAACCTGGAATATCTAGACATCAAGGTAAAGCATGCTGAGGAATCCGGTACCATTTGATACTAACAATATTGTTACAATGTTTAAAGGTATAGCACAATATGAACTTCATAAGGCCCAAACACACCTCGGTAAAGTCCAATGCAATTCCTCACAGATCACTTTGGATCAATACTGTAGCATTTTAAAGGAAAGTGAAGGAATTCTAAAGGGTGCAATAGGACACTTAATTTACGAGCCGAAAAGCACGCCTGAAGGACGTCTTGCACAGAAAGCTCTAACGGACCTGCAAGTCCTGCGTGCGTCCGTTAAAGACCTGGAAGTCAAGATCCAAAAGAACACCAAGACGCACAAATAAACAAATAAATTTACTAGACAATTCGTAAGTAAAGGCCAGTTTCCAAGACAAAGTAGTGCTTGTATTTAATTCTATACATCAAACCTAACTTCACAATATAAAGATTACAAATCAAATAGCATTTTTTTTTCATCGATTTTCCGCGGTGTCAAAAATTAGATGATATTATGTTACCGTATTTATGCTTTATTTTAATTTTTAAATATTTATACAATGTTATGTAATAAATTACTTATCTTCAGCTCACTGTTACTTTATTTTATTTATTTTATTGTAGTTATTTCTTCTGCGTCTAGTCATCGATTTTTAGCCGGTGATAACTCACATTTAGTCTTCGTTTGGTCTGGATTAGAACCTATTTTATGTTATTATTTGCATTGATTTGCATTTCTTTATTAAAAACTACATCTACCTATCACATTCATGGAATACCCAAGTTTACTACTGCCTACATGAAAATACATGTATACAACACCCCAATACCATAAATTTAGTTGAAAATTCATAAGTCAAAGGTTTTCTTGATTTCAGTCGATTTAAAGCCTGATTTGTCGACTTCGAATTTAATCGCGTCACGTTGAACGTTACAGTTCTAAATTAAGTCTTTCAATCTTGGCATAAGTTTCACTTCTTGGAACTTATAAATGAATGCTTGAATTGTTTCTGGAAATCAAAAATGAATTAAATCTCGGAATGCAAATACGCACAAAACACAGTCTGTTGATGCGTGAAAACTAATGCTAATGTGAATGTGCGTGCTCTAGGTCATCGAAAACATCGGAATACATCAGATCACATCGAGAACAACAGCAACTAAGGAAACACAATTAACAACTATCCCACTTTGCTAAACCCTCTAAGTCTCATCTAAGTTCGCTTGCTTCTATATTCTTCGACTTACGAAATGCATCGGTATCGATCACATGTACTTAATCAAATGTAAATGAATAAAATGTATAATACAAACAACAAAAATAAACTATTACAAAATAACTCCTCAGTTACATACGATATTACACGTAATATAAGGAAGTAAAACTGGAAGAACTCTCAATCAAATTTGGAGATGATTGAATTCAACATCAACTAAACACAACTGGATAACGTAATTCGGGGGAAGAAATCTCGCACAATTCTACAATTACCCCATTGAACTTGGACAGTTGAGTGTGGTAAACGAATTGCTTTGTTTATACGAGAGTTGACTTATGCCCTAAGCATCACATTAATTATACTTATGTCCTTTTGTGTGTGTCTTTAGTAATAAATGCTGACCCTCGGTTTAGTTCTTTGCACTTTAATTTTTGGTATCGTTTCGGTTTGCACCTGCTTTCGAATATTTTAAATATTTATTCGGGCAAGCGCGGATCCATTCCTGGCACTAGGATGTCTTCCATGTTAGGTAACAGTAAAACTTTCTGTAAAACAAACCACAAGCAAATGGTTTAGATGCAGGAGAAACAAATCTAAGAAAATCTTACCAAAAACTCTTTGTAGACTCGTTTCTCAATCCATGTGCTGACTTTGTTGAAATTCCAATTTTTCTCGCCTACAACTGGATGCGCTGTCAATTGTAGTTTGGGCATCGGCGCAGATCGAAAACCAAACCAGATCCGATCAGATGGCGGCGGTGGGACGTTTACCACCAGGCATCCTTTCAGCGCCTTCAGCTCCAACTTTAATCCAACGTCTGTATTAGATACTCCCTCAATCGCCTTCTTTATGTACTTATTTTCAGTAGCACGTTGAAAGAATTTAGATTCGGCAAACCGGTCGACCATCGTCATGAACTTTTTATTTTGTTTACTCGCGCCTCCAAGGCCCGGTACCGGATACCCGGATTCGTCAAGGGGAGTATGAGCGGCGCTTTTGACTCTTTCGTCGTCTGACGAACTTTCTGCGGTATCCTCGACGTCAGAATGGTAAATGGCGGACTTTGTGTTGGAGCCAGTTGCCGTAGGTGACTCCATGCCGTTGCGATGGGACTCGCCTTGTTGTTTGAGTTTGAGCAGGTTCAGCTTGGTGAGCACCATGATAATGACAGATCCTTCGTAGCTAAGATCAAAGTCTATCCAAAGGCCCCAATCGTCAAGATAGGGTTTGCCTATCTTGCACACCTTAGGAGCAAAGTTTCCAAAAGTCAGTTCGGTCATTCGCAGTGATTCGATAAAGATGGGGAGTTTTATAGCGGCTAATTTTCGTGCGATACGATCTTGAATCATCTTGATAACCTGGTCGCTCTGATGAAAATCGAAAACCATACGATAGATCATTGTATTGAGCCATTGCAGGTCCAGATTAGGAGATAATGTTGTGCAATCTTCGATTTCCATCGACTGCCGGGACCTTCTCCCTCGCAGAGAAGTTTCTGAAGTCCTCAATGAGGACGCACTCGAATAATACGCCATGAACATGCTGTACGTACCACCAGATTCAATTGGATTCAAAATGGGTGACATTATTTTTAAGTACTTGGAATAATAGTGCGTGTCGTCTTTAACAATGTCACTAGCGGAGTCCTGACTCGCCGTGCCATCTGAGTGCCCCAGTCGATGCGTGGCGCGTTTAAATCGGCGATACCAATGTTCTTTCTCGCGATCTGTTCGCGCAAAAATGTAAATACATGTTTGGTCGACGGGATCATGCAAAAACGCCAGATCCATTTGAGGATCAACAGTTTCCTGCGTGTCGAAAAAGGACACCTCGTCCTCCAACAACTCGTCGTCATTCTGCATGGAGATTTCATCGGCGGAAGTGGTGGTTACTGCATGAACTTCGTCCTCCTCTTTTGCCAACTCGAAGTAGCTATTGTCTTCATTATCGACGGCGGATTCCTCAATCAGTTTACTGAATATTTGTGTGCCGGATGATTCTGAGGTAATGGTTGAGGAACCCTTACTAGAAGCCACTTCTTTGGCAAGGTCCGTTTCGGGGCTGGCCTTTTTGTCTTTGTCGGGGTGATCATAACAAAGTTGGTCTTTATTAAGGATAATGCAGATCGGATACTTTTTACTCCAATGTCTACACAAACAATAGATTAATTATATTTTTCGCATGAGAAAGGAATGAAGACACTTCATACCTGATTTTGGTTAATCCAAGAGGCAGTAAAACGATCTCTGCTGCAAGCAGATTGTAAATTCGATGTCTGGAAAAACTCATCTTGTGCTCGGCCTCGTTGTAAGACGCCCGTTTCGGAATTTTCCCCCGCGCGTTGCTGATCTTCAACAGGTTACCCTGCAGCCGCAGGTAGACGCTCTGCGTTTGCGATATGTGGTACGTGTATGGGTCGTACACCTCCGGGTACTCATTTACCCAACCCTGATATTTGAGCGTGGGTCGCTCCTCTTTAACGGGCTGTATTTCGACGAACTCCTCCTGCTTAACATCTACCGAGCGCCTTTGCTGACCATCACTGTGATTGTTATTAACTTCGTTTTGATACGGCGTACCTAGCTCCACTAATTTCGTATAGATATAAGCAGCGGTGTACATCAAGATGCTGCCAGTGATGAAGCCGCTCATGTAAGTACTCAGCGGCAAGATAAGGTACGCGATGAGAACAATGGTCACATAGCAGCCAATTCGATTACGGTAAAAATACTGCCAGTTAGTATCGGGCTCGGGAGGCGGACGCAAGTCAACAAATCCCATTGGCGAGAAAACCGTCGTCTCTTGGGTGGCGTCTTTGTCAAAATATCCTTTGCGAATGTCTTCACCCGATATCTGAGTGATATTGATTTGATCTATATCTACATCTATGTTATCTGTGGGCAAAAACAACAGGTCTAGGTCGTCAAAAATAACTAAAATATGCTCAACCCACCTATTTGTGCTAAAACATCAACACCACTCTCAACATCCGATTGGTCGATCTCAATGCCCATGTTAATCTTCTGCAAGTCGTCAAGGAATCCAACAGTCGTCGTCTTCGTTTCCTTCTTGCCATCTTTGTTGACAACGGTGATATTTCGTTTCTGTTTGCTGCCATGCTTTGAATTACTTTTTGAACCACCAGCGTTGTTATCCTTGTCGTCCTTCTTATCGGATAGGGACGTGGTGCCTTCATCATCGCTTGACATCTCTACACCTAATAATTCATAAATTATAAGTATCCCATCCATCCCAATTGGAATGCTGCGTGAAATAACGATTACCTTCAGTCGTAGAAACAATGCCGCATGTCCTTGAAATACTACTTTCGCTCAGCTCCTCCGAATCGGACAAGCTGGAGCAATCTTTTTCCTTACTGCCTTCTTTCGAATCGCGAGCAACTGTTTCTTTTGTGTCCTTCGAACCTAACTCTTTACATTCCTTGCCTTCCTTGATAGTTTTCGAAGATCTCTTTGGCGATGCACCTTCTCCTTCGCTGGAGCGAGTCTTGTATTCGGTAATCTTTCCTTCGACGCTCTTCGTTATCTTTCCCTAAAAGATTTCAAGAGAATTCAATGAATGTGGACAAATTATTCATTTAAATATGTTACTTTAATATCACTGAAAAACCGCCAAGGATCAGACGGGGGCGACAAATCGACCGTTGACACGTCTACGCTCGTTGACCTCTTGCCCAGCTTGTTGGACTTGTAGGGGCTGCTTTCAACGTCGCTGGCGGCTGTAAATAATTTTAGCATTTTTGTCAGTTTTCGCCGCACATATTCAGGCGGCATCTGATGTAATTTGGCCAGCCCGCGAGGGGCCCGGACACCGGAGCAGCACACAAATTTTACGTGTCAAATCAAAACAACGTCACGAATAAATAACACAAAACAAAATCCGAGAAACGCCAAAACGTACCTTTAGCTGGTGTGTCAATGGAGAGTTCATCGTGGTCCTCGTCCGTGGCGTACAGCTCTTCGATTTCCTCCGCCGTAGCATTGAAGCGAAAGCTTGGCACTGACGAATTTATTGGTTTCCCTACGCTCACCGAAAGTTCAATTACCGCAAGTCATACAGAAAAAAAAACACACACAGGCTACCAAACAAAACAAGTAAAAATAATTCGTTTAAAAATAATCGCTACCAAATTTGTCCAAATGTCGTTACCTTTAAGCATGCTGAGAGTGATTTTAGGCTTTTTATACCCCTCCATGTTTGTTAGGCTTATAGCTTAAGATTAGCGGTATTAATTGGTAAGTTATTGGTTGGTTTGGGTTGCAAGATTAATCTGAAAGTCGGAAAAATACGAGGAGTTACAAATGCACAAGCTATATGACAGTATCGACGAGCAGGCAATCAAAAATCAAAAACTAAAGTGCAAATTGAGCAAAAAATACCCGATTAACAAAAAAATACTCAATGATAAAATACAGCGCATGAGTAATGTAATTATGCCAACATCAATTCAACATTGAATCAAAGGTTGGCATGCGCTAAATCATCATCGAGGCAATAAAAACATATTAAAGTTGAGCAATGTTACATCATATGAATCAGCGATGGATATAATTGCAGTGTTTTCAATGATGAAAATGTTACAAACATGTTTTCGGATCAAACAAATTCTTCAATGCAGGAATGTGTCCTGCACGTGTGCTACGAAAGTGGCACCAGCGTGGCTTACTTCGGTTTACAGGCAATTATTGATTACAGTTTAGTTGCTGTAAACACTTCGGTGCACGACAAGTAGTGGTAAATGTTGGTAAGGCAAGACATTTAAGTAATCGATATGGCTTACCACTTCACCACAACATTAGACGCTTCTTACATTCGGTATCAGGCGTCAAGGCTTGAATAAACGAAATGTTTATTTAGAATATGGGACATGGATTTCATCGTCCAATGTGCGCATTCTAATGGAATCATTTTTATTATTATTATTATGCGTATCGCGGTTTCACCTTTGTCAGCCATCATTAGTTGACTCAACTTATGATAACAAAATAGTTTCACTGATTTCAACTAAATAAAATGTTTACAGTGTGCAAATAATACCAGCAAACTAGATTAACAAGTTTATTGTTCGTTGTGATGAAATGTTTCTGCGTTATTATTTACAAAACGTAGGATTAAAGCAAGTCAAGGCGACTTAAGTCACAAAAAACAAGTGCATTGTATTTTTACAACAAAAAAATTAATCTTTACAAGTCCATAAATCAGTGGAAAACTCAAAACAAAATCAACATTTCATTACTTTCATTGTTTTTATTTACATTGGCATGTAGAAAACATTAGTGCGTACTTTGCAGACCGGAAACAAAGCATGAGTGCCATGACAAAGCGAAGAACAAAGAGGATCAATCACAACAGAAAAGCATGTGCGGATGCAGCAGGAGGAGGCGGCAGGTGCAGGAAGTCATATCGCGCACGTACCTTTTCGGTGGTTATCATTCTGCGCCATAACGTGGCTTTGCATCGCTGCTCGCACCGCAGTCGTCACTCTGGGGCTCCGGTCGGCTCTCACTGCGAGCGCCGCATGGCTGTGATAACCGTCGCCTCGTTCCCGTCACGTTGTTATCAGCGCGTGCATTGTTCCGCGCGCGGCCGCGCCAGGTACCTGGACCAATACTATCCGCCGCGTCCGTGACTCATCGCAGTACGCGCGGGCGGACGCTACTTCGGCGTCGCGCTTGCCAAAATAAAAAAACGCTCCCGGTTTTCTCCTTGCGCACTGAATGCACAATACTGCTGGGGTCGCGCGACGATCAACACAAATGATCAGCTGCTGTCAGCAGTGACAATCAGCTGGAGGTCGCGTGGAGTAGGAGGAATGCGCAGGAATCCCCGGCGTCCTCGGAGTTTATCCACGCGCATGCGCAGCACATCGCAGCGCTTCCAAAACGGAACTTTCAAACAAGCAAATTTCCCACTTGATGCTGATGATCGTGAATCCATTCGCGACGCGCAATTAATGCTAATGATTATGAAGAATTGCCGACCGTGATTATGCAATCAGCAAGACGGACAATGGGCAGTTTTTTATTTTTATGTTTCACACGTGTGCAAAATTACCCAGCACTGATTGAGTCTATATTCGCAGTTTTTATTATTAACAAATCAAATTTATTAAGAATTATCTTCACGAATTAATCGCCCACACAGTCAACACGCGATAATCATTATTATCCGCAAATTAAGCAATAAATAATAAAGAAAAAATAGGCATGATGCACATACGCACAATTATGAGGAATTGCATCTCCCAGAAATCGACATATTTGTTAAGACGTTATGGAAATGTAAATACCACGGATTTATGTTAATTACTGTCGTACCTTGTAGAAAACCACGATTGCGTCATGACCATTATCCCGATTTGCCATGTCGTGACCAGTATTTTCGCACTTCGAACGTGAATCAAAACGCTTATAAAAGCTGCATATCTGATGTGGCCAAGTCAGTTTCACAATGTTCGTGATATTGTTGGCGGCGGCGCTTCTAGGCGCCACTAGTTCCCAGAGGTATCATCCAACGATTGTATTACTAGGTGATACTGGGATTAACACTCCCATCACTGAAGATGAAGTCAACTCAAATGTGATCCCTGCGGCGGAACAGTCCTTCGCAACATCCGGAAATCTGATATCTTTCATTCCTCAGTATGTCGCTCGTGATCGGGTAATAGCTGCAAATGTTGAATCATAAAAGATGGCTAATCAAAGTAAATGATTTATTTTCATAGGAATTGCGGGGTGACTCCTTTTATGAATCCGTTAAGAACGACGAATATAAAGCATTGCGGCCAAAGAGGTCGGCATATCGTGGTTATGGTGGGAATTCAGGCGGCGGCGGCGGCGGCGGCGGTTTTGGAGGAGGCTTCGGCGGTGGATTTGGTGGCGGTGGCGGCGGCGGAGGAGGAGGATTCGGCGGTGGAAAAGGTGGTGGCTTCGGAGGTGGAGGCGGATTTGGCGGCGGTGGCGGTGGTGGAAAAGGAGGAGGTTTCGGCGGCGGAGGTAATCATGGCGGCGGTGGTGGTCACGGCGGTGGCGGTTATGGCGGCGGAGGCCACGGCGGTGGCGGTTATGGCGGCGGAGGCCACGGAGGAGGAGGTCACGGAGGAGGACACACTGGCGGTGGAGGCTTTGGCGGAGGCCACGGAGGAGGAGGTCACGGCGGTGGAGGTCACGGAGGAGGACACACTGGCGGTGGAGGCTTTGGCGGAGGCCACGGAGGAGGAGGTCACGGCGGTGGAGGTCACGGAGGAGGGCACACTGGCGGTGGAGGCTTTGGCGGAGGTGGATTTGGACACGGTGGGCACACCGGCGGCGGTAACTTTGGCGGCGGTGGTTATGGTGGAGGCAACAAGGGTGGCTATGGGGGCGGTGGCAAAGGTGGTTCCTGGGCCCAGTCTTCCAGTTCAGCCAATGCAGGCAGCTAGTAAGTAGCATTTTGCAAAATATTCACGTCAAATCAAACAATCGAATTCAACGCCATCTTTCTTTCCAGCGGCAGATAAACGCATCTTTCATCTAGAAGATCATGATACTGCCATTTGTCCAGGCGCAAGTATAATTCCAATATGTATTAGTTCTGAAATTGATTTGGTGTAAATGTATTTTAATTAAATGTTGTCACAAACAACGCATCATATAATGAAGTATCCTAAATACAAAATAAACATTCGAGGAATATCGAATATCATACTGGTTCCACGTCACACCTCACAATTGCAACCAGTTTGCATCATCATTTTTGGTATATCTGGCCCGTAGTAAATCTTACTGTTCTGTGCAATGGCGTCGAATTTTCTCACCTCCACATATTCCTTAGTGTACAACTCCTTGTTGGTCTCGATCTCATGACGCCGCTTGTAAAACTCCGCGTCCGCCATCGCTTTTTCCTTCGCCAGATGAATTTCGTCTTCGATGGCGGCCATCTTCTGCAGCGACTCCTTTTCCATCACTTTTTGTTCATATTCAATCTTTGCCACTTGCGCCTTCTTCTCCGCTTCGATAATGGCCTTTTTCTTTTCGGTTTCGGCGTCTTTCTCGACCACCTTCTGATGCTGCATTGAAATTAATAGTTGTGTTTTTTCCGACTCCATTAATTCATAGTTTTTGCGTATGGCTTCGGGAATCTTTGGTTTGGTGACGCGTACAGCATGAATTGTAAGTCCAGGCGCTACTAATTGCAGGTCCGATTGCAGAGCGGACTTCAAATTATCGTCGATCTTATCGAACAAGTCGATGTAAACTTCGTGAAGCGAGTGAACACTGCAGAACTGATTGAGTTCGTGGTGGATCTTGTTATAGATTAACGTTTTATCGTACTCCCAGGTAAAGTTTCTTATAATATCATACACTACAACACACAATGAAAATTTTCGAGTATTAGTAACTGCTATTCGAATGAAAATAAGATTATGAAAGAAAAACATGCAAAAAATCGTTGAATAGGAGGAGGGACAACAGTGCCAATGGAAAGTATTAAAAGAAAAAAATACATACACTGGGAACGAATCGGTAAGAATCAAATCAGCGATTGGTCCACGCGTCACGTTGTCACTGCATTAGCAAATCAAATATGCGCTCCGGCAAAAACATGGGAAAAACATGGAAACATAGGAGCAGGTGTTGTAAATGTCATTTCTGGAAGTGTTGGATAACAATAGTGCTTTGTTCAGTTATCAACAATCCGTCAATTAGCAATTCAATTTGCAATATTTCTGTGTTCTAAGAAAAATAAACCCGTTTATAAGATTTCTTAATTTTGGTTTCAGCAAACAAAATATTATAGGGCGCCATCTAGCGCAGTAAAATTGAATCACCAAATTAATGAGCCTATTAAAATGAATCCAGTGAAATTTATTTCTTACCTGCTTCCTTCTTCAAGAAGTTGACCACCTCGATTCTATCAAAATAAATAATCACACCGCTACTAGTTCCACATGGTACGTTCTTCACCTCATCTGTTTGCAGTGTGACTTGAATGGACTTGAATGAAGTAAGATGTGGTATCATCAAATGAAATCCAGGTTCACTGATGTATGGCAGAAGTGCACCACCCTGAATAAAATATTAAACATTCAACATCAAAATTGCAAGCAGTTCTAACACATAGACTTTGTAATTTGTTATCTTTGGGTAGATAGATTACCACTCAGTATACGGCCTTTATAAAATAAGTTAGTAACCTAGAGATACCCAGCATGTCAACAAAGAACATTGAAGAATTACTAAACAATTGAGTTACTAATATCATTAGCAACTGCTTAACTACATTACTATTACAATACGTACCCTGTAGTAAACTCCAACATGGCCTTCCTCTATTCTATGCAGTGATGATGTTGTGCTAAGGACTATTATCAAAGGAACTGTTAGTAGCTTAACGTATCTTGTAAAAAATTCGTCCTGAAACAAGAACCTTATTAAGACTATATTATTACTCAGGCAAATCACCATCATATACCATTGATTCCGGATGAATTTAAGGCTTAAATATTACGTATTTCTTTTTTTGTCGGTTATTTCGTAGTGCTTGAAACGTATTTTAGCGGTTATATGAACATTGACGCACCTGGCAAATAGTAAACAAACCAAGCAGACCGTAAGGTGGCTCCCCCAAGCGGGCATCTTCTTAACTAATTATTTGAACGCAAGTGGAATATTTTTTCTACAAGAATCAAAAGGTTAATCATCAAAATCCTCGCTTTATTGCTTAAATTAAAAATAAAAACAACTTAGAAATTCTCCTAATACACACAACGCCAATGTGACTTAAAACTACGTTTATAAATACAATATTTATGTACAAATGAAAAAAGTAAGTTATTATTTAGTGGTAGAAAAATTGACTAGCACATAATACTAAATGAAATCGATTAAAATAACATCCGTTATGCTCGTACATGTGAGTGACATCGAAATATTTACAAGCTAAAGATCGAGAGTATCAAAAGTTGGAAGCACGACATCGCCCCCCGCGCGCATCACAATTCAGTCGTAATCTCATCCTGCGGCCGAAATCCCAATTGACAACAGTCATCGTCCAAGAAATACGAGCCGTTCTGCAAACTCTCCTTGCTGCTCTTCCACAGGATCGGATTGAACTGCGAATTGCTGTTGATCATGTTATAATCAAACTTCCACTGCGGATTCAGTCCATTATCATAAGGTTCGCCCAAGGTTTTAATCGTGGCGTGTTGCAGACTGGCTGTGGAACCGAAAGGCTGATCTGGTTTGAAGGTAGACATCGTGGTGCCTGTCCTCGGTTCGGGTTCAATCGGAGTTTGTAAAAAGTTGATCAGCTGTGCGACTTGCGGCTGGGATACTTCACTCATTCTTTTGCATCGTTTGAGGGTCTTCTCGCCCCAGGCGAAGAGATGCTCCCAGTCTTCAGGAACACAGATCTGTTCAACTGGTCGGTTCAGTAAAAGCAAAATCTTCGCAAGGTCACGTATTATAGGTCTATAGACCGCGATAGCGGAGTGATCACCATCACGATGTGACTCTCGAAGTTGTCTCCGGGAATCGTTGAGTATCTCTAGGAAAGTCTGCGCGTACGGCCGAAGAATCTCCAATTGTTTGAGAAACTCTTTACGTTCCGGGGTATCGTCCAGGTCGCTGCCCAGTTCACTAGCATTGAGTAAATGTTTTCGCCTGTATTGCATATAGATGAGTCCACAGGCAATGATCACGACGCAAAGCGCAGTGCCACTGAGCACACCAGTCAACACAGTGAGCGCGTCATTTGACAATCCCATGAAACTTCCGCGATGAACACATATCCTCCCCATGTAATCCGCGTAGTTGCTCCATTGTGACCGATATCCATGCGGGCACTTCGAGACGCACTTCCGAGATGGATAAGTTAGGAACTCCGAGCATTTCAGGCATCCGACCGAGCCACATTTTAGACAGTCACCATCGGAGTCACAATCTGCAATGCAAAGCAAAATAAGATGTTAAACATGCTTGATTAATCATAATTGCATCAATTTCGAGTGATTAAACAATTAAACATTTCGACGCAGCGGCTGATTCAATAAGCGCGCGCCATACGCGCACGATGATTAAATTATGCGCAGACTAAATGAATTCTAATTGTTTATAATAAAGCCAGCAAGTGTAATCGTTATAAACACATTCAACATTGTAGAGCTTCCTACAGTTTACAGCTTCGAAATGTTTAGAGTTCAACTTTACACATTGCTCTCAACACTCGCTGACATCGAACGAATCGCAATCGGAGCCGAATTTATAACAAACAACGCGAAAATTAAACGATATCTGCCTGGAATGTTTAAATGTTCGAAATATCTGCTCGTGTTCAATGTAAACACTCTCAATTTATACATGTTTGGCAGTTTGGCAAGGAAATTTAATTAAAAAAAAGTTTAATGAAAAAAAAATAGTTTTCAGGTAAAAATTGAGCAAACAATTAATCGAATATTAAACAAATTAAGGCTTTGCAGTGTATTTGTTCTTAATTTTCATCTTGTACTGTAATCTTTTTTACTTTCCCCATAGATTTTATCAACACAAAATTCTTTTCATGACTTTTCTTTTTAATCACATTGCATTAACATGAAAGTTCATAAAATTCCGTTTTATTACTCCGCGAATTGTTGTTTTGCATTATGAGTGTACCTGGCTGGAGAATCAAACAATGCAAGAAACAATGTCGGATTGTTGGCAATGGTAATGTGTAACGTGTAACGCGGAGAGGAATTAAAACGCTTTCATAATGCGCGTCGCACGCGGACAAAATGCAGCCCAGCATCGTTAGCGCAGAGAATGGAGCACGTAATTGCGGCGAGTTCAGGGATAAATGGCGAGCGCACAATTTCATAGAAAAATGTAAAAATACCGTTCGGTTTAATTACACGATAAATACGATTTTAATCTCTCGTTTCACATCACAACAAACCGTATTCCACACACACACACACACATATTCGAAAAACGAAACAAGACAACATTTTCCAGCTTATAATAAAGCTAATAATAAAAGTCACAATTACATTCTTTGATCACCCAAGGAAAATTGCTTGTATTGAGCAATCATATTCATGTTTGATTCGACATTTTCAAGAAAGCTGCTGGCGGAAACGCACTCGGTTAGTTCGTGATTATCTTCACTTCAGGCAGCAAACGAGAGAACAAATCGCTTTTTAAATGTAACATAACGTATCCTTTATGCGCGACGGCATGACGGCATAATTAATACAAACAAATATTTGCTCGCATGGCGACTGCCAACGGAACCCACACCACAACGCACAAAGAAAGCAAGAAAGAAGTCGAGGAAGGAGCAAAGAATCCGTAACTCGTAATTTGCAATTTGTACTTACAATTTACTATTTGTAATCTGTTCATTGCACATTAGAATACATTAGACTACGTCCGCTATTCAATCCCGCGTTTCTTGTATAACAATTACGAGCACGTTCTCATGCAAACGACGTGCTCCAGAAACCGTGCTATTGTCTTAAATTGTTATGATCATGCGATGACGATGTGACTTTCGGCGGATGCAAACATTCCTTCCATCGCTTCGTACGAAAAATGATAACTGTTATTATTATTACTCAGCGCGCTTACACTTAACACATCAATCTGAGATTGCTTTGGAAAGTCGCGGAAAACGTTTGCACTGGATACCGTTGAAGTCGTGTTTTAATTGAATGACTCGATAAACAAATTAAGCTGCATATATTGTTGTTGTCCTTATGCACTTTAGTCCAGTTGTGACGAATCTAGCATGATTGGCAAGACGCCGGCAAGGTCATCATCATTATTGCAATCGAGATAATCGTATGCCGAACGTATTAATTGACGTCCCGGGCAGACATTAATGAAATGTTATTCTGTTATTGCTCGTTTATTTCTGCACAGTGCACAAACCTATGACAACAACGTTTTTATGTTGAATACGAGCAATATATCTACTCACGTCGCTTTAAAGTTTCAAAAGTATAAATGAGTGGATATATAATGAGTAATTAATATAATTGGCGAGTGCTCAATTCACACATGTAATAGTTATTATTGTGAGTTGAGCTCATCAATTTTTTTCATCTAGAAAACCGTTGCTTTTGAATTCCTTTCGATGATTTGAGCGCTGCAAACAAGTTAAATTAAATATGATGATGAAAAAAGCAACGACAAATGTGTCGATCTTACCTATATAACCACTCAAGTTGAAGCTGTACTTCCGGTTAATTATTTGTTTCATCGGTTACGCTTCATTTAAGCGGTTGATTAGTTATTTATTATTTATTAGTGCAAATTGCATTAATACGCTGCACCTAATCATGACTAACAAGACAAAAAAAGTCGCCCGTTAATGTAAAGTCGACATTTTTCGCTTAAAACACGCGTGTATTACGAGTTTTTTTATTTTTCTCAGTGAAACCGTGTAAAGCTTTCGATTTTTGTGGATTCAAAAGGCGGTAAAGTCCGTATCAGCCTGTGGAGTGCGATTTATGCTCGTCACTCGCAACGCTCGAACGCACAAAATCGATTAGAGCGCAAGAAGAAATCGGTGCCTTCGGCAAACGGTCAAACGGTTCTTCTCTTTGCGCGGTTATCCAATCCGAGCATCAACGAGCCGCATTGATTTTGAACTGCCCAGCCCTCGATTAGCAACGCTACGAAAACGAAGCCAACGGTCAAACCAAACCAAACTAATAAAGCAAAGTAAACTAAAGTAAAGCAACTCGTATAACATCGCATCGACTGACGGCTGAGCTAATAAGGCTGCTCGTTACGAAAAGATGTAACAGCAATGTCGCGTCGAAACACCGTTTGAACTAAAAACACTAACCACAGCAACGAATTCAATGTCACGGCAAGAAGCTTATGATTCCTATGAATATTCAACGCAACCAAATCATCAAAAGTTCAAAGTTTATGGCAACACGTTTGGGAACTCGACGAATTCTTTCTTATAAGCATCGTGTATTCTTCTTCACCTAGTCGGCGTTCTAATTTCTGCGTTACCGGTACGCATAGGTGAATTAACAACCGACCCAGTTTCCCACATGCACATCCTGTGTTTATTAATATCTAAATATAAATACACATGCGCAATGTGTTTATGAAGTTTGCAGACGTGAAGAAACGGTGATTGTCGACCACCAGGCGCGAAAAAGCACAAGAAAATTGTAGGTACAAGAGAGGAAGCTGCCGATGACATCCGGTGATTTACCCTCATATCCGGGTTGAATCACAGCGCAACGGTATGATATAAAACATAAACACGGCTTTCCGGTACCCAAAAGCATCTTTTTTCGTACATTTCTTACCTACAAGCTTCCGAAAAGTCTGCGAGAACAGATGTTGCGTTGAGTATAACCTTGGCTAACAAGATTCTAACAAAATTCGAGGAAATGTCACCATTTACAGCCCTCATAAACCGAAAGTAAATAGTCGTAGGCGTAAGTCGAAGAAAGAGAAGAAATTCTTGTGCGGCGCGTGATTATCACAGAGTATTTTACATCGCCTGGCTATAAATAACTTCTGCGAAACTGGGAAATTGAACGTCTTGCATGTCTGCACGAAGCACCGACAACATAAAAATAGCACAGGCAAAGCATTCCGTGAACTCTTCGACGAGAGAATCTGGAAGCGTGGCATCATTTGACTACATTGCTCAACGCGACTTAAGTCAACTCCAACTCGCTGTAATTCAGTTCCCATCCGAGGAACAGGAAGAAGAATTAAAATAGCTCCGGTTGTTGCATACGCTAGTAGTGCACCAGTTTTAAATCCAGGGCTGTGGTAATAAAGATAGTAAAAATTAGGGATGCCTTGAAAGCATTGCTTAATTGAAAGCTTTTAGTCTACTGCTGACTATAGACATCTCAAACACATGCGATTGTGATGTAAGCAGACGTAACCGCCGCCATTTGAACGGCTTCGCAAAACTTGTTAAAACTGCAGACGTGCAAACGCGATTGAATGAATTGCCGACAGAGGACCGCATGACCTACTGACTAACGCTAATAAAACATAAAACACATCGGCGAGCACGCGACGCCGTCGTTTACATGCCTTAAGTGTCTTTCATTATGTTTCGTTCTATTTAATATCTTTTATTGCTGACGCTGCTGGCATGCCGGCGTATTCCAGTGACAGCGGTATTTTGCGTCATTTTCTTCTTGTGTATACTTGGAGTTGTAACGCGTCGGTTCCGCGAGTTGAAGCGCTTTGATAATTGTGTCGAGTGTCAACGCATTGTTGACCAATTTCGCGCGGAACGTTATTGCAGTTGTCATTGTAGCAGCAATGTGACTTGGAGGTGCTACATATAACACAGACATTTCATATTTTCTTGTGTGTCGTGTCCGTCGTTTGAAGCAAATTGGGAATTGTGGATAATTGCTGTTGAAATTAATGTGGGTGCCTCCTTGTGGTTTTAATTAAAGCCATGAACTATTTCACCTTTTTATAGCTAAATAGTTATGTAAAATTTTGCAAATTTTAGATGAAAACTTAAAATGTTGAGTTGAAGTAAAACTTAAAAAAAAAAAAAACTTTCTTGAATGCTCGGGTTATTGACACACTCACTAGCCCACCAGGTCCACCTTGCACCTTCTACTCTTTCAGTTAGAAGCTTCCATTGTAGAATTCGAACGCTCTCACCTGCACGCCGTGTGACTCAACACACAGCGCGGTGTTGTTTGCTTTTCGAGTTCACGGGTTCGGCAAGAAGCACACGATCGTGCGAGGAGCAGGTAACGACCAGCGGCAGGTAGAAAGAAAAACGCAGCATCCAAGAAATGATAAAGATGCTCCCAGATGAATTTACTTTTTAAACTCCTCCGACAAAAACTCAACAAAAAAAAACGAAGCTTTTCCAACGGCAGGAAATACAAAACAAAAAATCCGTGAATCTAGATTCATCGCGATAATTGGCGCGTAGAGCGTCTCCAAAGCGTGTCTTCGATACTTTCTAACTTTCCGCGGCGCACGGCGCGAATTTATGTTCCGTGAATATTTCAATAATTCAAGCGACGCGCACTATGAAAGTGTGTATGTGGAGCAATGCAGTTTAATTAACAAACTGCTTAATTAAAAATTGTTGGCAGGGTGCACATTTGTGTATGTGTTCTTATTTCGTGTTTAAACAACCAAAATGACAAAAAAAAACACCTCATGGTCGACCCACGCCCGTTCAGCGCGCAATAATTGCGCAAATCGCGCGCGACATTTCATTTCCTCGCCACAATCGAATCTCGAATTCAATCTGCAATCAAATTTCCATTCATTATGCACACACGCTGCTATTTCGAGCCGACAGTTTACAAAACACTTGCACTGGCAGCGCGCAAGAAACGCCAAATCGCGATTGCGCCTGGGTTTCGTACGTTTACGAGTGTATTATGACAGGTATTATAGTATTAATGAAAATTTCAATTTGCGGCTGAAATAAACCGCCGACCACACATATATGAGCAATAATATCCGGAGAATATTATTGCCGAGAAGAAACGTTTAACGAAACCACACCGCAATTGAAACATGTGTGTGTGGTAATACTGATTGTTGGCACATTTCGCCACTTGGCGAAAACAAAACTCGAGAGTGACAAATATCGTGTGAAACCTAAGTTTATCAACACGTAACAAACGGTGGAAACTTATGTCGCCGCAATGAAACACAAAACACAGCCGTCATTATGCTGCTATTTGCATTGCGAAATCGGCGGCGTGTTCGGCGTCCGTCATAAGTACATACTACTCGCTGGACGGAGATAGTCTTCGGCTACACAAAGCGGCCGTAATGTGGTAACGCAGTTAAAAGTCCGAGTGTGCGTTTTACCTCCCGATTTGCCTTTGCGTTTACTTCTTGTGAGTGCGCTACGGCTGCGAGACTTCGACTTTCCATAAACAGATCGTGGGAGTTTGAAAAACTCGTCGGGCTGGTCCCACTGTCCGATGCCCACCTTCTAACACTCACTGCGTTGCGTAAAAACGATTATTTTTTTTAGGAAAAAATACAAATCACTGCGACACTACAAGAAAACGCTTGGAACTTGTCATGATATCTACAATAAAATTAAACTTACATGAATTTGTCTGCAGATTACGAAAATATGATTATATCATTGTTGAAAAACGTTCTGAATCATTCCTTGTTCAATTTCCACACATAATATTCAATATTTACTTGTAATATTACCTTTTTTTGAAAAATTCAAACGTGATTTACTCATGTGTCACTATAAAGTTAGGTTATTTCATAGATGGGGGAGCTGCCATGTTCTGCACAAATGTAATACTAAAAAACGCCCATAACCTAACTATTTTTCACTGAAAAAGCAGTAAAATTGAAAAAATACGGCACACCGTGAAATTACACTGAAGCTAGAACTGTTTAACGTATGAGAACAAGTAGCTGGCTTCCAGAGAACGAAAAACGCGCCGCTTTTCTGTTTTCTTTACACTTTATACTTTTTTTTTCCTTCAGCTGTAGAAACTCTATTTCTGTGCACTACCTGAACATGCTACTTGTTGAACCTACACTTTTATAAAATAAATTTTGTGTGCTTTTGTCCGCGTACGAATTATTTTTCGAAAGTAGAAGGGATTGCTGACAATCTGTATAATACTATCGTTTTCACGTACAGATTCTTCTCCGCTTGCACCTACATTCTTGGCCTCACTTGCGATGCATTCCCTTCTATTCTCCTCTTCGTGGTAAGCCTATTATGGTAACTTCCGATGAACTAAGCAACTAAAGCATTACATAACAGAAAGCCTCGTGCAATTGCAGTCGTCATGGAAAATTTTGCAAAATTTTTTAAGGTGGCTATGAATTTCATGACAATTCTGACTAGTAACATGCATTACTGAATGTATTTTTCATAAAAATCTCATGCATTCGTAAATAAAATGAAAAACAAGGCTGCAAAATGCAATTTTTATTGAAATGTAACCGAAATATAAGAATAAACGATTAGTGTTTGGTATTTTTCGCAGCCTCAGTGCATTTCTTGTCCTTGCACACCGGCTGCCGCTGCGCGAGTGGCTGGCACTCCTCGTCGGTCTCCTCGTCAGGCTCCCGAAGCATCACCAGCGGCGCCAGGATGTTGTATATGAGGCTCTCGCGGCATTTCCATTCGCACATCTTGTCCGGTGCGAGGTTCGCCACGATGAACATGCCCATCAGCATTGAGGCGAGCAACCATAGCCACCATCGCCGCTTCTTCGGGGGCTTGCGCGGTGGCGGCGGACAGACGTATTTGGTGTCGATTCGGCACGCGGTCTGTGTTCGTCGTGGAGGTTGCCGTGTGGCGAGCGAGGGGGTCACGTGGATTGAAGCGCAAAGCTGCTGGGGGAGCACCACTACCGGGCGAAGAACGACGCATGGTTGACGCGGAGGCAAGACTGGTGCTTTGCGAAACGTAATACGGCGTACGATTTGGGACGCGTTGTACATTATCACTTGAAATTTAGAATCGCATGTTATGCGCGGAGCCGCGCGATGCGAACGGGTGAAAATTTTGAGCTGATTTGTTGATGAAACAAAAGCCACATATCTATCATGGCACGCTTGTTTTCGATTTGCTTCCAGAAAATTCACTTAGATTGCTATGAGAATCAACAAAACAAAGTTTCAAACAGATTCGTTGAGGAAAACAAAAGTCACACAAATTCATAATAATGTGCCATGGAAATGCCATAGAAACCATCCTTGTTATTTAAATAATTTCTAAAAATTTGCAGATTTGCGTATTTTTTACATTAATTTGTTAATAACTTTTTGGGTTAACTTAACAACAACAAAAAATTTACCCAAATAGATACAGAATTTAATACTGAATCTAGTTTCAAATAAAACTCAACTCTTCATTGAAAAGTTTTAGTGTTATGCGAATTTTAAAAGAAAAAAATCACGAATTACTTCATTTTCAAGCAAAAAATCCTTTTAAAATGGTTTATCAACCCATGCAAAATGAAATTTTAGCTTTGTCATTACTCTGAGCGTACTTTTACTCAACGCACTCGCAAAATACGAAAATTTAATTAAAGCAAATTAATTAAAATTAAAATTAATATCACGTACACGTATTTTTTAGTACGTACATCAACTAGGTAGTTGTAAGCACCACTAAAAGAAAGTATTTCGTGTTTATGTTTTGATTAATCGTCAAACTCATATGTTAATTCCATGCTGTTCCGGGTTGTATGCATACATAGTGTTCGGCACGCGTGGAAACCAGACCGTTGTACGCGGACATAAATTATTCATTCGGTGAAAGAACGCATCGTAGATTTGTTTATTTTGCTCTTTAAAATTAGCAAAAAACACATAAAGAAACCATCAAAAATCAGCTCATAATCATAATCAAGCTAATTTAGTATTTATCGAATTTAATTCTTGGAAAGTATTGTCCACGGTAATAAAAGCTGTATCAGTATTGAAAATCACAATGCGGGCGAAGCGTATTTGATCCCTGACGAAAATTACTACTTCCGTGTGATAACACTACCAGTATTACAAGTTGAAACCAACAAAACACAAAGTGTTTGTGGCTGAAATAAAACGTTTCTTTCACTTTCTGTGTTGCAATATACTATATCGCACTAGTAAAATGTCTCTTTGCATGCGCCTTTATCGAAATGCGTTTTTAATTATTATACTTTATACAATGTCGCACAATAGTGCACAAAGCACAACGCGGCGCAATAATACAGAACTTTCATAAATTTTCTATTTCTTCGCATCTTTTCTTCGCGCAAATTTTCTCTCATCCATTCAGCACAATTTCACGCCATTGAAAATTACATTAAGTAGTTTTAATTTCGAGCATGACACGAGAAAACTAATCATAGCGTTTTTATCAATGCCAATGTTATTAAAACGTTCGAATTCGAATGGGTGAAGTTGAAAAGTCAAAGACAAGTTCAACGCCAGTAAATCTTCCGAGTTAATTTACAAATTGGTGGCGTGAGGCGTCCGTAATGAATCTAAATTTGATTTTTTATGGGAACTAGAACATTCATCCGGCCGACACTAACAATGATAAAACTAAACCGCACGAATTCTCATAAGTCTTCATATCGAAATTCGCGGCACAGTTTTGCGTTCGCATGAACTTGCCGTGACAAAAGTCAAATATGATAAGATATTATCGCATTAATTGCGTGCGTTTTTCTACGGTTCTCTGCAAATTGCAACTCTTTGTGCTGATGTTTATCATAAAATGCGCGTGAAATTAATCTTTTCAAGTGTAAAAGTGTTGTTTTAATTATAAAATCTACAGCTTGAGCGATGATTACCTTGACTAGAAATTCCGAATGCGATTTGCGCGATGAAGAAGACGAACGAGACGAAGCGGACGTGCATTTTCGGCCTCCCATCAACACGTAATCCGAGCCGCAACATGCATTGGTGGTGTCGTAATGGTGCTTATCCTCTTCCTCTTCGCGCTCTTCTGCTGCTGGCGGCGATTACCACGATTTATCTCCCGCACATAACAAAAAAAAAAACAACAGCCGAATTCGCAACAAAAAAACTATCTCACTTGTTGCTTTACAGGTGTTATTTAAAGTTAAAAATGAGTTAATATTGTCTGATTGGAGTCAGAGATGCGCAACGCGACGCAGCGCACACGACTGGAATGAACCTGCGTTTGCGATCTTGGAACACGCTCGTGCGGATGGAGGCGCTGCGCAACCGGCGACCGCAAGAAAGCTTCCACGACTGAGTCAAGTGAGTCAACTACTGAGTGAACCGAGGAACAACCGACCTAAGCCGCATCGGCGCGCTGCTGCGCACGAGCTGTGCGCTCTAGCGCGCGCGCCGGACGAGGTGGTCGAGCAGCGAGCTTCGTTTTGATTATCTACTTCGCGTCGGAATCCGTCTAAACTCACTATGCACACACACATACAGTTCGGTAAAACAATTAGGCGTCGAGGCAAGATACATTGAGTTTCTTTCGCATATAAAACATAATATAGCACAAAGAAATAAACGTAGAACAATACGAGCCGAATATGAAAATTTATTTGTGACAATTAGATTTAGTTTTGAACTATTTTGTGTTATCTTACACTTCGGGCTCTTTAATGGCCGGCATTGTTCATTAATTAACAGTATACTGTATGCCACACACACATCCATTTCTAAAAGAAACAAGGTGCGTTTTAATACTTCCAAGACCTTTTTTTAAATAATTAATGAAAAAAAACTGACAAAATTATAACAAAAATTCACGCAGTAATAAATTATGAATCAAAACTATTGAAAAATCGTTTGATGGATTGTGAATAATTGATGAGATGTATAATTTTATTGAAAATCTGCTCGTAAATAAGTAAAAAGTAAAACTATTGCACTATCTTTCTCGTGTCATGTATGGCAGTGCACGCGCTTCTCCACCGCACCGAAAGTAAAACTAAAAGAATTGTAACACATTCTACGATTCTAAATGACTGAGACGAAAATATGTAGTATTTACACTTACAATTATTTATTATTCTTCATAGGTCTGCATTCACTTAAAGTTTTGTATTTAATGTCATCGATTTTGTAACATTCTTCATCATTGATTATAGTCTTATCGAGTTTTTGGTGGCATCTCCTAACTGATACGCATTCGTACCTATAATATGCCAATTAATATAAAATGCATTAAGTTAATGGTAATCGCATCTGAAATAAATATCGCAATTCTTTGTTACCCACTCACCGAATACTTTATACAAACACTTGAGCGCAAAACGAGTGTCACACGCGAACCGATCAACAGATACGACACATAAATTCATATACCACCCCCAGCATGTACGAATTCTGCGCCAACTAATCCGATTACGAGTACATCACAATTTAAGAATAAATTCGACGAGATGTGAACAAATTCATTGGTCTAACAAACGAATCACATCGCTACGTGTGCGCCTATCTAAGTTGCGCAGCGCCCGCAAGCAAAATGCACCATTTAAACAATTCTTTATAACATATATATCGATTACACATCATTACACATCATTATCATACCAATCGAGCCATGTAATTTTTTACAAAGTATGTACAGATTTACAATGTTACTCACATGGGATCAGTGCTTGCCAGTTCAAATTGTTTAAAGTGCCAATTCGCCGATATTGTTTGTTCCCTAGAAGTCCTATGTATATCAAATATTCTGTTTGCAAGATTCGTGTTCTTGTCAGTTCGTGTTCGTGATCAACACAGTCTAAGAAAATATGCCACTGCTACGAAACACAATGAACATCGTGCCCCCACAGGCGCAGTAGCAGTCAAGCCATAATCTTTTATGACGTTATTTAAACAAGAAATGATACTCATTTTAATTCTATAGCAAATTATTTAGTTCACACTCCACACTACTCAACCCTTCGTTAATTAACAACTTGTAAGCGTCATTGATTCTCAAAAAAATGTCCGCAACTTCAGTATCAGATCACATAATCCGCGAGCACGCCGGTATAATTTACACCGCGTGCTCCGAACAGAACGACTTGTAGTTTTCATCGTCTAGCTTCCAGTGCGCGAGGTACGCACATCCAAGATGCATCACGTTCGTGCAGCCTCGTTTGAGGCAGCAAATGTTCGCGCCCTTGTTGGCGCAGCGCGCGCACGCGACATTCGACGCCGTCCACACCGCCTCCTCCAACCCGACGATCTTCGCCCCAACGAGATAGACGCCCGGCGACCAGACGATGCAATCCTCATGCGCCCATACTTCATACGTGGCGTCTTCTAATCGCGCGATACCTAATTCAACATCTTGTGCTGCTTCCTGCGCAGCTACGTCTGCCCCGCTCGAGATTTTCCGTTTCGGACCGCGTTTGTTCGGCTTGCCAGCCGAAGCGGCCGCATCCAGGCAGCGGGAAATCTTCTTACTCTTAAAAGACTTGTCGTAGGGATCATGCAGGCGGCGTTTGTACTCGCTGCATTCGCTCGTAATCGCATACGGACCGAAGAGATCACCGGGCATGTAATGTGTATCGTTATCACTGAATTCGCCAGTGTACGGACCGCGCTTGCAAAACGCACAGATCCACGACGCGTCTTTCGTCTGCGCGTCGTATTTGTTACTCAGGGTACTAGAGTGCAAGCCCTTCGAGCGTACCTTGTGCCTAAAATCGCCATCGTCGTGGAACTTTTTCGATTTGGTCGACTTTTTCGAATCGCCATCTTCATCATTCGCTGGCGTATTGATTACGCTCACGCTTAGTGGAGAATCGCGCGGGCCGCTAATATGTACGAATGGACCACGCGATTTACTACTGGATGCATTACTGCCCGAATCGTAAGCGTACACGTCTTTCGCCGTGTCAAACTTCGCCTTACCATTCATCTGCAACAACATAGGCGATAAATTCAACAATATATTTAAGATAATTTTCATTTATTTACCTTTTTACTAGACGTTTGTTTCTTTGTAGTCTTAAGGCCGCCTGCTTTCTTCTTCTTAGAGCTAGCGTTTTCATTCAGCTGCTTCCCTTTAAGTTTCCTCTTCTTCCGCAGAGGTTTTTTCCTGGTTACGTCCAGGTTACTCGTGGATGACACCTTTTCCTGACTGGTCGATGGTGTTAAGGTCAACAAGTCTGTAATCGAGCCCAAACTGCGCGGCCCATCCATAGGACGATCTCGTAAATCCTCCAGGCCACCGTCTTCCAAACCAGCGAACATTTCTTCCAGTTTATCCTCCACTGCAATAAAGTCCTTCTTTTGTGCAAGCGTCACCATGGGTGTTATGGTCGCACTGGGAGTCGCTGAAGTGGTAGGCACCGTTGCAGTCGCGTTGGGTGAACTGGTCTCGTCCTCATGTGGTTTGCTGACGAGATCATCCACCATCGCAGCGATTTTATCAATCGTTTCATCGTCTGACGAGTTTTTCCGGCGCGTCTTCCGCGGACTATCCTGTCCAATAGGACTGTCTTTCCTAAGTTCATCGTGTTCCACCACAGTCTCTACCTCATTCGCAGGTTGTACATTCTCCGTGATAGTTGGAGTAGTACTGCTAGGGTTAGGATTGGTCGGTTGTGTACTGCTCACACGTTTTTGATTCACGTGCGTTGTTGCAGTGTCAGTCAAAGCGGAATCGAGAGTTTCAGGCGTTGGCGGCACCTCTGCCTCCTTGGTTACCTTCATGGTCTTCGCAGGTTTACGCTTACGACTACGCCGACTCTTATTGGAATCCAGGCTGTCCTCGTTGCTGTACGGCGAGACAACGTCTTCCTCGCGCGGCGTGGGTACATTGAGTATGCTACTAGAGTTACTGTTCTCATCATGCGATGAATTGGTGGCCGGCGCCGCCACAATCGTCGGATTCGCAGCGCCAGTGCCCGTAGAGGTGGTGATAATGGGCGTCGCTGTCGGCGTCACCTCTCCATCCGCCAGTAAAGGATTCAGTCGTTCAAGGATGGAATCAACGCGCTTCACCTTTTTGATCTTTGGACTCAGCTGTTTCTCGGGCGTGGGGCTCTTGGTCTTGGCAGCGACCGGCGGACTCGCCGGTTTCGGACTGGCGGACTTCGTGAGCTCACCCTGACGCTCCAACGCACTGGCAGCGAGGCTGTTGATCTTGTTGGTGTCACGTACGCTAAGGCTGATGGGCGCAGCGGGCATGTCTCCGTTGTGGGTGTTGCGCGCCAACGTCAAGTCGACTCCAGGCGCCTGCCGTAAATACGGCCGCTCGGACAGCATCTGTTCCAGGTTGATGATGTGAGAGTGCGGCGCCTTCATCGGCTCTGTCGTCGGCGTGTGCCAGGTCGGCTGGTGCATCATGGGATGTTCGTTCGACATATGCGCGAGTTGAGGCTGGCGCGGGAAGAAAGGTACCTGCAAGAGGTATTTCTTAGGGAGGGAGATATAAGTAACGACTCACCAAATGATAATAAAAAATAATAATAACTAAACGCGCATTTGTGCAATCGGCAAATTATTAAGCGATGACGAACCTTTTCTCCGTCGACGTCCATGTTGTTTGAATTTGTTTTAAAAAATTGACAGAGAATGTCAAAATATTAACAAAAGACTAACAAAAAAACGTAAATATCATAGGCCATGGAAAGCATGGCATGGCACACTATGATCCGCGGAACGTAAGTTCGCCACCACTGAAATAGATCATCATTATATTTACCTGCAGATGATTCCAGGCAGTGTTCCCAGCCGGTAGCCGGTTGTGTGGATGGTGTGGTGGCCCTCCAGACATAATTGAAACAACTTAATTTTCAGCACAAAGTCAGCATGAACTCCACTTCCTCAGCTTCCTCTCCTCCTCACTGGCAACTCTTGGTTGCCATTACCTAAAAACAAAACTTTTCACACAACCGCCCAACAAATAAACAGGAATTGCTCGAGTTTAGCAACAAATTAACTATAACTACCACACACCTTTCAACAAAGTAACGATTTGACGTAGTGTCACTAGTGTACACAACATGCAAAACATCGTGTATATTTATTCACGCGCAATAATCGCTTATTCACAACACAATAATTTGAAACTTGATACTGTTGGTGCATGCATGACAATAATGAATAAGTTTCACTGAGAAAGATTACGGCGGCACGCATGCATGTGCGAGGCGGCTGGCCGCGGCGGCGTCCGCCGCTGGCCATTACGCATCGACGTTTTGAAAAATGATGAATGTCGTCGCCTGCCTGCATGCATGTGAGTGCGCCGTGTGTGTAGTGTATGGCTCGCGGGTAGCTTTTTAGGAATTGTGAACGGGACTCACGGCGTTCGGCATCATTCGAGGGGCGGCGCGCTCGCTCTCCATACGGCCATCATCAGTGCGAAGTAAGCTCGGACCACAAGCGCTGTACAATCAATTCCGGGCGATACAATTTCCTTCGCGTCGACCGTCGCTTGTAAATGCAGCGGACACGAACAATGGCGGACTGGGTTGTCTATCATTTACGGCAATGCTAGTGACATCTTGTGGTAAACCCACTAAAACCATCACTTTTAAACAAAACCAATCATTTATCCTACTCGTGCAAAGCTAAACCACTTCTTAAAACCAGCTCCAATTATCAACAAAAGTTTCACAATTATTTCATAGCTAAACTAAGAATAAATTATATAAATTTGCAATTGTTAACATTGATCTATGCTTGTTAGAAAACGCTCTGACAGTCCGTCAATATCTTGCCACGTGCGCCCCCTGGTGTTGCGCGAAGAAATTAACAATTTCAAAAGTGTCTCTTATTTAAATCATTCCGTTTTATATCAGCAATATTCCTACACAAAATTGTTCAAATACCTCCTTGCAATCAATTTCAACGCACAATTGTGCTCCACACTTCTAGCATTGATGATAATAGCGGAAATTTTTCCAGCAATTGCAGTGTCGGCCATCTTCTTAGTCTCGTAGTGTCAAATAGTGAACAGCTCACCATCAGCTGACTCAAGGTCGAGGAGTTCTGGATGAGTCAGGGCAATACAACGATCATAACACAAAGCTTGTCGCGAGCGCAATTCGTTTATTAACTCATTAATACTGCGTACTGCAACAACAATTCGCAAGCGGGCTGTAGTGTTAAACGGTATCATGTTTCGCGTTTCTACGGGTATCGAGAAACTTATCGGTATGTATATATTAAGCTACTTAATTAAAAACTGTACCTTGATCAAGTTCCAACAAATAAACGATTTTCTTTCAATGCGTAGACAAGGCCACTAGCTATCTACTGCTGGAGCCTGACTGGAAGACGATTATGCAGATATGCGACGCCATACGGCAAAACGACGTCACGTAAGAACTTATTTCTCTGTAAATTCGATAATATATTGAGTTAAATTCAAATTGCAGACCAAGAAGTGCATTGGCAAGCTTAAAAAAGAGGCTCAATGCACCGAACCCGCATACTGCGATGTTCGCCGTCGTGTTGTTGGAAAGCATGGTGAAAAACTGCGGCAGCGCGTTCCACGACGAACTAACAACGCCGGCCAACTGTAAGATGCTGCATGAGTTGGTGAAGACAACGACGCATGACGACGTGCGCAAGAAGCTGCTGGAGTTGATCCAGGCGTGGAACTACGCCTTCCGCAAGATTCCCATGTACAGCGCGCTCAAGGAGACCATGAACGTGATGAAGGCGGAAGGCTATCAGTTTCCCGAGTTGCAGGAATCTGACGCAATGTTCAGCGCTGACTCGGCGCCTGTTTGGGCTGACGGCGAGGTGTGTCATCGTTGTCGCGCTGCTTTCACCTTAGTGAATCGCAAGCATCATTGCCGTGCATGCGGGCAAGTGTTTTGCAACCAGTGCTCGGCGCAGGTTTCCACTCTGCCGAAATTCGGCATTGAAAAGGAGGTAATTTGTGTTTATACTGAATTGAAATGGTAAATTGTTTAATGAGAGTGAATTGTTTGTTAGGTACGTGTCTGCGACGCTTGTTTTGATAAAGTCAACAAACCGAGCACTGCACCGGCGACTTCTAAAGATCCAGAATATCAGGAGTATTTGAAGAGTTCTCTGGCTCAACAAAATCAAGTAAGCAATGAAATTTCTATTCTTTCCTTTGGATGGTATAATAGTTTTTGTTTTGTTTTAAAGGCTCCGCCACGAAAAACCGAGCAGGAGATTCGTGAGGACGAAGATTTGGAACTGGCGCTCGCCCTGAGTCAATCCGAAGCCGAAGCAAAGGAAAAAGAAAAGATGCGCGCGACCTCCGCGTATTTCAAGCAGGAACCTGTCATTTCCAAGCCGGCGGTGTCCGTGGCGGACCGTACTCCGTCTCCTGAACATCCCGAACTCGCGCGTTATTTGAACCGCCCCTATTGGGAGAATCGCCCGCTTGATACACGTGAGTCTACGCTTGACATCTCCGCGGCTTCTCCGCCTGTGCAAGCTACAGCGCCGTACATCACTAACAGTGATACCAGTCTGAAAGAAAACGGTGTGGTTGACATCGAACTGGAGGAGTTCGTGCACACGCTCAAGACGCAGGTGGAGATCTTCATCAATCGTATGAAGAGCAATTCCAGTCGTGGTCGGTCCATTGCGAACGATAGCAGCGTGCAAACGCTGTTTATGAATATAACCGCGATGCATTCCAAGCTGTTGAAGTATATTCAACAACACGATGATAGCCGGCTGTACTACGAGCGTTTGCAGGATAAATTAACGCAGGTTAAAGATGCGCGCGCAGCGCTCGATGCACTGAGGGAAGAACATCGTGAGAAACTGCGTCGTCAGGCCGAGGAAGCGGAGTTGCAGCGACAGATGCTCATGGCGCATAAACTGGAAATTATGCGTAAGAAGAAGCAGGAGTATTTGCAGTATCAGCGTCAGCTAGCACTGCAACGTATTCAGGAACAAGAACGTGAGATGCACATGCGCAAAGAGCAGCAGAAGCAGCAGTATATGATGGGGCCCGGACAGTACTACATTGGGTCACCGGTGCATGCGGGACAATACGCGCAACATCCACAGCATGCTCAACATCAGCAACATGCGCAGCATCCACAGCATGCGCCACAATCGCAGCATCAATCATATGCGGCGTATCCTCCGCCGGGGATGATGTATGCTCCGCACGCGATGGGCGGCATGCCGCGTGGAATGCAGCCGGGCGCGCAAAGCACACAGGGAGCGATGATGCCGCAGAGTCCTATGAATCAACAAGGACCACCGCAAGCACCACCGCAGGCCATGATGTCTAATCACGCGATGATGCCGCCTGGTGGTATGGCGTATGCGCCGCAGATACCTCAGCAACAACAGCACCAGCCGCATCCGCAACAGAATATGCAGCCAGGCGCGCCGCCAGCTAGTCCGCAGATGCCGAAGGATGAGTCGACAGCGACCGGTGAATTGATCAGCTTTCTTGATTAGACGTGGGCCGACTTAGTCGAGCATTTATTATTGATGGCTCAGTATGCTAACCGATATGTACTATTCATGCAATACTATAAAAATTATTTCATGCAATTCAAGATGGCGCTGTTTTATCTCTGCTCAAAGTTTGCGGGCTACAAATTTCGTCGGCCATGTCACCCTCGGTATTTTCTAACATATTTATTGTTACAACATAAAATTTATATCATGCGACTGCTGATCAGTTATCAAATCCGTTGGGGCTGACGGCCAGATAGCACAATACACCACCACCGGATATTTGCTGCGCGGAGATAAACGCGCGGCCGTCCGGAGAACTATGCTTCATCATCGGAGCAATCGGCCCCGTGCGTGGCAGTGATGGCATCGCCCGGTGCAAACACGCGCCCAGGGCCTCGGGCAACGGAGATAGCTTGTCATTTTCAGGGGGCGGCGGTAGCAGGAAGACGCTGTGCAGAAAATTATTGCGCACTTGGATGCGAAGGAATTGCATGTACAGGTTGCGCTGTTTACTACTTTCTAGATTGTCGTCTGCCACTCCCCAGAGTCTGCGCACCCATTCCACGCATCGCACGCGGTCTACGAATAGAGAAGAAGTCGGAATTAAACATGGCGACGACTACGCGCCGATAATTACCATAGGGATTTGGAAGGAGCGGTGCATAGATGACGATTTCCTGTAATGCATTTTGAAATTCTTGGTTGTCTTTTGTACTCATCACACCATACTATCGAAGAGATTCATATCGTCACAATTTCGGCTTAAATTCTACCGCAATGCAGTGACTGCTGCTGTCACTGATAACATCAACATCGTCGACTTGACAACCGTATTATTTAATTTAACAAAATATTCAGGCACGTTTAACATGTTTGTACACAATTTTGTTTGACAATAGTGATATAGAAATGAGATTTATGTATTTTAGTACTCTTCGAGTCCAGGCAGCGGGAAGGTCTCGCTGAATTTGGTAACTTCAGCCTTGAGTGCGTGAACTTTCGCCGACAGAGTCTTATCCTCATGAAGCACCCGCTTGTAATCGACGAGTTTAGGTCCTGAGACGGCGCTGATCTCCTTGGCGAGTTTCAATCCACGATCGATGAAATCAACAACGGTGTCGATATCCTTCTCGATTAAACCACGTGTGGTGATCGCAGGGGTACCCAAACGGAATCCGGACGGATTCAAAGCGCTTTTATCTCCGGGTACGGTGTTTTTATTACAAGCGATGTTGATCTCTTCAAGGATATACTCAGCCTTGGCACCGGACACACCTGTATTGCTCAAGTCTACTAACAACATGTGAACATCGGTACCACCGGTGGTGATTTTGTATCCCTTCGATTGCAGACCGGACGCAAGTCGTCGCGCATTAGCAACTACCTGAGTGGCGTACGCCTTGAATTCAGGCGTCTTTGCTTGTTTCATAGTGGTGGCAATCGCAGCAATCGTGTTATTGTGTGGTCCGCCCTGCAGACCGGGGAAAACTGCTTGGTTAATACGCGATTCTAAGTCATACATAACTTTCTCGCCCTTTGCGTTCACAGAGCGTACGCCTTTACGGAAGAAAATAACGCCGGCACGAGGACCACGCAGGGATTTGTGCGTGGTTGTGGAGACAATGTCGCTGTATTCGAACGGTGAGGGTGTAACACCAGCCGCTACAAGACCAGAGATGTGTGCCATGTCGCTGAATAACAACGCGCCCACATCGTCGGCAATCTGGCGGAATTTCTTGTAGTCGAGCGCGCGTGAGTAACAACTGACGCCAGCGACGATCACTTTCGGTTTGAAGAGCTTCGCAGACTTCTCCAGCTGTGCATAATCGATCAGTCCAGTCACGGGATCGACTTTATAGGGCATGGATTCGAAGAAAATCGAGGTGGCGGAGATTTTCTTCGTTGGTGTGGCGAAACCGTGGGTTAAATGACCACCATCAGGAAGGTCTAAGCCCATAATTCTACCATGTGGGTCCGCAACGGCTGAATTTCAAATAATTTACATCAAAACTAAGTTTTCCATGAAATTATCAAAGAAAAACCTTAATCCATGCATGATTTCGATAGTTTTGAGTTAAAAAATTGTCAT
Organism: Dalotia coriaria; assembly: GCF_025399875.1. Taxonomy (NCBI): domain Eukaryota; kingdom Metazoa; phylum Arthropoda; class Insecta; order Coleoptera; family Staphylinidae; genus Dalotia; species Dalotia coriaria. Next base: position 2,644,204 of record NW_027045443.1, on the reverse strand, counting down.
AATACCTGTGTACACTGCAAAATTAGCAGGACTTCCAGAGTAGGGCTGCACATTCACACCCCACTCCTCTGGATTCAAGTTATAAGCCTCCAAAGCACGTTTCTGTGCAAGAATCTCCACCTGATCAATGAACTCATTGCCACCGTAATAACTGCCAAGAGAAATTTAACAAAAAAATTAATTTAAAAATTAAAAATATGGCTGGACTTAACCTACCGTTGTCCCGGTAACCCTTCCGAGTACTTATTGTGCAAGCAGGAGCTAAGGCACTGCAATACTGAAAGCGTGGTGAAGTTCTCCGAGGCGATCATCTCCAAACTGCCGACCTGCCGCTTCTTCTCCGACTTCATCATGTCGTACAGCTCCGGATCGTTGTCCCAGACATTGGTGTCGAGGAGTTTCTTCATGTAACCACTCATGTTGGCTGCGGGTTGGAGGAGTACACGGCGGGCAACCTGTCGACAAACATTTGCGTTCATTTATGCAGCGATAACAATTGTGATAAGCGTGTTAAACAATGAATTTTCTTGGAATCGGTGAGTGTGAATCAGTTGTTATCAACAGGTTGTTTCATAACCTGCGTTTCAATTTGAAACTTAATTCGAATCAGGAGTACAATGTGGTACAATGTTGAACGAGATTTCTTACGAGATAGGCGGTGTGATTGCGCACTGCCGAACGAATGGCAATAAAATGAGCTTGAACTCATGCAGCGCAATTTAAACTCGATAAATGACGCCGGTCATGTCGCAAGCATTGTTTGTTATCTTGGCGATACGCGAACAACTACGATAACCCGTGGATGTTGACGAAGATTGACTCGGTAACAAACAATTTACGTAACTCGAAACTGGCCACAGCTACAGCATATGATTGATGCGTTTTATCTAACATCTAACCGTTTGTTAACATTGAAAAAAAAAACACCACAAACAGACGATACTGTGATGCAGGAATGCACGCCGGTTACGTTTAGTACTTATTATTGCCAATAAGAATAAATGCATTCCGCAAATAGAGAAACGCTCTGCAACCGTCACTAACGGCTTTGTTAGTTTAAAAAATTCGAGCGCTTTCGCGAAAATTTCAAACCTAACAAAGTAAACGTGTGCGTACTCACCGGCTTTGCAAATAACTGTGCGGCAAGGCAACTAGCGCGGGAAAGCATCGAAACCAGTTCGATTCACGAGCGTGTAAACAACGAAAAATCGCGCAACCTGTTTGCGAGGCGCGTAATTAACCCCACGGTGTGTGAGGTGGTCGGAGAGCCGCGAGACGGTTTTCGGAAAAGAAATAAATCGAGCGCTCATTGACTTAAATCGTCGCGGCTCCGCTAACCTTTATTAAGCTGGGTCAAATCGTTAAACTCTATCAGTCGCGCGCGTTACGCAATTTACAATCAATTGCCCAAGCATTTTCTTTGCTCGCATGATGCGTTTATGCCGCTATTAAATTACAAAGCCGATAAAATTCATAAAATGTGCGCGCATTGTATCGTCCATCTTGAAAATTCATGTAAGTATAAACAGGTAACCGTCAGTTTTATGTTTACATCCGGTAGCCATTTTAAATTTGGTTGATTTCAGATTTGAGGCAATATCCTAGGTATATTCATTTATTTTCATATTTTATCGATTACTTGAACTGTTTACTTTACAATAGGCATGAAAATATATCAACATTTGACTTATTTAAGTGTACAAATCAATTCGAACTCCAACTGTACTCTTTTTATACATTATTTAAACAAAACATGCATTAATCAATTTTGGAGTTTACTTAATATGAAAGAAATCAATTCAAATCATGATATAATCTAAACAATAAAATAACATATATGTATCTATACACAATCGATTACTTAATTAACTTAATTTGACACTAAAGTGTGTATATTCGGTAAATTTTTTGTCGCAATTAAACTAACAAGATCATAAAACAAATTGACAAATTCATGAAAATATAAAAACTATCAATTGTTTAAAAACGCCCATACGGCGTGCAAAAATACCTTGATAATATGTTGCTAATCAATCATAATAGTTGGTTGTTGCTAAAATTTAACTTAGAACTAGCTCTATACATGTATATAAATCGTATTTGCATGATTTGAATAGTGGCTTAAAACTAATGTTGCTTTTCCTATTTGTATGTAAACTTAGAAGAGGTTATTATTATACGCTTAGCTCGAGCTTTTACCCAATGAGCAGTCAATGATCTGCTTCAGGCACCTACCGAATTCCTCGATGATCTCCTTCTTGGTTGCCTCTTCGGCTTGCGCCGTCTCCTCGGCGTTCTTTGCGATTGTGACAAGACAGTGACTGGTCGCTTCGATTACAGCCCCATTGATGTAATTTGATGGTTGCCTGCGCATCGAATTCGCCAATGTTAATTTAATGCATCAATCAATTGAGTGTTTTTTATCAATACGCGTTGCGAATATTAATAAAAAGCGCTTCAATCGAAAGCAATTGAAAATCAAGTGGAAAACAAGCCGTGGCGTGCGGTTAAAGCAGACGCGGATATCATAGCAATCACAAAGTAAACAAATACAGCATCCAATCGATTATTTTTTACAACTCCGCACGAACACACAAATGCCAACACACCAAAATTATATTTAATTGCAAATTTCTACGACACTAACTACAGATTTCAGAAAAAAATCAACATTTTTATTCAAAAATCCAACAATTCAACGCGGCAAAATATTAAACTATATATATAAATATAAGACCAGCATAAAGTATAAATATCACAGTCCGTTTCGTGTTCCCTATACCCACCACCATCACATTAGTAGCATAAATGTTAGTACCTAACATACCTTGAGATCGATTTCTTCTTCGTGTCAACCGGACTCTTCTTGGCTGATTGCGGACTGACGTTGCTTTCCGTGAGCATTGAATTCCTCGTGGCTACTTCGAGACTGCCGGCGATTGTCAGCGGCGCGCTTTCCACATTCATACATCCCATGCATTTACAGTTGCTCGAGCAGGCGATTTTCGCCTCGTAGCATTCGCAGTAATTCTTTAAACAACCAGATCTTTTACAATTGCATCCCTTCGTGTGTTTCCTAATCGTCGCCTCGCCTGTATCCTTGCCTTTGCCGATTTTCGGTCGAAAGGCGTTCGGGTTGCGCTCGAGGCAGTTTTTAATCGCGCGTTGACGCTGCTCTTCGTTCTCGATGTTATTGTAACAATTCATGCAGTTACACATGAAGCAGAATTCGCCATTCGCGAAGCAATCACAGTATAGTTTGAGGCACTGTGATTTGGCGCAATTGCATGGCTTGCGTGTTTTGATCCCGTTCGATTCCATTGTTAGATCGGGCGATGCGATTTTCGGCACGACCGCATCTCCGGACGAGTTTTTCTGGATATTTCTCGCGGTAGTTATCTGCTTTGTCGGCGAGAGTGATAATCTGCTCATAACAACGGGTGAGCCGCTGCTGAATGTCTTCGAAACAGGCGCGCCTAGAGATTTCGTCACTTTTATAATTTGTTTTGGCGGCGGCGACGCCGGCGTTAATTTAGTTGTGGTTACTTTTGTTACGGTTGATGTGGGCGATGTCGTTGTTTGATCATCGATCGACTGTGAGCTGGTGATAAACTTGATGAACTGCAGACCTTTACCGGGGATGTTGATCGGATGAAATTGTGTTGTTTGCCCGCTGGGTACCTGGATTAGCTGGCCGGGTACTATATGTGCACCCGATGGTGCAATATTCGTTTGTTTCAGGTATATCCGTGAAGGCTGTACTTTCGTTGTGAAAGTCGTAGACGTCGCATTCGTGGTTGTCGTGGGGGCCATTTTCGGCGCCGGTAGGATTTTCGTCGGGGAGCGCAGCTGCGGAACGATTTTAATCGCTTTCGGCTGGTTACCTTTGCTGACCACGATTTGCTTCGCAGTACTGGCCATGGTGGTCTTCGTTCGAATGATGCCCAACTGTTGTGCTTCGCTGAAGGTGATCGTCTTGGGTTGTGAGGTGGTCGGCAGCAGCTTCAGGTTGGCGTCCGTTTTCTGCAGCACCATTATTTGTTGACCTGTTTTTGGATCTTAACACAAATTAATAAAATGTTCAGTAATCGGCACATGACCAGGGTTCACAAGACAAAAATAAATATTTGCATTCAATCGCATACAAACCGTAAATAATCACATACCGTATGCTCTTGTTATTGATTTGGGCGCAACCTTCTTAACGACCACCTTTTTGGGCGATACCAGTGAGATTGTACTTGGTGCTGGTGTACTTTTCGGCGGTTGCTTAATCGTGAGTGATTTTGAAATGCTCAAGTTTGAGAGTGTCAACCCCTGGCCGGGATTTATTAATTTGATTTGTGATCCAGCCCCAGAACCTATAAAATAAATACAAAATACTTGAATATACTGCAAAACAATGAGTTTTTGAATGTTCTATACCTTGAAGTAATAGTAATTGTTGGCCGGCAACAGGTTTAAAAGAAACTGGTAGTTTTGCTGGTTTGGGTGCAATTGTGAGTGGCCTCAGGGGTGGTATTGTGACTGTCTTGGGCTTTTCCTCCTCCATCTCCATCTCGATCTCCACGTCGTCGGCATCTCCCGCCGACAATGCCTCCAGTGTAATTACATCTGAAACCTCTGCGGGACGGTCTTCAAATTGCAAATCACTTAACTGGAGGCACTCACCATCACCACCCTCCTGCTCATCCACCTCTTGCGCCTCATCGATAACATCGATTTGAAGATGCGAGGCGAGCGCGTTGTGGTCGATGGTGGCCTCGTCGATGGTAAGACTATCATCGACGTGATCATCTGCAAGGGACGATAAGAATATTTGAAACTTTGGCTCGCATCACATAACCTCGCCGTATTCAAACCGACGGCGCCCGATTAAGAAGTTCTGTTTGCGTGTTTCTTACCTTCTCCGCCGAAGGACATCGTCGGCGTGGCGGCGGCCGCGCCTTGCGCAACCTGGGGCGGACTCTAATACACCAGGATTGTTGCGACGAAATCCGTTGGAGATTTTATGGAACAGATCACAAGCCACAACTCAAACCATACCAACTCCCGACTAGCATCGTTTTGTATTGGCGCTTTTACATCCAAGCGCTGTTGGCGTCCCGCCCAGATGGCGCTGAGGCGATATATTATTTCAAATTCTTCTATCATCTTTCAGCATTCGCTTTTGTTTCGGCGAGAAAATTTATAAAAACAACCGAAAAGCGAACGGTTGTCAAGCAACCATGGTGTGTGGATCGAAGGCGGCGGACACTTTCGTGTAAATTACTAAAAAAATCGTTTCGTCAATTTTTTTTGAAATTTTCTCTCCCGTTTCGATCCACATTCAAGCAAAATTTTCAGTCCTTTATAACTCTATATAATACAAAAAAACGAAAGTAAACCCTCATCCAACCATGTGTGATAACAGTAACGCGTCCTGCAATTCCAAATCCGCCGATCCGTGCCAGAAGGTTACGGTAAAGAATTCCGGTGGCGAGCGGCCGAAAGGCGAGGTGCGCTTTATCGAGTACGATGAGGGAAAATGCGGCCGCCGCTCGAAGAACGTCGTCGTCAAGAACGGCAAAAGCAAGCGTGACCCGCAGATTGTCGCACCACCACCAGAGGACATCCCGGCAATCGTGGTGAGTATAAGTACCTATATGTCAAAAAGACGCGACTCGCGACACATTCCGCCGCGAAGAAATAGACGCGTGTATTTATAGCCGCGCTTGAAAATATCTTCTTCAGATTTTCTCTCTAGTCAAAACAAAATTGCTCCTTAGACTAGTATGATTGCTCGCAAACTAACAGAGTTTAATACTATTTAAATGCGTCATAATCTCTTCATTATGAGGTTATATTCATATTTTGCGTCTTTAATGCAAAGTTTCTAAAAAAGTTTATTACTCCGCGAGCTTTTACTTTATCAAAGTAGTCAGAGAAGATAGATGGCGTAGCATGCGGGCACACAGGAGGCGCCTGGCGGTCGTGAACCCCCCGGCCGGCGTTCCACCGCCCCCCGGACAGATTGCGCGTTGGAAGCTCTGACGCGTTGTGCGTCGACGCCATTATTGCCCAACGTTCGTGCGCCGTGCGGCTCTAGTTGCTCGCTCAGTCAGGCCGTGCGCAGCAGTTACAGTTAAGTCCGTGTTGTCTGTGGCCACGTTCCGACCGTCGCCCCATAAGTTGCGCTCCATCGTCTCAATCGCCACCCGTCGTCAAAACTCACCAATAAATAAATACACGTGAGTATCTACGGCATCAGCTTAACGCCATTTCATTGCGGATTTGCGCGATTTTCATTTGTTTCGCATACGCATCGGGAATCACAGTGGCACCCTGGCGCGGTCATGCGGTTTCCTTCATGCATCACGTGCCCTACGACCGCTTTTCAGGCGACTGGAAATCGTATAATTCGACGTGCTTCGCAGTGTTTAAAGTGTCGGGTAGCGCGGAAAAATATCATGCGCGCCGTGCGGCACTCACGTAGGCCTGCCAGCGGGCGCGATGTTATGTAAGCGAGTGAGCGAGCGAAAATCGATTTTTATTTTAGGGAAAAAGCAATCAATCGCGAACGTCGCTGGCACTTACTATGTGCGCAATGCAGGCGTGGTAATGTGTAGTTCTGCAAGCCGGTGGAGGGTTTGCCCGCCGGCGCCGGCGAAGAGCCGACTATTTTAAGAAGTGGCGGAAGGAGTTCGGCCGTCGCGGCCATTTTGTCGCACGGAGTTTATGTAACCTTGAATTCTTGCTTGCTCAAGCGGTTATACTCTCGAAGACGTACAAATATCTGGAGTTAAAAAATGAAAAAATGAAGAGGGGACTTTATTTGCATACACGCATGGTATGCCATTTGCCTGGCCTCTATTTGTTTATTTAGTACTTAACACTAACACCATAAACAATTCAATCATAATTGGGGCACGAACTGCGCACACATTTCGCATTTATTGCGCGAGTAATCGGCGGACAATGAATGAGAATCACATTATTGTCGCTCCTAGACAAATCGTACGCTCGATTTTATTTCAGGCGACAAAATTCGCGTAAAACGCGCAAAAATCACCTCTGTTATAAATAGGTCTCATCTGTCGCGCGCTCGCAACGCAAAAGCGCATTATTTGATATCCTTCGCGTTTAAAAATATCGTTAATAATTGTTGTGTAACGATGCATGATCTTAACGGTGTGGCATCCGTGCTTATGCCAAGTTAGACAAGCGGCGCTGATTTGGGTTGATTTGCGCGCAGGTAATGGCTCCCCCATCGTACTCCGATCTCGGAAAGAACGCCCGTGATGTCTTCGGCAAAGGCTTCCACTTCGGGCTCATCAAGCTCGACGTGAAGACCAAGACCGGCAGCGGCGTCGAGTTCAACACGACCGGCACCTCCAACCAGGAGAACAGCGAGGTCTTCGGCTCGCTGGAAACGAAGTACAAGGTAAAGGACTACGGACTCACCTTTGCCGAGAAATGGAACACCGACAACACGCTCGGCACGGAACTCACCGTGCAAGACCAGCTTCTCAAAGGTCTCAAGCTCGGTGGCGAATTCAACTTTGCACCTCACTCTGGGTATGCTTTAAATATAATCAAATGCAATCACAATTTATTCATTTATTGTGTTATATTGTAGCAATAAGGCTGGTAAAGTGAAGAGTGCCTTCACAAATGACATGGTCGCGGTAAACGCGGACGTTGATATCAACCAAGACGGTCCGATTATTAATGCCGCTGCAGTCATCGGTTATCAGGGCTGGTTGGCTGGATATCAAGCAGGCTACGACATCAACAACAAGAAGCTTACCAAGAATAACTTCGCACTCGGCTTCACAACAGGCGACTTCATCCTTCACACCAATGTGTAAGTAATCCGGGGGCGGTAATCTTTTATTAATTCCAAGGTCCAAGTTAATCGTCTATACTCCTACTAATAATCCGTTTATATCCTTCTTTGCTCCTGAATATTATCCTGGTGCTGGTTCCGGTGGCGTTGCTGTGGACGTGTAACTAATTAGTCAATTTGCATCCGGCGGGGCTGATGATGGTGGCAGCAATGACGGTCAGGAGTTCGGTAGCTCCATTTTCCAACGTGTATCACCTCGTTTGGAGACGGGCATCCAGATCGCGTGGGCCTCCGGCGGCAACAACACCCGCTTCGGAATCGGCGCTAAGTACGACTTGGACGATGGTGCGTCCCTGCGCGCCAAGATCAACAACGCAAGCCAAATTGGACTTGGTTATCAACAACGCCTTCGTGATGGTAATATATTCTACATTTTATAATTAAATTTGTTCTTTAAACGAAAAAAAAAATCATGCATGCACAGTAATGAATGAAGATTTAATGAAAATTCATCATCAAATTATTATATATAACTCACACGCATGTTTATAATTAACTTTTTTACTTATTGTTATAAGTAATTTAATTGGGGGTGGTTTGAATTGATGCTGACTTAATTTTGGAATTGTATTTGCAGGCGTTACCCTAACTCTGTCGACTTTGATCGACGGCAAGAACTTCAACAGCGGAGGCCATAAGGTTGGCTTGGCCCTAGAATTGGAGGCTTAAGCACCCTTCCTCTAGACACCCGAAAATCCCAATTCACGACATGAAACTACAAGCAAGCAACTATCCGCAACATCAACAAGAAACGTACCGGACACAAAAACAAGCAACTTTCAAGCATCATTGTTTATCGATTCAAAAAGAAATCTTTAACACCGACATTAAAATAAAATAATAATATTAATAATAAATTCAAATCGAACGCAAGCTCTGTTGCGGTGCAAAGCAATCGAACCGCAAATGCGTTCACAATAAATGACGTTGAATATTGAAGTTGATTACACAAAATAATAATAATAATTCGCAGCGAGCTGGATGTCTAGATAGTACTATTCACTACACGGGTGCATGAATTATGAAGCGATACAAAAGCGGAGAGGCAAACGCTCCGCTAATACACAACCAACCAAAAAAAAAACAACAAAAATTATGTAAATCGTGAACTGCTGAAAATTTGTAGATATTTTTATTATTTCCGATTACCTATATTACTATCTAATAATGTGTTAGCATATGTGAGATAATATTTAGTTTGTCATTACGATAATGTTACTTGTAATGGGAAAGTCATCGATGAAGAATATCGCGGCTGACGGGAGGCGAGTGCGGTGGTGGTGTTTGCGTCTGCACGGCGCGGTCTCAAAGTCTCCCAATTCAAACGACCGCGTCTGGCGGTGGTGTATCGGCGGCGAATCGGTTTTATTTCAGTAGCCGCCATAACTGCTGCCAGGACGCAACACCGCCGTAAATTCTCGCTCGCCCAACGACACCGCTTGTAATAATCATAGTCGTGGGTAATTTGGCGTGCGCTCCAGCCTTTTATTTTGTTAATGAATAGAGACTTTCTTGTTGTTTGTGATTCATAATGAAGAGAAAAAACAACGCGCATGGGAGGAGAGGGCTGTTTCACGATGTTTGTTCTGTTCATATATAAAAAAAAACGAAACTAAGTAACATCAACCTTGGGGATGTATTGATGAGAGTATTATTAAAAAAAAACACACACACATACAATTGAGATTCGCAGTGCTTTGTCGATGCGAATTCATTTTTAATCTTAATTTCTTATTTTTAGGATTAATATATGTAACTACGAGTCCATTTGCTGTTCCAATTTCCGTGCGATCCACTCCGGGTGTGCTTTCGTGATCAATTCGATTACGTGGTTTACCTGTTCACATAGCGATTGGATTTGTTTATCCCATTGCGGAAGAGTTTCCGAGGCTTTAAAATTTAAGAGAAAAATTAATTTAGTCACAATTAATGAATACCACACAAAAACTTACTTTTAAAGTAAACAACAGAGTCGATCTGATCAATATCGCCGTTCAAGCGGCCTTCCGTAATCATTTGACTGGCAATCTTCTCGGCTTTCTCCGCATCAATCTCAAGAAGCGCGCCGAGACCCTCAAATTTAATATTTTTGTATGATTTGCTGGCCGCGAGCAAATTGTGCTCGATTACAGCGCGATCAAGAATTGTACTGCCATCGAGCATGGACGCCTTCTGATGAGGCTGTAACAACGCCTCGAACTCCTGCAACTCTGAACGGCGGATGATTCGATCAAGATACATCTTCTCCAAGATAGCGAACGCCGGCAGAGATTGACATCGCTCATCTTTGAAGAGAATCGCGAGCATTCGAGAACGTTGCTGTCCAGCCGAAGCCAGTACTGTGCAGATGAGCGCATTACGCAACGCAGTCACACGTTCTTCTTCATGAATGATCGATCGGTAAGACAACTCGTTGTAGCGCTGCGCTGCTTCGATAAATTTACGACGATAGTCCAATACGCGAGCGTAGCACACCTTGTAATAGATCTGAAGCTGTTCGTTCTTGCTCTCGGCCTGCAGTAGTGAAGCGCGGTTGATGAAAGCCTCGGCTTGGATGGGATCGTCATCCTCAAGATACAAACGGGCGATTTTCAAATAAGTTTCTAATTTATAATCTACAGAATATTGTCTGCCAGAGAAAAGAAAATGATTCATTCATGGTTACTGAGTTTTTATCTGTTAAAAACGTACTTTTGTCCGGTTTCTAGTGGAATTCCAACGAGGACATTGGCAGCGTCACGCCACTTCTGTTCGTTTTCATAAATATTACCCAGGTGTTGTCGGATCATTGACACTTGTTCTTCAAACGAAATAACCCTAGGTTGCACTTTGTCTAATGTGTAATGTGCAACCTCTTTGGAGATATTATCAGGCAATCTTGTCAAGTTCAAGCTGAGGTCTGAGAGTAGCTGTCTAGAGATGATCAGGCTAACGTTTTCGTTCACGACTAAAATATGCACAGGTAACTCAACAAAATTACGTTTTAATTGCACACTGGAACTCACTTGCGTCTATAAACAATTTCAGGCCTTCAATGAGCTCGTTTCCAGTCAAAGACATCAAGATCACATCGGAAATATGGCGATATCTGTGAGAAAATCATCAATATTTGGATGAAACCTCGGCGTTTTCGGTAAGTTTCAAGTTATTTTATCTACCTTTCGGCTTGATCTCTGTGTGTACCACCCGAAGTGGTAATACTGGTCAATTGCTGACGAATCAGGGTGATGTTTGCCATCGTTTCGCTTTTTAAATTTTGTTTGTGGCGATTTAGAAATGTTTTGTATTCGCGAAACTATTGTACGACGTGACGGTGTAATATACGATATACAATAGATTAGGTTAGGTTCAAATGGTAGGCAAGTATGAACACATCTTTAGAAAGATTTCCGATTTGTGACTCCCTCTCGTGTTACAACACATAGAACAAAATTTTAAGCGTTTGTGTTTAGACACAAAGTTCTCAAAGATTAGAAGTTGATTAGATTTCATTTATATTCCACTATCTAAATCATTTTTTGCATCATACAATTAGTACTGACATGATGATTTATAAATTAATACAAGAAGAAGAAAAGTAAAACTTTGCAAGGTAAAATAAACAATAAATTCTTCTAAATAACTGAATCACACACCAGTTTTAACTAAGCATAATGACAATCAGTGAAGTCTAACATTTTACATGCAGTCCTCATGCCGTGAGGAGATATATCAAAGATGCCGGCGGTGTTTAAAACATTAAAACCGCGATTGCCGCGTTTCGGATTCTTCTCCTGACGATCTTTCTCCGTTCGTGCCAGTTGTCGTAAATACGGGAAGACATCTTTGAAGAAACACTCCTTATCATGGCGTATATGAAGTGGAACAGCACGTTGAAACTTTGCAGCGCAGTTTTCTTGCTTCGCTCGCCACCTAAACACAATTTCATCAGAAAAATGCTACAAATTATACACAAAAAATGCTGTAATACCTTCGAATTTTGCTTGGTGCAGCATAACTCCACTCATCTGACATTGCAGCGTCATCAGTCTGCATAAACTTCTTACATTGTCCTTCCAGCAGTCTTTGTTGTAGTTCTTCAGTCAAGTAACGATCAGTTTTGTAATAATCAGTTCTTGGATTCAATTCCACACTGTCGAATAATTCGAAATCATTCTCATACGGTTCCAATCCTCCAATAATACCTTCACTTCGATTAAGAGTATCAGAAAACGAGATGTTTTCGATCAAACGCGCATAATCTCTTAATTCTTTCCTTACTCTCGGCTTATTCTTAGCGTTTGGCGTGATATTTCTATCAAAACCAACAATTTTCGGTATATTCCACCACAGCGTGCCTAAATCTAACGGTTGCGGGAGTATTTGCCCCTCAGGGTGTGAAATGAAAGCTTGAATGCATTTTCTATGTGCCTCCGGGTTTGAATTTAAATTTTCAATCGAATCCCCGCCGGAAATCAACCAAAATTGCAATTGTAACAATGTCCGTCTTATATCGCCCACATTCCACTCTAATAACATCTCTAGAGCATTTCTTTCCACCGTTAAACCTTCTACCAAACATAGAATTTGTAAATACGTAGCCATTGACTCAGCGGACAGTCTTGAAAACGACAACAACGGATATTGTTGGCTCACATATCTACTCACATGCGGAACATTGTAATCGTTCGTAATCAGTATAATCGGACGTTTCGAACTAGTAATCAACGTGTGCAACTCTTTCGTAAACTGTTCATCCTGTTGGTAGACTAAATCTACGTCGTCAATAAGTATCAAGCACATTTTCATCTCTTGATCGTTATGTTTTCGCACTTGGTGCGATTGCGTCGCTTCGTGCATTTGCTGCAGTAGTTGTTTACCAGTACGACGACTACTGACATTCACTTCGAGGACATTGACGCCGAGTTCCTCACACAACGCGTAAACTGTTGCTGTTTTACCACAGCCTGGTTTTCCGTAGAGTATCATCGTGTTTTTCAATTGTGACGCACCGTCACCGTCGAACATTTCACCACCGGGGCCATCAACGACCGCCAACCAACCTTCCAGCCATGTTTTTAATGATTTTACTTCTTCGGTATTCCCTAGGAGATCATTCGCACACTTGGGACGGTATTTCTTCGTCCACATTGTGAATTGATTGAGGTTTTCAGCCACAACAATAGGTGTTCCTCTCGTGATCTTTTTCAGCGATAGAGATGTTGTTGATTTTACAGGGTTTTGGTAACGATAATCAAGCCCATTACGGTCAGCGAACGTCACAAACAGATCAAACACCGGATAGTTTGGTTTTTGAATACTTATAGCTTTATATTTACTGAATAGTGGCGCTTGATTCTTTACCGGATGGAATGAAACCGGAATATTTTGTTTCACTTCGCTGGTAATGCCATTACACGATGATAAATTTTCAGTAGACTTTAAAATTTTCTTAATGTAAGTATCATCGTCTTCAGGAGTTATTAAATCAATGTTTACAGAAGGTAAATTCCATGCAAATGATGTACAACGTTGTTCAACATGTGCTACAGTTGGAAAAGCAAAGTATTCTTCTTCCTGAAGCCTGCAACATACAAAAAACAACAATTAAAACAAAAACTCAAACAAGAATCAATTAATTTCATACACTGTTGATTCGATTTTTTGTTTCTGCTTCAAAATATCCGGGACTCCACTGCGCAGGAAATTTTCTCTGGCTTGCAAAGATGCGGGACTCAATTGTGGTGGTTTAGGTTTCGGTTTAGCTTGCTCGAAAACAGAAGCGACTTTCTTGGCGACTTGTGACTTCCTAGGCCTACCTCTCCTCTTTCCTGAACTGGTAGAACTAACGGATGCTATGGAATCAATGGAAGACTCACTAGACATACGTTTACGGCGTGTTTTCAATGGTTTTTCATCATCCAGGTCAATGGCGTTTAGTGAATCAAAATTGATTACAGGTTTTCGAATGCGTGAAGTTCGACGTAAAGTCGGTGTCTCTGGCGATTTGTCTACTTTTTCTTTAGGTATCTCTGGTCCTGTACTTAATTCTTCTTCGACTACTTCAACAACTTCAGGTTTTTTCTTTAGACTTAATTTACTATATGGAATAATCACCTTTTTGGAACCTGAATTTGATTTATTTTGACTTCGTTTAATTGGTGAGTTGAATAATTCGTCCCATTCAGCACTTGAATTTAGATTTTTTGCTTCATCAACTGTAAGAATATCAATATCAGCTTCTGGTTGCGGTTTATTGTCATTTTCAGCTTTTAAAAGTGTTTTCGGCACGGTTTCTTCATCTTGAACCAAGTTTATTGGTTCTGATGAAGATGTATCATCATCAGGCGTAGTAATTTCATCATCGTCATCGTTTTTATCCATCTTTTGACGTTTATTCTTCTTACGCTCATGTGCTACGTCCAATTTTCGCTTCATTTGTTTAGTTTTCGTGTATTTACGTGGTGATTTTACATTAGGAGCGCTGGGAGGCGAGCCGCTTGTACGTCCTTTGCCCATGAGGAACTTAAATGCGTCCTGTCGGTTATTCTCTGGCAGAAGATCCGGCTCATTGTCCAAATCAATCACTTTAGGAGTTGCTTTATGATCTTTTATGGGAGTTTTCAAAGCACTCTTCATTTTTGGTGACATAAATAAATTAGCAGATACTTTGAAAGTAGCAGTTTCTTCTGTATTCTCCTTTTCTTGCTTGTCTTCTGATTTATTTTTGTATTTAGTTGGTGTTACTTCAGAAATGATTGTATTTTCACTTGTATCTTTAGTGTCTTTGGGACTTTCTAATGCTACTTTACTTTTATTCATTTTACATGCATTACTATTCATCTTATTAAGAGCAAACTTAGCTTCAGATATGTGATCAATCTTTTCCCCATTCTGCTTTTTAGCCTTTTCTTTCGATTTATTTTTAGTTTTGGATTTATTAGAAGTTATCTCAGAACATGCATTAAATTTATCCGAAGTTGGAGAATCACCTTCTTGAATCCTCTGCCTTTTTGCATGCAATTTAGACCTTGGTGAGGTAAATAAATTAGAAGATACCTTTAGAGTGGAAGACTTTTTGTCTATGTTCTCCTTACTTTCTGACTTGTTATTGTACTTTATTGGCCATTCTTTCCCCTGTTTATTTTCCGGTATCAACCGCAGGATGTCATCTACCGGCATATGTTTCTCTTCATTGGATTCCACGGATTTTACACTTTCAGCGACGTTTTTCACGAAAATACGACCAGTTTTCCTGGTTGTATCAGGGGGATCAAGTACATCTGATTTTACCTTGTACTTGTGAGTGAACAGATCGTAGTTCATCATCTTGATGAATGGTGGATTCTTCAGTATCTTCTCCTTTATCTTGAGTAGTGATAAATCGAGGTTTTCGGCATCGTTTTGATGATCTTCGGTTGAAATTGAACTGCTGCCATCATTCGAAGCACTTAAATCTTCCAGGGAGCTTTCAACTCCTCTCGCCACTGCCGCGGACATTGTTTAATTTTAAAGTAAATACATGCACAACGAACACAATTCAAAGAATGCACATAACAACAACTAAACAAACACGTAAACAAGTGGACCATGAAATAAAACTTAGGTTGCCATCGTTTCGAAGTTTGATAACCAACAAACTTGTTGCTTCGAATCTTGAAACCGCCAATGGATTTTCCGGAAGGCGAGGATAACCGAATGATGCCGACTCAGAATTTTAAATGTTAATCATTGAAATAATTGATTCTACAGCAAAATAGTGCAATGTTTTATATAGCAATTATTATTTTACGCATTATAAAGTGCATCGTAAGAATTTTAATACACAAAATAAGGAGATTTTGTGAAATTATAGTTTTAACGTTAGTTCCTAAAATATCCGCAAGTGTCGCCATATTGGTGATTAGACATAATTTGCAAACGTGAACGTTTTCCGATTAAACTTTATAGAAAGTTAGAAAGCAGTTGTAATGAAAACCGATCAACTCTTAAAATGGTAAGTTGGCCCTAAAATTCTCTAAACATTGCGCTATTATTATCGCAACGAGTGTGGTGCGTTCAAACCGCTTGTTTCCGGAGTGTTACACATTTTAACGTAACATAAATGCGAATTTATTTTCAATATAACAGGCATATAAACATCGTTATCTCATAAGTTATAAGCACTTTTAGCACTATTTGACACGTCTTTCGAAGTTTGTTCTTTATCATCTGAGCTCCCTATAGCATGGTAAACAGTATAAGGTTTCTTAAACACTTGGTGAATTCCGTGTGAGCATTCAATCTTCATATTGCACCTTGCATTCTCTAAATATTTGTGCACGAACAACCGGTTCAATTCGTGTATATCCGGATGCGTCAAATACTCGTCCAGTGTCATCCACTTGCAGTCCTGAATTTCGCGTTCGCACTTTTTAACGGCCGTTGAAAGCGGTTTCAGGCTGACTACCGTGTATAAATCAGAGCATTGAAACTGACCGCCATGTCCGTGTCGAAACGCGAGCACGCTTCGAAACTCCGTGTGAATGTTTGTCTCTTCGTAGACTTCTCTTATTGCCGCGTCGACAAAATTCTCACCGGGTTCGACATATCCACCCGGCAGTTTCCAATGCGCTCGGTCGTAGTATTTCTCACTAACAACTAGAACTTCTTGGTTGTCATTTATCACAACAGCACCAACTCCAACCATTGTGTGAGCAAACGGTGGCACATTACAGGACTCATCTTTCGGTAGCCAATTCAGCAACATGACGTAGTCCTGCTTTGCATGGTGGTATGTGAATCCATTCTAGAATAATTTTTGAGAAATCAAACAAGTGTTTAGACTTTTGCATAAACATGCTTGCTTACTTGTACTAAAATAGGTATCCAAGCAGCATCTTTAATGTGAACTTTGAACCATATCCCTCTTTTATTTGCCTTGGCCCATTCCAAAATGGAATCTAAAATATTCTCAGTCAATCTCACCACTATACTATCATCATGCAAATAAGAGACTTAGTAATAAATCCTGAAAGCTTTCTCCTTCTGGTATAGTCTCTCTCGTTGAATCCACTAGAATGCCATTGTATCTGTCTCCTCTGCCCTGCAGTAATTGTGGTACAGCCATCCTGGTGGTGTGCAGGAATCTCAGGGGAATAGATCTAGTGTGAGCAGTGCATGCAACTTTGCTATCATCTAATTTTCTTCACTCGCCACAATGCATCACGCATGACTCGACGTGTTCTACGTACGTTTTCCTGCAGATTGTGCACGACGGCGCGGCGTGCTGCGCATCGAACGCGCGTGCTCCGTTAGCGGAGGTTCGTCTGACGTTGGCGGTTGGCAGGTATTTCCTGGTGTGCGCACGAATGACATTGAGCATTTTCGAGGAAGCGCATTAGTTACGACACGAGCGCGACTGGCCGAGTCACACGGCGAAAGGTTCATAGTCGATTTGCATGTAATATAGGGCGATTATTACTGGCGCAAGCCGCCGATTACGCGAGCCGCGAGACGACCTTGATTTTGCGCTACTTAACGAACGGGGTTATGAAATTGGGCACAGCGCGGAGATTTGATATTTTGGAGTGTTTAGTAAACAATCTTACGTTACACGTTAAGTTATGTATTATGTAATATCCGTGGTTTATTATCTCAGTATTTTGATTCGTAACCGGTACAAAAATTGCGTGTGGAATAGTTTTATATTTTAAATATAAACAGTACAACAATGGGAATTTACAACTTTTGTTTTTTCTTGGGTTTCCCCACAACTTTCTTCTGATTTTTCTTATTGTCCTTGCCATTTTGCTGTAACTTCAACTTTTTTACTGGAGTTGTCCCCTTGGGAACCTCCTTTGCAACATTGTCATCATTTTTCGGGATTTGTGGATTTTGTTTGTTTTTCTTTTTATTTTTAGTTGTTGCTACGTTTTGTGTGATATTTTCGTCATCTTTGTTTAAACCGTTCGGTTTCTTGGGACTTTGTTGTAGTTTTAACTTCTTAACTGGAGATACTTCTGCCACATCGCTATCGATTTGTCGCTTTTTATTATTGTTCATTTTCTTGCCTGCATTAGGCACTTCTTCACTCACTGATTGCTCTTGAACATTTTGTATTGAAGTATTGTTGCCATTATTTAGCATTTGTGACTTTTGTTTATTTTTCTTCTTCTTCTTCTCCGGAGCTGTTGTTGCTACGTTGTCCGCAGTTGCATCTAAATTCTTTGATTTCTTGGGACTCTCGTCTTGTTGCGACTTGAGTTTGTTAGCTAAACCTTTTTCCATGATTGTGTTACGCTTTTGTTTCTTTGTTTTTTTCTTGCCAACAATCGAAACTTCGTCAACTACCTCATCCAAGTCGGTATTTTTTGTTGCGCCTTTCTTATCTTTTTGCTTATTCTTCTTTTGTTTAACAGCTGTTGCATCGACTGCACAATTCGGCTCAACATCATCCTCATTCTTTTCTAACAATGGGCAGTTCTGTTTCTTGTGACCTTGCTCCTTACAGTGGAAACACTCCTGTGAACGCAATTTCATTAGTAAATAACCAACAACATTCCTTAATATAACTTACATTTTTGAAAGCAATCAATTCGCATTTGTGTCCAACAATGGCGCACTTCTTGCATTTATCGCAATGCGACCACGTGTTCTTGACACACCGTTTGCACGGATCGCAGTGGACATATTCACGACCATCTTTGGATGTACAAACTCCACACTTGTCGCAATGCTTGTTTTCGTCCGACACCCAACGTTCGCATTTCTCACAATATTTATACCCTTCAGATTCAGGTAACTGCACCAACCTACAAAGCACATACAAATAAAAAATATATTTATATTAACATCGTGGTAAAATCACTAACGCTGGTTTGATATTGGTGAAAATCCTCACAGGCGATCCCTGTTTTCGCGCTTTCGGTCCCTCCGCGAACAACGGATGATTGTCATATCCAACTTTATAATCCAACATTGTAAAGTTGTCCATAGAATTTTTAATCTGCGGTTCCATGAAGTATGGAAAAACGAAAAACGTGGGCAATTTATGTGTCAATTTTGTAATTGCCTGGTGTTCCTTGTTTATTATCTCTAAAGTTGCAGCTAGTGGTTCAATCCTGCCACCAAATGGTGGATCTGTTACAATTATCAACTCATTTCCTCTAAAAAGACAAAATTGTTACTGTAATGTTCAATCATATAAAGTAATATTTAAATACTTGTTGTTACTAAGGAAATCCTCATAATTTTCTTTGACACCATCAAAGAAAAAGTGATGATTGAAGACATTATACCATGCAAACTGCATGGGATTATAGAATGACATGTATCTTCTATCAAAATCCAACAAGAAACTGTCCAGTTTCAATGTGCAGTTATTTAAGATATATTCGTGGATTCTAGGAGCTCCAATGCACAAAACATATCTTTAGAAACAAATAATTATTAACATTATTTACTACTATACAATATTATTTTCAATTTACTTACTTATAACCAAGTTTTAAAATAGTATTAACTATAAACTCACAGGCACCCTCACTGAACAAATATTGTGCCTCTTTCTTGGCATCTTCCAGTGGTAGTAAGAATTTACTAGGACTTCTAAGCACTTCCTCCTTGATGCCCTTTGCATGCTGATGCTGCAAGTGTTTTGCTTGATACTTAGGTAACTCAAACTCGCCGCAATCATGGCAATACATGCGTTCCGCTTCGCATGATTGCAGCACGTCCATAAATGTTTGATAAACCACGCGTGGGCCTGATGTTGATAGATACTGGTCGATTTTCGACTCCCAGTACCTCTTTCTATAAGTTTGACTTTCATCCTGCCACACAAAGATAGAACATTGCTTTCTGTCCCTGCATGCTGAGCACCCAAAGAAAGTTCTGGGTTTGTTATTGTCTAACGTGCGGAATAATAATGTAGGACCATGCGGGCAACGCGGATGTTTCTTAACATCCTCGATTATTACACTCACTCCCGCAGACATTGTGGATATTTAAGGAGTTATGTCAAATTCAAGAAATTACACACGTGGAAAACACCGAAATCGCGCACTAACCAGATGAATTCGTGCAACGTGCACCGCACAAAAAAGCACACGTGAGTTTTTCTTGGTTATTCACTAGTCGGATAGTAAACGGTGTAAAAGTGGAGGGATATAGTGATGGAGGGAGCTTTGGGCAGGATGTGAGCTTTTTAGTTCGCGATTTTGGTATTTTTAAAAGAACGGCGTTGCTGTGATGATCTCGTGGTGAGCCAGTTCTTTTATTTTAATTATTTTCTAGTGTAAACAGGTAAAACAATGTTTATTTTGTAGTTTATTTAAATATTACACGATTTTCTTTTCTTTTAGTTAGTTATATGTAGACGACAAGTAGTTTACGATAAGTAATATAGATTTAAATAGAATTTGGTACCGTCATGACTTGCAATCTGAGATAGTATGTATAATATTATTGTTCATTCTAGATTTGGTAGAGTGTACTGTTATTGTTTATTTGTTATTGACATGCAGCTGATTTAACCGTTTTTTTTTTCGTTATGTGTTGCTCATGTTTTTTTGTTTGTGTGTTTTGTTCTAACCTCAGTGGTGAAACATGTGATCATGATTCTTCAGAGTGCGTTGCTCATGTCTTTTGCTGTTTCTAGTGTGCAATCAACTAATATTAATCAACTGCAATAATGGAAATCACAAAATCAAGTAAGCTATCTGTAAATTTCGCTTATTTTCTTGCTCATATCAACTGTTACTGTAGACTTGCTGAGTGAGCTGCCTGGCATTGAGGAGGCAATCAAGAATGCCTCATTTCTTGCAATAGATTGTGAGTTTACGGGTTTAATTACCTCCTGTAAAATCAATCCTTATGATACACCAGAAGAGTATTACCAGAAAATCCGCCTTTGCTCAAAGGACTTTTTAGTTATCCAATTTGGATTAAGTGCATTCAGGTAGATATACAAACTTCAAATAATATTTAGTTGCATTTGCTTACCTATTTAATTTCATACAGATATGACACTGGCAGTAAATCATTCAAGGAGAAGTCCTACAATTTTTTTCTTTTTCCAAGAAAATTTAACAAAAATCTCCCAGATGAGAGTTTTCTCTGCCAGGTTTCTACCATGACCTTTCTGATAAATGCTGGTTTTGATTTCAACAAATTGTTCAAAGAAGGTATTCCCTATTTGAACCGGGAAGGCCGGTTGCAACTCCAAACTTATCTGGATGAAGCTCAGAAGATTAAAAACAAGGAGCCAGTACCAATACCTGATCACTTAAAAAGTGAAATTGATGATGTGTTGTAAGTCTGGTTGTATCTAGTACAAGAATTCTTCTAATATTTGATATCATTTCAGCAAAGAAATCAAAAATTTCATAAAAAGCGGCGACGAAGAGCGCGTTTTGAATACGAGCAGTGCATTCTGCCGGCGATTGATCTACCAGTCTCTACAAGAGCGGGTAGGTGATGTTGTTACTTTGGAGACTCGTTTTGAGGGAGATGATAGAACGTTGGTCGTCAGTCACAGCAAAACCGGCAAGGAAATTGCAGAGATTCATCGGAAGATTATGAGGGAAGCGATTGGCTTCTCTGAAATTATTCAATTAATTTCAAAATCGGTAAGAAATGCTTTTTATATTTGTGACTATGCAACTCATTATTTATTACAGCGCAAGCCAGTTGTTGGACACAATATGATGCTGGATGTGTTTCATACAATCAATCGTTTTCTTGTAAAGTTGCCAGAGGATTATAAGTCGTTTAAGGATTGTGCACATTGCTTGTTTCCTTGGTAATATTAGTGTATTTATTATTTTGTTATTTTATTACATTCTCTTGTTTTAAAATTCAAATCAACATTTAATACTTTAATTTGCTTTTAGTATATTTGACACCAAACATATTGGATCTCACATGATTTTTAAGGATATAATTCAGTCGACAGTTCTGAGTAAGATGCTTCATAGTCTTTTACAGAAACCGTTTAACCCACCTGTAGTTGGTAAGTAGACTACTAGTCCACTTTGTGTGCCTAATGATTTTACCTTTGTAAAACAGAGAATGACATTGTTGGCTTGGCCAAACCGTATTCGGTGTTGGAACCACGCGAACACGAAGCCGGTTACGACGCTTACATCACTGGTCTCTGCTTCATCAGTTTGTGGGACTATATAGGCAAGAAGATTGGCTACAAGGGCAGCGTTTTTGAAAACATCAACGTCCTCGGTCCGTACTACAACAAAATATACCAGATGCATCTCAGGGACGTTCCATACATCTGTTTAGATGCACCTGATGGTAAGTTACACGCTTACTTACTTTCTCTGAAAGGAAATAATTACTTGATGTGTACCATCTTCAGTACGTCCGTCTCGAGAACACGTTTTTTACATCTCCTTTTCGAAGACATGGAAGGTTGCCGATATTGTCCAACTGTTCAGTCCATTCGGCTTCGTCTTCGTATCCTGGATCGATGCAACTTCCGCTTACGTAGCGCTGAACAATCGTGAAAATTATCCGGCTGTTTTAAAGAGTCTTGCAAAGAGCACCGCTTATAAAATCATGACTTATTCGCAACATCAGGCCATACTTGGAAAATTAAAACCGGATAAAGTGGGTGATAAAGAGCTGGAGCAGTCGGATGATTTGGGGGTTGTTGTCACGCGCGATAAACGCAAGCGGAAGTCAACCAACGATGACCAGTAAGTTGACTACTCCCAGATCCTTATAATCCTTACGATTTGTTAAACAGGTCAGGGTCAGCACAAAAGCAACGAAAGAACCTGACTGAGTCGAACGAGTCAGTGTTGTTTAATAGTTTGCTTGTAAACAAAACACCTGACAAGGCATTTGCTGAGGACGACAGCTGGGAGTAAGGCTGCATAAAATTACCAGTTTTAACTGGTCTTACTCGCCGCAATTTCTCAGCTTTTAAGTAGATTTATAAGACTACTATGTAATAAGGAAGAATATTATTTGAGTTTTATTTTTTATTAAATTATATCGTTTTCTTGAAATACGAATTTTGTGGAATACAGTGGAGAAAATGTAATGCATGCAAGTTTACGACATCCTGTAGTGAGATATATTTGCAAAGTCGGTCCAGGTCCTAACCTCTACCGCCGAGACCTGTACATTTGTCAATATGTATTAAACATTTATAATCGAGTTGTTTGTGCGGTGTGCAATCGGGTAGACGGGTAATCGGATTGATTAAAACTCGCTTTCGAACAATCGACGGTGCGCAATAAAACCCTAACGAGTGTCGTAAATGTTCCCCGCCGGCTTGGGTGCTTAATTAAGGTGAAATATGGGCGCCGAGTGTAATTACCTATTATAATTAATGCGTTTGCTTGTGCTTGTCACCGTTGCATTTACCTACGAAGCACAAATCAGTCGCCTTTTGTTCGTTTATCGCGTTAAGACCAAACGTAAGTTAAATTTACTTAGTTATTTATAATCTTCAGTGTCTAGATAAACA
This sequence comes from Dalotia coriaria, assembly GCF_025399875.1. Lineage (NCBI taxonomy): Eukaryota > Metazoa > Arthropoda > Insecta > Coleoptera > Staphylinidae > Dalotia > Dalotia coriaria. Next base: position 2,620,865 of record NW_027045443.1, on the reverse strand, counting down.
TTTCGGTGATATCTCGAACTTGAAAAACAGATTTCATACCGCATACCGTTATCTATTTTATAAACTTGTTGTTCGGCGAATGTGTGTCACTGTCTAGTAATTGCTAGGAATTCAAAGGAACACGGAAATTATTAGGTATGTGAAATGTTTTTACACATATTTTCATATGGAAAATACGTGAAGGGAAATTCATACGTTTAGTAGGGCCTACCAGCGATAAATGACTGCATGACAAGGCATAATTCATGTTGACATTTGCGGTGCAATTTGTTAAAAAATAAATTCTGTTGAAATTGAAATTCATTTAGTTATTAACTACGATGGGAGTCATCGATTACATCCGTTTGTTTTTCGACCTCGTGGTGGAGTTCGTCTTCGGTCTATTTTATTCCAAGGAGGTCGTACCATCAGTGAAGGATGACTTACTCTTGATGAGCGCGACGCAATTAGCAAAGGGTATACGCACGAAGAAATTCACTTCGCAACACGTGGTTCGTGCGTATCTTGCACGCATCGAAGAGGTCAACAGAACGCTCAACGCTGTTGTGGACATACGCGCTAAAGATGCGATAGCGGACGCCATCTCCATCGACGAGCGGATTCCACACATGTCGCCCGCAGAATTTAAATCATTACCTTTTCTTGGCGTACCTTTCACTGCTAAGGAATCGACATTGTGTGAGAATATGTCTGCTACATTTGGGTTGAAACAAAGACTGAATGTCCGCTCGGATCAAGATGCCGTAGTGATTCAAAATATGAAAAGAGCTGGAGGTATCCTTATTGCTGTTACGAACGTACCACAGTTGAATCTGTGGGTCGAGACACATAATCCTGTCTATGGACTCACCCGCAATCCGTATAATACCTCATGTGCGGTGGGTGGATCATCCGGAGGTGAAGCATCCATTCTTGCCGCATGTGGGTCACCAATTGGTATTGGAACAGATATTGGTGGTTCTATCAGAATACCTGCTTACATGTGTGGAATTTTTGGACATAAATGTTCCAATGGTCTTACGGATACTAAAGGTACCACTTTTTAACCGTTCTCTCTAGAGTATCGGTATTAAGCTTTAATTTTACGATAGGTTTAACTTTCCGGGACGGAAGTGAAACGGAGCACACCATGGTGGCCATTGGACCAATGTGCCGCAAGTCGGAGGATCTTATTCCAGGAATCATAGCTCTTCTCGGTAAAAAGGCCGATCTTTTGAACCTCTCCGTTCCAGTAGACACCAGGAAACTTAAGTTTTACTACATTGAGAAAAATAGTGACATAAGATGTTCACCGATTCGCGCTGATGTCGAATACATCAACAAAATGTAATTTTTATTCGCAAGTTTCTTGCGCTTTATAAAAGTATGACTTTTTTATGTGCAGGGTTGTAAATCACTTCCTAAAGGACAGGACCGTTGAAAGACTAGAAGTACCTAAACTGAAATATTCCTCTGCTTTATACAAATACTGGATGGAACAAGAATGCGGTGGATTTAGGTCGGACGTGACAAATCGTACCTATGAGGCAAGCGCTGGGTCTGAACTATGGAAATATTTGACCGGACGTTCGGAGTATTCATTTAGTGTAGTCCTGGTCTTAATGAGTTTGCAGTGGATGCCCTCACCAAATGAGGAATGGGCCCGTGAAACCACACAGGAAATCCGGAATTATCTTATGGTAAGTTTACGCATCTTTTGATCCCAGTTTGCCATTATTATTAATGGTTTACTCCCAGGATAAATTGGGCGATGATGGCGTTCTGCTTTATCCTTCGTGGCCCCAAACAGCAACTTATCATCACGTTGGCTACTTTAGACCATTCAACTATTCGTACACGAGCATCTTTAATCTGCTGAAGTTCCCCGTCACACAAGTGCCTCTAGGACTAAACAAAGATGGCCTCCCTGTTGGAATTCAAGTAGCGGCCGCACCAATGAATGATCGACTGTGCGTCGCTGTTGCAAAGGAACTGGAGCAGGTATTTGGTGGCTATGCTGTGCCGCAATCAGCAAATGTGAAGAAATAAACCAGTGAATTTAACATTTCTATGCATAAGAGTTAATGAGACTCCGAACATATTTTTTACAAATTATAATACACATTTCAAGGGAAACAATAAGCATTTTTACTTTATTATTAGATTTTTGAAGCGGTGTGATAGGAAACATTTGCTTCTTAATCTGTGATCTCTATTATCTTACATTAATAATTTTTGCAATTCACTCCAAGGAAGCGCGCAAGAATGTCATTTTTAAATAATATTTTATTATACGTAATTTGAATTGCAAGTTGCAAGAACTGAAATAGTTTCACGTCGTCTCCCCCGAGGTGAAACTTTTTAAACCAAACATCAAATTTGTAATTCCAATCAGGTATAATAATAAAATATTATTTAAATTATTAACTGTTCACGTACTCATAAACAATTATAAATGCCGTTTTTGTGTTTCAAGGCACTAATTTTTGTATGTTTTATGGATCTATGAACCGAACTCGGCCTCGTAGAGTTGCCCAACTTATTTCAAATTGTATGTATTGAAATTTTTTATTAGTTTCAGTAATAACTTTTTTTAATTAACTTGCAGCCAACATGCAAAAATGCAATTTTTATGTTTTGAGGCACTAATTTTTGTACGTTTTATGGGTCTAGGAACTGAACCGGACCTTGTAGGGTAGCCCTACTTGTTTCAGATTGTATGTACTGAAGTTCTTTATCACTTTCAGTATTAACTTTTGTATTTAATTCGCGTACTGCATGCAAAAATGCAAATTTTGTTTTTCGAAGCACTCATTTTTGATTGTTTTTGGGGTCTAGCAATCGAACTCAGCAACGTAGACAGCGTGCGCATTGTAAGTATTAAATTTCTTTATCATCTTCAACTGTAACATTTTTATTGAACTCGCGGGAAAGCTACACAAATGGCGATTTTCTGATACGGTAATGTAAGTTCTTATCCAATTAATCAATTCATACAAATTCATAAAAGCACGAAGTATCTATACTTCGTGCAGTAAAGTTTCATGCAATACACCGGTATTTTGTACCGCCAAAACTAGATGGCGCTAGTACAGCTACTGCTTGAGGTTGATTTGTGTGTTCGATAGTAGGTAAATAACGTAAGCATTGAAAGCAGTCTTGTCGGCAAGCAATGTTTTGGCTACTCAGTCAGTGTGCGGTTGCGTGTGTTCTACTTGTTTTTAAATTGACTGCAACATCTTGTATTTCGTGATATTTCTATTAAGCGAAAAGCTACCGATTTATCCCGCGTGATTTATCCTCGCGTATGGGTGCAGACGACCGTCGGGCGTTGGATGTTTCTTCAGTGCCTACGAATTCCAATCGAATTTATTATATTGAAAATTTGTGGAAATAAAACACGTGCATATCTTGTATGAACAAATTGTTAGAAAAGTAATAAGGTGAGTAACATCATTACGATCTAGCAATTTGTGGAAACGTGTTTGTGAAATTTAATTGTTTATGGCTAAAAAAATATAGAAGTAAGTAACATCAGGTAATTATTTATTTATTTCTGTTTAACTTTTTGAATGCTACAGACAATCGCATTTTTTATGATAGATGTATATAATTCAATAAATAAAGGATATATTTTTTTATTACTTTCTACGTCGAATACGTATGCATGTTCTATATGTATAAAAAATATATTTATTTATTAAAAATTTTACGTGATTTTGGATTTACAGTTTTATTTTTGAGTTTTACATGTTTCGCCCTGAGGGCATATTCAGAAAACTTCTGTTTCTGAAGAGTCTGAAGAGCCGGAGGCGCTCTGGTCGATCGCTCACTGCTTCGGTCTGTCTATAGCTCCCGGCCCATTTCATTGCTCAGGTCTGTAATGAAATGAAATTCAATGCAAAAAATGCAGTCGATGCGAGCTGCGACTTGATGCTGACCAAGTACATTCAATCTCATCAGCCATTTGTTGTTCAAGCAGTTGTCGTCCAGGATTTTGAAAAATATTTCGCAATCATCGTTTTATCCTTGGGAAAAGTTATGCGTATTTTAACCAATGTAAGTATATTTCACGTTTTTATTCACCTTTGAGTGATTCTATTATTGAATTATTTGCATGTGTAGGAGGTGGAAAATGCTACGGTGGACGTTGAGACTGACGAAGGCCCGAACAATATAAAAATGATTAAACTGCTGATGCATTTCATAGAAGAGGGACAACAGCCATGCACCCAGCTCATTGAAGGTAGATATAATATTTGTAATTTGAAATAACATTCATGCCTCGTGTATATCGAGAAGTTGATGAATCTGTGGAATAGTAGAAGAGAAAAGATGCCTCTAGGGGGAAACGTTAAACAAGGTATTATACACATATTTGTATTATAGCTTTAAGTTTACGTATAATATAGAATAAATATTTATCGGAATGACCCAAAGATCAAATCTATAATATATCTTATCGTCGCACGGCTGTCAATTCTCATTTCTGTTTAGTCGGTTGCGCCTTGTTGTGCGGTGTGGACGTGTTTTATTTGTCCGTCAATCTGTGTAGCGACTTTTAACGTAAGTATGAAATTATTTTTGACGTGATAACGTCTTTAAAATCGTTTTACGGGTGACATGTTCAGAAACTGTGTCACGAGGCCTCTCGAGGCCGATCGCAGGTATACCCCCCTCTCGTTATAACGAGAGAGAGACGGACCGATCTCCCGTCTCATCTCGAGCGCTGCCAGTCATTCCGTGAAACTTGACACGCGGAATCCACACGAGCGGAGGCAGGCATAGCGTTCGAGTGAGTTGACCGATCTTCCGTCTCTCTCACTCTAGCGGCATACAAACGAATGGAGATTTTCTCGTGCGGTTAAGTTTTCGTTGAATGTTTAACAGTAAAACAAAATGTGAAGTGCAAGTGAAGTGTTACAACAATTGCAACAAACAAAACTTATATCACCAATAAGACGTTATCACGTAAACATCTCGATCGTAAACCTACTTTACAAACAACCATTTTTTAAGTTTAAAATTTTGAAACATGAAAAAATATATTTTCAATTAAAAGTGATGCAATCAGAAATTAATATCTTAAACTATGTATGTATTTGTGGACTTACTTTACAATAAAAGCAATTAGCAATTAAATGACTAAACTTTTGAACTGCAAATATCTAAAACTGAGTTCTACTTAGGGCTTCACACGACACTGAGACTTTTCTCGTATCGTCTCGGTCTCGTATCGCTTTTCCGAGACGATACCGAGACCGAGACGATACCTTTGATAGTCTCGTCCAGTCCCGTCTCGTGTGAAGCCCTATGAGTAACCATCTTTGTATCAGATTGTAAGTATTAACATTCTATATTATTTTTATAAATTTTATTTGTAATTAACCAGCGGGAAACCCACGAAAATTATATTTTTGTATTTCGAGTGACTAATTTTTGTTTGTTTTAGGGGTCTAGCAAGGACTTCAAAAGACAAATTTTTCATTTGTTTAGGGATTTTCCACCTGAGTCCGACATCGTAGAAGAACCATTATTACACCAGATTGTGAGTATTAAATGTCTTTATCATTTTCCTGCCTAACTTTTGTGATTATCTCACAATTTGACTCGCAAAATTGCATTTTTATGTACGAAGGACTAATTTTTGATTGTTTTGAGATTTTGCCCTGAGTCTGATATCGTAGAAGGACCATTCTTGCATCAGATTGTAAGTATTAAATTTCTTTATCATATTCCTAATTAACTTTTGTGATTAACTTACAAATTAACCACCAAAATTGCATGTTGCATATGTTCGAAGGACTAATTTTTGCTAAAACCATTTAGGGATTTCACTTTATTATTTAGGATTTTTGGAACACAAGCATCGCGTTACTCAAGTCAAATTGAATGAATCAAAAGTAATAAATACTACCCTGATGTTTCTAATTTTGTTTTGTGTCTGATATGTTGCTTGTGTCGGCGCAGCGCGTCAGTTTTCTTGCTTATTTAGATAGTACTGCTCGGGTCTATCTGCTTTGTTTACGCCTGATATCAATTCTCTTTACACTTTAGTCGATCGCGCGCTGTGCTACGGTTAGCACGTGTTTTGTTCGTCAGTCGATCTTCGTAGCGACCTTACGCGTTTCATACTTTAATTCTGTAATTGCCTTCATCGGCCTTTCGTAACAGGGTAATGTGGCGCAACCCGAATTAATCATCGGTTCGTCTGTGCGCTTGGGATGTTCGGCCGGCCGTCGCTAGATATTATTCGGTTGTGGAATTATCTGCAACTGTGTTGATCTTTATGTGCGCCGCATGTGTGTTCATCGGCAGTCGTTTATCTTCTCGAATATTGGCAAAGCTTGGATTTATTATTAATTCCTGCTGATAGACAACGTTGGTGCCCAGTTTTTGAGTATGGGAGTCATGTAATCAGCGATATCCATGAAAGAAGTATTGGAGATGCGCACATTTTAAGGTAAGTCTTTATTGCTACGAGATTTGAGATTCGTCAATGTTTTTTATTTGAATGATATATGTATTTTAAATGTTGTCAATAAAATACATTGTAATGTTATAAACTAATTCTTATTTCTTTGTGGTATCCTCTTTGTCGTTTTCAGTTTTAAATAATATGGCATATAAGTCTTATGTGTGAGCAGCGGGTATAAGCGCGTATGCTTAAATTGTGTTGTTTTTAAAACATGATAAAAGTAGAAACATAAATAGAAGAATCAAATATTAATGATAAAACACTCGGTGGTCGAGTGGAGACATGCACTTGCTGGCATGCTAGCAGACACGGATCGAATCTCAGGTATAAAAGGCATTTTTCTCAAATATAAAAATAGCAGGTGTAATTTGGGTTGCATGTATGAACGAAAATATATGAGATATTGAAATACAAGTGAAGGCAATATGAGAAATAAGAAAGAGCAAGTGGAGAAACGGAGAACAGAGAAATAGAAGAAGAAGAAGTAGTAGAGAAGAGGAGGAGTGAGTAGGAAGAGAACACCGAGGGGAAAGAGGAGTAGAATAGAAGAAAGAGCACAGGAGAGGATCAGATTTTTAAATTTTTGGCACGTGTCGTTATAAGACAGTCACACTACTTCGATGTGTCCATTGCTCCCGGCCCATCCCACAGCTACGATGTCTCTGCGCTTCATCCCCGAAATACTCAGGCATATCAACAATTTTTATGGTGGGGATCATCCCCAGGAGAGGGAACTCCTTATAAGGACTTGTTCAGATATTTCTAGTTTTAAGTCGCCTCAAGAGAGGGGACACTTAAAAATATTCTTACGAGTTCTGACCTGTAGCTGAAATGAAAGATGGAGTACACAAATCATACAGGATACCTTAACAATTTTTATAGTGGGGATCATCCCCTGAGAGAAGGAACTCTCTTAGAGACCTGTACCTGAAATGATAGAAGTACACATCAATCAAAGAAGTCAATATATCTTACTATTTCTTTATTAACAATAGAATACAAGTTTAGAATTTACAAGTCAACAATATACCTGCCGCCATATTGACACAGAACTTACGACCTGCATCGTCGCGCACATATAAGCAAGTAACACGTCAAAATATTCTACCGGGATGAAGAAATTAACAAATTGCTCATTTTCTAGGTGATGGAAAATGGAAACAAATATACAGGGTGTTACAAAAGAAATTTTTTTAAACACTCAAATATCGCTCGTTTTCACCGTTACTCTGGGAAACAAATATACAGGTCGTTACTAAAAGAAAATTCAAAGTATAAGATGTTAAATTCTAATAATGTTCAAAGCAAAATTTTCAAGGAAGTGAAGGAAAACAATTATACAAGGTGTCACAAATAGGAAATTCAACCATCAAAGAGGAAAACATCTAAACACTGCAAATATTGCTCGTTTTTACTCGATTCTCCGGGAAACTAATAAACAGGGTGTTACAAAAAAATTAGAGTGCGAAAAGAAAGCCCTAAAACCACAACTAAAGGAACAAAGAAAAGCGAATATACAGGGTGTTCCAGAAGGAAAATTCCAACTTTAAAACAAGGAACACTCAAAACTCACAAATAAAGGCGATTTACTACGTACTGGTAGGAAAACTAATATACAGGGCGTTACAAAAGGAAAAAATATACAAATAAAAAGCTACAAATACGGTCAATATTCACATCACGACGAGAGGAATTTATACGGAAACAACTATATTTTTTAAAAGATTCAAAGATTTCACCCGAAAATCTTCGTAAAAGTTGAGTAAAAAAGGTGCTACAAGAATAAAACGTTTACATTTTAATATATTGTGTATATATTTATCATTTGATGATAGCATCAACTGCATAAGATAACTGACGGGTGAAGCATCATAAATTGATAGAAAACATCCAAATCATCAGACGGCACGCGAAAAGAGGAACAAGCCGACGGTCGACGGCAAAGTGAGCGTGGCCGACCACATGAATATTGTCATTTTAATAATCCTCAGATACTTTTTTATAACAATGCTTGTAATAATTAAATCATGCATGTTATTTTCGGAAACAGGGCTATGAATTCAGATTTTAAAAAAATCGCAAAATTAATATACCTCAAATGGAATAATCAATTTAATATAAACCGTCTTAACTTACCGCAAAAAAATTAATTACTAATTAATTAAAATTTAAAAAAAAATCATCAAACTAACGCGAGGGCGCAAAAACCGGATAAAATATCATTTTTTTTTGCAATAACTCGCGTTGCAGACAAATCTCCTTCAACAAATTAATATTGCCTTATAGAGAATTAAATTCTGCACCTCTAGACATCGCGCTCAAATTTGTGTGAGGCCCCGTTCGATCACAATAATGAAAAACCGCACAAAATTAACTCAAGGACAAAAAAACCTGATAAAATATCTTTTTTTTGCAATAACTCACGTTGGACACGAATCTCCTTCAAGAAATTAATATATCTTTATAGAGAATTAAATTCTGCATCTCTAGACATCGCGCTCAAAATTGTGTAAGTCCTCGTTCGCCCACAAAAATGAAAAAACGCACCTAATTAACTCAAGGACGCAAAAACCGGATAAAATATCATTTTTTTTTGCAATAACTCACGTTGCAGACAAATCTCCTTCAAGAAATTAATATAACATTATAGAGTATTAAATTCTGCACTTCTAGACATCACGCTCAAATTTGTGTGAGTCCCCGTGAATATCTTCTAAACTAAAAGAGATAGCAACCAGAAAATTGTAGATTGGGGAAGATTGGAAAATTCTCTATCAGACGGAAATTTAAAATAATTTAATTTAATAGGGTAAAAGGTCTAAAAACGGGACAGAAAATGCTAAAAAATGCAAATTTTCAATTTGTGACGATTGATTTAAAATGCGAGTATTTCGTAAACTAAAAAAGATAGAAAGGAACGAATCGCAGAGTCTTAATCTACGAACAATTCTCTATAAAATAAGCGACTTAAATTAGAAATTTAAAAGATGAAACTTTAATTCATAAGAAAAAAATTGGGCAAATGGGAGTCAGCTATACAATCATCCACGTACGGTGCCCTGAACACGAGTCACTTCTACCGTTACCCTCGTACGGTGTCCTGAACACGAGTCACTTCTACCGCTGCCCTCTTTTAAACTAAAATCGCAAGCGACCAACGTATCAAAGAATATGAAAGATTGGAAAATTCTCGATCAGGTAAAAATTAAAAATAATTTTGTTCCGTGGGGGTATATGCGATCAAACCTAAACTAAAATATACTGCATGCGATATCAGCAGATGGCAACGTGACACAAAAATTGTTGTTTATACACAAACGTTGATAAATCAGCAATTTGGTTGATTCTAGTCCAATCTAGAGTTATACTCTAAATAAATACAAACAAATTTTCAAAATTCACCTAAAAATGAAAATAAAAACCTCTCGATGAGATGAAACAAGAATTGTCCTTAGCAAATTTTAATTTATGAATTACCTATTCTCGATCTCTCTTATTTTCCCAATTTGAATACCATATCTAATAGAGAATTTTACAAAGATTAAGAATCTTCAATCCGAAATAATTGGAATTAAAAAAAGCGAGATAAAATGGGGTTAGGGATGGTTAGGGTGGAATTCCGTTGAATTGCATCTTCAAGTACAACTCTTACGCGTTGGTAAGCGAAGGAAAAACTAAACAGTTAATTTTGAGATGTATCAGCCGAGTACGCGACTATCTTATATATTTGCAATACGCGGTGGAACGCGATAAATCAAAACTACGTACCTAAATACAAACTAATAGAGGACGCAGAAATTAAAACAAAAAATATAATTGGATTATAAACTTACCAATGCACAACTCATGGACTCCAAGGCACGGCAAATACTGTAAATAAACAAAGAAAACATAAGTTAAAACAAAAATATTTACTACAATTTAGTAATATTATAATCATACAACGGAGAAAAACAAACAATCTGTGCTGTTTAGTTAAAAGTATCGAGTACTAACACCAGCACAATTGGTCATCCTAATGATAATATCAAATCAACATGGGGGCGATACACTTAACCAGCATTTATGGACAATAAACGCGCAAACAGTGAATTATATTACTATAGTAGATTTACTATCGAATATAATGCGAATTTAGAAAGTAGATGTCCAGACAAACAATACGAGTCGCGTAAAATATTGGATCAACCAGAGACCGCCACGAAACTGGCTGCAAACTGTGCAAGCCACGACGTGACAGTTTATGATAAGAAAGCAATAGATGCGCATAGCCTGTTCGTCCATGGCACGCGACCGTGAGCGAGAATCGCTTTGGCACGTTACCTGCGATCAAAACTAAACTAAGACACGCCAACATGCGGCGTGAGGGGATCTCATGCGTTGCATTCTCGCGGCGAATGCGATAAGAAAGTGAAAGTTGTGTTCAAAACAAACACAATTCTCGGGTCGAATGCTCGCGCTTGCTGATAGCTATAGAAATAAACAATACATGTCTATTTTACAATTTTTGTTAATCTACGGACAATTCTCTATAAAATAAGCTAATTAAATTGGAAATCTAACTGAAGAAAAAAAAAAAACATCCTCATGCGGTTCCCCGAATGAGACTCAACTATACAATTGCGATTAATTGCAATATAACTAAATAAACAAAGAAACACCAAAGTTCTTGGCATATTTAAGTCAATAAGCTTGATTAGTGCATATCTTTTAAACTAAAAGCGATAACGGTCAACAGATTAAAGAATATGAAAGATTGGAAAATTCCCTATTAGATAAAAAAGAAAAATAATTCTATTCTTTGGAGTAAAGGTCCAAAAATATGACTAAAGCGATAAAATGTGCAATTTTCTGATTTTTGTCAAAAGATAAGAAATTAGAATACAACTGCTTCGCTTGAAGTGACAACACATGCCATGCAATTTTAAGCACATTTATGAATATAACAATCTATAAAACACTACGAAAATATGATAATAAAGTAAAACAAACGGCGGAAACATAATCAATCAATGTGGTTGAGAATATTATTTAATTTACTTACTGGTTAGTACTGCAAAATTTCCATCGTAAACGGCATCCGTCGGCACCCCGCTCACGAACAAATACACAATATTTGCATTTCGAGAATATCTTATGAGCGAAAAATCATTAGCGAGATACAATAGACAGCAGTAATTACTAAGAACACCGAAAGTAATAGGAGTTATCGAATTAAATCCGAAGAAAGGAGAATCGCGACGACCGCGTGCGAACCATCTGTCGGATACGGCGAAACTAATTTTATTCCTGCAGCGTGAGCAAACGATACACGCGGCACCATCACACGGTCGCATATATAGTACAAAACTATACACGAATATCGTACGCAAATCACCTGACAATATGGGATATGAACAAACCGGTCGAATTCCAGTGCGATGTGAGATCGTAAGGCTGTTTAGACACTACCACATACCAACATTGGACGTGTATCTTCGTCAATGAAATATAAATGTTTGTTTACTTTTTTAAGCGTTCAAATTGCTTCGAAACAAAAAAATCTTAATTCGGATAAAATTAAGAGAAACATTAGAATATAATTGGTCAGTTTGAATTTATTTAGTCGCCCTTACAATTACAATCGCACGCATCATATATAGATATATTTTCCTGGCTGTAAGTTTGTAAAACGGAGCAAATCAAATCAGTAAATAAAAATCATATATTTAAATTCCTTAAGAATAATTCCAACCTGATGCAAAATGCAATCATTCGCGGCGCGTAAACCCTCAATTAATAATTAATTAATACTCAAAGAGTTCCGGTGGAATCCAAAATTTCGTTAGTTTATATTTAAATTAGTATTCGTATCAGGTAACACATTGAGGCAACGAGTTGTGCAGAAGTCAAAAATGGTTCGCAAAACTCCAAAATATTATTTATAATCACACACAAAGTCTGCTGGCCGGCGACCGACGACAACCGATCAGAAATTCACGCGAAAATGTAATACACGTTTAAAATTGCTGATTAATTATTCACATTATAGGAATGATGCGTATATGCAATCCGGGTTTAACGAAGCCGCACATCACGCGCGCACAATCGAAAAAACCTTAAAAAAATTACGTAACAACATGAAGATAAATTAAGGACTTCGAGTATAATGAAGAAAATGTGCGTGCACATCACCTGATGACAAAAATGAAACTAACGTGGTACACAAGCCAACCGCGTGGCGATCGCACAAAAATTGCGCGAGATAAGAAAACATGTTTGTTTGTAAACACTGATACTTTAAGGGTGCATTCGCGTTGGACGCTTACGCGCTGTGAGCGTGCTTACATGTCATTTTCATCGTTCGACTTGGCGCTGTGAGTGACACATAAGTACGCTCATGGCTGAGTTCGTAGCACAGACTTCGCGCTCATTTATGCTCACGCCACAGAGGTAGGGCAGCGAAAGCGTGAGCGCCAATTTTTATTATCTGTCAAAACGAATGCAACTTGAGCATAAGCTAACCAAAAATTTCATTTATTTCTAAATTGTTAAATTCTTTACAATCCCGCAAAATGGCAAGCAGTCAACCAAAATTAATTTCTGTTGAGCTAACTGATCCAGAAAGTAATAAAATTTACAATTAAATTAAAATTTAAAAATAAAAATTTAAATTATTTGATAAACAGTTGCCATGTTGATGATTATTGACGCTCACAATATCCAAAACGAACGAAATTTATTTATTGATTCTAAGCGCCTATAGGCCATCTCGAACACTAAAAATTTGTGCTTATAAGCGTGAGCGCTCACAGCGCGTAAGCGTCCAACGCGAATGCACCCTAAGTGTGGTAGTGCAGAACATGAATAGAGTTGTACTCGTACTATGCATGGAACTATTAATTTCGATTAAATTTTAAATCGGATACCTGATAGATAATTTAATTCTACATCGATTATTTTGGTAACTTTTTTTGATAACATTAACCGTTTAGACCCTATTTACAATTTTAGAGAAAAATGCATTCGTCTTTCGTAGACCTTTTTGTTCTTGACATAATCGCCAAAAAATTCGACCCTGTTTTTTGACCGAAAAACATTTTAACAAAATAGTTCGACACTGTTCTTTGGCCAAACAAAATTTAAGTAAAGAAAGTTTGACCCTGTTTTTCGACCAAAAAAAAAATTAACTAAAAAAATTCGAACGAAAAATTCTAAGTAAAAAAGATCGCCCCTGTTTTTCAACCAAAAAAATTTTAACAGGAAAATTCGAACGAAAAATTTAAGTAAAAAAGTTTGACTCTGTTTTTCGACCGAAAAAAAATTCCATCGAAAAAATGTTTACAAAAAATTTGACCGAAAACATCAGGAACGACGTTCGACCCTGTGATTCGACCAAAAATAATTATAAATACGTTGTTTTTCAGCCAGAAAATGAAATTTATTGCACAAAAATAGCTATTTTTAAGAGCATTTTAGGGCACTTCCCGTAGGGCTAGCAGATTGAAATGGTATGTACCGTGTAGATAAACTCCCGAACTTTAATCTGACGTTAAGAAACTTCAAGAAAGTCTATTAATTCCGGAGATATAGGGTGTTTTCCACACCATGTTTTTAATTTTTGTGCAAAACAACTATTTTTGAAGAGCATTTTAGAGCACTTCCGGGAAGGATAGAGGGTTGAAAATGTATGCATCACGTAGATAAACTCTTAAGCTCTAATATGACGTTACCAAACTTAAAAAAGTCATTTAATTCCCGGGATACAGGGTGTTTTCCACACTATGTTTTCAAACTTATTGGAAAACTCCAATTTTTAAAGAGTATTTCAGGGTGCTTTCGAAAGGGCTATTGGGTTGAAAAGGTATGCATCGTAACGAACTCTAATATAACGGTAAATACCTTCAACAAAGTAAATTAATTTACAAGATACAAGGTGTTTTCCAAACTATGTTTTCAAACATTTTGGAAAATGTCAATTTTTAAAGGGCATTTTCCAAAGTCAAGCCCTTTGGCTAGTTGGTTAGAAGTAAGAGAGGTAAGATACCCAATCCAAATAAATATACAAATAAAACACCATTATAAAATTTTATTGCAAAATTAAGATTTTCTTTGCAACGCGTTCTTCGGATACACTTCGAACAAGGCAAAGTGCCGTCCGACGTCATCGCACACACAAACACGGAAGGATATTGAAATCACGTTATACAAATATATTACGGACAAAAATTGTCACGTTAACGAGATTGCAGAATTAATTCTTGTAACCTTAAGATTACGAGTACAAAGAAACAATACAAGATGAAAGGTACGGTAAACCGAAAATGTATCCGTCAACACGCAACAATTTTGAGTTATAACGGAACCCTCGTTACACGGATTTAATGAAAAAAGAATAATAATAATGTAATAATATTTAAAAACTTACCAATGAAGCGGGTAATCAAATAATGTACCGAAACAGAAAGAAGACGGGTGTAAGACCTCGCACTATGCTACACACTTATTAAGTCCGTTCCGTCGGACCCGCAATGACCCACAATGATCCGATCATTGCGAGTAAGTAAACTTTCTGAAGTACCCGTAAAATCCTGCTGAGGGGAGACGCTAATTATAGGTACTCGAAAGTAAGAATTGTATACATATTTCCAATTCCAATATTTAGCATCGAAAAAATCTAATAGTCGATGGAACACAATAAACAAATGTACAAATACGTACAAAAGATGATACAAGTTTTATGATCGTTTCACGCACAAATCATCGTTAGAAAAACACTAAACACGTCTATTGTCATTAAGTGCTAATTTTTATGCTGATTTTTAGAGATAAAATGTTATGGAATTCATTTAATTGAAATGGAAGAAAGAAAGGCGGCGAGCCGTGGGCAGGTAAGAACTGACTAAAACGTGCGAACGTTTGTAGTGCGAGCATAGCTAGAAGTTGTTCAAGGCGATAGAGTTGTTTATACACAAACTCCGATAAGTCGGAAGAGTAAAACACGAAACAATAGCAAAATGAGTGTTAAAAGCAGTAATGTTATGCTTTATCCCTTAGAAGCCGCGTTCCTACTCGAAAACTAAACCTAAACCTGGAAATAGAGGGAAAGCAGAACAAATAGCGTAAGCATCACGTAACTAAACGTTGTTAACCATAGCCTCCGTCCCATCACTTATAACAACTCTTGCGCTATATTAATATGAAAGCGGCATTACTATGGCTCGAACGGTTACCGAGATAATGCACAAACGTACACAGTTTGCGGAAATTAGCAAAATTACCAAATTTGGAGGGCGATTGTCAGGTAGTTGGTGTGTGATTTCTAACCAAATGAAAAAAGAGCTTTATTTTAGCACAAATAATTGTTGCGACTCAGTTTCCGCTACAAGGTTGGTAAAGATAAACAAATTATTTCGCTTGAAGATTCAACACTAGCGTCATCTAGTTGTCGGAACACCAACTACTACAAATTAAAAGTTAACTGTAATACCATTACAATTGCTCATTCAGTTTTAAGTTATATCAGATGCCTGAAAAGAACCGTCACGGCTTCTAGAATATACCAATTAATTTAATGTACACATGTAGAAACGTATCGTATCTACAAACATTAAGAAAGAATCGAGAATAAAGCCAGTCGGTTTATATTTATAAGAATACAACGTGTGGTTTATGTTGGTCCTTTTATTAGATGATTATTAACATTCCAGGTAATTGATTTCATTCACTTTTGGTGGATGCACGAGCTGTTTTCAGCGTAGATATTGTATCAAAATTCTCGACTGAACAAACAATGATTTAATTATTATAATATGAAAATACTTTGCTTTTATTCGCTTAATTTTTAAAATTATGTATACACAAGATGGCACCCTGTGAATTTTTGATTTATAGATTAAATTGCAATCAACGATTACCATAGATTACAAATTGTGGCAACCATGTATGTTTAAAGTCGAAAACATGTGAATTTTCTGCTAAAAATAGTATTGTTGAAGTCCCGTTTCTATAGTGCATAGTGAGAACGATATGGCGACTGATATAACAATGGTGCATGCTGCATCGACAGCAAATGGCACTTGTTTACTGTTGACATTAGGTATATTAGTCGGAAATTTTTAGTTCCAGTTACATTTATCGTTGTTTTCGAGTTTTTTTGCTAGCGCGTGCTTCGCTGAACATTTACAAGCAAAATATTTATAATCCGATGAATTTCTGCTCTTATTTCTTCTGGGACGAAGGTCAGAATGTTGGGAACGAAATATATAACATGAAATATATCATGTCTTTATTAGATTTCAATCTAAAATGCTGAACGTAATTTTTGAGTGATAACCGCGTACGCAAAATCTACGGTTACAAATCAGCGTTCAAGAATTTATTTTTGTCGAAATTGCTTACATATTTGAATAATTAACATACCTGTACGAGTAATTGCATTCCCCTTTTGTAATCTTCAAATCAGGCAGAGTAAAACATAAGAATTTGTGCAATTCTGATTTCTTGTTGCGCTCAATATAAAACGGATTGTAACATTCGCGAACCGTTATTTGCCGTCGACCACCCTTAGTCGGGTTTTCCTTGAGGCCTGGCTGCTGAGGAGAGCGCGCGTCGTGCGCCACACGTCGCTCGCTTTCCACGCGAACGCGCGCCGCCCGCACTCGAGCTCGCTCGCGGATTCGAGACGCCGACCACACTCGCTTCGCACCGCAGAGAGGGTCCAGTCGATCCGACGTTCGCCTGCCATTCGCGCGCCCGCTACACACTGTGCCCGTCGATCCAACGCGTAGTGCGCACGACCTGAGGAACCCCGCGAGGTATCCTGCGACATCCAGCATCTTATCGACCAGAACGAGAAGGTGAACAAACCACACGATGGCATCCGGCGAAGATTCGATGAATGACAATGTGCAATTTTTCGAGGGGGTCGAGAAACTGGTGGAGATTTGGTTTACCACCAACGATGCCACCAAGAAGGGCGCTGATTTGAGGAAAATTCCTAGGTAAGAAGAAATTAGCAATTAAATTTATTCATTTCAATGTTAAGATCAGATATGTAAGAAAAAAATTATTGCTGAATTGTTAAAAGAGGGCAAAATATCCGAGTCAGCATTCAGTGATATTGTTGATTGGACCGTAACGGCGCGCGGTGACCGTGAGCGGGATAGCGGGATTTTCCTCCCGTCGGCGGGCAAAAAAAGGGAATATTTGCCAGGACGCGTGGCAAGCGCACGCACCTGACCGGCGTGTACCCGTACCTGTACCTTTTCGCATGTAGTTTGCATGAACATTTACGTTTTTCGAATTCGCGCGCTCGCGTTGTGCGCTGTGTATCGATCGGTCGACCTTTGCTTTACCGTAAACCTGAATATAAACAAACGGCGTGTAATGTGCAACAATGTCGCACAATTCAACATTGGGAGGCATGTCTAATAACGGAAACATAAATTATTAAACATACTCCAAATCCAGCTGATATTTACTTAAATATTCTGCTGCACTAATCCGTACTTGTCAATATTTATCGTTGGCTTAGGTATTTCTTTGTACCCACGGTGTTATTTGTTACCATTTGCGATAGTACATGAGCGCAACGTTGATTATTCCGAATTTTACACTACAATAGTTATCGTACGTGTAAGGTTGCAACATTACTACGTATTCAAATCTTATCGCCGCGTATTTGTGAACATAATTTGCCAGAGAAGAAACTTTACAAACCGATAATTTTTTTCTATTTTTGGAAAATTTTGACCGCGCGCGCGTCCATTAAACTTCTCCTATGTGACGATTAACTTGTTGATTGATTTAATTGCCAAGTTCAAAGTACAATTATGTAAGTATGCGCATACAATTGTTACTTATTAGTTTTGGTTTTGCCCTCTGCTCTTTATTGTCGTTTCTCGTTTGTATTATTTATTTTGTAACACTGCTGTGTCTCGTGCATGCGCGCCGGCTTACAAGCATCGCACATTAATCGAATCTATTATTAGATGTTCGCGCTGCAGAATTTTATACGAGCAATCAAATAAATTGATTGCCGAGCTTGCTCGTTGACTCCTTTGTTGTCGCCGGGATCGCCGTTAAACACGCTTCGCATAAATCATTATAAACCGCATGAGTATCTCAACCGCATGTCACTTTCGCGGATTCCGATATATCCAGCTTATGATTTAATCCAGTAAAAACGATGACCCTGAACGTTTTTTGATTTTGTTTTAGGAGCAAACTGGAGTCCTTGCTGAAGATAGTCCGCTGTGAGATAATCAGTTTCACCAGCAACGACAATATAGACGCCTACGTGCTGAGGTAAGATCAATTTATGTCCGTTGTTAAATGATTGTGTGTTGGGAATCGGGTCGCGGCGTCTTTTTATAGCCGCTGATAGTGCGATTATCAGTAGTTTTGATAGTCTGCCGGCGTGCTAGACGAGATGCTCTCGAAGTGGGAAGTGGAGTCGCGCATTCGTTTGTGTCGCATCATCGCATGTACACTGGTATCGATCCTGCGGGCCGCCGCAACGCGCGCTTTCCTGACGCGGACGAGAGAGCCTGACGAGATCGATTGCCGCCTTCGATTCGGCCGCAGCCCCTTCTGAAAGGGGCAAGTACTTACGTCAGCAGCGTAGGCGTGCAGCTGCCGCTTGGTCTCCCTGCAGCCAGCAGGAGGACTTCAGTCTGACGAGCTAATTATCTATCTCGCTGGCGACCTAGAATCCCAGCGAGGCAATGTAGATGGCCGTGGCCAAGGGCAAGGTCCCAACACACGGCGAGCGCACAGCGCACGCGTATCCGTTCCATTTTCGCGACGAAGTTTATCTCCACGGGTATTTTTAGCCGCCGCCACAGCGCCGCTGCCTCCTGGGCTTGACCCGCCCGCGTCTTGCTCCCTTCATCCATCGATCCTGCAACCTCATCTCCTAACTCTGCTATCAGACAAACAATACACACATCTACAAAGATTCGCCAGTGTCGAATTCGAATGTAAACCCTTCAGGGAAAGAGCGAAATTACTTGGCAGGCAGCCACGGCCGCAACGAGTCGTGTGTTTACTGTTTTTCATTTTCTTGCGCACGATAAACCGCGTGTATCAGCTGTGGGTAACTCTGTTGTTGGCACGCGTCGTTTGCACGCCACGCGAAAATAGCTTTTCAAGAGCAGTGTCACTCCGATCGCGCGAATTTACTCTTACTTAACGCAATTACGTTGTGTTTTTTTCCCACATCGCAACCAAATATTTTCGCTGTTGCGTCAACAACGCGCTGAATTACAGCGCCCGCGGCTCGTGGAAAAATGCTCAATTTATACTAATCAGTCATCTGGGTGAATGAACACTTCGATCGCATTATGTAATCCGGCAGGGCCGTTTCACGAGAAGATCCAGTTCAACAAACCGCCTGAATTATCAAGGCCCGGCGTGTGTGCGATAAGAGGCCTGAATATAAATGCATGTACAGTTACATCACTACGCGCTCAAATTGTTACGATCACAATTTCGAGCGAAATTAAAAGGGTGAAGGTCGCACCTATTTCCGCGACCTAAAGTGTGTTCATTGTGGAGCACTGTTTCAATATGTATGGGATCTTTAATTTATACCGAGATTAGTTTGGTGTTGATCAACGTCGCAATCAGTTTTAAAACAAATCGCGAATGCTTTCGAACTAATATGGCGCGCGCACGAAGATAGTTTGCTGTTGCTATCGGTCAACCGGCGTCGTCTAGTTCATTACGCAGATAAAACGTGGATGTCACAGTGGAATCGTTTGAATTCGCGCATCGATGCTTGTCCTCCATGGTCTTGTCCCCGAACCGGGTTCGAGTTCGAGTTCATTAATTGCTACTTTATGGCAGCTTACCAACGCGAAAACCAAGCAGTAGCCCGCACTGGCCTTGTGCACGTGTGTTCGTGAAAGCAAAAGTTTTCATCGGGACGTGCCTTGCATTACATTGTGACATTATTATTAGCAATACGTATTAGTCATTAATACTCTGTCAACTTGCTCACGATACATTCAGGGAATGTAATTTGAATTTAAGTTGTATTAATGCATGTGTCTTCTGTCAATGTTCATAGTTCATTTAAAAGTCTTGAAAACTTTCAAAAATAGAACTTTTGTACATATTTAGAATGTATTTGGAAGTAATGCATGTGAACCGACACATTAGTCATTTTTATTTGGAACAAGTGCAAAGGTCATTGATTAATTCACCATCCGGAACATGACAGCTAATATACATTGTACATTCCTTGATTCTCTGAGCAAGTTTATTAATGAAATGCTATCATGTGCAAACACAGTTTACAGACACTTACATTTGTTCGTACGTATGCTTTGTATTTTTTTAAATACATATTAGTGACGCGATGTTGGCGTCAGCATTTACAGTCGACCACATTTTGGCGCGTGGGGACCTAATAATGACTAATTAACCGATTTAAAATGCTCGACTCACGCAATTGCATCGAATTTGTAATCAATTATCAGATTTTCGTTTCAACTTTAAACTTTAATCCCCAATTTCTAAACGTATTGCTAACGTTTCACTTTTCCATTGCAGTGAAAGTTCGATGTTTATATCTAAGCGTCGTTTTATTCTGAAAACCTGCGGTACGACCACTCCATTGCTATGCTTGGAAGTCCTCTTGGACTTAGTCGAACATTACGCAGGATTTGACGAAGTGGACGACTTGTTTTACTCGCGTAAAAACTTCAAGCGTCCAGATTTACAAGTCACGCCGCATCAACACTTCGATCAAGAGGTGGAATTATTGGACAGTTTATTCAATGATGGTGCGGCATATTGTCTTGGGCCAGTCAATAAAGACTGCTGGTTTCTGTACACGCTGAACCCACTTCCAGAATTCAATGGGCGCCAGGTACCGAATGGCCAGAATGTTAAAATGGCCGAGCCGGATCAGACCTTAGAGATTCTGATGACCGATTTGGATCCAGAGATTATGTCGGTGTTCACACGTGAGGATTCACTGACCGCAGCTGATGCGACCAAGGTTTGTTTACCCCCCGTGATATGTTTACTAACATGCCGATATGAATGTGTTCCATTGTTGTTATAGAAGTCTGGTATAGATAAAATAATCCCGAATATGATAATCGACGACTATTTGTTCGAACCGTGCGGTTATTCGATGAACGGAGTTACGAAAAATGTAAGTACAAGTTGCAATATTTTATTAATTCATGTTTAGTCTATTGTGGGATATCAGAATGTTTGCTAATCGTATTCTATAATCCATTTGACATGTCTTGCTGTGGAATTGTAGATTAATACTGACTCCAGTTGTGTGAGTTTCACTTACTGACAATATTTTTGTGATGTAGAAATTTAACGAGATGACTAATTTTGTTTTATGTTTAGGGTAACTATATGACTATTCATATTACACCAGAACCAGAGTTCTCTTACGTTAGTTTTGAGACTAACGTCCCGGCTGCGTCTTACCGCGAAATCATCAGTAGAGTATTAGAGGCTTTCAATCCCAGAAAATTTACCATCACTCTCTTTGCAAATCAGGTATTACACGCTGTTTTGAAGGTTTTCAATAAATTCATTTACAAATTTACTGAAATATTTATATTTGTAGGCATCTCAAGCAAAGGATACACCAGCAGATTTGCGTCACCTCACCAAGATCGGAGATTGGCATCGCCGCGAGTTGCAGGTGTGCCAGTTCAAGAACTACGATCTCACTTATCTCTTCTACAGCAAGTTCCCAAGCTGAGGGTGTATGGACGAGCTGTGTTCTGTCACAGCTACCAGGCATGCGAAGTTTCCATCTGGCATTCCCATCATTCGCCCCAATCGCATTCCAAAAATTAAATCTCCATTAGGTCAACAACACTCGCCTTCCGTAACGGACGTTCTTACGAATTTATTAAACGCAGAGGACAAGAGCAACTCTGCGCGTACTTCACGCTTGAACATTCACTTCGCAAACGCACGAACCATCCGCACGCATCCGCTCAACATTCTCATCGCTTCCTTTATATTCATTTTGGTCTTCTCATTCGATGACTTCGCATCGGCACTCATCCTGTACTGCTGGTGGCGCACCAAAATCTCGTGAAGTGCTTTTCGAACTTTTGCAACGAGCAGCGCGTACTTGACGTAAAGTCAATACCCTAACAATAGAAAACCCTTCCAATCTTCCCTAACAATCATACTATCAGACCAACAGGTCATCCGATGACGCTTTCATGAGCAGATCATCGTCTTAGGCTGTGCGTGCCGTCGTTGTTCAACCTATGAGGGTTAGCGCGTCCGCACCGGCCTACGGTACGCATATGCGCGTCCTCGCTGCAAAAGTTCACGCATTCATTCAGGACATTTATTTGAACATTTCTGTATCTAACTCAACCCATCAGGGTTCAGATATGCGCCATTTGGCGCGAGAAAATTCGTTGTCGCCACCGCGTCCACGTGACAACTACATGCGGTCGCATGTTGATGCGGTGGTGTTTTCGAAAATTTAAACTTTTGTTATTGTTAAATTAATTCTATATAAGTATAAACAATATTGAAACGGAAGTAGAGCATCAAAAAATAAATTTAGAATTATTGTACATGTAATTTTTTAGAGAGAGAGAGCAAAAATATATATAATCGTTAGTAGGACCTTTTTGTTAACATAATAAGGCGGTTCAGTTCCATTGGTGATTACTAGCTAACTCTGTTCTGTTGTGATAAGACGGTTTTAACGCAAGACAATGGCAATTACCGTTTATTATAAACCTCGCCAGCTGATGGAGTTGGCTGTAATTCAACTTGGATACGTTGAGATATTTTAAGCTAAGGATTATTATGTTAGCACACAAAATTTAAAAAAAAATAACAAGCAGGGTTGAAAAAGGTCCATTTTTCTACATAATTAATACTGTTACATAGAATTTAATCAATGTAAGGGTATGATCTAATTGATTCTATACCAAATGTGTTATATTTTAGTATATTATATAAATGTATGTTTCTATGTATTATAGATTCAAGTGAGGAAAACTTTAAAATATGTTAATCAGATGAATACAGATATACAATAATCAAATATTTTTTTTATATCTCAAACATTGACTGAGGATAAGGCTCAGTCAACTTGTTTAATAAGAAAATTCTATAATTTGAGGCCGCCAGTGTAGTGACTCCATAATTCAATGCAAGATGTCGCCACATTATGATTCGAAGAGAGCGCGGAAGGGAAAAACCTAACCACCTGCTACTGAACACGACTAAGAACCCTAAGCGCTTACCGCTGCTCTTTTATAACTGCTGACTACCCGCAAAGAGTGGTGGGGGAAACTAGTGTTATTCGTGCATGAAGACACATATAAAACCTTCGACCAGCTCTCACCCACAATCATTGTGGAAAAACTTTAATAACATCATGATAACATGCGCCACTAGTCAACACATTCTACTAGTTCACATTAAATTCGTATTGAAATCAATAAATGATTACATTCTTATCACTGATCTGAGCGTATCAGTAAAGAGTCAATAATCAGCCACTAGTATTTATCTACTTGCTACAAATCGAGAATTTCAAGCACACGTCTGTTATAAATATTAATCTCTTAATGTGTGTGTAGATTGTATATTTGAATAGCCATTAGTGTAATTATCATAAGTTGATTGTACACAAAGTTCGTGTGGACAGCACTTTTATACTTGGCCTCATCGGAATACATTTTTCACATTTCGGTTATAATTATTAGCTAAGCTACGATGTAAGGTCAACTGGTTTCTGATAAACCGCTCAAGCGCAATAACAATTTTAGAATTGATTGATTATGTATCTGGATATAAAAACCGCGCGCACTCATCACTTGGTGTTAGTCGATATTCAGGCAGCGAACGAATATTTACCAAATCGTTGTGAATCATGAAGCGTACATTGATTTTCGTGGTTATTGCATTGCTTGTGATCCAAGCCACATTTGCACAAGGTAAGTACACGCATTTATTTACAGCTAATTCAAACATTTTTGTGTTGGATTTCGTGATATAATGCTATATTCGACATTCTTAAATAAATTCATTCGTTAATTAACCTTTAAAACAATAAGTTTAATGTTTCATCAAATATTTCTTCGAAAAGAGGCTTAAAATCGATGATGTGATGATTGGATTTTTTTATAGAGGCCGAGGTGTGCACAGAGGGTGAGTCAAAAAAATCCGACGATAACTGCAATGATTGCTACTGTACCAAGGGGGGCTGGGCGTGCACAAGGAAACAATGTGACGGACCAAAAGTGCAAATCAGAGATACCCGAGGTAAGCTCTAGTTGCGCTTGTTTCAGAGCAGATTGCACACCTGATATATTTTGTAGCACACAAAATTATACATTGTTATTTTTAATAGCCGTGGCATTGTTCTCGCAAAGCATAAAGTTTTAAATCTTAAACGAAGCATAATTTATTAACGTCTTTTGTAGACGTCCACGACCACTGCGAGACTGGGCAGACCAAAAAGATCGAGTGCAACACATGCCAGTGCCATGCGGGAAATTGGGCCTGTACCGAGATGGCTTGTTTCGTAAAACCAACAGCGTAACAATTTCAGTCCAGATTGTAATTGTAATGCGACTATCAATAACTTGTAGACTCTTTGACGATGTCTGGCAAATGAAATAAAATTGATGCATGTAGAAAATTAATTGGCACTTTGTTATTGCCCCGTTGTTTACATTGGTGGTATATCACTGATTTGTGTTCGAAGCTTGCTTGCGAATGATGTTGTTGTAGGTGGAACATTACCGATTAACTTGGAACAATAACCAAATGATGGAAGTCGTCAACAGGTGATGTAAACACAGTGTCGCGCGTTTACTACTCGTATTTACACCTTTGTTCGAAGAACAATGAAGACATCATTTCCTGTGACAGCATTTTTGGGTTTGTTGGTGTGTTGGAAAACAGAAGGAGATTACTACTCGCCGCTTGATATGTGCAAATTCAACGAGACCAAATGGGTCAACTGTAATTATTGCCGATGCTTGTGGACATGGGCGATGTGGTCATGCACGAAAAATGTATGCTCTCCTCTAGAGATGCTTGGAAAACAAAAAGGTACCAAAACTTGATTTACGATTATATCGTAAGGAATTGAAAGTTTATGCGAAATTAATAATTACAGAATGTTATCATGGAGAACTGAAGAGAAAAGATTGCATTCATTGTGTTTGTCAGTATGGCAAGTGGGTTTGTGATGCTGAAGTTTGCAATGTGGAATGTAAAGATGGCAGTTTAAAAAGACAGGAATGCAATGTTTGTAGTTGCATTGGTGGCAAATATCGGTGCACCCAATATCCATGCATATATTATTATGGTAATTATATCAATTTAAGTTAAGTTAAATCAATATCTATCTTTTTTTACATTTGCAGGGTTTAAATGTCCGCCAAATAGTAAAAAATTTCTTGGTTGTAATGAATGCATGTGCGATCTAACGGGAATGGGTCTAGTATGCACCAATATGGATTGTTTTTAAATTATTTTGTAGTGAAAATATCCAGATATTTTAAAACTTGGACTTAAAAACATTGCGTATTGTTTAACTTATCTAAGATTATTTAGTTGCTCTAAGGCACTCTAAGCCGTACGCTTGCCCGCTTACTTTGCATAAAAAAAACAATAATATGCTTCGAGACAAGAAATGAATTTTTACTTCCCAATAAAAACAGAAATAATATGAATGGTACTTACGATCTTCTATAAGCGCTTCGCCGAGTATGAATTGTCCGATTGAATAACACGCACCCACAAATATTATAAACACTAGGTATCACTGTTGATGCACCAATCTGATTTACACAAACTCGAAATAAAGGTCAATTGAAGACACAATCATCACGTGAAACGGTACAAAATGTTTTTTATACTCGTAAGAACATGTCAACAGCGTTATTGTTATTAGTTTGAGCAGTAATTGAACGAATGTCGCATTTGCAAAATTAAAATTGCAAGAATCACGCACGCCGCGATATCCGCACGCGAACGAACCGTTGTAAACACTATTGTAAACGCTGACGCCATTGTATTGTGAAAGCGCATCGATGTGTGCTCATGCTTATCTCTTTGATTGTCCCACCTGGTGTCGGTCAAAAGAAGTTTCGCATCAAAATACCTGAACTGAAATAACTCTCTGCTTGTAAAAATACCTCAAAAGGAATAAAAATCAAAATTCTGGAATTATATGTTTTAGGATTACATGAGGTATTCCATTAAATAGACAAAATGTTATTTTGATAGTATCACAATCATTTATTGACTAGAATAAATTGCGTCGTTGGTTTAACGTATATATAATTGCTGGTGCATTGTCGTGTGCATTTACATAGCATCGTTTTGATCAGAACTTATTCCGTCTTGGGCTTAATACGCTCAGTAAATTGCTTGAAACTGTCAGATCTGTATATATAAATGCTGGCAATCGCTCCTGCACAAGCCCCAAACCAATAAACCACCATAAATTCGACCAAAGTGTGCCCTTCGCAACCAGCTTTCAAGGAAGTAGCTAGCGCCGGATTGAAATATCCTCCAGAGTAATTAAACGCCGCTACCACCATCATTGTGGCAAAAAATGGATCGGCGATTGCTGCAAATCGTGCATTGGAGTCATTTAAAAATCGTGATGCCAACCGACATACACATGTTGATAAGCCCTCTACGAAGGTACCGACGGCAGCAGAAACCTGAAAATGAAGTTTGCTTCAGAAAAGCCATTTTTTCAAGTTCTTAAAGTGAAGGTAATGTGCAAAGGGAATGTAACCTGGGATTCTGGAATTAGGTTCTGGTACTTCTTATGCTAGCACTACCCTCTGATACATTTCGACGAAGAGATGCAAGTGGACGACAACGTAGTTTTTTCACGAGCAAGAAAGCCGTTAGTGCGCCGCTGTTACTTCCAAGCCAAAAAGCTAAAGCTATATGCCAAAGCGGTGTGCATTTCCAATTAAAACTTGTACCAATCGCTGCGTTCATGAAAACAGCGCCAACGTGTAACAACTTGCCCATTAATGCAAACATAATATCCCAGAGGATACAAAAGGGTGCGCCATATGGTTGGCAGCATTTCACGAAGTACCTTTTCGGAAACGTTGAAATAAAGGTACCCAGGATTTCAATTATGGTACGTTGCAACCAGTGGTGCTGAGGAAAGGATTTAGGTAGAGAAGGATAAGGTAAAACGGAGGGAAGCCTTCAAAACACAATATTATTACCTGCAAGTCTGCTTTGCATTCCTCATCCACTTTTCCGCGATGTGTTTCAGTCAACTCCATCGACCACAACAATTGAACATAGTAGTAGATGAGAATACCTCCCAATATTTGAGCAATAATAACATACAAGGCTTTTAAAGCTTCTTGTGTGCCTTCTACAACCTTTTCCATTTCGGAGTATGGGCAAGCCGACTCGATCTCCCATACTCTTGCCCACCATAATGTTAATAAAAATAAATATAGAGCATATACCCACACACCGTAGTTATCAGCGACTGGAAGAAATAAAATCAATTTAGATTTCTGATTATTAACTGATTCATGCATTAATCTACCAATGACTAATTCAAAGCATATAGCACACAATTCCGCAGTGGCGATGAATTCCAATAGCATTTGTTTAACTATTCCATCTCCAAGACATTTCTTAACAGTCATTCGGAACATCGACGCCAGCACAGCCGTGAGAATGATGAAAAACGTCGATATGAGTAACGGATTCATACCGAAAATGTTTTTCTTCTTGCTGAAAATGAGTAAAATTTAAAGTATTGGTTTAAGTACAAGCCAGGCATCATATTATAAAAATTTGGCTGTGGGGGCTTCTCTTAATCGTTGCTTTATGAATAAAAACGCTAACGACTCTTACTCAGCCTCGGTTATTATCGGCCTAATTGTTACTCAACCTGCAGCGTATGATCAAACGCACGCAGGCCGTCTGAACAGGCCACAAATATGAAAATAAAATAATTCGACGAATGATAAAGTACATACTTGTAGCCGAGAATGTAGCACCTCTTTAGGAGGCGCCATACCCCTTTCATGAAAGACATTTTCACCCTGCGCTGCGGGCCACAAACACACTGCGACGCAAAGACTTACAAACTAATACTGAACGCCAAAGGTACAGTAACAAAATGGAAACGGAATCGGAGAGATGCTCGAAATTTATTTTTAAAGCGCGCGACCAAGGCAAGGTCTCCCAACGCGATGCTTCGCGTAAAAAAAGCGTGGAGCGAAAATAACTGAACGTGTTGAACAGATGCACGCAGCTCATGTGTACACGCTGCTCACCAGACGCGCGAACGTGTATCGAAATATTATTTTACTATGATATCTACTATTAGGAGTAGTAGACACCTACTAATCTGCTTAGAACACATTAACATACTTACGATATATTTCGGAAGAGTCTCTTGTTTAGAATTACTTACAATCATCACTTCACACTTCACACATTGCTTTAGTATTTATGATTGTTTAGGCGATTTATGCACGAAATCGGAAAGAAATACACAACAAATTTTGATTTGCACTGTGACACTTAATTTGGTGTTGACACTGGCACACAGTCAGAACGAATGCAAGCGTCAACGCTAATTTGAACAATCGACAAAATGAACAATAATGATGCAGTCATTCACATCATATATGATTTCATGATTACTTGCCTTAACTGGGAGTATGGCCAGAACGGGAAACACAATGGTTCGTTGTAGGAGTGGGTCCGTGATTGATAATTACTTGCTGTAAAATCGTGCGAGTTATTTATTTGTACTTGCGTTTGTTGTGCGAAATTATTACAATGCTCCGAATGCCGTGTGCGCGTATCACTGATAACATGAAACGCAAGATAAATATTTGATTATCTTTGTAGACCTCTAATAAATTCCGTGTGTATAATGAAGCAAAATTAAATCAACGGTGTTTTCTGCTGCACAAATCGCAATTTGTGCTGCGGATTGCGTTTTTTATTATACCGATCAAAATTCTGTTTGACTTTGGCAGGTCTCACGCGATTCTGCCTCGCGACACGCTTCCATTTAATCATTTGTTTTTCGACGTGTGTTCGCGTGTACAGCTTTCGAATTCGGAAATAAATGTTTTCACAGGTGAATGCAATGGCTCCAGCAAGGTTGCCAATCATGAACACGGCGAATGCGCCCTGTAAGTGATCTAATGTAATCACCACCGTGCTGCTTTCATTGTTCTCTTCATCTTCTTCGTCGTAGTCACCACTACCTTCAATTATGGTTTCATTTTGTCCATCATTGGTTTCTTTCGTTATCGCTACCTTTTTAACTTTTTCTTCATTGAAAGAACTATACTGTATTCTCCACTTTTGCACCAATCCGCTTTCGAAGAGTAAAGTGATTATTTCGTTAAAATCAGCAGTCAGAAAGAATGTCTGCGGGAAGACGATGCTCACCTGTTCGGTATAAAGGACATCATTTTTGATCAGGTGTACTTTTGGTCGGCCGTTCTGCTCGACAATCCGCCTGTCCTTTTTGTCTATGTAATATTGCGCATAGTGTTCACCCAGAATAGTTATCGTATCTCGATCTTTCGCTACAGTCAACAACCATTGATATTCAGTGTCATTTTCAGTCGCGTAGATTTCATAGTTGTTGTAAATACGCGTGTCGCGATCTGATAGTGAATTGTCAAAAATGTTTTTTCGACTTTCCAATCCCCCGATACCTATGCCCGAGTCAAAAACCTCATCCTCACTGTCGATCTGATGTTCGTACCTTGGATGGGTGAGAACATTCACCAGACTACTCTGGTATAAGCTACCAACGATAATCATAAACATTGCGTAACAGATGAAGAGCCATCGTACTGGATTACTCTTTGGTTGGGTAGCCACTACGGTAGTGAAGAAGATCTGAATTGATACCACAATTGCAGCTGAGAATGAGTGTAAATAATTATGTTCACTGCTGTAACATAAATTTGCATAGACAAACGTCAAAGAACCCATCAAGATTACCAGGCAGAACAACGTGATCCAAGTGGGCCATTCAAAAATGGTGATAATAGATGCCCATGGTGGTATTAATTCAGCACTGGGTACTACCCACAGCATATCCTCCATGTAATACGTGATTGCAAACGCAAAATGCATTGACCGGTCAGGTGTTACAGTCACTCTTCCTACACCAATTAGAAAGGGATCTAAATCAATTTTTTTCAAACTCCCAGTCCATTTGGAACAGTTCACCTTACAAGTTGGATCCAATGGTCCCATCAGTCCCCAGTTCTGTGACACACTTTGCACGTGGTAGTGGAATGAAATGTTCAGTTTCTCACCCACCGTGTTTAAAATTTCAATTTCTGCACCGGATGTGGTTGAGATTACCATTGGTGGAATGTACATCAGCTGTACATCCTGAACACAATTCAAACCTCGTTTTAGTGTCAGCGAACGAAAAGCTGGGCGAAATTTAAAAACGCCACTGTGACAATGACCAACTGATTCAAATCGTGGCACTCGTCCGCAACTGTATTCATGTCCTTTTTCGTTCGGATGAAACAACAGCATGCCTGTAACACTGATAGTTTTCAAGTTCACAGGCATGATAAACATTGTTTTAAAGTGCCGGCGATTGTACATTAGTTTTAATACGTCGGTCTGAACACGAAGACCCTGCTTTAAGAATTTACCATAAATGAGAACAAATCGTGCATTAATATCATAGGAATCTGTTGCTTTAAGTCGATCCAGAATGTTTGCCAAGTCATCTAATCTATCTATAAATATTACATAATATTCGGATTTCCTTACTTTTTTATTATGGTACCTGATCTTCTTCACTTTACCAGTTTTCTTATTCTTCTTGTCATTGCAATTCGCTAAGCATTCCGCAAAACTTGGAAAAGCCTTTCTGGTTCCATTTGTCCCTTCCATGGTCCATCTGGTTTCAGGAGCCCTCTCATGCATGTGTTTAATCACACGCTGAGTTATTTCAAATTGTGGATAGGAGTACATAAACACTTGTGTGATTGTAATAAACGAGCCATTTGAGATAAGGCCATTCAGGATATTATCAAGACAGGTAGTTGCCATGTCTCGGTAAACTGCGTCTTTTTTCTCTTCGAGGTCGTCCGCCAACTCTTCATCGAAGAGTACATTCAGCACTCCTGGCAAGCACAGTATTAATAAATAAACGTGAAACATGTTTGTCGATGGTTCGAGAACTGCACTGTATGCCCTTCTAACTATGATGTAAATTAGCTTCAACAATGCGCCACTTTGGTGGATGCAGTCGGTCTATTGGGCGGTTGCGTTTTCGTTATCGATGAGCGTGGTGCTTCTTTTCATGTTTTCCGTTTTCAATCGTACGTTGTCATCAGTTGAACGTGCATGAACATCATATTTGCTAGATAGTAAACACTTCCAAGTTCACTTACACCATAATTCAGGTGGAAGTTTTATTTTATTATAAATAATAATTTCGGAGAAGGGTGTAGGTATATGGATTTTTGAACAACAGTTAAAAGGACATAAAATAATTGGTACAAATACAAACATACCGAAAAGTACACCCAACAGATTCCGATCCAGGAAGAGAAGATCCAGGAAGTTACATTTATATGAACATAACAATTATTTGAAGTACAATTTTTCAAAACTAAACTTCTTCAATTACAAGAAATAATTATTTAATGTTAGTTGGTTAGATTTTATTTCCAAAGCCTACGTTAGTTTTTGAAATTGTTTGTTTCTGTTTCTGTCTTTTTTTTTTCAAAGCAAACTAAAAATGTTTTATTAGTTTTATTTAAAGCTTTAATAGTTCCGAGAACGAAATATAGATGTC
The DNA here is from genome assembly GCF_025399875.1 of Dalotia coriaria. NCBI lineage: Eukaryota > Metazoa > Arthropoda > Insecta > Coleoptera > Staphylinidae > Dalotia > Dalotia coriaria. The sequence continues at coordinate 2,588,592 of NW_027045443.1, read as the reverse complement.
CATGGTCGACAATATAAAGCTCTCTACTATGTTATCTTTACTTTGACCTCTAGATGTCTCGTGTATGTAGAAATTATAGTAAAATATTAACTCTAACCTTTTATTAAACACAAATTAAAAATCAAACAGGATTAATTTTTAAAAGTTCAGCTCTTGTAATTACAAAACATAATTTTATTACAAATAAAATAACATAAAGCACAAAAACTGAGCTAAAAATATCGTTTACTCAGAAAATTAACGTTCTAACTGTTTTATTATTTAAGTAAAGTAAATTTTATTAAAACAATATTAATTTAAATAAAATTATGCATTGTTTTAGTGAAAAAATATGAATATGGTAGCTTTCGGATAAAATATTATCTTTTGCCCTTCTCCGCTAGATGCCCCTTGCACACTGAAACACCAAAGCCCCAAAGCTCTCCAAGTTTCAACAATTCACAATAAATATAGAGAAGTAAAACATGTTAAACTATTGCATTTCAGAGGAAAAAGTAACGTAACAAACAAACAAGCAAAAATAAATCAAAAATGCAAATCCGCTGATTAACATATAAATGAAATTGTTTGTTTGCTTAAAAAAATTAATTTCGCTCCGATTCGTATTTTAATTAAATTATTAAGCCCGGCCGGATAGTAATTTAATTAATGCGCATCGATGCGTTGCCCGCCGCGTCGACTAATCCGCGCCGGCGAGGGCCGGAGCATTCGTGGGCTCCAATTCGGACTCGCCGATGTGCTCGCCGCTCCTTCGCGGCGGAAACGACTTCTTCATCTTCTTCCGCGCCGAGCCGGCTCCCATTCCGAATTATTAATGAGCCCAACAGCGGCGTGTACGATGATGTATGGCGGTCGCAACGAGCCACAATTAAATAATCATAATATTAATGCGCTAATTATTGTAATTAATTTATCACGTGGCGTGAGGAAGAGCGCTCGGCGGCCGGAGACGGGCCGCGGTGTAAAAAATGATGGCGAATTACGCCCGGCGCTTTATTATTGTTTAGCCGCGCGTCCGCAGACAAAGCGTTTGTGTGAACGCGTTCGCTTTCGCGTTGCGGCGCGTTTCCTCGCCCGGCGTTTAATTAAAATGCTAATGAAATTGTATCATAATTCATATTTTAATAATGTTCGGATGGCCGAGCGGCCGCGACCCGTGAGAAATCCGATAAGTAGCCCGGCCGGCCCGGCAAAAGGCAAATAATGGCGAAAGGCTGCAAACGCGACCAAATAGAAATGCTTGTTTGCGTTAAATTAGCAAAAATAATTAATGAACGAATTGTGTGCGATGGCATCGAATATAAAAATCTAATTACTGAACCGCCAACGACACGATCAGTTATTTATTTCATTCAAGAGCTCATTTGTAATCTCATTAACGAACAATACCACGAACCACGAACGCAGCTCGTCGGAAAATATGAAAAATATAATCGCCAAGAAACAAATGTTTTTTTTTCGGCTTCTTGTATTTTATTTATGCTTGATTTGGACGTTTGTGTTTTATTTTTTGCCTTCTTCCTTCTAATATTTATATAATGAACTGTTATTATGATAATATATGAATAATACGCTTTTTTGGTGTATTTTTGGGTAGATTTGATGAAATATTTTATGGGCAATTTTTATTTCTATTTTTCAGTAAACGAGGAAATAATTTGATCTGAAAAAATGGCATTTTTCAGGCCAATGGATAAATGTCATGCAATCGGACGATAATAGAAACTACGATTCGATAATAACCATATCGAAGTTTATATATTATGGCATTTTTATATTTAGGTATATATTATTTGCTTGAGTATTTGATAATAATTTTCCCGATCGTAACATGTCAGCGATGTGGCCATAAAACGCCAAATATAAAATTTCATGCGCCACCTAAAATATTTAAGCTGCTCGCTGGAAAAATGGCAAAACAAGGAAGAAGCAAATTAATTAGTTTAATGATGTTTTTAAATGTGCGCGCGCAGGTAAAAATACAAGGATGTCGGGCGCGACATAAATCAACTTTGTTGTTTTTACGAGGTTCGACAGTCGGGGGCGAACAAGCGCATCACAATTACGAAATTAATATAAAGCGCTCGGCAGCGTGTGGCAGTTGTCGAACACGCTCGGCGCGACTTGAGGGAAATGCGCGCGCCCCCCGAGTGCAAATGAAAATCGAACGATTCCGGGCACGACGGCGGGCACGTCGCGGCGCAAAAAAAAATCAATTCCGCGCCGAATCGAGAGAAAAATTTGCAAGCATTTCGCCGTCCCACCGCCGCCTCGCCAATTGACACCTCGCACCTTCGCCGCATAGAGGCGAGAGTCGCGCGGCTGCTCCCCATCTCCGCACCGCGCGGCAGTAGGTAGCCGCGCCGAAGAAGTGGGATCGAAATCTCGTTAACCTAAACTGTGGGCCGTTCGCGCGTCCCGCCGGCAACGTTGGCGCGCTGCGCGTTGCTAAGGAAATGGTGGGCGGCGTGGCGCGCTGGCCCCGCCTGAACGCCGACAATGGAAAAACCCGGCGCGGGTGCGGGAAAAACAGACGTGCGGCGCGCGCGCCCACGGCCGGTTCGACGGCGGCGGCGGCGGGGAAAAAACGCCCGGCCCGCCGCCGCCGCCGCCGCCCGCGCCCACCGAATCCGCGCATTTCCGGCGCGCTCCCACCATCCTATTAACTTATCACTTTAAGCTCGGATAATGGATAATCCGTGTAAATGCTAAGTGGTTCGTACGACCGACAAAAAGGGCGCACTATTAGAGACCTTATGCGCGCTCGCCGTAACTTTTCCTCGCGCGCGTTTTCTTTTCGCAAACACATCGCGCCGCGCCGCACGTTCACCTCGTATGGCACTGATTACGAACTCGCAAATCGATTCATGCTTCTCTCCTGATTGAAAACCGCCGTTAAGCGACTCTTATCGCGCACGATACAACTGATTTCCAGAACGCGCGCACACGCGCCGCTAATTGAGTGCGTGCTAATAAACGCAAATTCAATTACATTCCATTAATTACATTACATTATATGCGCGCCGCCCGTATTTGATCTACGCACAAAAAGCACAGATTGGCGGCGCGCCGCGACAATTTGTCAATAGCATTAATCGTGCGCTCGCCCATGTTTTCCTAAAGTGGTGATTTGAATATTTAACTTTCACTCGGCGCGCGCTAATCGAAAACAAACCGCATGCCAAATAAAGCCAATTAATAAGCGATTCGTTTCGCCCATAAGCGATTTTTTCTTTCGAAATAATCAGCCGGTAATCGTGAATTGCATTAGGACGACACACATGGCACACGCGACAAACTGCGCAGTAGGTACCAAAGAGAAACTTTACGCCGTAATTTTTCAACGCTTTATTGTGCTCGTATCTCTATCGCGGCGATTCGATAAGATGTTTTTCATCGTGCCGGCGCGGCGGCGGTTCGTGCCCGGCCTCGGAAATTGCGGCGCGGCGACCGAAAACGAATTGAAAGATGAGTTACGAGGTACGAGGAAAGTAGTAAAAATTGCATTAAGGCTCGCGTCACGTCGCGACGGTTATTTCTCGTTTAGAAGTTGAGCGCAGCGGCAAGGTTGCGCGGAGGAGGCGGCGATGTTAGGAGCCCCGTTCGCCGCCCGCCGTTCGTTTCGTTGATAACTCTGATTTACTCCCACGGACATACACGTATAGATAATGTAATGAAAAAGTATGGGCCCAACGTGCTCGACGAGCGCCGCCGTTTTGCACTTCTTCATAATTTCGCCGCGCGCTAAATCCCGGAAAAAGCCGGCTGCAGTGCAAGGAGCGCGTGAAGCGAAAATGCCCCGAGACCGAATGGCATCTATTATTTACTAGCCGCTAGTTGGTGATTTATTGGGCCCACAAGAATCGTACGTTTGCGAATGCCGGTGGAGGCGCGAGGACATCGCGCCCGCCGGCGGAACGCATCGCGCGCAAAAAATGCGTCAATGAATTATGCAATTTTATCGAGTCGCGCAGGGCCATCACTGCAAAACACACGCCACGCTCGGCTAGACCAGGGTGTATCAGATGAACTAGTCACAACTCCGGCTGCAAAAACACAACGCAAAAAAAAAGAATAACAGCCGAGAGTTGGATGCCACGGCAACGGCTGGAATATAACAAACATTCAGTGAAAATTTAATGGACACATGGTTCCGGCCGGTGGCGGTCAGATGCAAAATTCCACAGACGGGTTTTCCCAGGCGATGGTTTGATGCTAAAACGTAAATGAAAACTCCCAGTGGGATATTAAATCCGCTCGTGGCGCTGCCGCGCTACAAATAACACTCGTTGCGCATAAGTTTCATGTTTAACTGATCGGCGGAGGCGGCGCGCCGAAGGGCGGACGCGCGCAGAAGCGCAAAACGAACGCGAGCGCCGCGAATTCGCCGGCGTCCATAATTCTAAAAATAAATAGGCAGTTGTAGATCATTCGCGGCGCGATTGTAAATCTAATCGCAAACTATCCCCAGCGCACTCGCCTCAAACTCCGAACTCCCTGGAGCCGCCACCACCGACGCACTCAGTTGCGTTTGATTTTTGCGCGCGCGCTTCGATTATATTTATTGCTTTTTCATTGAAATTTGTTGCTGCGGCAAACAATTGCGTGCGATTTTTCTACTCGCCGGCGATAATAATCGACGCAATCCGCGCGAATGTAAAAATAATTTTCGGAGTTTTATTTCGGTGCGTATATTGCGGCTTTCGGTCTTATTAAAAATAATGCGATTGGATTAGCGTTGGGCGGCGATTTGCCGCGCGGAAAATGAAATCGCAGGACGAAATTGTTGTGCGAGCGTGCCGGGCGAAATTTATTTAACAAGCCAATAAAATTCAATGCCCGTTCGGCGTTTTCGATTATTGTTATTATCGTTATGCGGGGATTAAAGCAGATTTACGACGCGGGCCAGCCCTGGCAATTAATTTTTGTTCGCATTCGTGCGCAGCTTTTGTCCGCAGCAGTCCCGGGAAGCGCGCCGATATCGCCGCGACCGGAGTGTTCTGATTTAATCACGCCGAACGGCTTCGGAATGGGAAAAAATCGAAATCGCCGCCAACCTCCGCCTCCACCACCACCAAACCCCGCAATACGCAATCACAAACCCATTTTTTATGCATACAATAAAATAATAGGCTTTTTTTTTGTGGCGCGGATATTCGATAGCGCTTCCGAAAATGGAAAATGGCAGCGAGACACGCAGCCGCACCCCACCGCCCACCCCGTGTCAGGAGTCGAAAAAAAAAAGCCGTGCCGGAAAAAAAGCGCGCCGGGCGAAATAAAGATCGATGTATGAAAAATTCATTTTTCCATGCTAGCGATTCTTAAACGTATCTCATAACTCGTTTTCGCTTGGCGACGTTTCACTAAAGCAGCGCTTACGGCAAGCGGTTTCCATGGTAATTCACGAGAATTTCATTTAAATTGTCACATAAATTCGGTGCGCCGGGGAGCGAGCGCACGGGCGGAGAGGCGGCAAGGCAAGCGTGTCGGAACATCGTTCTGTGGGGGGAATACGTAAACGGATTTGATGCGACCGCCGCACACATGCACGCGCGCACACACACCACACCACAGCAGCCGCCGCCGCCGTCGGTGGCATGGGGCGTGTGGGGGAGGGTTGGCGCTCTCGCGATGGCCGCTTCGTTCGCACGGCGGGCGACGCGCCGGCAACTCGTGGTAATTCACTAGGATTTAATTTAAATTAGTTTTCGCGGCGGGGTCGCGGTAACATTAGAATTGCGCCTCCGTGCGCCGCTGCCGCCACCGCGCCGCCCTCCGCGCGTTCGCTCAAAAAGCCCCCCTTTTCGCAGGCACATCACAGCCAACCAACCGTCATCACCGGGGCCGAGGCGAAAACGATTCGCTCGCGTTGTTCAATATGTTCCGGCGGCTTAAGGAGGCTTTGCACTTGGAATTGCTCGAAATGAAACCGCCGAAACAATATAACAACAGGCGTGATGGCATGGTTTAGTCAAGTGATGGCGCAACAAAGAAATGCCAAAATTACAACGCGCTTCGATTAGAAACACTAGCAATCGTCCAATTTGGTGGAAATTGATTGAGTCGGGGGCGAAATCGACGAAATCAAACCGTTATGATGCATCGGCCGCACGCACAATAACAACAAACATGTCATCGATTATATATCGCATCCCTCGCCGCCAACCACCGCCGGTTTATGTGCGTATTTCACTCTCTCGCTATGTGTGTGTGTGTGTGCGTAAATGGTCATGTTGGACATGCACGGCAGTCTCTTGTGAGGGGTGCCGTTTAACGGCGGGTAGTTATCTGTAATAAATGTGATAATCCCATGTCGGCTACAAGTCACCTCCGAAGAGCTCGACCAGCATCGAAGCCCATATGTCGCGATCCGACTCTCGCCGATAACAAGCGCAAACCGCAACCCTCGAAACACTTGTCGCACAATACGTCTACGGAGAGACAGTTGGCCTTTTATTGAAGCGCCCACCGAAGTGCCGCTTAATATTTAATAACAATTTTTCAAACACATGTTTTGCGCGGCGTGCGTAATCGAATCGTGGAGATAATCGAAATTTCCTCGCTCAATGTGGGGCAGAACGTCGTAAAATCAAATAAATAAAAAGAACAACGCATCAAAGATGCAAGGACCGCACTGCTGGTGCTGGCAAAGCGATGCTTCTGCAGAAGCACCAGAGTTCCGCAGTTTGTAGTTTTCATTGCGCCACCGTTTTGGCCGAAGTGTTGTTTAAGTAACTGCTTAAAACGTAACGACGGCATCGCCAATTTGTGTAAATAAGTTTAGTATTTTGGCGGCGGCGGCGGCGGCGAAGTGCTTTCGGCCCTTAAATCCGAGCGCGGCGTCGCGTAAGTAAGTAAAACATGTAAATTTAGTCGATGTCGAGTTGCGTTCGTTCGCGCAATGGGGGCGGGCCGTGCGCGCCGCGTTTTACTGCTAGTTAAAAGCGGGCGCGCGCTTCAAAAACGTCGCCGGATGTAAAGAGGTAAAGAGGGTAGTTACCCGGAGAGAAGTGCGCGTCGAGTTGAGAGTCGTACTTTCCTGGCGTCCATTACGGACGGCGGCGACGCTGGTGGCGCGCTCCAACATTTTACGCTACCTTTCAAGACCCTCCGACCGCCGGCGAATCCGCAACGTCGCGACACGGCGTTTACGTAAATGTGACAATTTGTAATGTCATAAACCTACCGGCTGGGCCAAAAGATTCACGAATGTAAAATTAGGTTCAATTTCAATTTTGGAAAAATTATATTTTAAAAACAAAAATTTTTTTTACAGGACGAAGAAAAAGAAAACACAATATTTTGTATTCGAGTGCAAATAGTACAAATGTACAATTTATTTATTGCTGTATTAACAACGTAATTTGTGTAAGAAATACAAAAAAATAAAAAAAAAAATCAAAATATCAACATAAAAACCGAAAATCTTTTGCTCTGCAAGTACAATTAACATTTGAGCCATTTCCGCGCGCTTAGTTAGTCAGACTATAATTAGGCTTTTCCACTTTTCCACGACGTGGTGTGGCACGATACAAGGCAAGCGAGTGGAAAACGGCGCGTAATGAAAAGCCGCCCCTCGCACGTTTGCAAACTACGCAACTTTCCAAGAGGCTTTGCGCGGATGAATGAAATCGGCGCGAATGCCGCAAATATTTATTACACAATATGCCGGAATTTTGAGCAGTCTAATCGCTCGTACTCATTGGACAAATCGTCGCGCATTGCCAATCTGTTTAAGCATGACTTCAGACGTGTTTCCGACATTTTCCAACTATGTACCTATGTACCTACAACACTCGCAATGTCTCCAAAACGGCGCCGTTTTTACTTTATGTCTTGCACATTCCGCCGCCGCCGCCAACAATTTGCATATTAATTAAAGCGTCGTGAAAATCACCCTGCTAGTAAGCAGAAATTACCAAATTAGCATGACTCACATTTGCACCATCGCAAAGGCTTTAAAACTTTACCGCTAAAGAAGCAGACAATTTTACTTCCATTTTTTTTTTATTTACATGCAAACAATTTTATACCAACAGATGGATATTTATTTATATTAATAATACACGCACATCTTCAATTTTCATCTGCGATAGTGTTTTCAAGGATTTGCGCGACACCCGTCGCGCACAACGCAGGATAAACGCCACGCAGCGCTCATCGGCAAATTTATTTATTTCATTTTGCAGCGAAATGTCCCACAGCGAGGCAACAATTTGATAGCAAATCGACATCGGCTATTATCTCATATTGATTGCTATGCGTGTCATGCGTTCATCACAATGTACGCAGTAATGATAAAGATGATACGCATAATGAGGTTGCACTATTTTCAAATATTTGCCAACACATGGACACAGCACATGTCCTAATACAATTTATATGATAATACATACTCATTTAATTCGTTTTATTCAGGATATTATATAAAAAAATTAAAAGTTAATTTTTAATCGCTTTCAATACAATATTTAAAATACAATATTTAAAATTTTTTGCAAAATTGTGTTAAACAGTTAAAAATTTATGTTTTTCTGTTTTTAGTGTACTTTATAAGTCATTTAATACAAAAAAAAGATGTAAAAATATGATTTAAAAATGTTATTCATCTTAATATTTGATATTTTTCGATCAAAAATGACGGAAAATGAAGTAAAAATAAGAAGAAAAAAATTTTTTTTACAAATTTTTACTTTATTTACAATTTTCAACTCTTAAGTTAAAAATATATATATTGTTGAAACATTTATTCACCTAGATTTGATCGTGGAAGTATACGTACGTGATTGGGATGTTTGTGGTGAAAATCCGAGACATATGGGGACAGCGAGGGTGCTCACGAGTTCGAGGGCGGATTGCGGATGGCGAAGTCAAGAAGTCTCCCGAGGAATGAAACATTAGGGCGACGATAATGAGAATCTCGTTATTACTTCACTGCACACTCGTCGCCGGCGTAATTCCTAGTCATAATCCGGACAGTTGTGCGATGCAATAACGCGCGTCGCAAAATAACCGAATGTCGCAGCGAAGCACTGCGACGCGATTACAATTACCATTAACATCATCGGTACAACCACTTAATGCAAATTAATTTCGATTGGTCGCAACAAACATACAAACACCAAAAAAATAACACAAAACTTTATGCGCATGAAAAAAACAGCCGGAATAAAACACGAGGGTAAAATAAAAAAGTGTTCGCGTAATTTATTTAATTTGTAGCAGCGCGTATAATTTGCAAAAACTTAAGTTAAATGGAGTTAAATGCGCGAACGCTGTTGTGGTTTCAGGCCTTAATTTAGTCAGATTGCAAATATTCCGAACACGAGAATTTTATTTCGGGACGCGTGTAAACGTCAGGCAAATGTTCATCATTCATGCGCGAATTTCGGTAGCGCTCGTTTTTTTCCCTCCGCTGACTTTTTGCAAGCATGAAAAATATAACAAAGTTGATGGTGGTGTTGTACCAACGCCGCCGGAATAAAATGCGTTCGTTAACAAAAAAGCTTTTAGTCAGGCGCGCGGAAAATTAAGTAAGCCCATTAATAATAACAAGCTGTCGCCATTTATTTCGACTAATTAATAAAATTTATGACACTTTACAGCGTTGTTGCATTTTTGGCCAAAAACGTGCGAGGTACACAAATGCAAATTAATATCGTTCGTGTGAATAGGAAACTAGGTATATAGTTGTTGTGCAGGAGTTAGGAGCAGGACGAACAACGCATCCTGGATTTTTGACAAAGCGCGCACGCAAACGCAGTCTGTTCATTTTTAATGCGAAATGAAAATGAATTATTCGACGATTTTAAAGAGTTATTTGTTCAAATTTGTCGCTGGCCGAATGAAATGAGTGAAAATCGAAAATGCGCGCGTTTTCCGGGCGCAAAAAAGCCGCGCAAAAATCAGGCATGAATTATTATTTAAATAGAAATATGTGCGGCGGTAGTGCGGCGCGCCCCCGTCCAATGTGTCATTATTTTAATGTGTTTTATTAATGCACTGACAAGCCGCAACTATAGTGCGAAAAAATTTATGGCGCGATATATGCGCGCACGCCAAAAAAGCGTTTTTCCAGCAGCCGCGGGGATAATTTATGCATTTTGTTTTCGGTTTTTAATAAAATCCATAAATTACCAATCGGCGTTTATTATAAAAACCGTCGCTGGGAAAGATAACGCGTATTTCGCCGATTTTCATTTTCATACAAATTAACTATGATTATTCATTGACAATTGCGCAAAAAATCAAATAAATTTCAATGCGGCGCACGGAAAATCCTGAACACACCGCATATTACCTCTGAACGTAAGAAGATTCACAATAAGCTGCTTATTTGTTAGAGACGCGCTTAATGCTATTGAACTTACAATTTTATTCGCGTTTTATCCGGCCGCGAGAGCGCGCCTTGTGTAAACGTCATTATTATGATGATGCCTTTATATGCCGCATTTAATATCGCCGTGGCACAACATTGTTTAGGGGGTCCGTCTGTTAAATAAGTTTATTAAGTTATTAACCTATAACCAACTGTGATGATCGATCCTATAAATTACACACGTCCCGTCGAAAATTATATAGCCGCGCAGTGCGCGTCGGAAAAGAAGAAATTGCGCCGGGCGCACTTACAAAAATGAACGAAGAACGAAAGAAAACAAGCCGAGCGACAATCGAGTCTCGATTTTTTTTCACCAAATAAACACGTCGATTGCGCTAAGCATGACACATGAAGAAAAAAAAACACTTTTAGATTAATTTTCTAGTCCATTTAATGCACTTTTTCTAGTGAATATTTTCTCTATTAAGACATTATAGCAGCGAGCTCGTTTCGTTCAGGAAACAAACGTTTATGTGTGATTAGGGAAGGTTTTTTGGAGCACTCCGGATACGCTCCTCGTTCGCCTGTTACCGTTTGTTCAATTAACTCAACGTAATGGAGAGAAAAATGCTGAAGGAGTTGGCTCGTCGTTAAAACGCTCAAATCATTTGTTTGCTGCGTTCTTTTGCCGCAAAGAGGTAATTACACGGTGTGGAATTACGCACGTCGCAAGACAAAACACTTCGAAAACTAATTCTGCCTTTATTCGATAGTTTAAATCAATTCGAATGCGAGAATTTAATTTGCCAGCCGCTTCTTTGCAACTAAATAAATTCATGGCGGCAGGAAGCAACTTGTATGCGTCGCGTTCACTCGAGTGTGTATTTAATTATGTTTTAATATCAATTTCAGATGCAATCAGCGATGCTACAAACTGCCGCGCGTTGCTTCAGCATAGAAAATTGTTTACTAAAAAAGTTATTAAAATTATTTATGGTCGCATCGCATGGAAAGCGCGTTAACACGCGATGAATTTGGCGTTTTTCGGGTGACGCGCTGTTCGAATTTCTAATCGATCGATGGCGATTTATCAATTGCCCGATTGGTATGCCCGATCGATCGGGCGGCCCACGTGGGCTGCCACAGCCCGTGTGGAAATTCGTCGTCGATGACTGGGTAAAGATGGTGCCGGTCGATTATTATTATGCGCGTTCGCCGTAAATGGATAACGACGAAATGACTTCCTACGTAATGAATAACTTGCAGCACCAATACGAGCCGGTTGTTGGAAATCCACCAACTGTTCCCGAAACTATAAAAAAACTATTTTTTTAATTAATTATTTTTTATTTTTTGTAATTCACAAAAACACCATCAAAATAAAATTTTATACCGAATAAAATTAAATCAAGTGTGATTTTCCAGTGGATTGCGGCGTGTTTTGGTGGAAATTTTAACGTCTAGGACCACTATAGATGTCAACAATGAAATTAAAACGTTCAAACGGACATTAAACGTTTTGTATCATGCGTGCATGATGTGTTAATACTGTTTGTAATATTATAATAACGAGGAACGCGCGACCGTTCCAACAAAGTGGCCTCGCCGAGGCTGAAACTCATTTTCAGATCACGCCGCTCGTTTTCAATCAGAAACAGACTCGCAGAATCGCACTCGGCCGATGCATTGTGCGCAAACACTCCACCTTCGCTTTGATCAGCCGGCCGAATGCGGAGAACAATGCCGTGCAATCCAAAGTCGTTGCGAGTGCGCAAATTCAAACACCGAAACGGACGAAAATGACGCGGCTCTGCGCGAACACAACGCGTTGATGCCTCCGCTAAACGCCGACAAAGTGCTGCACAATTAGAGATTATTGTTAATTTGTTAATAAACTGCGCGCAAAAGATGTAATAACTTCTTCGATTTTAATATTTGCAAATGTTTGACGTCGCGGTTGTTGCCGTTATTACATCATGGACAGGACTGCAACGCTTTTCATTTTCAACATTCACATTGCCTTTCTCTGCTGCAACTCGAATCGATTGAAGCAAAACTTATGTAATTTTATTATTATTTTAAAGGACTTGAACATCAGGAAGAAATATTGCCCAAAAAATGCAATATTTCAACTTTTCCTAGATGTAAATTTGTGCGATTGCAAAATTCCTATGTGGGACACCCTCACCTACGAGTGTGCACAAGAAATGGTGCATCAAAATAATTTCATTAGCAGTAATGACCCGAATATATCCATTTGTCTTGTGGTTTTGCACGCGCGTTGCGAAGTCTTGCGCTTCTTGCGGGGCGTTATTAATGTGCCGCGCGTATGAAACCGACCGCGCAAGCAGTAAACAAATCAGTGAAGCTGTGCGAACACATTAATAACTTAATAACTGAGCAACAATCGTGCGGCGAGCCGCTGTGTATTAATGGGAATGTCTCAATTCGCCGACGAAACCGCTCCGGAGTGCGTTTTTCTTTGTTTTGCGCTACTGCGGCGCGCGGTTTTATGACGATACGAGTAACGCGATCAGTTTATGCCAAATTAATGCTGTGCGGAAGAAGCAAGAAGTGCATTAGAGCGGCGGAGGTGCGGGCAATTAATAATATTCCATTATAGCACCACAAAGAAGAAAATTAATTATTATTCTATGAGTCGGGAGTCTTTTCAGATCGACGAACAAAACGGGCGATCCCCGATGCGAGAAGAATCAGGCCCCCGATGATTATTTACGACTTTCGGTGTCGGAGTGTTAAACGCTCCAACGGTTCGTTCACTTCTTGGACCAGCGAGCGAGGATGCTGCGCTGCGGCACTTAGTTAATGCTAGCGCGAGGAGTGAAAAGTCAACATGTGCGCACGGCTAGTTATAGGTACACAAAAGATGTGGTGTTTTTTTTTTCTTCGTTCCCAGCCGTGGGCCGTGGTACCCCCGATGGCCGGCAACGAGCGGCGAAACAAAAAATTAATAAAGACTTAATAACACCGTCAAAATAACCTGATTGAATCCACGGCAGGTTTTCTTCGTCGTCTGGGCTCAGGTGTTTTCACGTTGTTTGCGCGCGCGGGGAGAGCCTTCCGAGAAACCGTGTTATAAGTTATAAGTTATAACTTACCGCAACGACGTCGCTATATTAATTATAAAAGGCGCTAACATTATATTACCAGTCAGGGCATTGTGATGAGGGTACGACCACAGAGCGACACCGCCGCAGAATTACAACCACCACCACTGACGACGAAGACGTCGCTGTATTCATTATCGACTCCGAGGAAAAGCACGAGAATATTAATCGCTTTATGGAGCAGATTAATTTTCGATTATTAGCTTCTTGTCTTCGTTGCACCGTTGCGGCGTTAATTAAGTCAGAACACTGCACGCATTCGCAAAGCACACACAGCGATGAAGGAAAGACTTGTTAGACGTTTTCTCATTTCTGAATCATCGTCCAAAGCTGCTCCACATGCTAATAATTGCAAAAATCAATCATAAACGCGCTTCCAATCATTTTCAGCCCGAATCACTTTGACACATCGGTTAACCGAGACCCCAGCGCGCGGGTTTTCACACCTTGGTCTCACGCGTTCGTGCGCATTGTGCATATAATGAGAACTTAATCTCGCCGAAGCGAATAAATCACATAAATATGTCCCGAAATGAAAAACGTTCGCGCGCGTCATAACAAAATGAGAAAAAGGCACCCATATGCATTAACCCGGCTGCACTCGCATTGGGTTACAAGGACAGAACATGAAACGCAAGAGATTATCAGTGATGACATCGGAGTGTTAAACCTACCGGTCGATGAATATTATAAATAAACGTCAGAAGTAATTAAATCCATGTACACATAATATCTTAACAGGCGAGCATCAAGGGTTTAACTCCTTGACTCGCGGCCATCTAGGTCGGAGTCCTCTCGAAGATGATGGCGATGGCGGTGATGAAGAAGAAGTTGCTCTCGAGCAGCGCAACGAAAACCATTTTGAGAACGAAACCTGTTTCGGCGAGGTGTCGACTGGAGTCGACTTTTTATTCACTTCGTAAAATAAATCAATTTTCAGAGCATTCTTCGTTAATGCTGCATGCGTGGAATCAGCCCGCGGACCATTTTCAACACACAGAGAGCGAAAATTAGCAGTTTACTTAAAACGTTTTTTAACGAGACAAATAACAAATTTTTACGTTGGTATAAAAGAATAAAAACCTTTTGATCGAACGTAATTTACACTTTATTATAATGTATTATTGGTTGCCGTGCACAATGCTATTATTATCATTATGTTTATTATATTCATAGGGTGTTTGCGTCTAGTGGGGCCGTGTGCGTTAAACGTTAATCTAAACACATGTTAAACGACTCCGTCAGAGTCGTGGTCGACGTTGGGCTGGTGAATAGGGCCGCGATGGAGGTCCTGTCGTTCCATGTGTTAGCTTCGTCAACATGGAACGACCAAATCGTACCCAACACCCTCGGACACATTCATGCACACCGATGGTACCTAATACTATTACGAGGGTAGTTTATCAAGCCGAAACGATCTATTTTAGTTCCATTATAATGCCGACGCCGGCTTGACGTTTACAATGACAAGTCGATAATTATTACTAAACGATGCCTATGCTCGATACATGAATCAAACTACTACGATGGGATTAATAACCGGCTCGCGGTGTGTAATCTAAGAGATAACTTATAAATCGGATTTAAATTCCAGCGCGGGTAAGCAACAATAAATAATTGGATAATAGAATAAAGTGTATGACACTTTAAATTCGTGAGTAATGCGCGGATGGAAACTTTCTCCCGGCTGTCGTCAAACATTTGATTATTTCTTTATGATTCCATTAAAACGTCGTTTGGTAACGTTATTATATGATAATTTTCGATCTGTGTTGTTTTTCGGGCGTCGCCGGTTTTTATTTCATTAGACATGCGCTGCGAGGCAGACGATGGTCGAAAGCGAAAAGAAGAGGCAAACGCTCAATTAAAGCGTGCGTCAGTCATTTAATCATGCGCGGCCATAGGCCGCCAGCGCGGCTAATTATAATGATATTATTCTAATAACAATAATCCTACACGTATCAGCATCGCGCGCATACTTACGAAAACCCTGCACGTCGGCGCGCCGCGCGAGACAATGCTGCATTATGAAACAATTATTATCTCGTAATCTGAGCCGACGTATGGTAATAATAATGAGGTGCTCCCACAACGAAGACGGCGAGTGGCACGGATGAAGAAATGAGTTCTATTTGTAGTCGCTTCGCGATAAATACATATTTCCAACGTCGTGGTGCCGAAGGTGTGAAAGAGGGAAAAGCGCACGGCGTACGGGGGGACTGGCAGGTAGTATATCGCTCGGAAAGGAAGAGACTATCATGGTGCGCGCCGGGCGAGAAAGGTACGCGCCGCGCTCGTACTAATAGAGACATCATCAGATTATTGTTGGAAACGGGCGGGCGCGGTCAAAGAGGTGTCGGGATGATTAACGCGCGCCGAGCTGAATATATTAAAATGTATTATGTTGTTGTTACGATGCACTTATGTTGCGGCGCGCGGGCCGAGTGTGCGCGGTCGGGCGCGCGGCGGTTTTGTTCGCGCGCGACAAAGAAGGAGGGCAGGTGGTTGCTGGCCGGGCCCCCCTGCGGCATCGACGGGGGGTCCGCGATGTTAACATCATCGTCGACGCGGCGATTCTCTTCGCACCTCTCGCGCGAGGGAGACGCGCGAGGAAAATAATCATAATGCTCAAAGAAACAAGCGATGCGCGCCGACTCCACCGTGACTCGGACTTGATGAGTTGAGGCTTGATTGTTGGGAAAAATTGCTAAATTTTACCCGTAATACATTGGATTCTATTAAATTTATTGCTAAAGCACGCTGGGTGTATCAAAACTGAATAGAATAATATTTTTAGCGCATTTGAGGTCGTAAATGATATTTTTTAGTGATTTTTACCGAAATTTTCGTTTTTCCCAACGCAGTGCGCAAAAAACTGGTTTTTGACGTAACACTCGGCAACGCACACGCTTGCGCAGCTCGTGGCGGTTTGAGATCTCTTTTTCTCACCGCGCGGCGCGTTTGCCGGCTTTCACCTCGGCGCAATCCACTCGTCGGCGGGTTCACACGAGTCATTAGGCTCGGCGGTTCGGCAAATGAAGACGTCTGCGGCGCGCTCCGGCCTGGCCATCAACAATACGGCACCGCGGCGATTGTTTTCGCGTTAGCCACAGTGCCAATCCGTCGATTCGTTTCAAATTGTTCGGGCCGGCGGCGGAGCGCGTCTTTGGCCGCCGCGGCGCGCCGACAGACTATCAAACGAAACAATGCGCGAGCAAAAACAAACAATTGCGCGTAAACATGTGCACGCACGGACAAAAAATTAAATTATTTCCAGAAGCCGCGCCGCACACACACACATTCACACGCATACTACGTATATACCTATATACGTATATGCGGCGCATAAAAAATTCTAATTTAATTAAAATATTAATTAATTCGAACGCCATGCGCGTGCGCGTGTGTGTGCGTGCGCAATATGATTCCATTACGGCGTGCGGGCGACACGTGTAAGCACGTACGCGAAATTGAAATAAAACTATTTAAAATTAGCCGAGTGCAGAGCGCGCGCCGGTTCGCAAACAAGTACCTAATAATAGTGCGAAATAGTATTTATTACGGGCTGGCGAGCAGCGCTCGCCGGAGATGGCGATGGCGGCTCGATGGTGGCGGAGGAGCAACGGGCGACCCGGTTTCCTTTAATAACCATATAAATTAGCCGGAGCGCTCGCGTAGATTTATAGCCCCTCGAGCTTGTTGATTTATTATTTAAAGCGATATTTCACAGTCAAAATAACAGAGATAATCGGCTCGCTTTTTAATTGTATTAAAACACATCTGTTCGCGGCGGTTTTTCGCGCTCGCGCTGCTTCGACATCCTCGGAGACGCGATTTGTTTGCGTATACAGTCGGCGGCGCGTAATTAATAACCTCCTATATGTTATTTAATCGAATGATAAAGTGGCGGGCCCGAGCGCGTTTCGGAGTTTGAATTATATTCGTTTATATTTTATTTAATTTATTTATATATTTGTTTATACGCCGGGCGGCATGCGTGCATGATTAACGCGCGCGTAATATGTTATTATATTAACGTTTCGTGTCGCGCTTTTTAAATGGAGCGCGCGCGAGACAAAAGGCAAAAATGACACAACAAGACGGATGATAAATGCGAAAATTAATTTTAATAAAATGCATTATTCACGTTTTATTTATTTATCGAGTTGTACTCGAGCGTGAAGTTTTCGCCATGAATAATAACGAGTTACAGCGCGCGTATTATTCAATGAGTGCGCGCAGCTGAAGTAAAAAAAAAACAAGAATCGCGCGCGCGGACTTTAGATAATGTGTGCAATTGAATTGAAATTAAGTCAGTTTTGTTGATAAGCGCCGCAGACAGGTCATGAACGTACAAAGAAAGCAAAACAACAAAAAAAAAACGCATGCTTCGTACGATAGACTCTCCGTCGCTGCGCGATAAAGTTTTCTAATTATAACTTAAACTTACTTATACACTTGCGACATACTGTTTTGTTGTTAATTAAATTTCATGTTGCGAACGCGCATACTGTATGCATATTTTATTCGCCCCGAAAAACACTCGACTATTTTTGTGACGACACAAAAAAATAAATTGCATGTAATTCATAGTTTTTCAATTATAAAATTAAACGAAAATACCGTGGTAAAATTCAATTCGTTGAAAATTTCGTTGGTTATGAAATTAATGATTTCCAGCGTGTTTGGGGCGGTTGCGGCCCAATTCCGAGATGCGCATTCGATTAACCAGGGTGGAATCTGCGGCATTGTTCATTATTTTCCGCCGAAAATGAGTGGAAAGGCTCCCGGGCACCGGATGCCTGGGCAGCGCTCCCTGCCCCCAAAAAACCCTCCGCCGCCCGCTGCCATGTTACTGTGTGGCTGGTACACGATCCACAAAAAAGAGCATTATCTCCGACGGGCAGCTGTTTTGTTTCGCCGCACATACACACACACATACGCCTATATGTTGTTTCGACACGCACACGTCCACCGGCACGTCCGCCTTGTTTGCGCCGCTCTCGCAGGTTGTTTTGGTTTTCGGGGCCGGCGTCGAAACAATTTAATTATCGGTAGGCCGCTCGTCGACCGCAGAGCGAAAACATCGCTCGCCGATGGCCAGGCGCGCGCGCACACAGGCAGGTAATGAAAACGCCGAGAAAGGGCGAGATGAACCGTGAAACTAATTTATAATAATAAAAAATAATTATTGCGTTATATTATTGCGTTACGTTTGTAAAGGGATCTCGGGGGGCGTCGTCGAATGGCCGAAATAATGCAGCGGCCGGTCGAAGGGCCGGAAAATTATAAACTTCTAATGAGAAAATAATTGACGACGTCGGAAATTAAGTCTTCACCGGGGTCATTTTTATAAGAGTCATCGATTTTCTTCAGCCCGGGTAGAGTAGAAACCCCGAAAGTTGCACCCAGAAAATTTCCGAAAACATAATTCCAGATATTAATATCTTTCCAGGTGGAACTTCAGTAGCTAAAGTATTAAAAATTAAAACCGAAATTTCCTTCAACACAAAAAAAATAAAATCAAAAAGTTTTAATCGTTAAATCAAGCTATTAAATTTCATTAAAATCAGTCGACTTGTCGAATACTAAATGTTTAATTTATATTTTTAACGATGAGCTTATAATTACGAAGATAACTGCATGTTACCAAACTGTTTCGGATTTTGTAGTTGATTAATGTCATAAAATATAAAATATCAAACAGATCCAACAGATTCCGAAAAAATAATTAGACCAATTTTCATTGCTCTTGCTCAACACGCAGTACTATTACAAAACTTCCAACATCTCTAAGTGTAAATAATCACGTCATGATTATGAATTGAATCGAATTGAAATTCGCAATCCAACAACTCGTCGCTTCGGCAATAATTATTTATAATCGTGAATTAATGCGTAAACATTGATAATTAATATTTCACCACATTTTATGGGAGATCTTCAGGGATTCGTCGGAATAAAAAACGCCGGCGTAGAATTATGGCCTCATAAATTAAATCCGGAATGAAAAAAAAAACACACACACACATTAATATCAGTACACTCTTTAAGTTAATTGTAATGTTTTAATTTGTATTTTAAGCGGTGAACAAATTGATAAAATTACAAAATAAACGCGCCGCGCGCGGCCGACTCGCCGACGATAAAACTATAAAAACGCCGTCTCGTTACGAGACGCTTAATCGGCGCGCGCGTTTCGGCTTAATTAAAAACGCAGATAACGCCCGACGTTAAATAGAAATATCGCCCGATGGCCGCGCGCGCGCTCCTCTGACAAATGAAACACGACGAAATTTAGACGTTATGAATTACACGCTCGTCGAGAAAAATCTGTCGGCTCATTCATCTCCGCTGGTTATCAGCTACCAGATGTGCAACACCAAATAACGAAACGAATAAATCTCGCCGGCCGCTTGGCTATCGATTGATATTAACAACTTTATACTCAATAATTATTATTAATAGTTTATTATGGTTGATTTAGTTTAATAGATACGCGTCGTCTTTGGATGCAGCTGAGGAGGTCAGCGCAGGAAGTCGGGTCACTGCAAACACACCATACGATTTCGATCCGATTTGGATTCAGCTCGGAGTTAAGTTGTTGTTAAAACGAAGCAATTGAATAATTTATAATCGTTATACAACTGGTCGCGGTCAACCTACAGCCATAACATGGTTTATTAAACGGTTAAACACGATTTCTTTGAAACGAGTTGTAGAAGACAAGAAGAAAACAGCTGCTTCTACATTTCTTTTATATTCCTGCTATTAATAGAGTTGTAAGACAATAAGCTAATCATCGGATGGCGTTTGACGCTTCGACAGATTTGAAATTTATTAACTTATTAAAAGTCATTAACTCGCAGCTAACAGTTGTAGCGCTTTTTGTTGATTTTGAAATGCGTATGGCTTAACTGTTCAGCTGATGCAATGATGACAAAAAAACAAAATACACCAGCGGCGCACAAAACGAATATAACGCAACACGAACGCATCGAACGCATCGAAAAAGCAGAATGTTAAGTTAAACCCCTCGGCGTATGTACTTGTATAGATGTGTGTGTATACCTGGTAATTACCCCTTGATTGATACGTTATTATATACCTGCCCGGTCGGAATAGCGCATCTCGGGTCGGGCACAATGCGCACGTCAGGGCTGGGCCCCGCGAAGATTTCAATTTCCTCGCCATCGCCAGCTCTCGACCTGATGTGTTTCTTCGTTGTTGTTGTTGTTCTTTTTTTCGGTCTCAAGTCTAAACAATCTCCGAGGAAAGCAAAGGGTACCCGTTGATGGAAATATAATTAATGTTTGATGTTTCATTTAATCTGGGAACCAAACAAAAGCAGACGGAGATATCTAGGTGACCGGTGTGCTACCATCATTATTATCTGAAGGAAAACGGTAGTAACGTTGCATAAATGTCATATCTATTGCTATATTGGTTTAAACTCGCGAATGGTAAATGAGGAAAGATTAGAAAGGACGATCATCGGCAAATAGTTGCAGAATATTGATGTTTTATTGAAGAAAAGTGTGCCAATGGGCAATTATGACACATGAGGGAAAGTATTATTGGATTAAAATTATTTGAGGTAAAAAAATTGTTTTTAAGGTAGGGATATACAGAGGAAAAAAAAATTAAAAAATTGAATTTTTCTTTTTTCAGTAGGTATTTTGCTGCATGTTAAAATCAAAAATCTTAAAATTCACGAATTTGATTGAACAAACAAAATTCACAAGTGTAAATAATACTTACGATGCGAATATGAATCAAAACTTATGGATTTTAAGCAGAAAAAAAGGCTCACCAAAATGGAAAAGGCGAAAAAAGTGAATTGAAAGAGGTCGATTCGTGGAGAGATTGCCGGCTGATTGAGCTGTCAGCCGGAGGGGAACAATGGGGCCTTTAATCATCTAATTACATGTCTGCCACGGTGTTGTTTGGTTACACCGTTTCAACATTGAAAAGCGGCGGAGCAGCTTGAGACGCGCCGCGCCATACCTACCGCCCGGGATGGGTCGTAAATGTTTACGATTATGAGAAGGTTTTCGAATTGTCGCCGCCCGTCGATTGTTCAATACGCGTCGATGTGCGCCTAGAATATAAACAAATACACTGTATTGATTCACGCTCAAAACTTTTAATCAATTCGATATTCGCGGAAAACAAGCATTATTGGCTTGCGGTGGTGGCGAAGGATGCAGAAAGGTTTACAAAATTTGATTGAGGTCTCCATGTGTCTTGAATGACTCAATTATCGTATGATGGATTAATTGTGCCTTCGGAGACAATGGATTTTTGTGCCGAAAGAGTCGCGCACCGCCCGCCTGGGCGGGATTTGCGGGGGCTGCGATTAAATTCTGTTTACATTGTGCTCTTTTTTTTTTAAATAATAATAATCATCGGCGACGGCCCACAGCCGGGCGAGTCGCGCGCGCCGAACGGACGCGTAATTGCTTCATTATACGCATCAATGCAAGTAATATCGACGTGCATGAAATGCGCACGAACGTTATTAGTACCGGTGGATGGCAAATAACGCTATTTCTTGTTCGAAACTGATGCAGAACAAAACTGTGAACATTCGTATTCAATTCAATCCCGCGCGCGCACGCAAAATTCCGCGTAAATGAGTTGACATCGAAATAAAATTCGCATAAATTAAATTAGATATTAGCAGTTAATTCAGCGCGAGAAAGCCCGTGACAAAATAAAATAAGAATGTGTCATTATTGGAAATGCGGCGCGGCAGGCACGGGGCCGGTGCGCGCCGAGAAAATTAACAATTCCTCCACAATAACCGAAACGAATCGCGATGAGAGGGGTATGACTTACGTCTATATTTCGCGACGGCGGCGTGAGCTTCGGAGCGACGGCCGCGCGCGTCGATTCACACGATGCGCTCAAAAGGGCCGGCGCACTCGCGAATCTCGCCGCTTGTAAGCAGCGAATAATAGAATTGCAAATTACCAATTGTAAATTGAAAATCGGCGCGCCGTCGGTCGGGCAAATATTTAGAAGTCATTACAACGTGCGATGCGCGTCGCGGAGGTCGCGCACCGGAGACTTTTTCACACACACACACACGCACGCACGCACGCCGAAAAACGGAAAATTATTATAATCAGCGCCGGACGAAGGCCTTTCGAAAGCGATAGATTTTGTGCGGCGCGCTCGTTACCGCCGCAATCAATTTGAGCCGAAACACCGTCGACGATCAAATTTGCTATAATTTTCACGCGTCACGTTTCACATTTTTGTGCACGACTTCTCGTACGTGCGCGCGGCGCACACCTACGCGAGTGCTTGTAGGTACTTACTTCACATCACAACTTAACGTCTCTATTAGGCGTTCTAGCAGATCTAATCCTCAGGCCGGCGAGCCAACATGATCAAGACATTACTGCCGCGCGCCGCACGATCCTCCAGTGATTAACCCTGCAATACCATCAACATCAACATCTTAAAGTTGAATAATCAATATTTTGATGAAAAATGGAAAATTTTTAAATGCAAAAATACCTTTTGTGAATTGGTTTGGCGTGGTTAACAATATTTTGTACTTTATCGTTTGACAGTTAATTCCGAAAGTAGAGCAACAATGCTACATGAATCGCTCAGATAAAGCATGGTGCCACTTAAATCATAACGCTGAATGAAAATCATTTAATTATTCGATCAAAGCGATTTTAATTGTTGAAAAAGTGAATGTAGGTGCATGAATTTTACAAAATTATTGAAATAAATTAATTTTTTTTATCTAATTGCAAAATATTACAAATTTATCATAAAAATTAAAATTCTTACATTTTTTGAGAAATTTTACTATTGACAAAGTGAAAAATTGTACTTACTCCAGGGTTAACTTAGCGTCCGCATGTCTTCAGCGTTCGACATTCGACTGTGCTGTTGCTTGGTGTTGTGTTGTTGGCGATCGTTTTCGGTAATGCGATCGCCGATCAGCCGAAAAACGCATGTACGTGAACGTTTTACGAGATGCTCTTTTTAATGCCGAGTGCGCTTCTTTCACACGGAAGGCTGGCAGGCGCTCACCGGATCGCGGCGCAGAGCGAGGCGGCGCGTGTTAATGCGTGTTATTTCGTGTGTGCACGAGCACCGTAAAATACAAAAGTAAAAAGTTAAGTAAAACTAACAGCGCGGCCACTTATCAAGCGACTATCTAGTTGTTAAAAATGAATTAACCTAAACACGTTGTAAAATCCGACCTAATGTCTTCTTCCTGCACGAAGCCGAAGCCACAACGCATTGTATTACAAATACGCACACATGCGCATACTTATTAGATAAGTAAAACATTATCGCGCTTGGACGTGCCGCATGGCGGCGAATAAAATGATTGAAAGGTAAATAAATTTCGGCGATAGACGAAATTCGAATGTTGTTAGGAGATGAGGAGATTATGAAAGAGTTAAATGCTAAAAAACGCCTCGAACACTGAAGATTTACGCCTCGCTTTTGGAGGCGATCAAGATCATTGTAATCATACGGCTGGAAGTAACTAAAAACTTGCTCGGAAAAAACTTCTTCAAACTGTGAGGCGTTCTCACCTTATTAGCCCGATCAAAAAGATATTTGTTTGATTCTTTTGTGTTTGCAGGTTGGAGATATATTTGTAATTATATTAATCGTACGGCTTTGTTGATTCTATTCATGTTTTAACGATCTAATGATTTTTGTCTGTGGATTATACTTAATTTTAAGCCTTCGAGGGTTAATTATTTTTGAGGTATGAAATATCTTAATCAAAACGTGTAAAAAAAATTATTAAAAAATAAACTTAAGATTTTTGTTTTTAATTTGGTGCATTGAAGCAATATCAAAGTTTTTATAAAAGAAATTAGTTAATAATTAATTTCAAACATTGTTTATTGTTGCAGCGGTGCAAAGATATTATTAATTAATAAAATATTTACAAAAAAAAAATTTTTGGTTTAGTTTAGGAGTGAATGTTTTTATTTATCGTTTTTTTTTGCTGCTGTTGTAAAACGTTTCGTGCAATGTAATGCGTATACACATTGTAAGCCGGATTGTGATAATGCATACAACAATGGCGCTCGTTCGGCGATCACGTGCGAATTTGAAATGATATTTTCGAGTGACAGAGAATAATGACTGCGCGAACGAGCGGGTGGCGGGCGGCGCGCGAGCAACGGGAGCAGCGGCCCGAGCACCGGCGCAATTTCCTGCTAATTCAATGTCTTTCAATCCGAAAGATATAGCGTGATTGATTACAAGCGCGCACGCCCACACCTATTAAACGCGCCGCGCCAAGAGCAGCGCACATCGCAAATCGGCGAAAAAAGCACCGAGAGCAAAAAAAAAAACAAAAAAAGAGAAAGAAACCCCGTCGCCGCCATCCGCCGAAAATATTAATTTGGTGCGCTAATTAGTCGAGACAAGTGCCCAAATAGAAAGCCGAGCGTCGAGGGGCCGCCCCACGCGATATAAAGCTATATAAATGATAAGAAATAAGCGCGTCGCTCCAGTAAAATAAGAAGCGCAAGAAATATAAAACGCCTTCCAGCCCGCTTGGCTTTTTTGTCCTCCCCGCAGTCGAAATTCCGCTATGATGGGGACATAACTTATAATTTCGTAACAGTAAAACTGACACGCGTTATATTGTTTGCAAAATGATGGGTTTTGCGACGGCGGCGCGTAGATGTATGGGGATCAGGCCGCTGCCGCCGCCGCCGCCCCCGGGAAGTTTGTGGAAAAACGCCCGGGGCTTAAACGAATATCCGCGCGGCTTTCGCCTCGCTCCTTTTTTCGCGTGCGCGCGTCTCGCTTAACGCTTGCGGTTTTTCGGCGGGGGCGAAAAAGAAAAATGTTTTTTGTTTCGCGTTCTCCATCTTGCTTCGCCCTCGCTTGCGTCGCCCCTCGACGGTTTTGTTCGCGCGCGCGTGCACACGAGGATTCGATTTACTGCCGGATAAAAGGCTGGCGCGAGCCCGAAATAAAGTGTTTTATACAAAAATATACCTATATTTTCGCTAGGTATTCTTTTTTTCTCTTTTCCTTCACAGCAAAGGCGTTAGTTTTTCGCCGTGCGAAGTTTTACAACAACGCGTCCGTCTCGCTTTTACTACTTATTGCGAGCGGTAATTGCAATCGGCTTTGGTCGAAATCGTCATAGCGCCGAAAATGATAGATAGATAGATTGACAAATCGACTGCCATCCAGCGTCTTTTATTTCTTTTTTTTTTCTCGGTTATTTTTTCGTTCGATTTCGGCTAAGCCGTCGTGGGATGATCGTGTCTGAAATAATCTTCGGGCCGCGAGCCGCCCGAACGAAACGATAAATTTCGGTTAAAGGAAATGTTTACGACGCTGACGGTGGTCACATATAGGAAACAAGCAAAAACATTAGATCGATTATGTTAGAAATAATAACGTTCTGAAACCAAACATCTAAGATATACCTAATTTTTTTTCTAAACATTTTTTCTGTTTTTTTTTTTACTTGTTTTGCCTGAATTAACTGCAAAAGTTGCGTAGATTTTGCGCCCTTTGCTTGCGATATACTCAAACGTTAAATTTAAATTCTGCGGAATAAGAGAAACCTGTCCAATTTTTTATCCGTTTCCATCTCAATTCACAGCTATAGACGGCAATGAAGTCGCAACGTGTACGAACTGATAAACAGAATATACCCTAGCAGTACACCCCTCCGAAAAAAGCAGCGGTGTAAATAATACGAAAAATAACGCAGCGCAAGAAGAGGACATGCAAACGGCGTCGAAGGGGAGAGCGAGCGGTACAGAAGCTCAATCCCGCCACACCGCAAAACGCCGTTTCGCAACGTGGCCGTCTTACGTTGTGCAACATTGAGCACGAAGGGGCGGCAGCGGCAGCGCGAAAAAATCACGCCGGGCGATTTTCACTATATAACGTATAAACGGTATGTGCGATTGGAAAAAGGATGTGAAAAGAATCGGAAAAAGATGAGGGAGTCGTGGAAAGTACTGAAAGTTGGAAAAATACGAGGCATATGCGGCATGAATACGAGGCACCCCATCATGTGATGCGCGCGGGAATAAATGTAGGTAGGTGGCGGTCGGCGGAGGAAGTGACCAATGTCGGCGAGGTGACTCCGGGGAGCGGGCACCCTCGCTGGTATGATAATGTAGTGGTGGCAGTAAATATATCCTGGTCGGGCCGAACGGGCGCTAAGTCAGCGCGAATAAATCGAAAACGTATAAAGGAATAAACGAAATAAGCGAATAAAATGCTGTCGCAAACAATACGGGCTGTGGCGGCGGCGGCAGCAGCGCGCGGTGAAAATTGCACGACGTACGACGAATGGCGCAACTGAATTGGGAACGAGACGCGCGAATGCTAACACCGAACGTGACTAAATGTGTGCGCGCCGGCAAAGTCAGGCACGCGGGGGAGATAAAAATCCGTATACCGGAAAAATGATTGATGCAATGTAGCTATAAATAACGTCATTCTTTTCCGCTCTTCCCACAACACGAATTTATTCATTTCAAATCAGTTAATTTCTATTATAACGCGTAAAACACCACAAAAATTATCAAAAAAAAAAAAAAAATCATATCACATAGACTGCACGCACGTATCACAGTATAAATATTGAATCAAACAACTCGAATATTTACGAAATATTAAATATTCACCAACAATTTTCCAGCGTCATGCATTTTTATCCGCAAAATAAAAACGCGGACCGACGGGCATGAATTTATCATTTTTAAATTAATATTGACCGTAGTGAGCGTAATATTGTTAAAGCGATTTGTTTGAAAAATAACACGAAGCGACTAATCATTACAAGACGCGAGATGATTGTGAACATTTCGGTGCGCGTCGGGTTATTAGAGAAAACGCCATGTAAACCAATGATGCCCATACGTATAAATAATAATTATTGAGCGGTGTACATGACTTAGGTGTATTATCTGTGGCCGCGAGCCAAGCGTGATAGATTTTAAACAACGTTTTAATGTCCGCGTTCGAAACACCCGACCAGAGAGAAAAAAAAAAGCCAAAACCGACAATGGCCTTAAACGGTCCAGAAACCGCTTTGTAAACTGCATACCATACCAGACCGATATAGCATCCAGCGAGCGGAGAATATGAACTCGTTGTGGTCATAGAAATTCTTCATTATGTTGTCAGGCAAGGCATCGAAAAGTAATGATTTAGCGCCGAATGCAAGCGTGTTTTCCGCACGCACACGCCCGAAATGTCAAAGTTATTTATTCGGCGAGAGGTGGTATCACAATATTTGTATTCCGCGGACGGGGCGGTAAGTATGTGAAAAGCCCAGCGCGCATTTCCCCGGAGAAGAAGAGAGCGCGCGCGCGCCCGTCGGTAAGCAGTCGGCGTAAAGTGCACAACCATAAATCAAGGGCTCATCAGTCAAGGCTACACGTGACCGACACGCGTCGGGATGGTCTGGATTACGCTAATAGTGTTGTTAATCCTTTTCGTGAAAGGGAGGCGCGCGCCGCTCGCACGTACGCGCTGAACTTCGGTGCGGCATCTAAGGGAAAACTCGAGGGCCCGATAAGCATCGCTACACACACATACATACGACGCTCCCTGGTGGATTTTTTCGCGAGTGCAATTCCACTACCAGCTACCAGTTAAGCTATTAGTAATAGTTGCGTTGTCTATCCAACCCTCAAAATTCGATCAGCAAGATCGCCGCGCGCCGATTGCGCCACGCACACACGATGGGATTAGAATGAAATTTATGATTTATTTATGTGGGAGACTGATTATCGGCATGCTGCATCTATTTCCCCTCGAGCGGCGGCGTGTAATTGGAAAATAACCTGATCTATTAAATAATTGCCGCAAAAATGCCGAAAATACCAAAGAATAGTTTGAAAAGTCGAGTGTTTTGTATCAAATACATGCCACGCTACTTCGCTGTCGTCTTGCGCATGTGAATTCGTCGCATTTGGGTAAGCGGAAAATCTGCCCTCATGCATAAGGTAAAAAGCGCTAAGACGCCGAATGCGCTCACGCCGCGCACCAGCCTGATTTGTATTCGCGCAGCGAGACAGCAGTTTTACAGACTACTTGAGAGGAGATCCCGATGGCTTCCTACCCTTGGCGCATACTACTTACATCCAACACTTAGAAAATTACATCGATGTGCTCACCGGAGCGTCGTGAAAGTTCTAAAACAATTCCGCTTCATATGCGCAAGTTTTTAATAAAAACTCGCGCTAAAAGATCAATTATTACAACATATGCATTATTCAATACTGTATTTTTTTTTGCAAAGTTGAAAACTTTCAAAATTGAAACACCTAATCAATTCAATGATCTGTGCTTGCTGTACAAGTGATAATCTTGTTTGATTTGTTGTTGAAATGATTATTTACTCAAGAGTCGTAAAACCAGCCACCCTTTGGTTTTGTTGTGGGGCAACATGCGGTATAATCTATGCACCGAATTTGTCCGGATTAACCAGTCTGTTTCTTTTCGAATTTATGCGTTTACGCCGGGCTAGAAGTATGAGTAATAAATTTCGTTTTCCCCTCGTTGGCCGTGACCAATTCGAATTCAAACAAATTGCGCCAAGTTACCACTGCGTTACTAAACAGGCATGAAATTAGTTTAAAACAAACAGCCGCTCAAAACTATATCCTGGTTATGCGTGAGTTTTGGTCACAACTAAAGAAAAATATGGTTATATGACGAAAAAAATAAAAAGCTTAACATAATAATCAAATATTTAGCAATATTATGACATCATGATTAATAATAATCAATGTGAATTTACGATCGCAGATATCAATTTATCACCAGGGCCGCCGAACGCTGTGATTTGTCGATAAATAAGTAATAATGTAATAAAACGCAGAGTTTGGGAATAAATGGAAAAATAATTCCATCGCGGCGCGCATTCGTTAACCTGGTGCTCGGTAACGACGGCCGAGTAAATATGTAAGCAAGGAACGCTAACGCAACGTTAATGTATGATAATACCCGGTGATTTATTTCACGCCGAACGCCAGCCTTCTTCGGCTGGCTCGGATCTCTTCGCCTCCCGGCTGCCATCACGAGCGGCGGTCATAAGCCGTTCCGCATCTAGATAATAAACGAGATAACCCGCGCACGGCGGATTACAGATACAATCGTATCTGAAATTCGAACAGCGAGACACATCCCAGCGCGTGAAATGTGCGAAATTTACGCCGCGAATGCCAATTCGGTCGGTGTCGTACACCTACTCGGAGCGGAGCGCTATTGTGCTATCAGCAATAAGTTTATTAATTCCGTCCCTCATTGACCGCAATAAACAAAAACTGATATGCGAGACAATACACGATTGGTATGCACGCAGCGCATGTGATTATTGCAGGGTTAAGCTCTCCTCTTCCATCTCCGGCTGCCTCTTCTTCGTCTTCTTCTGGTTTGCGCGCTTGGCTGCGCTGGCCAAAGAAAGGTGTAAGTTGCCGTCGTGTTACCATAAACGCTCATCATTTACATCTATCTATCTTTACTAACTATCTATTTACACCTTCGAACTATGTAATCTACGTAATCATGGCTCGCCTCGCGTACGAGCGCGCCGCAACAAAACGATGCGTAAACAAGCGAAACCGTTTTAATGATATAATCAAATTAAGCGCAACTATAAAGATAACATAATATTTATCTTCGTCGAGCGCGCGTTTCTTTCGTGGTTTACGAGCGCGCACAATCGAATTTTGATTTATCAAACACAAATTTCAAAGCAATAAAAGTGTTGTTTTTTAGTTGAAAGCATTTTTCCATATTAATGGGCAAAAATTATTAAAACACATATTGGGTATATTGCGTTGGTGGGTACTTGCGGCACGCGGTGGTGGCAGGGGTCGTCACAGCTTGTTATTATTTATTAGATTATAAATTGAATGAAGTCCCAATGGGGCGCGCGCCGGCATTGCCTTGGCGGCAGTCTATAACCTGCTACGCCGTGCGCGGTGTAAAACACAAAGCGAACGGGAGCGGCAGCGAAAAGGGGATTAAGCGCGGGGGTTGTTACGGCGGAAAAATTATAAGCCGGCGCAAAAATAAATTGATGTCGGTTACGGTCGCAAACGCCAACCTTTTTGGATGTTGCAACTATGTCTTTCCTACCGTAAAGGTAGCTTTTTATTTCGTTTTGTGTTTTTTTTTACAAAACTGTTAGAAACAATGTACAGGAAACAATTATAACTATTAAAATTCAAATCACGTGGTATCCTGACTCCAGTACTTTATGAATCAGCTGTCAAATGATGAAGCAGATGATATTGTTGGTTATGTCTAGCAACATAACCTTATTCAAATTATTTTTTCTTCTCAAATTTACTTTTTCAGCAAATTTTTCAATATTTTATCAGTTATTCAACTATTTGGTGTGGATACAAGGTATTTTATAGATAGGTAGGTACAAGTAAATTTTCTGTTCTTGAAATTCAGTATCCCAAATTGGCGCTAAAAGATTGTTTTGTCGAGTTGTTGAAAAGTTTTTCTTTCTTTGTAGAAAAGGTGCCGTATAGTAGGAGTATTTATGCCGGTGATTTCCAATCGATGTAATAAACTAACCGAGCGGGCAAATTCAATCTGTTTTAATAAAGTTGCGAGCATCAGCATTCCATCACACGCCTGTAACGACTCCTCGATCCAGCCGCCCGGAGCGTGGAGCAAGAGGCGATAACGCCGTTAAAGTTTCCCTCATCGGTGAGTAGTACCCAGACTTGTATGTGTGTTGGTTGTATGTGTGGCGGTGGTTTTACCTTCGGTGGTGGTGCCGATGGTCGGGGGTCTATTCGTAGGTGGGTGGCGTAGGTGTTCTCGCTCGACTAAAAGTCGAATGGAATAGAATAGAATGTGCTGGCTGCCGCCTCGCTGCTTGCTCGCGCTGATTTCGCACGCGGGTGCAACAAAGACGGCGGCACGCCGCGTAGAGCGGAATTACGATAGCGGAGTTTCACTTGTCTTCCGTTAATTGTATTAGTTGGTCTCGTCCGTCGCCGCGCGCCGCTCCAGTCTTCTCGCTCACTCGGCGGTGGTAGCAGTAGCGGCGGCGGCGGCAGCTTACTCGGCGATCTGGACGTCTGCGCTCATTCCAAAATGGCCGCCTGGGGTGTCGTCAACGTAATTACAAAATGAATTGTCCAATGGCGGATTCTGCGTTACCATGACAGCGTTGATTAAAACCAGGGCGAAACGTCTCCGAGTGCTGTGGAACGCTTCCAGCGCTGCGCTACACTGCGCGCGTGAATCTGTGTGTGTGTGTGTGTGTGCGTGTGCTCCCCTCGCCGCCGCCGCCGTCACCATCGTCATGGTAACTGCGGCAGCCTCGCTTCCGCGTTTCCGCCGCCACAAGGACGCGCTGCACCTCTCCCGAGACGGCGCTTTTGATCGCCAGCCGCGCACGCCGTCCCTGCCGTGCTTTATGATGCCCCTTTTTATAGGAGCGCGCCCGTTTATTTCAGTTAGATCGCCCGCTTCTGCTTTGCGCTCCACCGGCCGCAAAGGATACTGATAGATAGGAATAACCCTGCTTAATTACTAAAAGCATTCTTCAAATCACAGAAATAATCCGACTTCGATTTCACTTTGGTTTTTCGTCCTTACAAGGCAGCTGCAGCTTAATTAAATTTCGTCCTTTGCCGGGGCCGATGTTTTTTCGTTTAAAACTTTTAACTAGATTATAAATTACCGGCCGGTACGGGCTAACGAACGCCGCGGCACGTTTGCGTTTTGCCAGCGCACTACTTTTTACACTATTTATGAGTGTACACCTCAAGCCGCGCGTTCCACACGCAAACAACAACTTCATATTCGATTAGCGCGATTATAATAGCTAACAACGCCAATTACCTATTATATTTCAAGTTTGATGATTATTTTTTACCCGGTACACCCAGTGAAAACACTTCTCGTCTCATTTTTGCCACAATTGGTGTTTAACACCATCGTTTTATGCATTTAATTAATGAAAGCAAATCGATCGCAATTTCCCAGCAGGTAAATACCTATTATTTTCCTTGATATTTATTAAATTATTGATATTTTACAAACTAATGCAGAAAAATATTATTAAGCACAATTTATTTTAATTATGATAAAATATAGTTCCTGGACGTTTTTGGAAGCTTGTTTGTGCGTTTTCTAAGCAAAGTTTGCTTTTTTAATAGTTTTTCTGATAATTTTTTTTATTTTTTGATGAAATTTTTTTTATCTGAGTTAAATGTAATTTTGTAAGTTTTCAGCATTCACAATGTGATTGATTATATTAAACAACTTAATTTCATTGAAAAAAAAAACTGTTTTATTTCTAATTTCTAATTTTTTCTTAATGTTTGATGATTTAATTGATTAAGTAACAAAATACACATTTTAAACCTTAATTTTGTGTGGATTAATAAATTTGATTGTTATTTTATAAAAGAGTGAAGTAAACAGTGATATTTTATGTTAACAATAGAATTGGCCCGAATTATATACGAGATCAGTTAAAGGAAGAAATAAAAACATTGTTATTGTTTGGCAGGTCCAGTTTGATGATTAGTTTTTACCCGGTACACCCAAAACACTTTTCGTCTCATTTTTGCCACAATTGGTGTTTAACACCATCGTTTTATGCATGTAATTATTAATGAAAGCAAATCGATCGCAATTTCACCGCAGGTAAATATTATTTTCCTTGATGATTGAGCAAACATCCGTAATTTTTGTATTCTTGGGTCACTCAATATCGCGGTGGCAAATGCAAACAGTGCTAAGAAGCACTTAACACTCGACGAGGGTGTGATCCCTTCGCCAACGCGCCGAAATGGCACCGGAGGAGCAAACAAACCCGTCGACGACGCTCACGGACACACCGCCATACGTTTACCTTCCGCCTCGGTCGGCGCTCGCCTTTCGAGAGTGTCATTTCCGGCCATTACGGGTACTTCCTGACTGATCACTTTAACTCACCGACGTTTTAAAGCGTTTTAATGGAAAACCGCGTCGACAAAACGAAATTGATCACAACCAATTTTTGAAACATCCATTTAGCAAACACTCAACTACCACCAATACTCGCGCTTTGATTGATGATTTTTTACATTTTCGATGTGATATTCAAGTCTTTCAGTTCGATAAATAGTTGAATGCTTTCGCATTAAGCCGTGCGTGCACATCATAAAAGTGCAGTAAATTTATCACTTACGGACGACGCTTCGGGACGCACGCTCGGCGCGCACAAGCGCGCGATAATTGCGCGCCGAGCGTATTACTCGATAATTAAGATACACATGTAAATTTATAATTGATTCATAAACAAGCGCGCCGCGAGAAGGCAAATGAGACAGCACGGGACATGCGAGCGTGCTCGCGAAGAAACGTGATTGCGAATCGCCTCCAACCACATTCAGCTGATTCAACTTCATCCATGCATTTACAACGACTATTTATCTACTTCTAATTATGTGCTATACTCAAATCATATAGAAATACAGACACTTTTATCATAGACATCGAATAAACAGTGTGGTTTAATATAAAGACATCAAAACGTTGATTTCAGTTGCAAATATATGAAACAAAACACGTCCGGTGGCATTGTCGTCGTGCGTAGCTTGTAAATTAAACGTGATTACACGCGCAACATATCAATTATAATTCGAAACGCTCTCGGGCCGCCTCGAACGCGTCTCCTTGCGGCTTTCGCAGCTAAGAAGCGCGCACGCAGACATTCATCGCAGCAGCAGCGCACAAACACAATTCGTATCCTTATTCATTGAAGCCGGTGATTTATCGCGACCGTACAGCTCCAATTAATCATTTAATTGCATAATTAGACGTGCGGATGTTTCAATATTAGAAATGCAAATGAATTATTAAGGTATGCGCATAATGGTACGCGCTTAGCGCTTATTACGTCGCTCTCAATCAAATAATCGCATTCTAATGACTCTATGCGTGGCCGAGAATCATAATGTTAAAATAATAACTGAAATCGTAATTAGAATAGATTCACAACGCAAACAAGCAGTCAAATACCGAATTAAACATGTGAAAATCAATCCTTGGAGATGAAGAGGTGGAATGAACAGTTGCAGTCCAAGGAAGGAAATGTGAGTTTAGTGCGCGTGCGCGACTTAACAGTTTTTCCTTTCACATTCCATCGTCGGGGATTTTTATTTGGACAGCGCGGCAATAAACTTAAGCGTTATGTGTATGCGTACCTGATTTTTTGATGTAAGTTATGCGTACGGCGAACTTTATTGCGCGCGAGTACAAAGTAAGTAATTCAATACTTCCAGGGGAGTAAATTGTGCCTATGCGCGGCGGAAAAAATGATTAGTTATTAAGTTGTTATGCATTATTATATCGCTATTATTGTTATTGCTTTGCGCTCGACGCGATTGCATCTTTGTTTGGTTGGCAGCGTGTTCAAATAGTCGGTAAGATGATTTTCAGTGCAAAAAATTCAAAAACATTGCTTGTAGATTATTAAATTTTTGATATTTTACAAACAAATGCAGAATCTATCTTAATTAAGACAACATATAGTTCCCGGACGTTTTTGGCAGCTATTTTCTGCGTTTTCTAAGCAAGTTTCAAGTTGTTTTGATACATTTTTTTTTACTTTTTCATGAAAAAAAATTTTAAAATGTATTTTTTTCCAAATTAAATGCAATTTTGTAACTTTTCAGCATTCACGATATGATTGTTTATGTTAAACAACTTAATTTTATTGAAAAAAAAGCTGTTTTATTTCTAATTTCTAATTTTTTAAATGTTTTTGAAGTTTTATTCGATGAAGTAACTAAACTAATATTTTAAACCTTAGTTTTGTATAAATGATTAAAATTAGGTAGGTACCTATATTTCGATTTATTTGATTATTATTTTATAAATGAGTGAAATAACAAACATTGATATTTTATGTTTACCATAGAATTGGCGCGAATTATATACGAGATCAGTTAAAGGAAGAAATAAAAACATTGTTATTGTTTGGCAGTGATGATAAAACGATTTCACAGCACGCGGATTTCTCGATGCATGGGTTATTGCGCCCTCGAGCCGTCGTGGAAGACAATAATTATTACAACGGTTGTGACTCGCAGCGAGTCGTAATTTCGCATTCTTTCCTTTATCAATATTTTATTCGCCCCGGCGCGGCCTCCTCAAGTTTAACTATGAAATGTCTTTATTTGCGTGGCCGTTTATTCCATTACGAAAGCAGTTAGAGGCCGTTAAGTCTGCGCCAGCGAACAAGGGAATCGCTGATTGAAATGTTCGCGAGGCGCGTAGATAAAATTCGCGGTCATAACGAGGTGACGGCGGGCTAGGCGCGGCGCGATGCCGTTTAGCACAGCGGCTTTGCACAGGCGATAACTAAGCGCGAAACGAGCGCGCGAGCGCGCACTGCAAAAGGAGCACCGTGCCCGCCTGCCATCGGGAGTGAAAGGCCTGGGTCGGCGGGATTCGCGCCGTGGTGCGGGGTAAAAAAATCCGCGTTTAATGCGCGAACGGACGCGCGATAAGCGAGAGCGAGGAACGCGGCGCGAGGGCTCGCGAGCGCGCATGATTTACATTGACATTTATTGAGATCCTTTTTTAATTGCCGGCTAAATTATTACGCCGTTTAAATGCGTTTATTATTGTTGCTCGGAATGCTCGCGCGAGTATCTATATCTCTGTTTGCAGATACGCGCGCGCACGAAAAAGCCACGGCGGGGAGCGCGCGGGCAAAATTATGATGTCTTAATTAGAGAGCAGTTAAACGCGAGCGCGTTCTTTTCTACGCGCGAGATTGTTCGCGGACGATTCGTTTATTTCTCGGATAATTAATGTGCGTCTAGGCGACTGCTGCGTGATCGCGAATTTCTTCAGTTCCCAACTGAAACCCTCGATTGAATAAAAAACATTTCAGTCAAAATATTCAAAAAATGTTTTTTTCACCTAAAATGCTTAAAACTGTAATTTTTATATATTTCTATTAACAAAAAAGGGTAAATATGTCTAAAATTGTTTTTTTTTTGCATGTGATCACATTTATTAATTATCAATGCTGCATGTTCGTTTAATTTTATTTCATTTTTACGCTTTGAATACAATAAAATTACAGCAGACGGCGGCGCACGAGTGGAGAAAAATGCGTTTGCGTTTTGATTTGTGGTTTTGTACTCTCTGGTGAGTTTCGGCGCGTTATGAGCGAGCGGGGGATGTTCGGAGGGCGAATTTCGAGGGTCGGCGGCGACTTCGGGTCGTCGGTCGGGGGCGCAGCGGCAATAACCCGAGCGGAGCGGGCGCGCGCGCGACATCTGCGCGTCTCGCGAGACGACCGACCCCTAATTACTAATCAAACAATGCCCCGCTCTCAACTCAATTATAATATTAATGAGCGGCGAATTAATTTTGCACGAGCGACTTGCCGCACTTTGGCGCGCAAACTTTCGGGCACCAAGTGGCCGTTCTTGGCATCTACTACGAAATTTGCGAAATTCCCAATTGAATTGTTTAAATTACTTCGCGACGCGATTTCGAAGTTTGCTGCGTGGACGTGGGTAGGTACCTAATCTACGGAAGCAAAACAAAATACGGCCTCGGATAATATCATTGAATTAAATAAATGTTGTACGTAAGTATTTAAATATTACTCACATCAAAAATAACTAGGCAAAAAAAATCTCATGCATTTTTATTTTTATCTCTCCACCCTCAATTATCATTTTTACCGCCCCTTTGTCGTGTTACTCACACGCGGAGTAAATTTATCTCGGCTTATATTCAGTTAATCCGGAAATTCTTATTGTTTAAGTCGGCTTTTACTGCCGCAGCCACCCCGAACTATCTCGGAAAGCGATAAAAGTAAGTGACGAATAAATCTGCATAGGATAAAAGGGCACATTTAATAATCTCGATAATATTCTCTATGTATACTTTTATTGCGAACCCACTGCGAGTCTGCTGCTCCAATTCTCGGCGGTGTGGTTTGCGCGCGCGTGTGTCGCACATCGAACATCGAACAAGGTGGAACTTATTCGAACACCAGAGACCCGCTGCTCTCCAGGGACCACGAGCTTTAGTAGATATGTGATTGAAGCCGCCGCATATTGCTAAACACAACGATATACTTCGGGGACCATCAAAACTGCGTCATTTTCCAGCCCGCATGTACAAAACATCGCAACAAGTATAATTCAATGACCAAAAATTATTTTCCATTTGGTACATACAACTACACGAGAATGAGTGTTGCGAGTGTCGGGAGTGTCGGGACGAGTCTATAGATATGATCTGAAAACTTAATACCACAATTCATTACATTTACTCGTCCCGGGGATTCGCCCCCGTTCAAACCCCTCGCACTCTTGCGTTATATGTATGTATGCGTCGGTGTCTAGTTAATCTACGTGCGACAAGTCATCGACGCGGCTCAAATCTCGTTCAAGCATCAAGAATCGAAGGCGGCATCCAACCCTCCATCCCACACATTGTATCTGCAACCTGATTTCATTTCATTTCGAGTTGAAGCCGTGTGTGTGTGGTTATGTTGCGCGATGTTGCAACAAGCGCTTTACAAAACCAGCCCCGGCTCGGCGAAGATGAAGGGACGATGAGGGAATCGACAAATCGCGATCGGTATCGGCCTCGGCGCGCGCGTGGTATCTCCGATCTGATTAACACGCGTCCAGGG
This sequence comes from Dalotia coriaria, assembly GCF_025399875.1. Lineage (NCBI taxonomy): Eukaryota > Metazoa > Arthropoda > Insecta > Coleoptera > Staphylinidae > Dalotia > Dalotia coriaria. Next base: position 2,550,467 of record NW_027045443.1, on the reverse strand, counting down.
GAGCGGGAATTAAAAGGACGACGGACATATGCGTCGGATTACACGGACGGTGTGCTACGATTTTAATGTTGCATCTATTTACCATCCCCGCCAGCATATAGATATACTGGTGCGCGAATCAGATTTGCCGCGCTCGAATTCACTTCAGATGAAAATATTTTATTTGATTGTTGCATGATGAATGATGAATGACGTGTTTTCGTTCGGCGCGCTTTGACGGGATGCGCTGCTGCTCACTTCATCGTTTCGATTTTATCTACGGACGATTACGATTTCCATTGTAAGAGCGTTTTGTTGTTCTGTGCGCTCGGCGGTAATCAAATTTCTATTCGTGAGTTTAATAAAAATGATAATTATTATAATGACACCTCATAATCCGCCGAAAATCAACGAGGTGCAATCTACAGGGTGGAATTATACTGGTAACATTTTTAATTCTTTGTGGCTTTGATTCGTGGTTAGACACCTAGTAGATTTATGTCGTGGTGTTAATTTTTCATTATTTTTAATACGCAGCCCGCTAGTGTAATGTATTCCTGTGTGCTCGTTGTCCGCGTCTTGTTTGATGCGTTAATTTCTACGAGCTTGATCGTTGCGATCACCTGCAGCGCAATTTCCTGCTCACACTGGCGCGCAATTTCGTGAACCGATCGCGGGGTTCGCTCCGAATTAGAAATCAACTTGCGCCGAAACCACGGAATTAAATAACGCTTCCCATTCTATTAACCCATCACGCATTCCTGATTAATCTTCGAATTAAAACTCAACAATAACAAACACAAGGTTTAAACAATCGCCTCGCCGAGCGAAATGTGTGAAAATAATCATCAACGTGTCAAAAAAAAAAAATGAAATCGGAGAATAATCGCAAATAAAATGAAAACATCTCAAGATTTGTTTTCCATGCTTGCTCGACTCTCGTCGGCTCGACGCGAAGGCTAATTATTTCGTGAGGCATTTTTCTTCGCCTCGTAATATTGTTACGATTATGAGCGTTGATTATAGATTTGTTCGCGCGATATTTATTCAATTTAAATGTTAATTAAAAACATGTTACTGCCCTCTGGTGCCCTCTGGTGCGGCGCGCGAGGTCGAAATTCGAGCCGCGAGATTTCGGCAATCGGAGTTGGAGAAAATGAGAAGAGAAGAGCAGAGCAGCGAAGCAACGAAACGCAGCACGCTTATTAAATTGTAATAATAACACAATTTGATAGAATATAGATACGTCTCATCTTATTTTTTTTTTCTCGCCTGTTCTTAATTACTAACGACGTTATTATTTGTTTTTTCGAGTGTTTCGCCTCGCACGCTATTTAATTAGCGCCAAATTAAGAATGAACCGTTCTCGCCTGATGAGTATCGTTCGCACGCCGCTGATGGTGAGAGATTTGCGTTGAAAACGTCGCATCTGCAAGTCAAAGAGTAAATATATTTATGTCTACACGATTTGTCAATTAACGCCAGCGGTTGGCAAAACTCGCAATCGTAATTGTAATTATAGAGAATGTCGGGTGTCGAGTCGCGCGTTTATCGAACGTCCGCGATCCGTAATTGAGTTCTTTGCGCGGTGCGCGCGGCGCAATAACAAAAAAGCTAATTACCGATAAATCAGCATATTGTTGTAAATCGTGAGCGCGCACCGGCGGCGTTTTTGTCCCATCGGCGCGGACAAAAGGGCCGCCGTAATCAATCCGTCGAAAACTAACAATAAAACCGAATCGGGCGGCAGCAGCCGCGACCGGCTCGCAGTTGTTGTCTTGCTCGCCGGCGCTGCCCTTTTTTCCAGTCGCCTGCCATTTTTCCCATTCGCCGCCCAGCGCCGTGCAAACAGCAAAAACGCATCAAACGCACATTGGAAAATTTACATTCAACACCATATAATAAGTTTCTACACAACGCACCAGCCCATTCTACAAACCACCAACCAATTGCATTCGCAATTCGCGCTGAGATTTTCCATAAGAGTAAAAAATCATTTTTTAAATAAAATTTTTTCATGTACCTACAATGATTTTTGCGTGATTTTATTTAGATTGCTTGGATGTGTATATGGAAATGTGCGGTGTGTTTATTTGGAGGTCGGGAAACTTTTGGCAGGTTCCGTAGCGACAAACGACAAATTTAACATGAATACGCGTTATAAATGTGTTATGTGTAGACGGATGCATACACTCATGCGAGAAGCGCGCGCGCGGCCCAAGTCTATTGACAATAAATAACAGAAAACATATTGGCAGCGGTACTAAAAACTCGATAATGAGATTTTCGACGTAACCAGGGGTGTGCCCCCAGCTGAATGCGCCACCAATCGGCGGCGCGGCAGGCGCGCAAGGCGTGCACGCGTGTCGCCCGCCTCTTTCATGTCGGCGCCCGTCGAAGCGGTTAGTGGACCGCAAACTCGCCTCAAGTTAGCACACACTCGCCGCTCTTTGTGCCGCCCGGTACTCGCCACGCACAGCGAACACACTATCGAGACGCCGATCGAGTTCGAGCACCACCAGATCCTTCGACCGCGTGCATCAGCCACCCCGTGTATACCGCACAAGTCCCCAGCACGTCCAGCGACAACATTGTGCCCAACCAGATGATCGGATCGTGGACATTTTGATGTAGTTCCAAACCAGTGCGGCTTTTATTTTGTTTTCGCGCCCGCAAGGACTCTTCGTGAGGTGTCGTGCCGTCGGACGAAAGCACGCGCGCCGTCGCATGCCGTCGTGAGTTCCTCAGGAGTGCGCGAAGCCCTCCGCGAGCTGACCTAGCCGGTATCCGGCATACCTTAAGCTCCCGCTGGACCGAACAGTGATCAAAGTGAACTCCCCAAATAATATGGTGTTGGAATCGGGGGTCCTGCCGCCCCCATTGCAGCTGTACGCGGCGGCAGCGGCCCATCTGCACCCCCGGCCACCATGGGCGCCTTTCCTCCAGTTCCCGGGCGCTGCCAGCTTGCTGGGGATGCCAGGGGCGTTCAACCAGCTGGCTCGTGGTGGACCCAGGTTCTCCAATGGACTTGGGTTGCAGGCGCCGCCGGGCCCGCCGTCGGAGGATAGTGGCAGCGAATCGCATCAAGGTAAACGATCACACCCTACCAGAAAACCCTTGAAGACATACCTACCTATCTTCAACAAAACGTAGTACCTAGATACTCAATTCGGAATCTCACAAAATAGGGCGAAACTTTTAGGAAGACGTGTTTTCAATGCGAACGACTTAATGGACTAATGCGATCCTCTTGTTGACAATTCGTCCTTTACACGGGTAACACCACCAAGTGGTCTTTTCTGGCAGAAATGGTAAAATGCAAGCGAGGGCAAAGATTCATCACCAGTTTTTACTAACTCCATACATGTTACCAGAGTTTATCATTTCTCAACCACCTTTAGAAAATTATCCTGTTGTTGTCCTACCTTAATACCAACGCCTTTCTAAGCTCTGGTACCAGGAAGTGGAAGAGTTTTCAAAAATATCGAGTTAACAATAGCAGAATTTCCTAAAACTTATGCCCGTTTTGTACCTTGCTTGCGCTTCCATGCGAGGTCGCGCGTCCGTGCGCCGTATTTAATGTCTTAATTAAGCGCGAACGCAAAGAAACGCCGAGGCGACCCGAGCGCACCAACAATACCCAGGGCCCCATCCACAGGAATGCATCCAGAAAGCGCGCCGCGTCGAAATGGGCAGTCCACGCGCGCACACGTCCGGATCGCGCGGCGAAATCGCAAGGAATCAATTAATAACCCTGACTACCACCACCTTGTCGCGTGTAATTAAAATCATAATTAATATCGCGGATTATATTGCGCCGAGACGACGATGAAGATTGCATCATTGTGGCATGCCATCAAAAACGCACGAAATTGTAAAAGTTAATTAACTTCTCAACGCGCAGCGCATCCCGACTTAAGTTGCATTCATGCCACTCAGATGTAATTTATCTAGCACACATTAGCGGATTTTACAGCCGGCCATGGACACACAGCACACAACGTGAAAATGCGCACTTTTTGTTCGGCGCGCGCGCGCGTTTGTGTTCAAACCGAAATTTTGCCAAACAAAAGCCGACGTGTCAACTAGAATTAATTGAGTTATTATTTGCGGTTGGAATTGTTCCATTGGCGAGAACGATAAATTAATTGTAAATTATAATTTTCCATTGTTCATGCAACATTCACATTTCGCTCGTAATTCCTTTGTGGCGCGATTTTCCCACTTGGCGCAACTTTATTTCAAGCAAAACGTGCACCAATTGCGCGCGCGCCACAGTTGGTAAATAATTCGGCAAATCGTTAATCGTTTACATTTTTGATGCGAGCGCCACTCACCTTATCACCTTATCACCTCGTAACGATAATGTAACGATAGTAATAGTCATAACAGCCGAATCTAACGCGATCGACTTGCAGCGCGATGAGAAAAGTTAGTCAAAGTTGGCGCGCACGCTCGTTTCGGTATTTTTGTTTTTGAATGGGTAATGCGCCGCGACTCTAACATAAAGTCGATGATGAATCGTTAAACGACGGGAGAGCTGAAAGGTATTACTATAAAATATATTTGCCCGGCATACGGCGTCACGTACGGTTTGTCACCTTGTTAACTCCGTGTTAATGTAAATGTAATTGTGATAAATGTTTAAGCTAATGCGCGCACATGCATGCGGTTGTAAACTCGACGTGTACGAGGAATTTTCTCAGCGCGTCTGCTACACCTTCAAGAGAGTGTGAGAATTTTTTAATGGACTGCCTTCAATTTTCAAAATGAAATCACTGAAGATAAAGATTAAAGACTAGCTATTATGTAGGTACATCAAACAAGCTGTTCTGTGATTTAACGCTAAATTAAATTATGTGTATTATTCAAAACAAGCGTATTCCTGCTTAATTTGCAGGATTATTCTTGAATCCATTGCGAATCAATCGAGTTGAGGTGGAAATTTCGATACAAATCTCCATTTCTAAAATCGTCATCGTCATCTCATTGTAAATTATGGTTTTGTGTCGAGATGAAATTGGGTTTAGCGTCGTGCACCTGAAAAAAAGTAATCTGTTTCTTTACGATGTGATAGGATTACGCGGCGTGAAACTGTTCTCTAGCTGTTGCTTACAATTCTCAACTATCATATTCATTTTGTACGAGAGTAACATTTTGCGATTTTGAGTTTTTCTCGGTGCTCGTCTGGTCAAGCGGCCGAGTGTGTGCCTTTCGGCGAAATTCAATAAACCACTGCTGTATGCGTGGAACGAAGAACTCAATTAGAGTCAATAAACGCGAACGAGCCGAAGAAAGACATTATTTTTCACAGGGGCTGTCGAGGTGTCGACTGTCGGACAACACGCCGACCTCTTGCGTCCAGGCCACAAAACACGTCAGGCCACAAAGACGCTTTAGTTACGCCCTTACGCCTTTTACCTTTCGCCCGCGCGCCGCGCGCGCACAAAGCTCCGAGAAAACGTAAAGATCCAAGCCGCGCTCGAAATCGCTTCTCGAGATTTCCTCCGTGCTCAGCGCTCGAGCGCCAAACGCGGAGCGAAGAATTTTAATAATCCCTTAAACGCTACAAATAAACGAATAAAATATGAAAAATATGCGTGGCGCGCTTAAAGCGCTCCGGCGAGTCGAAGTGAAACTTATTAGAAGTCGTAAATTTCGTTTTTATTTGTTCCGTCTTCGGCGAAGAGTTGACGGCGCAAAGTCGCTTCATGACCACAATCCATGAGCTCAGATCAAAAATTTACCACTCACAAAGAGCCTTCCAGGTTTTTAGCCGGCGTTTTATAATCCTCGCTCCTCTTTCTCAATCAGTGTGAATCGAAACAACTAGACATTTTCATCATTAACACCAAGTGTACGTAATAGGTAATTAGGAAGTTAATTAATTGTAACTGTGTTTCGCAAAGCGACGACAATGAAACACGGAACGCGATCATCAATCAAACGTCGTTTATGCTATTAAACACATCGAAATGTGAATCGTTTCTATTCGCATTAAATAAATATCAATTTATCACGGCAGTAAACATGTCGCTTCAATGACGTCTCCATATCATTACAAACTATCACTATTTTTTTTTCTATACTGGACGTAGACAGGAGCGAGATTCCAAGCTGTAATATCCGGTAACAATAACTAATAAAGTGATTATACTGTCGGAATTGCGCGTCGAGTCCACAGGTCGAGGGGCGACATCACCAGCGATAAATAAGAATTAGTCTCGGTTTAATAATTCGTGAAACACTCGCACACCCCTTCGTGCCAGCCGCACCGGAAAATAACTTAATTTCTCATTGTGAGCCTTTCTTCATTCACTCCTACTTAATTCGCGCGCCGCCGACATTACGCACTTCTTTTTCGGCGAGGATTTGCGCGCGTAATCCCCGGGAACAAACGCGTCCCGTATAAATAAGCACTTTGCGTGGTGTCGGTTTTAAGCGGCGCGCTGTTTTCCTCTCTCGAAGACTTCGTGGCTGGAATTTGGCGAGGGTGAGATCCGGGAAAAAAAAAATTCCGCGTAAATACACCGCACGTGCGGGTGCGTGCGTCGAAGCGAGAAAGAAGTAAATATTAGATTAACAGTAATCCGAAGCTAATATTCTTTGATACGCGTTGAAAACGACGCCGAGGCGGGCGTCGGGGGTCGCTGCGGAGAGTTATAGCGGTTATAGGTACCGCTAACTCGTCGGAATCAGGGGATGCGTGCTGTAGACGAAGCCAGATTGTGTGGAAATAGAGACGGCGAGGACACCCGAGGACACCCTCCACGATCGGTGTATTGGGGTAGTATATTTTCGTGCGTACGCGGCTCCACCATCTCCTCACTACCACTTCTAACTAAAGGGATGGTTATGGAGCCAATGCGCTCGGTTATAATGTAGCGGTAAATTGAGTTTTCGCAGGGCTGGTGGCTGGCTTTCCCTCCTCGGCAGCGAGGGGGATTTTTTGATTTTTCCGCTTTCGCCGGCGCGTAAACACGCGTTCGACTTGTATTTGGTTAAACGCGCACCGGCGCACACACCACACCCGCCGCCGCGCGCGAGGGTGGGAGCCGTTTGAGATATCACTCCCGCGGGTGCCATTTACCAGCCAAACTCTATTATTATTGCATAGAACAAATCAGGAAGTTAGCGTTGATACCGAAAGTGGCCTAATACGCGATTATAAATCATCGTCAGAACGAGGACCCTTTGCGGCCGCCACCCTCGACTTGATTCAATGTGTCACGAAGCGGATTATCAATGTTAACCACAGCACACGGAATGCGCGTTTTTCCGCCGAATAACATCATTACTCTTAATTACGCCCGGCGCAACTAAAACAAAACGAACGCAAATAAAATTAGACGACAGACACGCAGCGCATATTCAAGAAGCACCCTTGTTGGATTTTCGAGTGTTTCAAGTAGGTACCTACTTACATCACGTAGTGTTTTCACTCGTGACACAACCCTTTTTGCGCCTTGGCGTTTCGTTTTGCACCGGGTGGTCCATCCGCTTATATTTATTACCACTCTAATTCAGCCCCGTATTAGACGCCCGAAGAGCGCGCGAAACAAAAGGCGAATTCATTAACGCTACATTAAACTTATTTTATGTGCAATCCACACGGGTGCCATTAATTCCGCGAACAAAACAAACGAATTAAAAGAAAGACGCGCAAAAAAACCGAGACAAGCAAATTAATTAAAACGCACAACGAGGTGTGTTACAAGCTCATTTTTCTTCACCCTCCGGTTGGAGTTTAATTCGATTTTTATTGCGATTGTGGCGGTTGTCGTCAGCAGAGGGCGCTTGTGCATTGAGAAGATGGCCGTGCGATGTTCGACGTCATTCCTAAAAGTTTCGCCCACGTGATGAGATGTGATGTGTGTGTGTGTGTGTTCGGAATTTGTGCTTACAATTGTTTTCAGTCGTAATTGCGATCGCCGGTGGTAAATGGCGGAGGTAAATTCGAATTAATAAAATTCAGTTACGTCGCGGCCGAAAACCGCGCGAGTTACGGGCGCGAGCGCGTCGACTCGCCCGCCCGCCCGGACGGCTTTAATTAATTGTCGGGTGTTAATTAGCATGCGAATTAATTACGAGCGTAATTAAATAGAAACACAGGTGCTAGTGATACGCACCGCGGCGGGCTGCGATACGCAATGACACGGACAATATAAATGACAGCCGCGCGTAATTGCACAGTGCGGATTGCACATAATTAGTTATCTGCTTGTTATCAGCGAGTTAAATTTTGAGAAAACTTCGGGTACATCATCTGCGTCTATGTGTGTGTGTTTCTTATGAACACGAGCACATCACGCGGACGAAAACAAACTGGTTTTAATTAAACTCGAACAACGCAAACAAGAAATTCAAAAATTGCCCATCGAAATGAATTCAATTTCAGTTGATTTACGTAATTACCGTCTGCGGTTGAAGACCATAATTTCATAGATATCACGCTAATTTTGTTTTTAATCTCGCATTAGTCTCGAACCGATTCTCGACCTGGAGCGCGCGCTGCGCTAATTTATTCATTTCAATTAAGAAATCTGGGACTAATCAGCTCCGCATAATTTCACATCATTTTCGGGTGTTAATGATTGACCAACCGCGCTCGCCGCCGAAATTACAATATTAATCACCGAAATCAACGAATTTAACGATAACGATTACTGGTTTCGCGCGCCTTAATCTTAATTCGAAACCGATTAACATTGTAAGACAAATTCCGAACACGCTCCTGCGTCTGGCACAAATACAATGCCGCGTTTGATGCAACAACAACTTGTAGTAATGTCGAATTGAATCAGTGCCGCTCACGATGAAGACGCCGCTCGCTGCACGAAGAGAGAAGAACGAAGACAACCGTCACAATCGTCATGCATGCCAGCGCGATTTAGTCATGTTTTGCAAATGCATTTGTCCATGGCTTGATTAACATTTTGTCGCATAATTGTCTAGAGATCGATGCGAACGCTGAATAACATCGTTTGAAAGTCAAACAGTGAATTTCAAAGTCAAATTGTTTAGGTAAGTAGGATGCGCCAGGCATGATGCCGACCAATGTTGCCGACCCTTGAAGTGTTAGTTGCGATGAGATGGGGTCGTCTAATGTGGATGATAATTAAGTAACATGCATTAAACTTAAGTGAGTTTGTATGCACGCGCCGGGCTCGGCATTAATGTGACATTACTGCGTGTCGTTCGGCGCGTCCCTCGCCGGGTGCTGCTGGGCACTTGTCAAAACAACCCTTAAAACGTATAAATTACACTTTAAGGCCCTCGCCGCAGCACTCCCCTTTCGCGTTTAGTGTTTAGGTTTACAGTTGACTTTACTGCTTCACCCCTGTTCAAGTACCTACTTTTAAAGTAACAATGTTAGATATACTACCTATAGATGTACCTATGTAGATGCTGTAGAGACTAGTAAGTTAATTTTATGTTATCTTTCAAATTTTTTGATGATATTTGAAGTAGCGTTGTTTCAGCGCTGTGGATGTTAGATCTTATTAGCAAAGGTGAGCGACGTGAATAAATGATGCTGGGCCCAAATAACCAATAATAACCGGCGCGGCGTTCGATAATAATGATGATGATGATGATGATGTTGGCAATCGATAAACGATTTGTAAAAGTCGCGCCGAGGCGAAAAAAAAAACAACACAACACACAGTGGGTATAGGTGCAGGCGCAGAAGCGTCCGCGCTGAGGGAGTCGTCGATTTGTACCTCCGCCGATCAAGCAAATAATCTAAATAATCAACGATTGCGCGCGCGTACGCGCCGGTGCGCTGCAGCAGCAGCCCGACTTAATTAAATTCCGGCGCTGCGCTCGATCTGCGCGCGGCAGTTATGTTAATGCGAAACTGCGCGGCGCGCTTAAGTCCCGCGAACGCTCGGCACGTTTGCGCCGCGCCGAATTAAACGACGATATCGTGTTATATAATCGAAGAGCACGCGGATTGGGCGCGCAGCGCGCACGGGAACGAACATGGTGTACCTCTACTCGCGAGGAGTCGAGGAGTTAATACCGTTTTAAGCGGCCGTGGTAAATATAAAATGTAAATTGTAAAAGGGGGCGATTATGCAAAATTACGACCGCCGCGGCCGGCAGCTTACGTGGTCTTCTTTGTCTTTTAGTGGCGAGCGAAATGACTAACCGATCGAAGCGGATTGAATACGATAATGTTGGCGAGTTGTAGGTTGCAAAACATCTTCGTGCTTATATCGAGGGAGGCAAAAAAACGACGGCCTACAGGATTTAACTGCTTGCAGGGAAAGAATAACTTGTGTGCTTTCTGATTACCCTGTATACAAGCGGATGGTATGCATTGCATGAGTCCACCTCATGTGGTCAGACATGGATATGTGAAAAACATATAAAAAAATATTAAAAACTGTTATTAAATAAAGTACACGGTAAGTTTATATCAATTTGATCAATCTCAAAATGGTTAATAACCCGGTGGAGCGAATGCGTTATTAGCATAACATCTTTATTACCCGCGCCCGGCGATACCTGCAATTGGTCAGACAAGGAGCATCAGCATCACAACATGCACAAACCAAATGCTCGATCTTTTTCTTCGGCTTGCAGCATTTACATACGCATTTTCATCCTTTTGAATGGATACACAGAAAATGTTCCCGATTTTCCTCTATAAACCAGCTTAAAATTGAAACTGAAAAACCAAGTGAACTTTATTACATATTGAATTACTGCAAGCGTCCATAATTCTTCGGCGGTTGGCATGCGCCCCAGCCTATCGACTCGTCTATCTAGCGAAAGATAAGAACCCAGTGCGTTGGCCCAGGCCGTGGAAATGTGGCACAACGACATAATATTTAGTCTATGCCGCATCATTTGATATATTGGATTCAATTCGTCGTCCGGCATGATGCTGCTTCCGATATTTTGGTCTGTCTGGTATAATATCCAATTTGATGATTCCTCCCCACCGAAGGCCGATAAGGCACCCGCGCGCCGCATGCACCGTCTGTTGGCACCAAATCGCGGAATTCTCGAAATTATTTATTTGCATGCGATGGATTCGTATCAGGGGCAGCCACTTAACTTTGAAATGAGTTAAGTATGAAATATGTACCAGAACATGATTGGATTAAATCAATGCGTGCGGATATCTTTGCCGACTGAATGGGAATTGTTGGCTTTGTATGACGCGGGCAAATCACAGATCGGTATGTGAATAGAATCGAATTGAATCGAGTTGCTGAGCTGGATTCGAGAAGAATAGAATTTTCTTATTTGCACCAGCGGCGAGTTTTATTTGTGAAAACTGGATTCCAGCATCTTGATATAGATTTTTCCTCCTCATCTTTGGTGCATTGTTGAAAACAATATAAATTTCAACTTTCGAGAAAATGTTTTCGGATGTTCGCGAATCGATGAATTTCGTTGTCGAATTTTATGATTGCTTGAGGAATTCATTTATGAATTCAATATATTGAAATCTCGAGATAAAATCAACCATATATTGCATTCAATCAATTTTGCTTATCGTGGAATATATCATGGAGTATCTGGTAGTATCATGACATCCCCTTATGTTTTCCTTTGCTGAAAAATTCATTACAAGATATTCCCCCAATCAAACCATCGCAATCTTTGATATTTCTGTATTTTCCACAGAAAGAAATCTTTATTTGCATGAAGTTGAATGAAAACGCAATAAAACGCAGCCCGCAGGATTCCAGAAGACACGTACATCATCTCAGATTTATGTTTAATAGAAAATGTCAACAGATGACACATTTATCACGGGTTGTGTTCCGCCGCCCGGAATGCGCCCTCGTGCGCGCCGCCGTTTTCCGCTCGGACGGGAATAAAAATAAGTTGAATTGGATTTCGCCCAGCGCGCTGCGCGACTCGCGCGGCCAAACAAGATGAATTATATCACCAGTAACAATGGCAAGCAAGTGATAAACAACCGCCACACGAAAAATACGCCGCTGAATTCGGGATGCAACGCGTCGTCCGTTTGCATAAGTTGTAAATTTCTTTATCGTCGCGCGCGGGTTTGTTTGGTTTCCGCGGAAATCATAACTTTTACGAGCGGCACGCAGGTTTTCCAATAAACATTAGGAGAATGTTATTTACACACGCCGAACACATTGGAGAGAATAGGCACTTATCGTAAAACAAGATAATTACTACCGTTTGTATTGAAAATTTATCGCCAGCATTTTCCATATGGTGAATTTTTATTGATTTCGTTGCACTGACTTGAAATTATCGTCAGCGCTCATCGTCGAGCCAGGTGGATTTTTTAACAGCTCATTAGATTCAATCATCTTCGTCAAATTTAAGAAAAAAATTTCATGATATCACCAATAACAGTGGCAATATACAAATACAGTAGAACCTTGATAACTCGAATGTCAAGGGAAACCAAAAAAAATTCGAGATAGCAAGTTTTCGACTTAACAAGAATTTCGAGATATGAAGAGTTAACTCATCAAATTTTGACATAAAAAGGCACAATTTCATAGAATATTTATTACGACAAATTACATTAGGTAACATAAAATGAGAGTCAAGTACATAATTATAATGAATGAACTTACACTGTATGTTTTAAATAATTGATAAAAAATCTGTTATCTTCGTTTGATTCAAACCATTTACAGATTTTCGTTGGTTAACGGTTTAAGTTTTTCAGTGCCTGTTATATTTGTGGCTTGCAATATTGTTAATCGCTCTTTACTGTGCTTCCCACAGTAAACACTCGAAAAAAAGGCCAGTCTCATCGGCATTAAATACGTCTTTTGGTTCATAATCTTTCAATAAACTCTGCAACTCAATATGCCACTCATCACATATCTCATTATTGACACTTGCACTTTTGAATTCATTCCTTGCACGTGTGCAAAATAAAAACAATAGATAAGAGGCCCCGAGCCCCGAACATTCCTTTTTGATTTTATTGCCACTAGTTTTGAGCTCCGGGAATCCCGAGTTTTGAGCTCCGGGAATCCCGAGTAAGAAATCATAAAATTTTATGAACTTCGACTTACTGAGGTAGTATTTGCAGTTCGAGTTACTGAGTATTAAAATGTACGAGTAATAAATCACAGGGAAATAACTTATTGTTCGAGTTACTGAGTCTAAAAAATTCGAGTTAGTGCGTCGTTCGGGGTTCAGCGGAAGGGAATAGCATATCTTTTCGAGTTACTGAGGATTACGACTTAACAAGGTTCGAGTTATCAAGATTCTACTGTATTTCACTTTGAATTACAAATTATTGATATTTAAGTATTTAAGGGTCTTTAATTGTATTTTTTTTATTGTAATTGTAAAATGTAAAAAATACTTAACAATTTTTGATTTTTTTCAAATTTTTGTGATTTTCTAATCTCTTGTTGTCCATACTCCACTCTCCACAAGAACATCCTTTATCGCTTGACCGGCAGCTAAGTAACAAACAAAGCAATTTGTAAAACGATTTGTAGAGATAACGATAAATCAACTTTATTACGTGTCAATTAATCAATTGGTCATTTAGATGGTGTACTCACATGCACGCAACGCACACAGCGCGTGCGACAAATGTGAATGAACATTGTTCGACAACAAAATTATTATTTAGCGCGCACATGGGAAACTCAGCGTGTTTTTTTTTTTTGTTCGCTGTCCGCGTCGAGAAATCAGATTGATGTCCACTCAATCAAAAGCAACTCAATTCTATTGTTGGCGGACTTACAGAATGCACTCTCAGATAATTCGTTTCATCTCAACGCTATTCATATGTTGATATTAAGGACTGCTAAGTAAGTGCCAATAAAATCCGGCGGATTGTTGATATTTTTAGTTATCAACGGCTATAAAACTGTGCGGCACGTTTCGGTTCGGTTCGCGTAAATCTGTCGCCATATACTTCTGGATTGTAGTTTTATATCAATACAAGTTCGATTTGATTTTATTAATTTTATTTATCGATGACGTTTGTTTTATATGGATTTATAGAATGGTCGATAAAATTTATTTTTAACAAATGATGGCACGCATAACAAGTTATTAATAATTCGATATTTTGGGGTTTTCAGGAGGTGCAGGCAGCAGCAATGAAGCGGATTCGGAGAGCGCCGCGTCAAAGCGACGAAGAAGCCGCACCAATTTCAACAGCTGGCAACTGGAAGAACTTGAAAGGGCATTTATGGCCAGCCACTATCCCGATGTCTTCATGCGGGAAGCCCTTGCAATGAGACTGGATCTCAAAGAAAGTCGAGTCGCGGTACGTAAACAAAAAAAAAACTTTTTATTGTTTTTTTTTTATTAAAAAAATGCTTTTCCTGTAGTTTACACACATTGTATCTTTGGTATGTCATATAATAGTTATCATATAAGAGTCCTATCCACCCTGTACACCCTTAGAAAGTTATACAATTTTTTTTGACGACGAAAAACATTAATGTACGCTTATTTTGATCTGAAAATGATTTCTCTATAACAAGACCAGAGTATAATTGAACTCTATATTGTTTTTCTTTATTTGTTACCTCATGGGATAGATCCGTGAAGTGCAGGTTGTAGTGATTGTTGATATGTTGAAAGTTGCACGGTGGAAAAACTGGCGTTCGGCGCATAATTCACGCCGGTGTGAGATCGTTTCGTTCACGCAAAATTTAGATTGATTCGAAAATGATTGCCGGCTCCTTTTCCTCGCCGGCTTTTCGTGCGCGCACGGGCGAAGGCGTCATCATCGCCGCGGCCGGGCGCGCATTCCCAATCAATATTTATAATGCGAAACAACCGGTTATTACCCTCTTAAATAAAGTCATTAAAAGTCATGATACAAATACGAATTTAATGTGCACTTCTCTTTTATTAACTAACAACCAACAGGCCGGGGGGCGAAACGTGCAGGCATTAGAGGAAACGCGGCTTTTTCTAACAAGCCGTCCACAAGCGGCGCACGTGAGGCTTAGATAAAAATGCAAATTTCGTGCGCGCGCGCTCGACATGTGCCCCGACAAATTGTAATCATTATCATGGCAACGCTATTAACGCAACTTCGGTGGAAAAGAATATTACAACAAAAAAACACAACGCCACAATCAAAATTGAATCATAAAAAAGCAAATGTGTCGAATTATTTTTACATTATGTGAGAATATCAAAAAAAGCATCGGATATTTCGAGGTGAAAATTTGAATATTTTTGAATATCAACCTTTGGCACAATAAAATTCATATTCGGGCCGGAAAAGTGAACTCCGGGGCATATGCTCGCGTTTAGTTCTTATTCGATAAACGAATCAGTCGATAGTTCCCCGGAGAGCGACCCTTCGGACCGAAAAATATCCCCCGATAGCTTTCAGGCGCGCTTTAAGATAGACATTGCGCCATTCACCCCATGGCAACAGCGGCCGAAGAAAAAAATCGTAGACGTGCGGACAGAAAAGCAAGTTTACCCAAAGATCGAAGAGTTGACCTATGCGCGCGCCCTCGCCGCGCTCACGCATCTATTTCCCATCCCCTCGGTCCCACTTCGCACCACATTGCTTGTCGATATGTTTTGTTTCACTGCGCGAAACTTTCGCTGCGCGCACAAATTGGATTCGATGGATTCGACGTGGATGTGATGCGCTCCCCCGACGGGATTATTTATATTGACCACAACACCGCAACCTACCCAGCGGCATTTATCCTTCCTCCGCCTATTCCGAGGCGCTTTACAAAAATAGGGAAATAATAAAGGCGTGAACAGCGTCGTAAAATACATGCGAAGACACAATACAATCTAAATGGCATCAAGATTCAACTGAAATGCCATGAATCGACTTTAAAACGGCGCGCATCCAACACGAAATTAATTACCTTATCCGTATTACTATGATTATCAGCTTGGCGTCGTGAAATCTAGGAAAACATGTGAAATCACAGTGTGGCCATCTCGACGATCTTAATTAATTAATGGAATCTCATTACAAGCGTTGTTTAATGCATAATTGAAATGTAAGCGGTGATTATCTTGTTAAGGTATATTATTGAAGTTAATTATTCGTGCGCTGAGGCGATGCACGAAGACGGGCGAGACATTCTTTGTGCGGCACGTCGATGCCGAACGTTAATAATCATAATTGTGGTCAACACGGCGCCCCGCGCAATTAGAAGTTTACCGCACAAAAAAAAAACGAAGCGAAGCAGCGAGTCAACGCCGGACGGAGCGCTCGTTTCTTGTTAGAAACGAATTAAAATCGGATTTTTATATTAACGCGGCTCGCGTGGAGTGCGTGATGTTTTTAATTTCGTACGCCGTCGACAATCACGTCTGCACGCCGGCGAAGAGCTGCTAAACAATTATAACGTGCATTTAGAGAAACGAAAGAAGTCCGGCCAGAAAATAAATTAACAAGTTAAATTAAACCGCGCCGGAGTTCAAGCACAAGCGAGCCTCTCAAGAGGAAGAAGATAAATATATAGATCGACGAATAAATAATTGGCTGGAATCGGAATTAATTGCTTAATTATTTTTAATTGTTTCGCGTTCGAACGCGACCGGGCCTCCTAATTGCGACATCATTAATGAAGTGAAAATTGTAAATCATTTAATGCCACCAGAGAGTTCGTATACTTATGTGTGTGTTTATTCTTAATTTTTATTAATGAATCGTTTAATGAATGCGCGAAATTTCGGGCTGGAGAAAAAAATGTAACGGTGTGTACCGGTGGCGACGTTCGCACAAAACTATCCGAACTAATTATACGAAGCCTAACGACCAATTAATGCGGCCGATAAGGGCACGGCGAAAGAGTGCATAAATCCAAGCGGGTCGCTTATCACGCGCACCTTATCGCGCCCGCGCTAAAAACACCACCCACGAACGACATCCTTTGTAATAAGCGCCCGCGCGCGAATGGAAAACATAAAACTCCGTCGTCGTGCGTTATCTGCGCATTAATATTACGCCCGCGAAATATCAAAACGTATCAGCGACATCATCGCGAAATGAAAACATGCGAAAATTATGATGTAAATTCCCACAAGCAGGGTTTCACTTTGTAGTCAGATTAAAAAAAAGTTTTCAAAACAAAAAACGAGTAACTTCAATATCTACACATTTCTAAATTAATTAACATTAACTAAAGATTATCAAGAATCATTTCTGTTAGATGTCTAGAAAAAATTGTTTGACGAAATGAATTTTGAAGTTTTTTTGATGGAAACACCTGGGGAAACAACGCAGCCTTGTTTAGCCTCGAATGGGGTAGTTGAGTTGTTGGCGTTTGGCGTTTAAAAGAGAATTAATCCCCGAACTAATTAAAAACGATACCTTGGCGTTGATAGAAACACGCAAAACAACACGATTCATGCGAACGGGAAACGCGAACCAACGCATACACGCTCCCTTCGCGCGTTTCCAGCAAACGCACGAGGAAATTTAAATTACCGAATGCCATGTCGCTCTAAACATGTCACACAAAATACGATGCAATAATGAACGTCACAATTTCCTTTCGCGACCGCCGTGATTTCTTAATTAAAACCCGGTGGCGCACTCGGCGGGCCGCTCGCAAATTAATAAATGCGGTAGCGTTCAGCACGCGTGCGGATAGGCAACCCAAAGCGCTGCGAACGAGGCAAACGTGGAAAATTGATAGCGATGATAATGAATATTGCGTTCGGGCACGCCAGCCGGCAATAGAGGATCCCGGCCTTTTCGATCGCAAGGGTTAAAACACCACCACCGGCTGTACTGTATGGGGGTGCATGCCGCGACGGCTTTATTGCACGGTGTTATGTGTTACATACACGCGTGTTAGGTACAACCACTATAATTAACATGGTAATTTGGGGGGCGTGATGGCTGTATTTCTTGCTGCGGCGTGTAGTGGCCAGTCGGGCGGAGCGAGGAGCGGCGGAAGCGGCCGCAGGACCGGACCTCGACCGGTTTGCATTATTTTCGAATTTTCCGCCCCGGGAGACGTCGCGCTGACCGCCCGGAGGCTGATTGGTGGGTGTCCGGATGAGTCACGAGTTTTTCTCGCCGTGTGGCGCGCGATGGTTGATACGCGGGAAATTGCCAGTTGGAAATAACGCTTTTTTCGCGCCCTGGCAGCCGCGCGGCATAATTTCGCACGGATATACATATAAATTGATTGCGTTAAGGTTGATGACTTCATACCGCACGCGTGTGGTACAAATTGCGGGGCGAGAAAAACGAGCGAGGCATCTTTTTGTTGATTTGCGGCAAACGCAGCGGGAATTTAATGAAGACCTAACTGCAAACGGCGAGTGTGAGTGAAGTTTGAAGGCATTTCTTCGGCCCTCGGTCTGATTGATAACGGAAATTGTAAAACACAATGCGAGAGCGTGTGTTTTCAGCGGCCGGTGGTTTGCGCCCGTCGCGAAGCCTGTACTTATCCTGGCGAGGCGCGTATTATACGATTTGTTTGCGCCGTCGTTAGGCGCACTGCTGCGGCCGGTCGTTAAACGTTTCGAAAATTAACGAAAACCAAATGGCAGCCCTTTTTCACTCCCCGACTTATAATTACCGCTAATTAGACGCGTTTAAAGCCGGCACTATTATTACGTAATTAAATACGAAAGTTGATCGCATCAATTTCTCTATCTGCGCGCGAGCCGTCCTTCTCCAGCGCGTATTCACTTACTTGTGCATGATATAGGCACAAGCAGGCGCACGAATGAAGTGTAAATGTTGTTTTTCCTTTGTATGCGTCGTTTTTTTTTTTCGCGCCGAGTTCAACCTGACTCCGAGCGCGCGGCTTAAGTGGAGGCGCGCAGCGCGCAAGGATATCGTGTCGGAGCGCTGAAGAAGCGACGCAAGCGCGAGCGCACGAATAGGCTAAGCGCATATCGTTAATAACTTTATTTCGAGAAGATTTATGAAGACATTCATGTCGACCGGTGTAAGACATCGGGGCTCGGACGCGCGCACTGCGCGAAGGCTTTTTCGGCGTTGTTGTTTCTTTATATTTTTTTTAACGGCCTCATCATCGCGGATAGATTTGGCTCACTCCGGCGCGCCTGCTCGTCTGTAATCCCATCGAATGTGTAATATTTTTCCTCGAAAACAAGCCGCAGCGGCCCGCACGGCCGGGAAAGAAACTGACGGCGAGCTGGATGCGTCAAAACGCACGGAATTTCTAAACCGTCCAAAAGCGCTGCGAGATGAGGAAAAAATTACACGTTTTACGCTCGCACGAATGATGAATAGGACTAATTATGGTGTTGTTAACTGCTACAAGTTTCACGTTACCAGTTACAACATTCCTCGTGCATTATTTTCGGCTAAATATTGTGTTAGACGCTTTTGATTTACCGCTGCGAAGTGAATTGTAACAATTTAATCAAAACATGTAGGTAAATGATGTGTTTGTTGTTGCAGGTATGGTTCCAAAACAGAAGAGCAAAGTGGCGTAAGAAGGAGCACACAAAGAAAGGTCCCGGCCGACCAGCGCACAACGCCCACCCGCAATCCTGCTCCGGTGAGCCGATCCCGCCCAACGAACTGCGCGCTCGCGAACGCGCCCGTCGACGAAAGAAACTGCAGAAGACGTTGGAGCGACAGGCGCGCAAGCTGCGCGCGAAGGGATTAGCCGTCGACCTGGTGGCGCTGAAGCGCGACTACCTCAACCAGCGCGGTCCCGACATTATGGACAGCGACAGCGACATCGACGTAGTCGGCGACAGCGGCGCCGAGTCGGAGAACCTTAACGGCAGCGGCGCCGACGCCTACCCCCCGGTAACGGACGCCGGTGTTGATCTCACTGCCGGCTCCCACGACGACAAGGTCCGTCGTCTCAACCCGTTCAGTATAGAATCCTTGCTGAACAACAACACCTGAGTCCCTCGTCTACTCTAATAATTTATTTATATTTATACACAAATCGAGACAGAAAAGGTATATATATATATATATTATATTATATATGAAAGAGGCGAACGAAGGAAGAATCGTTGGCGGATGAGCAAATTGTGTGTTTCAAACTAAACGACGGGTACTACCTGAATACGTCTTGTGCAATAATTTATATGTTAATCGGTTCGCTCTCCGAGGTCCCGGATGCGTTCAATCCCGAAACGAAAATGTTCCTCGCTACGATGTATGTATTACTTTCTCGTTATCGATCATTTCGGGCGGTCGGCGAGACGAGACCAAGAGACTGGCGCAGACCGCGGACACGTTTTTATAAATGAATTCCCCTTCGATCTCGCTCTCCAAGCCTCCCCACCGCACATCCCGCAAACCACTGGTTGTATATAAAATCCTAGTTTTCCAAACGTTTCCGTTCTTTCACCTCCGAGCGCATGCAGAACAAGAGAACACAAACGCTAACAAACAAAAAGAAAGAAATAATGTATTCTTCCCTGTGTATAAAAAAAGACTTTATAACTAATAATAAATTTAATGATAGTAATAATGAGAGAATAAATAAATAAAACTAAATAAGTGCAGATATTATGTGAATATAATTGAAAACGCCGTTGATAAACGCCGAAGAACGTCCGAGCGACGAGAAATAAATGACGCGGCGCATACAATGCGATGATTAACTATCGGCAACCTTTATATGTCAATAAACAGCTAATTAACGACGAGACAATGTGTCGTTACTCGCTCTGCGGCTGGAGATGAATCGAGTCAGGACGATGGTCGTTCCAAGCAATACACAACGTGAGCACAACAGCAAGGAAACGCGCCGGAGAAAAATCGATGACGGTTAAAGTTGCGCACCGAGCTAAACGAAAAATAACAAAAACGAAGTTCAAATTTATTAGATATCTCTATATGCAATTACTGATTATTCCGTTAGCTGTATGATATAATACTAAGTTGTACCGAGGAGACACAAAACGAAACAAAAACGACATCGACAGTGATAACCGATAAGTGGACGAATTGGTTGACACCGTGTGCAGAAATGTTTCGAACGTGAATTTACCAGATTAGCAGACGTAGAAGACCAGATGTGAGTGAGACAGATCAACAACGCCCTGTAGGTATAGAACCGCGGCTCGCGCGCAACGTAATGTTATGATATGATTAACTAACGCTGTTTTAATAACAATAATAAATAGCTACTAAGTAAGGCTGGCATATCGCGACTGGTTTATGCATTCTTGTTGTGACGAATGTCGAAACCAGGCGTTTGCGTTGCGTTGCTCGTCGAGAATAGTGCTGGCCACGATAAACGATGAACAGCGATGAGTATTCGCGTTGATAGACTTCAATCGTCTAGTATAACTGCCACATCCACATCCGGGAATTGTGTAGGAGGGAAATGAGGCATGATGTGATCGAAAACGTGCATTTTTTGTACTTAAATTAACAATTAACACATTCAAACGCAAGCGCAATGAACAACGGAAGACAAATGCATATTACCCACCCTAAATTTATCAACAAAATACATAAATAATCAATAAATATTGAATAAAATAGCAACGAAGATTACGGTTACGATTACGATTACACACACACAGATACAATTTGCAATATATCAATAAATTATAAATTAAACGAAGGCAACATGTGTAAAAACAAAACTAAAAATGTAAGGATTAGTCATTGATGAATTAACGAAGATTGTAATATTATTGTAAAATATGGTACATGTACGTGTGGATGCGTCGAATGTTTGACTGTTGGCTGAATCCGGTGCGCATGCGTATTGTGAATGACGAATAATTAATTGTACTAGTAAGATTGATCGAATCCAGTGATGAAATGAATGTCTCTTGGGGTATTATCGTTGATTGTATAGATAATATCGCTGATTATTGTTCCAAAAATGTTTGGAGGACACGAACACGCATTGCAGATGCAGTAAATATCTCTGATATCAAACTAATTAAGTATAACAATAAACATATTATTTATTAAACGCAATCTTTTAATTCGATCTCCTTCCATTTTCCCATAAAATCATGATTAATCATGATGATGCTGTTGGCGAAAAACCAAGTAAGTATAACGCACGCATGCGCAATTTAATACACAAATAAGATATCACCTGTGAGTGATTTACACTTAGATTTACGATTGACTAACGACGTGATTATACCGATGCTGGCAACAGTTTTTGTCGATTTCCTTCGGTGTCTTCGCGCCGGCTTTTGTTGATTGGCCGGCCGTCGAAGCTCTTGAGGAGTTGTGAGCGGTGTCGGGCTTCTGGTCGATGAAGTTCTTGTTCGGCAGAGATGAAGTCGCGGCACTCCGACGGCGTTCATTCATATGATGAAATGTGTGTCGGAACCAAAGCGTTCAAAAGGCAATCTGCTCGGATTATTCACGCTGTAATTTCATTTCGGAAAAAATCCATCTATTAAAATCATTGCGGCGAGGGCAATAATGATCACGAAGACAACCGCCCGACAATAACCATCAGCGCTAAATCAACGAGTCATCGAAAAGTCAAGAATTGAGGAAAATTGCTTTTCACTGCCATCAAACTAATATATTTGGTTCTAATCATTCCTCAAACAAGAAACTTCTTTCATTTACAACTTTACAACATTAATGTTCGTCAATTTATTGGATTTTACTTTACAAAATAAAAATTCCCGCATAAAAATTCTTCAGTTGAAAAATAGCACACCCTACAGCAACAAATAGTACCAGAGATATTCGCGTTTGTTACAATTGAGGTCTCCCCTATGATAAACAAAAAATGAACAAAATTGGTGGCACGTAGCGAACGCATGCGAATGTGAATGAAACGCCCAGAAAAAAAAGTCATCGAGCTGTCAGCGCGCCGCTATAATAAAGTCGTTCGGAACGAAAATGAGCGCCCCGACCGCACCAAAAACTTTTTCTCTTTGTTGTGTTCGGCGGGCAGTGCGCGGTCCGGCTAATTTGTTCTCGAGACCAGCACTATGCCGGCCATATAATTCTATTACATTATATTTATATGTAACTTTTCACTTATAAAATAGACGCGAGCGCAGGTAGCAAGCAGGTAGAAAGAGAGACTTCTCTGCTGACCGCGGCCACGACCACAAAACGCAACAACACCAACAACAACACCAACAACCGCACGCTGAAGAGCGAACGTAACGCGGAGGAGCCAGCAATCGATGCTAATTCACTTGCCTCGACTATGTGTATCCAATTGAATGAATATCAGGTGTTGGACACGCCACGTTTATGCTTTTTTCTTTTCTTCGCGTTTGTTGTACGCTTTGTTCGCCGGACTAATTGAAGATGTGAGAAATGACGGTAGCAGGCTAGCATTATCGAATTGGTAACAATGTAAGATAAATATTGCAGAGAGCAAAAAAAAACCTGTGAACAAAACACTGGATTTACTAGCCGCGTAGAAAAAGAGATAAGTATCGAATTGTAGTCCAGTTGTAGGATGAATATTCTCGCCGTACTATTGAATTGAACGTGTTTGATGTTAACACTTGTAGTCATGATAAATTTCTTTATGATAATGTGGCGCGTCGAGTGTGTGCGGGTTAAAAAACGCTTTCCGCAATTTTCCATCATGCTGTAATGCGAGTCAACACGTCGGGTATAACTAGGCATGCGTGTATGCGTACAATATGAGAAAAAGTGCTCGCGCAGGGGAAGTGCGAGCAAAACATTATAAATTGGACACGATCATGCCATAACGCATTAACATCGTGCAGTCCCTAACCATCCGCTTGCTCACGGCATATAATAACTATATTTTCAGGAAATTTGAGCTAGGAATTCATGTAACTATCATAACTGAAATTAGTTTTAAATTATATTTAACACAAAT